>NC_077231.1:243366849-244566849 GCF_027887165.1 Monodelphis domestica
CCACTTCAGTAGCATCAAGCAAAAATCTGTCAAAAAGAAATTAGGAGATGAGCATCTAATATTCTTACTTGGTTGATAGACTGTTTGGGTGAAGATAAGGTTTTATAGCTTCTTTTGCACCAATAGTTTCTTACTTCATACTTGGCAAGCTCTTTTCAATCCTTCCTTAAGACTCATTTATTTTGAGGATTTCCAGAGCCACAAGAGCACCTCATCAAAGTGACAAATTAGGAAAATCACCCAGCATAACAAATTTTATCAGTTTCTATTTGTTGTCACCTTACGTTTCCTATAGTGAATTCTCTTCCCATTTGGGCTCTCTTTTTCTAACTGTATCCCTAATCACAGTGTGACTATGGTTCTTAATTGGTTATATTCTACCTCACCAAAAAGATGACAGATACTCAGCTGTGACCATAAGAACTCAAGGAACAGTATTAGCTGGAGTTTTCATTTAGCTTCTAAGAGTCAGATTCACATAAACCATATATTTTTGTTACTGCTTGTAACCCACTAATTGCACATGATTAAGGAGTGGGTAGACCTGAGGCATATTTGGTGAGTGAGAAGCAATTTGGATCATGGAATACCACAGTCTCTAAAGAATAAAATTGTGGATAAACAGGAAATAGAGAGATTTATAGTAGATGTGATTAGCATTTTTGGAGAACAAAGAACTGTATAAAAATGTATAAGTAGTTTTACATTAAGGAAATATATGCCTGAAAAAGGAGGTAGGTCACTTGTATAAATAATTGAAGATGGATAGTTTGTATGCTCTATGACAGTGATGGTGAACCTTTTAGAGACTGTGTACTGTGCTATATCCCATTCCCTCCCCACATTATGTGATGTGCCTTGCCCCCCCCCCCAGACAGGAAAGGGAGAGAGAGAAGGGAGTGGTCCAGCCACTCTGTTCATAGAAGGAATTAAGCACTTCCATTGGGCTGCTGGCAGAATGGTGGGGAGGCACAGTGGAGAGGGTGAAGGGATCAGTTGCACCCAAGTCCCTTTGCCTTTCTAATAACTAACTCTGCAGGCAGGTTCACCATCATGGCTCTGTGGTTTCTGAATAATGTCAGGATACCCAGAGGATGGCTACAAAACCTTGGGTCAACTTCTTATGAAGGATAAATGGAAAAGAAAGGACAAGACTATAGGTTTACTCTGGGTGAAATCTAATATCAACTTTAAAAACCTCATTATATAGAAAGAGAATATTCATGGAATCTCAACAAATGTTTTTGTCACTAAAGCTAGAAGGATCCTCAGACATCATAAAATAATGAATCGGCAGCCAGCAATAACAACAATAGCCATTGAATTAAATCCTTTCATTTTTCATAGGAGTGAGGCCCAGAGAACTTAAGCGATTTATCTGTAATCACTTGAATAGTAGGTATATACTCAACTCTGGGCTCCACATCAAGCACTCTACCCACTATGTGACTAGGTGATCAATTATTTAATCAAATTTCCTTCATATAACAGATGAAGCTGAGGACCAGGAAAGTAAGTAACTTGCACAAGATCACACATATAAGTAGTCAGACACAGGATTTGGACTCAGATCCTGTGACTCCAGATAGGAATTTTCCTCATTCAACTGTTGCATCTGTCAAGAGCTCTGCTTTCTTTGTGTAGAACACCAGGAATAGAGTCTTTTAAAAATCATAGGAATAGAGTTATATTTATTTAGAAAAATGTCTTTCTATTCTCACCTAACAAATGATTGGAGGTAGCAATAGCCATCACTCCAGGATCTTTCCTGAAATGTTGTTTGGAAACTTCCAGGAGTCTGGATGCCTTCAAGGAAGGAAAACCTAACACATGGCACACAGCAGAAGATGAATGATGATATCACTAACCACAGAGGATGATGGGCCTGGTGAATGACCCCCTCCTGATCACAAGAAAAGTCTAGTCAGGGTGATGCAATTACTTTTTTAATTGCTCCCCCACTAATGACGATGTCCTAATGAGATCAAAACCATTACACTCTTCTTTCATCTGTTCCTTCATCCTTTGAACTAGGGGCAGGAGGTATTTGTTTGTTATCAGAAATTGGTTTCAAATGAAAAAGATTGAGGAAATGAGCAAAATAGTAGAGAGTCATTGAGGTTTCTGTGGTTTGATTTTTGTCCCTTTGCAATTGATTGGAAGGGAGAGAAGCTTGGTGGCTGAGATCTCAACATAAAAGAATGAAGAAATCTCCCTGCCATTTCAGATGACTGCTTCTCCGGAGACTAATGGAAATAAAGGGTCAAATCTTTCAATGTCAGAGCAGCTTGACATTTCCTTCTCTAGAAGGACAGGATAACATAATGGGTGCCACATTTAGTGAATGTGGGACTCCGACACAAGGACAAACATCTTCATTTACAATGCTTTACAGTTGTGTCTTTAATGTTTCCTTGTGCAATGCAGTTAATGATGTGAAATGATAGACCATTTTATGAGCTGCTTAAAATTCGGCAAATTATGAATATTTCTGGGTTCTGGGTATATCTCATCAGGATCAAAAACAAATTATGCTTCTTTTTTTAAAATTCATCTATTGCATTTGGGGGAATTGAATTTATGCTTTCAATCAGAATCCAAGTTAAAGTGAACATATCCTGATTTACAAATATCTGAAAAATGAGATGGGGCCAATTTAAGGTAGCACTGCAAAGCTAATTTCAAACAAATCCAGGACTGATTTTGAAGGGGAAGTAGTAGTAAGGAAGATCAACTGTCATTTTAGATCTCAGTCTGTAAAAAAAATGCTAATTAAAGCAGTGGGCCAGATCCTACAATGTCAAAGAGATGGGGGGGGGGGAGGAGGTTCCTTTCCCTGGAAACAATAATGTGCTGCTGGTTGCTATGTAAGTGTAAATCTGACAGCTGCCAGGAAAGGGGCAGCAAAACCACATGCTGACAAGATTTCCAAATGTGTAATATAATGATGAAGACCTGAGGAGAATGAACATGATGATGGGCAGCCTGCTGCAATGGGAGCAAATTAGGAGCACCCTATATAATTCAGTTCATGGTCTGTATTTTCAGTGTCTTGGGTTTTCCATCAAAGGGGCACATAAAGAATATATGTATTCCAAAGAATTCCCACTGTTTTCATAAGCAAAATAAACCTTTTAAATAGTTGTAAAATGATCACTTTTGGTATTTCCTTGGTGCTCTAAATTGTAGTTCTAGAAGGTCATTTGGGGATTTCAATATTGACATGATTTATAATAATAAGGTAATATATTTTAATAATGATTATAGTTTACTTCAGGGATTTGTTATTGCATTCTCTCTATATTCTCTGGGGAAATTTCCAACATTCATAAGTCTAAGAAATTTTAAGGTTTACAATATATATATATATGTAAAACATATTATAATATGCACATATATTATATTTCTTCAGAATTAGCCCTATAAAATCTTAATCAGATTTCTCTTTTTTCCCTTCAGCGATATATTTTACTCTTTCTCCAATGCCAACTTGTTTTTTGGGAACAAGATCTGAGTAGCTGAAATTGATCTTGTTTTGAAAAAAAAAATCACTGATGCATGGCCCAAAAAGAAATATTTTCCCAAGATAATGATTACATTTACAGGTGAGGGGAGAGAAGAAAAGTCTGATATAGGGTTGGCCAGTGCTATCATTGTCCTCACTAAGCTGAAATTCATCAAAGATAGATATTAATAGCTCCTGAAACTGCTATCAGGGCTTTCTGATCATCTAAGGGGAATTCTTTGAGATGAGAAAGAACTGAAACCTCACTTCACAGTCCTACCAGTTTATAAGAGAAGTACAAGAGAGAGAAGGTGATCTCCTAAGCTTATATCCTAAGGGGATTCATATGAGCTAGGAAAATGGGAACAACTACATTCTTAGATTCCAAGTTCGTTGGGTGACTTGGACATTGGACAATATCTTATACTGGTAAGAACATTGATTTTGAAGTTAGAAAAAATGAATTTGAGACTTCTCTCTGATAGCTGCTTTCCATATGACTAAGAGCAAATTCCTTTCATTATAAGTTTTCTTATTTGTCAAATGGGGAAACTCCACTTATTTAATAGGATTATTGTCAAAGCAAACAATGGTAAATCTTAAAGCTCTTTAAGTATATGAGTTATCATTATTGAAAAAAAGTATTTCTCTTTTAATAATTTTCCCATGCAGGTACTAGTAGAAGTTAATTTGAATAAATTAAAAACTGGGATGAGTTGTGCGCCATATTTTTTTTTGAGAAGAGATAACCAGAGAAGCAAGAGTAATTTAAAAAGAATAAATTCAGGAGTAAATGATGATGTTGTAAGGAAAGTACCTACTGTGTTAAAGAGTTGTGAAGGGTTAAAGATCTCAAGGAATGCCAATGCCACAAAACAAACAAACAAACAAACAACAACAACCACATAAACAATCAGGCTCTGACAGTAACTTGATTATCTTTTAGTTATAGAATCTACCTGTAAGATACTTTTTAAGTTGTAATCAAGACTCATGAAAAACAAAACTGGTGAATAGTTACATAGTTTTCTTGCATACAAAGTCCACAAAAATTAATCACAGGTGGGGAGTGGATCTGTGTATGGACACATTTTATTATGTTTAGGACACTGCTTAAAAATTGTCATGGTAATATATACATGCATATATATATGTAGATGTATTTTTACATCTATGTATACATATGACTCATTTCCTGGCTCCTAGAATTACCCTCAAATATCTCTTCCATAGAACAACCATATTAGTATCCTAAAATTACAAGTTTCACTATGCCACTCTGTTGCTAAAGAAGTCTAGAATAAAATGAGATTATAGGACTAGAGATTAAAAACTAGAAAGGACCTAATATATCATCTCCTCACTCTAAAGATGGGGAAACAGAGGCCCATAGAAGCTAACGGACTTGGCCAAGGTCCCAAAACTAGTATCTGTAGTGGCATTAGACTCTATATCTACCAACACTCTTAGAAGTTCAAATCCCTTCTCATTACATCTGACTCTAGCCTGCTGGTACAAGTCCATCACACATTATTCCTCTTCACATATTTTATATTCCAGATAAGCTGACCTACTTCTATTGTAAGTACTAAGGATTCTTCTTGCCTCTGTTTTTATAAAAAAAATTATATAGATTTTCCTAACCACTCCCCTGATTCCCAACCATCCCTTCCAAGCATGGAATGCATTTTCTTCTCAACTTAGTTCTTATGACACCAAGATCTCCTTCAATTCTCTGTTCATGTTCCATCATTTTAGATAATCATAACCTGATCCCCTAAATAGTTTCAGTTCTCTATTCCTTCTCCTAGCATTACCAACAAAGAGTTTGTCAATTAATATTCTTCAGCATAAAATAAGCTCCCTAAGAGCAGGGAGTTTTTCTATTTTGCCTCTTTCTCTTCACTGATTCTTGTGACTCCCACATAGAGGACACCGAATGAATGCATATTATATTCCATTGGGTTTATATGTATGCATATAAACAAACAGCAACATATACAGCTTAACAATGTAAATAATGTGTACCTGTTTGTTGATGTTCACACTTTTTAGTCCCAGGAAACACTTTAGGACGAATTACTTAATCACAAATAGAGTACTATTATTAGACAATGAAAGTCATGGGAATTCTATGCCTGGAGGAAGCTAGTGATGTTAACACAAAGGAAGTCCAAGAAATTCGACCAGAGAAGGAAGTTGCTGTGCTAAGGACAAAGGTACCTATGGGATTCCTTGCCATGGAGAGAGGACCATCTATCGTTACAAAGCTAAATTGGGAGGTAAGAGGCAGAAAGAAAAGGTACTGAAATAGTTGTCAGCAGATATATTCCCCTAACTGGACTTAAGAGGTGTGATCAGGATAGAAGATTGAAATGACTAATTCCTTTCTCCTTTTCTAGCACTCCTCTCAAGTGGAAACATTCTGGGGATACTTCTTCTGCCATACCAGACATGAATCAATTGGCCTCCTGTTGCAGCACGTGGTTTCTCCTTTTTAGTCCCTTACAATTTTCATGATTATATGAACCAAGATCTAGAGCAAGAAGGGGCTTCATAGGAAATTTAGCTCAACTTCCAAATTTTACAGTTGTGGAAACTGAGGCCCAAAGTTGCTAAGAAATACAAGTAGGAAAGTGATGGAAGTAAAATATTTACCTGTTCTTTTAACTTTAAATCCACTCCTTTCTCAAATTTGAACAACCATAGCAAGTTTCTTCCTCTTCTCCACTCCTACACTTGCTTTAGGTAAAGAAATTGCCAATAATAATTCTACAGAAGTTCTGAAGCTGGCTTTGCCACTCACTGTATAATCTGATGAATCTCCTGACCTTTATGGACCTCAGTTTCCTCATCTGTAAAATTCATGGGTTTGGACTAGACAACCTTTAATGTCTCTGTTAGAGTTCAACTTCACACTTCACAGATCTGGAATATAAAAAGGTTAAGCTTCCCTCATCTAATAGACGAACATTTTCCTGACTACACAAGTTTACCTTGCAGCAGTCAGCTCCTATCTTGTTGCTCAAGTTCAAACAGATTTCACTGGGCTAAAAAGAAAGTCCAGTTTGTGAATGAAGTAAATATTGCCTAAGGATATCGTGCTTGTCCAGACTGTGGGCAGAATGCAAGAGCACTGAATATTTCCTCTAGGACCTAGTAGGTGTGCACACTTGGATAAAATGTGTCTGAGTGCTGAAGTGGTTTTCTTTGTTGAGCATTTTAAGGTTTGCAGTTTACTGAACTGTGAACTAATGAGATACTGCTGTAACTTCCTGAGACTAAGCTCTCTGAAGGGACCTGCAGGATTATAAGATTAAAAATAGAACATAAGCACATATGGAATTTCAGGCTAAGACCAGGTAATCCTGCTCTTTTTAAGGGTTATCTTAATTCCCCATTCTCCCTTGATCCCCTCCTTCTCCAGAAGCAAATTTAGATGTCTCTTAAATGTATGTGCTTTGTTTCCATTTCTGCTATCTCTGCTGAACTATGTGCTCTGTTATATAAAACATCTATTTTCTGGGTATAGTCTCTATTTTGGAATTAATTTCATAATTATTATATTATATTTTTGCTTTCAGGTTCCCTCAGCTACTGTAAGAATCTTTTCTGTCAAGTTTTCAATACTGCTCATAATTTGGGAAGCCTTGATTCGTTCACTTTGAAGTTGCTCCTTTTCCAAAGAGAATAAGCCTTAGTTTCTTGACCTTTCAAATAATTTATAGCAATTCTACCATGCTGTAATTTAATACTGTGCTGAATATATACTTTCGTTTACATTTTTTCCTTTCTTCTTTATGCCTTAAGAATATCATATCATTGCAAGACTTTTTCTAGAAATTGCCTGTTTTCATCCACACACTGGCTGTTCCAACAAAAATGGTCCTTCCTCCCATCCCTATTCACCCTTATTGTTTGGATTGTTCTATGCATCATTTCTATCCTTTTCTATCCATGTTTTATGCCCTTTGTTAAAGGCAGAGGCTATTGTATTGCTCTTTTCTCTTTGTGAATGAATTTATAAAAATTTTATTTATTAATCACTTACTATGGTTTCAATTGCTTTGTAAACACTAGGGATACAAAAAACAAAAACAAAAACAATGCAATCCCAGTTCTCAAGGTGTTTATCCTCCAAATGGGGGAATAATATATAAGAGAAAGGTCAGAAGAAGAGAAACTCCAAAGTCCTGGAAGTACTAAGGGTGAAGAAATGGGGCAAATGGCAATGATGAGGGAGAGTTTTGAGGTGAAAACCCCAGGTTTGGGACAGGTTACCTTTGTAAGAATGCAAGACTCCAAAACTTAGTTTAAAAATGAAAATAAAAATTTATTAATTTGGAAGTCATGATAAAAGGCCAGGAGACAGTGTGCAGGTGGAACACTGCCTCCCAGAGGAGATGGGGTATGGGAATTTTATACCATTTTGACAACAGGGTCTATGTGGCTAGAAAAAGGATGATGATTGAATGGTACTAGGTCTCTGGAACCTGAGGTAAGTCATGTGATTATGTCCTAAGCCTCAAAGTCAAAAAGCAATGAACTGTCCAGTTTAGAGGATAGTCAAATATCTGCAATATAAAGTAGATGTTTATCAGCAGCACGCTGGGAGGTGCCTATTTGTGTTCATCAACAATGAAGGGAGAGGTCAGAGGGATGCAAGGCCACCTTCTCTTAACACTGCAGGAATGCGAGGAAAAAATGAATCTTTTATGTACATTCTGACTTGGCACACAGTCTGGGGTTTGGGGGTATTCAGGGGAAGCCCATACCCCCATATCAGCAAGGCCCAGATATCCTTAGGATTCTTAAATAGCTAAGATGATAATTCGGGCAACAGCTAAACATAGTCAAGGTAGTTGGTAAGACTAGGAGGATCTTAGGAGACATTAGCAGTCCACTGGTTAAGACTTGGAAGTCATTCAACTCATCAGAAGGAATATAATTGGGGACTTTGATCTCACTTAAACCTTGGGAGCAATCAGTCATCTCAAGTAAGGGTGAAACAAAATAAATAGGTAACTATCAATAGTGGCAGCTTAAGAGCTACCCACCAGCCTATTCCTTATGTGTTTTAGGTAGTCTAGGGCAAGGGTACTGGTTGAATAAAAATGGAGGATCAAGAAGTATAGGACTATGCCTAGTGATACTTTCTTCCTCACCTGACTATCTAAGAACTATTCAACAGAGCATGTTTAAAATTGTCTTTCCTAATTTCAGTGGATCCTGGTATGAACTGTGGGGCTTGTTGCAAACCAAACATTGTTTGGATATTGGAAGGATTTGACATGTTTTCATATTATGTGACAAATCCTATGATGTCCATTGATTCTCCCCTAACTCTGTGACAATGGTATCCTTTTCAATTAAATAACATCCACTTTTCTCCTAATGTTATTATTTTGACTCTTTCCTGTGACTGATAATATCATCTATCCCTAGGCTGCCTCTGAAAGGTATAAGAGAATGAGGAACACTCTTTCTCTCCACCATACAGGATGTGCTCCAACTTGAATCTGTGTTCCTCCTTACTTCATTCACTTTGTGTTATTTTCCCCTTAGTAGGTTATTGAACTTCACTATAGGGCATGAGTATGACCAAGTATGGGCCAATTCTCTTCTCAGTGATTAGCATTTCTGATTCAGATAGTTTCCCTGATACTATCAAGCTCTAATACAAAATAACCCAATTTTCCATACCCTTTGAACTAACTTGGTGATGCTCCAGCCTAAATACTCTACATAGGGTATGTAGATGAAGGTTTATTTGGTATGATTTTCAAGGATATTTCCCATGTGTGGTACAATCCAAGTGCTAATCAGATAAGATGAGGCATGAATGCTGGTGGACTCAATTTCTGATTAAGCACAGTCCATGACCTAAATTTCCATTCTCTTAACTCCTCATTCCCACTTAGATGCTTTTTCTAAGACTGGACAGGGTTAGGACAATACTATATAAGTGAAAGTAAAACTACTTTGAAGTTAGAAGGACTATATTAACTCCAAGTTATTCCCCTACCACTCAGTATCAACTTGGGTAAGTCATTTCCCTTAATGCTAAATAAATACTGCAGTGCTTTCTAGCTCTAAAGTTCTATGATCTATGATTCTGGGATTCCAAGATTCAGGGATTCTTACTATGGTCCTCTCTATGATTTCTTCTACTCAGTAACCCCATGACCATTTTTCTTATTTTCCACAGTGTTTGGTTATACATTATGTGAAAGGGAAAACAAAATGAAGGATTGAGTGATCTTCTTAAGAAAAAAAAAAAGAATATTATAGTCTTTCAACTCTTATCTGAATAGGGAATGGAAGGAAAATCCCTCTTTGTTTATTTGCATACAAAGAAAATATAGCTAAGGCTTTACTTAATTGATATTTTACTGAGAGTTATATTGCTAAAATTTCAATGTATGCATTTATAACTAAAAAGTAATCAAATGCTACAAATCAGGGTTTTATTTATTGTATTTTTAAATGTTTAGACTGAATTAATATGGAAAACATTAGTAAAACAAATTAAAATTAGAAGTTGTATGCATATAAATAGATAACTAATAACTAAACTTTAGCCACCATAGTTTTGAATGTAAAATGTTCTGAAATGTTAAAATAAATACAGAGTTATAGATTTCATGGTCAAAATAATTATCATATAATTATTATTATTTTCTGAATTAAGAAGAAAATATTGAGCTGAATTTTTAGCATGCCTTATAAAATTATAATCTCCTTTTTAGTGTATATGAGCATAATAATGTAATCATAATTCAACAGACATTCACTAAGGTTGAAGGGATTCTTATCTTCATTCCATGGTACACTATTGTAGAGAAGCCATCTTTGTTAATGTGAAAATCTGGCTAATCAAAGTCTTACCTTGCCAAAATAAAAGATACTGAAGTAGATTAACCATCAGTAAACCAGATGTTATAATTAGGGTACTCATTTATATTCAGGGGCAAATGAGTCTATTTATCCCCATAATAGGGGACATTTTATTTAATTCATTTCACAGTTTTTTTTCCAATACCCAAAGGCTGATCAATGATTTAAAAAATATCACTGTTATATATGAAAATATACATATAAATATATTAGAAATAGAGAATAGAGTCAAAAATATTTACAAGAATGAGTAATAATGAGGAATATAAGAAAATAGGAAATATTGGATAAAGAGTTTGCCTCAGAGAGAAGAAAACCTTGGTTTTGATCATGCTTCAAACACATACTGCTGTGGAATCCTGGATAATTCACTTAACCTCTTTTCCCAGGCTACACTCTAAGACTATCAGTTGCAACTAAGGTACTAGTAGTCTGTACCAGCAGGAATTCTTTGTTCTGATCCTGATTAAATCACAAGTCCAGTTAAAACCAAAACAAGACTCCTGTTTACACAAGTCAGCTATGACATTAAAGATCATTGACTATTTTCTTTAGATGGTGTATGTCAAAATATTTTAGAGAATGAAGTAGATTAAACAACATTATTGGGTATAAGCATATTCATTCATTTAATTGAAAATCTTGAAAGAGATAAAACTAAATAAAGAGATTAAACATTACATCTCTCAGAGTTTTTCAAAGACTTAAGAAGGAACTAGAAATTTCTACAAAAAAAGGATAAATTATGATACATAGAAAAGTGTATGAATAATAAAAACAAAAGGATAAAGAAAAATCATATTGAGGAATGTAAAGGAAGAATAAGATAGAAATGAAGAGACATAAAAAGGGGAGGAGGGGCAAATTTAAAGAGGAAAATCAGGGAAAAAAATCTACTAGCAATGCCTATTAGACTATGAAATGATGTCCCCAGGAACTGGAGCAAGCCATAATACTTGAATCATTTAAAAACAGATTTGACAGAGTATTGGGAAATGTACTGCTAGGAAGAATTCTGTACTCCAGGGGTCTTACCCTAGATGATCTAATAGGTCTTTTCTCACTAATTTCTAGTAGAACCACAAAAACTAAAAGAAATAAAATCAAATTGAAAATAGGGGAAAAGAGGCACAATTATATTATGTTGACTCTAATTATTCTTTGTGTCTTAAAGGAGAGCTTCGTTTTGTTGTTGTTGGTGGTGGTGGTGGTTGTTTTTTTTTTTTTTGGTCCTTCTTGGCATCTTGAACAGAGAACTGTAGCTTGGCATTTATTTATTTATTTGCTATTTCTTAATTCTATTGACTATCAACTCAAGTTATTTTTCAAATATTTTGAAATCAAGGAACTCTGCTAGTTCGTTAGAGAAACCAAAGCAAACATAAAGTAGTGTCTTTGTCTTCAAGGATCTTACTTTTTAGTTAATGTTAAATTTTATGTTCATGTTCAGTTAAATTAATGAATAATATACTAGATCATATGTAGAAGCAGTTAGATGGTATAGAGAGGTAATTGCCGAGGTCTAAATTTTAATTCTAATTCAGACACTTAATGACTCTCTGATCCTGAGGTCACTTCATTTCAGTCTCAGTTTCTTCATTTGGAAAATGGAGGTAATAATAGCACTTTTCTTACACAGTTGCTGTGGAAGTTGAATTATATAGTTTAGATGTATAAAGTGATTTGCAAACCTTGAAGTAGAATATAAATTCAAGGTGTGATGATGATGGTACTGTGTGGTTAAAATAATAAGTACTTATTAACTTAATAAGCTGAAGATGATACAATAAAAGGAGGAGTTGGAGGCTAAGTATTAAGAGGTGATATGTTGCAGTAATAGACCATTAGACTTATAGTCAGAAAGACCAAATTACAAATCTTTTTTTTTTCTCAAACTGGCTGTGTTACCCCAGGCAAATCATTTAAACTGTATCTGTCTTGGTTACTTTATCTGTAAAATGAATTGAGGTAGAATATTTAGTCTCTAAGCTAATTACTATCTCTTGTAATAGAGGGTTAAGTCTATGATCCTTTGAAACATCTCAGTTCCACCTGTCAATTCTTTTGTCATCTCATACTAGTTATTAAGTTTATCTCACATACTATTCTAAACTCTCCTCAAACTCAATTCTCCATTGTCTTCTTATGTCTCCTCTCTTTCTCTCTTTTCCTTATCCCTTCTCAGTCTTTTCTGTCTCTCTCCCTGTCTTTGTCTCTGTCCCTTCTTCTGTCTGTCTCTTTGTATTTATCTCTCTCTTAGTCTTTCTCTCCTTACTCATCTCTCTCTCTCTCTCTCTCTCTCTCTCTCTCTCTCTCTCTCTCTCTCTCTCTCTCTCTGTCCCTTTCTCTGTCTGTCTCTGTGTCTCTCGCTTGTCCCCTTCCCTCCCTCTTCAT
Source organism: Monodelphis domestica (assembly GCF_027887165.1). Taxonomy (NCBI): domain Eukaryota; kingdom Metazoa; phylum Chordata; class Mammalia; order Didelphimorphia; family Didelphidae; genus Monodelphis; species Monodelphis domestica. Next base: position 243,379,646 of record NC_077231.1, read on the forward strand.
AGACATATATTGGTAAGAGTACCCTCCCCAGGACTTTTCTATATAAATTAAATTAATCATATCTAGTCCCTATCCTCTATGCTTAATTATGGAAATTTTCTAAAAGCATCAGGCCCTTAAAAATCCAACTTGGTATAAGTGGCATATTTTCTGAATATGCTACTCTCAAATATCTTGTGATTTTTCTTAGAATTTTTGCATCAGTATTCATTTCTGCATTAATAGTTTCCACTTGCTTTTTTGCCACCTCTTTTTTTTAACATCAGGAATATATTTGCAAACTTATAAGAGGAGTCTGGTAGACTACTTCCTGACTAAGAATATAATTATTATTAAAGTATACATGTCAATTGCTCTTTAATAAGATTCATTTTAAGTTAATTTTGTTCAGGGTTTCTTTGTTCATTTTTTATCCTGTCATATTTAATTTATGTCTTGTTTGTTTTCCTTTTCAGAGCCTAGTTTAAGATCTCCAGTTTTTGACCTTTTGCTTTGTTTTAAATTCTTTTCGTTTGCATATAATTTATTTTTGTTGCTATTCATCTACTTATTGTAATTTTTCTTACATCATAATTCTGCTAGTTTCTCAATTTCTTCTATGACTGGTGTAAATTTACTTCAATTTTTTGAAGTTGTTCACCTAATTTCCTTCTTTTCTTGTTGATCAGGTTAACTAATGGATTATATATTTCATATATATATATAATTTAAAAGTTTTGATCATTTAATCAAATTTTAATTTAATCAACTTTACAGTCTTTTGTTTTCAATTTAATTTCCCTCTAATTTTCCTGCTTTTTCTTATGAATCTCTATGTTCTTAATTCATTTATTTTCCATTGTCATTGGTGCTTTCTTTTTACATTAAAAATGGTGCAGATATATTTTCTTCTGAGCTTTATGTATGTCCCACAAATTTTGAAGTTTTATTTCATTGTCATGCATTTAATATAATTATATCTATATCTATATATAATATAGTAATATATATTGTTTTCTTTTTTAGCCATTCATTACTTATCATAGTATTTCAAAATCTCATTATATCTATATTTTTAACTCATATTTCCTTTCATAATGACCATTTTTAATCTGTAAAAGGTAGCTTATTTTTACTACCTTTTTATTATCCCTCCAAGCCTTTACAAAAAGCTCTATTTTTTAAAGGTAAAGTTCTAAGAAACAGGAATATTATCTAATAAAATACAATTGGATTTTATAAAAAAGTTTTAATAAGTATCAATTCTGCTCCTTTGGGAAAAGATAAAGCTATATGGACTAGACTAGAGAGATCAAATACACAGACTACTGATTTGCAGCCTGTAACACTCCCAAGTGGAGCATAAACTAGATAAAATGTAATTGGAAAATATTTAACACAATAAATAAAAATACAGTAAAATGTAGATAATATCAAATATGAGTTGATACCACTGGGCAAAGCAATAGTATAAATCCAAAGAATTAGAGTTATATAACAAAACCAAAGATTTGCCATTTATGGTTATGTCTCATTTAAAAAGAATGTTCCAGAAGAATATTCCCAGGGATTTGGGCTTCATTTTACCATAATGTTTAATATTTTTAAGAACTGATTTGAATTCGAAATTTATAGATGGCCCAGTGGTAAAAGAACTAATGTACCAGACAACAGTCGATACATTTAGACAAGTTAGTTGTATCTAATCGAATGGAATTTTATAGGCTTAAATGTAAACTCTGTAACTTTTGCTATAGGTAGAAGCATGATTAGTTTCTTTGAAAATAATATTTGAGTTTCAGTGGTCTGAAAGCTTGATATGCATAAATGGTGTGAAGTATAACTAAAAAAGGGAACATGATTCTGTGTTAAACTACCTAAAAAAAAGCATATCTTTTTGTCATTGGAAGTAAACTGTCCTAGTTAAACCATAGATGGAATTCCCTCTCTTGCTCCTAGTCAGGCTCTCTTTGTTAAACTGCATAACTTCAGAGAAAGGAAACCATTCTTGCAAGTAATTCACACCTAATATTCCAAACTCACTTTTGAGTTTAGTGTAGAGCAAACCCTTCCCTACTGCTTTAATCAAAGAGGGAAATATAGTCTCCAATATAACACATGAATGAATGAGAGAAATAATTATAATCATAGAAATATTCACAGAATGCCAAAGGAAGCCACAGACCACATTACAGATGATTAGACCCTAATACTATAACTTTTGGCCAATACCCCAGCTTCAGTGGAAGTGTTTGTAAGATTTCCAATTAGAAATTTCATATGTTGTCTTATGGTCTTGATTCTTTGCTGGCTATGGCCACTGCTCCAGTAGCTACTCCCCTGGTATCATCATCAGCTTCTTAATATTTAGGTCCTTTTTCTTCTCTCTGATGCTCAAGTGCTACTAGCAAGGGGGAAAGACAATCATTGCCTTGTGAGATACAATAAGAAGCTTTACAGAATATTAAAGAACACAAGTGTTGCCCTATCCCAGGCAATGACTTGCTTATGAAGACCATATTTTCATGTGAGGGAAAAGACTGGTCATTCTTCACCTGACTCCATAGACAACCCAGTCCCATCTTAATTATTTGAAACTATCAGAAAGATTGGTGGGGGGGAGGGGGCCACAAAAAACAGGCTCAGACATTTTACCATGCAAGCTGGTTAGGGGGGAGCATGTGGAGGTAGGGATATCATACTCATGAGTCAATTGTAAAATTCATATTGTAAGCATTTGCACCTCAGCCATTTGCAAATGCTACTAATAGAGTAGATTTGTTTTGCTGATTTCTCAATTTAAGATCATTTTGGGAAAGTGTAAATAATGCAGATTGGATTTTAAAATCTGTTATATATCATTGACAGCTAGTTGTTAAACATTTACAAACACACTCTTAGGGAGAAGTAATTGTGCAATCATATAGTCAGAAGGACAGAAAAAAATCTGACACTACAGGGAATTTAGAAATTTTTCATTCAGATCTGCTGCATAATATAGAACTGTAAGAGCCTATTCAATACTAATATCTCTGTATAGTGGCAGCAAGATTTGAACCCAGGTCTTATAATTTCTCAATGCTATCTTTGAATTTATCTTTTATCATGTTCTTATGATAGTAAAGACAAATGTGCTTAGAATCCTGTCTTATTGTGCAAAATTCAGTTTATGTTTGATTGCAATTAGAAGCTTTTGTGAAAATACAATTAAATCAGCAATACTGAACATTTACTTGGTAAAAGCTAATCAATATTTTAGTAGCCTAAGGGTCCATGTCTGCAGTTAGCGATAAGAAATGGAAATTGTTATTGCTTAAAAAAAAACACTTCAGGTCAATAAAAAATGAAAACTGATATAAAATATCTCATTTACAATAAAATAAAGCAATCTCTTAATATTTTTAAGTTCTTAATTCATCATGTTCTTATAAGAATAATCATGATCTTGTCTTGAAAAGTATTTGGATTATATTGAGACAGTTACTGACACAACAGATTTCTGAAAGTATATGTCAATGCTTACAATAGCACTAATTACTACATATTACAATGACCCTAATTTTACTTTAGTGGAGGGCAAAACAGAGAGTTATTTATAATACATAGAGTGGATCTTTTTTATTAAGAAATATTTATGATAATGAGAAGCAATGAGGTACAATGGAAAGGATGCTGGATCTGTAGTCAGAGAACATGGGTTTGAATCTCAACTCTAGTATTTAAAATCAGTCATTTTGTTAAATCGGAGTTTAGTTTCATGTTATATGAAATGAAGGAGTTGTAATAAATGATCCCTAAGGTCCTTTTTAGCTGCTCTGATTATATATGAATTCATAAAAAGTCCTTCCTTAAAGAAGGAGGAGAAGATAAGAAAAAGTATCTAGATGATTAATCATTAAGGATGACTCACGAAAGTATGTTACCCTGGAGCCATGATCAGTATTACACAGGCTCTAGCATCTTCTCCCTTAAAGGATCAGGAGGCATGGAATATGGTACTGGCAAAAGATCTAGGACTATAATAAAGAATTGCATATTAAGCAAAATTGAGCATAATCATCCAGGGGGAGGAAGGAGAGGGCGGGGATGATGCTTAATGAAAGAGAAAGTTCAGAGTTTTGTGACCAAAAAACAGAGTTGTAAGGAAAATGTGATAAGTAAATTTGATACTCAAGAAAAGAATAAAAATATAAAGTAAAAACTTAAGTGTTTCAAAAAGGTCAAATTGAGTTCATTCATACCTGGGAAGATGAAAATCAAAATAATTAAATTATTTATGATACTTGAGAAACTTAAGGTACTTAAAGTATGCAAGATACCAAATGTACTTAAGATCTTTAAGAATTGCATCAGTATTAGATCAATGAAAATGAGTATACATAGAAAGAAGGACAGAAGATAAAGATGGACTGATATCCCCCCAAAAACAACAACAACAACAACAACAACAACAACAACAAGGGATTGGAAGGAGGAACACAAGGGGAAAAGTGAAAAGGAAAGACAGAAGGTCATAAACTATCTCTCTTTAAGAGTTGCATAAGAGGCCAATTCAGTGGAGGAGGAGATAGAAGGTTCAAGAGTATGCTTGAGGAATCAAGATGGCTGCTTAGAAGCAAAAGTCAAGTCATCTGTGAAAACCTTTCCACACCAATAAAAAACAACAGCACTTCAAAGAAAACACAAAGCCAAATACAAAAATAGAACAGAGACAGGGGACCTTCCTACTCAATTCGACTTCAAAGGTATGCAGAGAAAATTGAACTCTCAGGTTTAATGAAAAGAAAAAAGGAAGGTCCCAGGACCTTTCCCCCCTCTACTGTGCTGAGACTCAGGGCAAGGGTTACAGCCCAGAGTGAGTACCTCACTACCACAGCTCCTTGAGACTCAGGGCTCTGACCACAACTGGCAGAGAGGCAGCTGGAGGAGAGGGGCAGAGAGGAGGTCATAACAGTCTTCAGTCACCACTCCTACATCTTGGGCCTCTGCCACTGGAGGTTTTGGCCTCAGGGCACATTCAGCTCTGCAGATCAACTCAGCCCAAGCTTAATCAAATCTAGAAATAGGGCAGATAAGAAGTCTTCAGAGGGCAAAGAAGCTGAGTCTCCAACACCCCTGCCCCATCATGAGACCCAGGGAAAGTATCCAACTGACTGGGATCACAGGGTGAAGGCTGCAACCCTGACAGAGTACTTTGTTAGCTAGGTAAAGCTCAGGGCTCTGACCAAGAAGCCATTAGAGAGGTGACTGGCAAAAAGGAAGAAAGGAAGAGGAAGGTAACTGCCTTCAGCCTCCACATCTTCACCTTCATCTTTAGCTTCTGCTGGCAGCTAAAGAAGGTCTGTCCTCAAGACTCATTAATACAACAGGCCAGCTCTATCAGCCAAATCCATTTAATCAGAAGAGCCCATAGAAGCCCCTTCAGGACAGAATAGTCCAACCCCATAGATCTAGCAAATAAACAGAGGAGCAAAATTACAGCCAATTGACAGGGGGGAAAGAAGGAAAAAAATACATGTAAACAACAGAACAAGAAAAAAGAAATTACAAAAAGCTTTTATCTAGGTAATGAACAATTAACAAATGGAACAAAGGAGAATGAAAGAACACCAAGTGAAAATTTGGAAACTCTAGCAAATTGGACTTAGGCTTTGGAACAACTCAAAACAGAATTTAAAAAAATTGGGAGATGCTAAAGAAAATTGGAAAAAGAGCTTAAATAGCAAAAGAGGGCATTTGAAAAGAGGCACATAAACTAAAACAAGGAAATAGTGTCCAAAAAGCCAGAATTTATAAGCTTGAAAATGAGGCAAAGAAAATGAAAGATGACCTATAAAGAAAAACAGTCCAAAAAGAAAAGGATGACCAGAAAGCAAGGTATGAAATTCAGTCTTTAAAAATTAGAATCCAACAACTAGAAGCAAATGACTTCATAAGGTAGTAAGAATGTATAAAACAAAATCAAAATAATGAAAAAAATGAGGAAATTATGAAACACCTAATTGATGAAACAACAGGCCCAGAAAATAGATTGAGGAGAGACAATTTTAGAATTATTAGATTACCAGAAAATCATGACAAAAGAAAAATCCTGGACATGGTTCTACAGGAAATTATCCAAGAAAACTGCCCTGGCACTGTTGAACAAGAGGGTAAAGTAAAAATTGAAAAAATCCATAGATCTCCTCCTGTGTTAAATCCCCAATTGACAATGCCTTGGAATATTATTGCCAAGTTCAAGAACTTCCAGACCAAGGAAAAGAAACTACAACCTGCTAAAAAGAAACCATTCAGATTCATGGAGCTTCAGTTATGATAACGCAGTACCTGGCTGCATAGACAATGAAGGACTGGAAGGGATGGAATATAATATTTCAGAAAACAAGGGAATTGAGTCTACAACCAAGAGTTAACTACCCAGGAAAATTGACTATATTCTTGCAAGGGAAAGTATGGTCATTTAATAAAATAGAAGACTATCAAGAATTCATGAAGAAAAGACATCAACAGAAAAGTTGATGCCCAAACACAGAACTCAAGAGAATCGCCAAAAGGTAATTAAGAAAGAGGGGGAAAAACATTTTTAAGGGACCCAATAAGTTCAAATTATTAGTATTCACATAAAAATATGATATTGGTAACTCTTAAAAATATTATTATCCTCAGGTTAACTAGAAGATGTGTACTTAGAAAGTACAGTGACAAATTGTATAGGATATATATATATATATATATAAAACTAGAAACTAGGTAAAAAGAAGATAATACTAAGAGAAATGGGGAAATAGAAAAAATGGAGTAAATACAAATTTATAAGGAACTGTATGGGGGAGGGGAACAGAAGCTCAATACAATGAAAGGGTAGAAGAGGTTAGTAACACAAGTAATACTTAAATCTTACATGTACTGAAATTGACTCTGAGAGGGAAGAACAGTCAGATACATCGGGGTAGAGAAATGTATCTTGCCTTATAGAGAAGTAGAACGGTAATAAATGGGCTGGTGGGGAGGAGAGCAATACAGGGAAGGAGAGTTTGGGGGGTGTTTAAAAGGCAATAAAGTAAAAGGAGAGGGGTGGGAAGAGGAGTAACATCAAGCAGTGGAAAGGGGGGGGTGGTGACTGACTAAAAGCTAAAAGTTGAAAGAGAGGATAAGAGGGATAAGAGAAAAGGCAGAATCAATGAAAGGAATCAAAATGGAGGGGAATATACAGATAGTAAACATAACTGTGAATGTGAATGGGATGAACTCACCAATAAAAAGGAAGTGGATAGCAGAATGGATTAAAAACCAGAATTCTACAATAAGTTGTATACAAGAAACACACTTGAGGCAAATAAGACATACATGGGGTAAAGGTAAGAGGGTGGAGCAGAATTTACTGGACTGCGACTGAGACAAAAAAAGCAGGAGTACCAATTATGATCTCCAACAAAGCTAAAGGAAAAATAAATCTCATGAAAAGAGATAAAAAAGGTAATTACATCTTGATGAAAGGCAGTATAAATAATGAAGAAATATCAGTATTCAACATATAGGCACCAAATGGTATAGTATTCAGGTTTCTAAAAGAGAAACTAAGGGAACATAAGGAGGAAAAAGATAGTAAAACCATACTAGTGGGGGATTTAAACCTTCCCCTATCAGAACTAGATAAATCGAACCAAAAAGTAAATAAGAATGAGTAAGTGAAGTTAATGAAATGTTAGAAAAATTAGAGTTAATAAATATCTGAAGAAAAATAAATAAGGATAAAAAGCAATATACCTTCTTTTTGGCAGCACATGGCACATATACAAAGATTGACCATATACTAGGGCATTAAAACATTGCAAACAAAGGTAGGAAAGTAGAAATAATAAATCCAATTTTCAGACCATAATGCAATAAAAATCATAATCATAAAATCATAAAAATCATAATCAATAGCGGCTCATGGAAAGACAGATTTAAAATTAATTGGAAAGTAAATAATCTAATTCTTCCAAACTGTTGAATCAAAGAAACGATGACTGATTTTATTGAAGAGAATGACAATGAGGAAATGTAATGATTAGAATGTGTGGTCATCAAAATTGTAATTAATCCTTAAGTCAAAAGACTGTTAAAAGCTAGATTTATTAGTAAGGAAAAGAAAATAAGAGAGAAGTATAGAAAGAAGGTGAAGAATATCTTAGCCTAATAATCCAGAGCCTAACAACTCAATGTCTGTCTCCAAATCTCAGCCTTAGAAAATAATACCCAGAAAATAACTTCTTCATTTTGGGACTTATCTTATAAATGCTTACAATACCCACTAAATCTCTTACATTACTCCACAGGAACCAATCACAACTCCTCAATTAGTCTGGCACTGCAAGAATGGGGCAATGCCTATGGGATCAGTTCTGTGGTTCCTTATTGTCCCAAATTCAAAACAAACAGAAAGGTAGTCTAAATCTCTGATTGATCAAATCAAAATACAAAATTCCTTCTCACAAATACCCCTCCCACCCCGTGATTCTATTAGGAGTTGCATATGTTGAAATCTCCTCAACTGAGGGTCTTGGGAGATTAACATGTTGCCTAGACTCCACAGTGAATCATTTCAAATAACCAATGTATATCTCTAAGGATTCTTCCACTAAAGGTTTATAAAACATCACTCTTTCTAAGTGGAAATTACAGCAACCTGGTAACAAGAGGGGAATAGAAGAGAAAGAAAACAAAAAGAAAAATTAAAAGATATATTGACAAATACCCAATCAGGGGGCAGTCCCCTTTGGTATAAGAGTTTACATTCAGAATAAATGTGTTAAACCCCCTTCAGTTCAGTTCATTCTGAATGTCTTTATGCAGCATGTGGTTTACACAAGCATCTCCATGGCACTCTCTTCAAAAGATTAATCTTTCTGATTTGAAGTATTGGTGTGAATTTTAGTTTTATTCCACCCTCCTTAGTCTTTAGAATTCTAGCAACCTGGAATGTATACATCCTCAATTCAGGATTAAGTGTGTAGGAGGAAAGTCTATGAACCACATGTGCTAGCAAGTGACAAATAAGAAACAATTGACTGATCCCTGAGCTGTCAAAAGCCAAGTCTAAGCCACCATTGGTACATGTAAGACACAGAAAGTGACATAAAGAACTGCCTTTTCAAAAACAGAGAAAGAAAACTATAGGCAAATCTCCATAATGAATATAGACCCAAAAATCTTAAATAGGATACTAGCAAAAAGACTCCAGCAAGTCATCACAAGGGTTATCCACTATGACCAGGCAGAATTCATACCAGGAATGCAAGGATGGTTCAATATAAGGAAAATCATTCACATAAATGACCATATTAACAAACAAACTGACAAAAATCACATGATTATCTCAGTAGATGCAGAAAAGCCTTTGATAAAATACAATACCCATTCCATATTGAAAATATTAGAAAGTTTAGGATTAGAATGACCTTTCCTAAAAATAATAAACAGTATATATCTAAAACCATCAGCAAAGATCATCTGCAATGGGTATAAACTCAAAGCCTTCCCAAGAAGATCTGGAGTAACTAGATACACTAGCACTAGCAATTGGAGAAGAAAAAGAAATTGAAGGTTTTAAAATTGGCAATGAGGAGATGATGCTGTCACTCTTTGTGGATGATATAATAATTTACTTAAAGAATATTAGAGAATCAACCAAAAAGCTAGTCGAAACAATCAACAACTTTAGCAAAGTTGCAGGATACAAAATAAACTCTCATAAGTCATCAGCATTTCTATATATCTCCAACCCAGTTCAGCAGCAAGAATTAGAAAGAGAAATTCCATTTAAAGTCACCCAAGACAATATAAAATACTTAGGAGTCTCACAAACACAGGAACTATATGAACACAACTACAAAACACTCTCCACACAATTAAAACTAGATCTAAACAATTGGAAAAACATTAATTGCTCATGGGTCAGACAAGCTAACATAATAAAAATGACCATCCTACCCAAACTTATCTATCTATTTAGTCCCATACCCATTGAACTACCAAAAAACTATTTTACTGAATTAGAGAAAACCATAACAAAGTTCATTTGGAAGAATAAAGGATCAAGGATATCCAGGGAAATAATGAAAAAAGAAATACAAAGGAAGGTGGCCTTGTAGTCCCAGACCTCAAACTATATTACAAAGCAGCTGTCATCAAAACAATTTGGTACTGGCTAAGAGAAAGAAAGGAGGATCAGTGGAATAGACTTGGGGTAAATGATGTCAGTAAGACAGTCTTTGACAAACCCAAAGACCACAGCTTTTGGGACAAAATTCCAGTATTTGATAAAAACACTGCTGGGAAAATTGGAAGACAGTGTGGGAGAGATTAGGTTTGCATCAACACCTCACACCCTACACCAAGATGAACTCAGAATGGACGAATGACTTGAATATAAAGAAGGAAACCGTAAGTAAATTAGGCGAACACATAATAGTATACATGTCAGAACTTTGGGAAGAGAAAGATTTTAAAACCAAGCAAGACTTAGAAAGAGTGACAAAATGCAAAATAAATAATTTTGACTACATCAAATTAAAAAGTTTTTGAACAAACAAAACCAATGTAACTAAAATTAGAAGGAAAGCAACAAATTTGGAAACAATCTTCATAACAAAAACCTCTGACAAAGGTCTAATTACTCAAATCTATAAAGAGCTAAACCAGTTGTACAAAAAATCAAGCCATTCTCCAATTGAAAAATGGGCAAGGGACATGAATAGGGAATTTTCAGTTAAAGAAATCAAGACTATTAATAAGCACATGAAAAAGTGTTCTAGATCTCTGACAAAGGTCCAATTACTCAAATTTATTAAGAGTTAAACCAGTGCAAAAAATCAAGCCATTCTCCAATGACATGAATAAGCAGTTTTCAGTTAAAGAAATCAAAACTATTAATAAGCACATGAAAAAGTGTTCTACATCTCTTATAATCAGAGAGATGCAAATCAAAACAACTCTGAGGTATCAGTTCACATCTATCAGATTTGCCAACATGACAGCAAAGGAAAGTAATGAATACTGGGGTGGGATGTGGCAAAGTGGGAACACTAATTCATTGCTGGTTGAGTTGCGAATTGATCCAACCATTCTGGAGGGCAATTTGGAACTATGCCCAAAGGGTGATAAAAGACTGTCTGCCCTTTGATCCAGCCATAGCACTGCTGGTTTTGTACCCCAAAGAGATAATAAGGAAAAATACATGTATAAGAATATTCATAGCTGCGCTCTTTGTGGTGGCCAAAAATTAGAAAATGAGGGGACGCCCTTCAATTGGGGAATGGCTGAACAAATTGTGGTATATGTTGGTGATGGAATACTATTGTGCTAAAAGGAATAATAAAGTGGAGGAATTCCATGGAGACTGGAACAATCTCCAGTAAGTGATGCAGAGTGAAAGGAGCAGAACCAGGAAAACATTGTACACAGAGACTGAGACGCTGTGGTGCAATCAAACGTAATGGACTTCTCCATTAGTGTCAATACAATGTCCCTGAACAATCTGCAGGGATCTATGAGAAAAACCACTATCCATAAGCAGAGGACAAACTGTGGTAGTAAAAACACCAAGGAAAGGCAACTGCTTGACTACAGAGGTGGAGGGGATAAGATTGAGGAGAGATGCTAAATGAGCACGCTAATGCAAATACCAACAACAAGGAAATGGGTTTGGAGCAAGGACACATGTGATACCCAGTGGAATACCCAGTGCATACCCAGGCTAGCAGAGGGGTGGTGGGAGGGGGAGAAGGAAAAGAAAATGATCTCTGTTTCCAATGAATAATGTATGAAAATGACCAAATAAAATAATGTTTAACATTAAAAAAAATCTGCCTTTATATCATCTCCTGTGAGAGGGACTTGACCATGGAACTTGACCTTGGAGTAACTCATGCCTGAGACCTCAGACTGCTTTCCTTTTATATGGTCACATGGTGAATTATAAGGCTGACTCCCCTTTTCCTTGGCTTTCTGGAGATGCCCCTTGGCTAAGGCCTCTGAACTCCTGTCTGAGCTCAGAACAGACCAGAACAGATCTTTTCCCTTTTCCCTCTCTCTCTCCCTTATTCTTAATTTCTTCCTTGTACTGAAAATAAACTACCATAAAATTCCATTCTGACTTGAGTATTTCATTGGGATATAGAATTTAAATCCATGGTGACCAAGTAAAATATAAATTCAGTCCAACCATAAAATTTACCCCTTACATTGGCAAGCTTCTTCTCCTAAAATTCCTCCAAAAGATACAAAAGTCTGGATTTTAGGACAACCATACAATCAAAAACATACAATCCTCTCTGAGCAGAATGCCAACCAACACCAGGATCACTCCATAGTAATAATAATAAAAAAATTATAATCAAAAAAGGATAAACAAACTCCCAACACGTCCTTGGATGACTAACAATATACAATTAAAATGATTTATGTCCTACAAACCTACATGACAAATACAGCAATACTGACTGCATTTACCCAAAGGCAGGCAGGACTACAGGAAATTATCATATTATAAAAGAGAAAAAGAGGACTAGATTCTGATTTAAAGGGAAATATGATTCCCTGGTCTGATTTTTACCTTCAATCTTAGTGTTATGGGGAAGGTTAAAGGAAGGGTTCAAACTATATATAAATTAACAGTTTATTTATCTAAATGGAGAAAGGGAAAAGGGATTAGGGAATAGCTAATGTATAAACTACTTAGAGATTAAACCCTGTATACTTATGTAACTATTCTAAACTATATCTATAAATTAATACTTAAAGTTAAGGGCATTTCATTAGGAACAGGGCTAGGGACAAATGGGCCGAAGATTCTCACAACACCTGAGTCCTCCTTTGGGTCAAGCAGCAATTCCAGTAACAACTCAGATGAAATCTCTGCAGCAGTAGCACTAGCTCCAGTTGCAAAGACAGGCAGGAAATAAGAAAACCCAAAGGAAAAGGGATCACTGGTTCTTTGTGTAAACTCCATAAATAACCAGATAGCACCCCTGGGTACTCTTGACTGCTAGAGGAAAGTAGCCTCACTCTTCCACAATTCACCAACTGCTTTCTGTAACTGCTCTGTCTCTAGTCCCAGTCTCTGGGGGTTCTGAGTGGAATTTTGGTTTGCAGCATCTTTTTCATTGAGCTTGTCCTGGTTAAATCCTTTACTACATTAGGGATAGGGGAGCCAAAAAAGGCAGCCAAACTAAGTTACTTGTTGGAATGTGGCACAGGGGATTCCAGCATCTGACATTTTCAAACAGTTGTTTACTCGAACCCCAAACAAGTTGTCTGTCTTGGTGCAGATTCTCATCAATCCCACAGGGATTGGTGGATTCCTTGACTTTGGCACTGTACAGTGGTCTTTTGTGATCCCTTCTTTTAGTATCAGACATAATTATTAATAAAAGTTCCATAAAATTTTATACTCAGTAGCAGGTTTCTATAGTCTAATGCTTTGGGGAATGCATTGATATTCAGTCTAATGAATATTATAAGTTTATTATTTAAAATAAAAAATAATAATACTGATTTCATGTACTTCAAGTACAACAAATAAGAAGAGAAAATAATAATAAAAATATTCAGGAATTCAGTGTGTCAGTCAAAACAGTGTCCAATTTTTCTAAGGACTTTTCTAATGGTATTATTTCCAGTCCAGTCATAGGAAGAGGGTAGAAGTAAAGACAATTAATAACAGGATACAGTTAATCAGTGTTAAGGGTATGTACCTGTTTTACTTGTGAGTAATGAATTCAAGAGCCCTTTTCTCCAATTTTAATAGTTGTTGGAGTGGTTAATAATACATGAAACAGACCTTCCGAGGCAGGCTGAGTTCCTCCAGTGCACTGGAAGTTCTTTATGTACACTGTGAACCTTAAAAATTCTCGGACCCTACTTCATAAGGTTGGATTGTGAACCTTCAAAAATTCTCAGACCCTACATCATAAGGTTTGGTTAAGACCATTCCCCATTTTAAACAATGAAGGAACTTAGATCAGGAATGTGAGACTTCTACTTAGATCAGGAATGTGAGACCTCTACTCTACCCCTACTTAAGCATGCTCTAGGGAAGAAACTCCTTGCTGAACAATGAAAAATACTTAAACCCATACTTATAATAAGACAAAAGTTCTTAAGCTGTGCCTATTTTTAGATCTAATACAAAAGGGTGCTAAGTACCTATAAAGGTCAGGCAACTTGTGAATTAACAAGGAGAAAAGAGGTGAGAACTTACTCAGAGGTTTTCTGGTGTGAACTTAATAAAAAATTTAAGCCTTCTTAGGTGTGAATTAAGAATGGTCTGTCCTTTGAAAAATGTCTACTGTGGTTGGTAGATGTAAGAATTTAGGGGAGGTGACATAGGAGAAAATTCACTTTAAAAAGGGAGCTCAGATAGAGCTGGAGACAGTCTCAGGGAGGCTGACTCTGGCTGGAACTCCCTCTGAGGAGACTCTGTCCCTCTGAATCCTTGCTTGGACAAATCTTGTGGTGAGTGGATAAAATACTGATTGATCTTTCTCTTAGGGTTTGGGCCTGGGTTGGCCAGGGCTGGCCTGGGCTGGCCTATCTTTTTCTCATTATTTCCTTTTTCTCTCTCTCCCTCCCTTTTCTTTAATTCCTCATTTGTATTCATTAAAATATCTATAAAACCCAGCTGACTTGGGTATATTTAATAATTGGGAATTTTTCCCTGGCAACAAGACACTGTCTTGAAACCATATTTTCTGCGGTCACAAAATGGGTCTATCATCTGCCCCATTAGCCTTCCACTATTTTAATCTTTACAACACCTTGTCTCCTGTGTGAAGGTCATGGAATAAAAAATCTATAGGTCCTGCTTATACTGCTGATCAAGAACTTTTGGCTCTAGAATGTCATTAAGAACCTAGATTACCATCCTGATGGAAGGATAGACTAAGTTGAAGAGTTACAAATATAGAACCATGCAAGGGTCACTGAACTTTATGGAAAATCCTCTCTCCTCTGGGACCCATCCAGGGGTCACTAAGCCCCATGGGAAATCATTTCCACATCCGGGAAACATCCAGGAGTGACCAAGGTCTATAGGAAATCCTCACACAGCTGGGATATGATTATAACAGTCATAAAAGGGATGTATTTATATATCCCATCCATTGCAAATGTGGATGTGAGGAATATAATTAATGTGGAGGTGAAGAATACAATAGTGTAATTGCAATTCACTTTGCCATCCATATACTTACTACTACTGAAGGTTTGTAAAGGTGGGCAAATGATCAGTCAGAGGTAGTGGCACTACTAGATATCAGAAAATCACTTCTGAAAACCCATTAAAATCAATTATGATTTTGGCTCATTAAATTTTTCAAAAGTCACTATTGTAGTTTGTAACCCATATAAGACTTTTTCAGTATGGGGAGGGGAACAAAACAAAATGGTTAACATTAATAAGGACATAGAGTCTGATAAGGTTTAAAATTCACCTCCAGACTCTTTGAGGTTCCTTCTCCTCCTGAATATTATCATTCAACCATATCCCTTTGGTTATGTCTCTGGGTTCCCCTTTGCTAAGAATTATTTCTACCCTAAGTATAGTGTGAGCAAACTTCATTTGGGGTGTTTTGGTGTGAGTCATGATTTGCCTCATTCAAATAATTTCTATATGGATTTCTATATTTGTTATTATTCCTAAAGCTTATAGTTCTAAATACATGATTCCACTTCCTACAGTTTGTAATTATGTGACCTCTTTTCCCACAAAAGTAGCACATTAATTTCTGATTTGTGGAATCATGCAAAGAGGCTATGGCCACTCCTTGATTTGGTCTTCCTTTTTCAATTTTTCCTGTTAATAGTTTTATTTCCTCCATTAATGCCTCCACTAAGTCACTGTTATCTTCTTTCTTTTCATGGCTGTCAAAGACACAAACTAGCACTCTTCTTAATTCCTCAAAGTCCATATTAGCACAGTTTGGGCAGTTAGTTTTAAAATAGTCCCTAACCACCTTATAACACTTTTACATGAACTTTCTTCTTATTTGCCTGACATGCTTGTCTCTGGAAAGATCCAGTTCTATATATCTACCCTTCATCTCAAAAAGCCTATCCATAAACTGATAGGGGTTTTCATCATGTTTTTGCTTAATATTTTCAAATTTTGTCCATGTAAAAGACATATCAGAGTAAGCTCTCATTGCTTTTAGTAATTTCTCCCTATTTGAGTCCCATCTTGGGTCATCCTGTGGCCAATGAATTTCTCCCCTTTCCTGGTCCTCGTTAACCAGAGAAACAATTTTATTTCTTTCTTCTTATGTCAGAAAGGTTTGGAGCAATTTTTCCACATCAATCCATGTGGGATCATAAGTGTGGTAAATATTTTCAAGCATTTTTTATGACTACAATGGGATCATCTTAAAAAGAAAGCATAGTTGCCTTGATTCTCTGAAAATCTTGTGGAGTGAAAGGTATGGGTTGCCTAATGTTTACTGGTTCCACTATTAAAAGTAGGAACTTCCCTTAATGGGAATCGATTTTTGATTGAATTGTGTTTGATTACTTCTGCTTGATTTTTTGTTTGAATTGCAATAGAGTAGGTGATGGGGCAAAGAGTAATAGTAGAGACAGGGAGATGGATGGGTTGGGTAGGGGGAGAGATAGGTCAGAGAAGGGGAAAATGTAGTTTGAGTAGTGTGAATGGTAGTTTGGGTAGAGTGACAGAGGATTTGATCAGGACAAGAGGTGGTTTGAGAAGTGGGTCAAATGGGATTACAGAGGGGCCATATAGGATGAGAGATGTGTCAGAGAGGAAGAGAAATGGATATAACAGGGTGAGGAAGAGACTGAGTAGGCTTAGTTGGTGAAGAAACATAAGAAGAGGAATCTCCTTTATGAGTCTTGAGATTACTGTGAAAATGGGATTAACTCCACCCTATTTATTCTTTAAATTTTTAGCCACCAGGAATGTATACACCCCCACTTAAGGATTAAGTGTGGAGTGGGAAAGGTCTATAACCCACATGTTCTAGCAAATGACAAATCAGAAACAACTGACTGGCCTCTGGGCAGTCCAAAGCCAACTTTAAGCTGCTATTGGTACAAATAAAGGTAGCTCACAGGCTCAGGAAGTGATGTAAAGAACTGCCTTTAAATTTTGTAGTCACTCCCTGTGAGAAGGTCTTCTCCTTGGAACTTGGCCTTGGAGGAGCTTGTGATTGAGATCTCAGACTGCTTCCCTTTGGTCTGACACATGGTGAGTGAAAAGGCTGACTCCCATTACTTGGCTTTTCTTGAAGCATTTGCCTCTGGAGAGTCTCCTTATGGAAGTCTTCTTAAATTAATCCTCTGGGACCCCCTTGCTAGGACCACTGAATTCCTGCCTGGCTCAGACCAGGCTGAAGAAACTCACTATCTCTCTCTCTCTCTCTCTCTCTCTCTCTCTCTCTCTCTCTCTCTCTCTCTCTCTCTCTCTCTCTCTCTCTCTCTCTCTCTCTCTCTCTCTCACTTTCTCCTTACTTTCTCTCTATTTGTAAATAAACTAACATAAAAGTCATTCTCCTTTGAGTAATGCATTGGAACTTAATAATTAATATCCTGTCAACCAAACTCTTAAATATTCAGTCCAACCATAATTTTTACCTTTACATTACTCAAACCATCTTTCTGATTTTTCTCAAGGTATTTTATCTGAGTTTTGAGATCAATCAAACTATTTTCCCATTGTTTTTTTTTCTTGGTGGTGAATAGACAAATTGCAAAGTATCCAGTATAAGTACACCCAGGAATAGTACTAAGCAAGGGCATTCTAAAACTGTGAACTGTGTAGCCTTGGTAATGCTCTTCATGAACAGGAGCTGTTTTAAATAGACAGTAACTCCTCTTTCATAGTGTTGGCCAAGCTTTTCAGTACCATCCTCAGTCACCTATTTGTTATTAAATCTAATTATTAAATTGCCTGCAATTCTATTTCCTGTCTGTTTGTAGTACTACCCTAGTGTGGGAGGGTAAGGGGGTTTAGGTAAAGTACATAGGCTATTTGCTGCTGGGATTCTTCCCTTAATAGGCTCTAAAAGCTTCTTAGGGGTAAGGGAGAAGTTTAGTTATATTTACTGCTACTCTCCCTAACTACTCTCTGCAATGTTTCACCTCCCAATTGGGCTAATTCTAGAGGCAAATGGAGACTTAGGAAAGACCTTAAAGAAAGAGCAGACTTCCAAGAGTAAGATAAAGCTTACTACTCCAGAGTTCTGGGCTGTGAACTGGTAGCTTTTGGGGGCAGGGTATCCTTCACAAAGACAGGGAAGTGAAAGTGTCACCCTAGGTTGAAGTGTCGCCCCAGGGAGCTGATTGTTGCTAAATAAAAGCATCCAGCTTACTAGGCAAAAGCAAGTACTCAGCTGTTCTTAGTTAAAGGGGAAAGACCCATCTATGCAGAACTCTCAGGGAATCAGCAATAGTCAGGAAGCAACAGTATTGCAGCTTATCTGTAGAAGCAAAAGGGGCTTCCAAACTGCTCCAAGCAATAAACCAGCAGCTGTAGTTGTGAGGCTAATCTGGCCCCCTGTCTATCCCAAAATGCTCTACCAACTATAGTGCAATCACCTTTGGCACAATGTAAAGTATAGTAAGAACTCCTAACTCTAGAATTTAGCAACTAACCAACCTACTCAATTATGACTTAGGGATAGAAAAAGTATTGAAAAAAATAAGAGTACTCGTTGTTCCTTTGTGGTTGACAAAATTGTAATGATTAAACTGGGCAGTTGCCAAATTGTAATTAACCCTTAAGTCACAAGACTGTTATTAGCTAGATTTATTAGTAAGGAAAAGAAAATGAGAGAAGAATAGAAAAGAGGTGAAGAATTTCCTAGACTAATAATCCAGAGCCTAACAACTCAGTGTCTATCTCTGAATCTCAGCCACAGAAAATAACACCCACCTTCTTCCTGCTGGGTCTCATATTATAATTCCTTACTATACCCACTAGCTCTCTTACATCACTCCCCAGGGACCAATCACAATTCCTAAATTAGCCTGGCACCACCTAGGGGGATAGTGCCTGTGGGATCAATTCCCTAGTTGCTGATTGACCCAAATTCAAAACAAATGGAAGCAAAGTCTAAATCTCTGATTGACCAAATCAAAAAACAAAATCTCTTCTCACAGTAACAACTCATCAACATCTATGGGATGCAGCCAAAGCAGTACTCAGGGGACAATGTATATCCTTGAGTGCATATATCAACAAATCAGAGAGGGAAGAGGTCAATGAATTGGGAATGAAACTCACAAAAAAAAAAACTAGAAAGAGGACAAATTAAAAATCCCCACATAAAAACTAAATTGGAAAACATGAAAATCAAAGGAAAAATTAATAAAATTGAAAGAAAAAGATCAATTAAACTAATAAATAAGAAGAGCTGGTGTTTTGAAAAAACAAATAAAATAAATAAAGTACAGAGTGAAAGGAGCAAAACCTGGAGAACATTGTACACAGAGAATGATAGACTGTGGCACAATTGAACATGTTGCAATTGCATACTATAAGAGAGAAAAAAAGGACTATATTTTTCTGTAAGAGGGAAGTGTCAGTCCCTGGTCTGATCTTTTGTCATTTATCAGGGATAGGGGAGACAAAGCAGCTAATTGTTAGGTACCTTCATAGAAATTATTTTACAAGGAGTGTGGTTCAAAGAGTCCTACATCTTAACATATGTCAAGTGCCATAACCTCAAGTCTCACACTAGGCCCAAGTCCTTTCATATTGGCATAGAAGTTCATCAATACCACCTGGATCGATTTCTTTCTTTCTTTCTTTCTTTCTTTCTTTCTTTCTTTCTTTCTTTCTTTCTTTCTTTCTTTCTTTCTTTCTTTCTTTCTTTCTTTCTTTCTTTCTTTCTTTCTTTCTTTCTTTCTTTCTTTCTTTCTTTCTTTCTTTCTTTCTTTCTTTCTTTCTTTCTTTCTTTTTTTACCTGTGTGGTCTTTTGGCACTATTCAGGTTAATTCCATGTATCTATGGCACTATAAAGTCTATGCTCCTTTTTTGATCCCATTTCCTAGAATCAGATACAAACATTAATCACAGTCCCAGACTATTTATCAACAAATGGCAGGTTTCCATAGCCTAAAACTTTTGTATATGTCTTTATATGCTAGGTAAATAAAAATCTTAGCGTATTCTATTGCAAAATTCAAAAATGCTAAAAGGAAATCACATTACTGGTGAGATGTGCTTCAAATAAAAAATGAGAGAAAAAAATCAAATATTGTGGCACAAAGTGTAACAAAATAGTACATATCCATCAATAGGAAAGTCTTATCATAATCAATGAACAAATACAATCAGAAGTGTAATTATTCATTATCAATGGAGGGTACTCAATTCACATGACTACAATGAATCCATGAGTCCCTCTCCCCAATTTTAATAGCTGTTGGTATAGTTAATAGGACTTGGAATGTTTCATCATGAGCAGGTTAATTCAGCCCAATGCATTTGAAATTCTTTATATACACACTATCACTGGGGTTTAAGTCATGAAGCAAGAAGTCTATTGGACCTGCTTGAACAGCAGATCCAGAGTGGTGGAGTTCTCTCAATTTAGTTTGTACTTATCTGATATATGTAGCAATGGTTGCATACCCTCCTAACAGTGAGGTATAGGCAGGGGTAAATGGTTATGCCTAAATAGGTGGATGTCCAAATAACATCTCAATTGGTGAGATTTGTAAATCACCCCTGGGTCTGCTTCTGAGATAAAATAGAGCCAGAGGTAGAATTTCAGGCCATTTCAAATGAGTCTCCATTCACACTTTTCCAATCATAGTTTTAAGTTCTTTATTCATTCATTCAACTTGGCCGGAGCTCTAGGGATGATGTGGTATATGAAATTTAAGAGTTATCCCCAAACATGAATAAATTTGTGATAAGACTGAATCAGTAAAATGAGTTATGCTATTTGAGGCAATACATGCTGGCAGTCCAAAATGGGGAATAATTTCTTTTAAAAGGATTTTGGCAACAACAGTAGATGTGGCCCAAGCAGTAGGGAACACTTCAGTCTACTTGGTGAGTTGATCAACTATGACCAGACAAAAAAAAAGCTGTCCAGCTTTTGACATAGATATAAAATCGATTTGTAAATGTTCAAATGGTGTGTAAGTGAGAGGATGCCCAACAAAGGCTTTTCCATGAAAAGCATGTGGATTAAAGGCCTGGCAGGTAGGGCAGGCTGTACATACTTTAGAGGCTATAGTAGTCATACCAGGGTCTATAAATACTGTGAATTTTAGATTTACTCCACCCTGCTTAGTCTTTAGAATTCTAGCAACCAGGAATGTATACATCCCCCACTTAAGGATTAACTGTGAGGAGGATGCCCTATGACCGACATGTGCTAACAAGTGACAAATCAGAAACAACTGACAGACCCCCTGGGCTGTCCTAAGCCAAGCTTAAGCTACTATTGGTACATGTGAGATGCAGAAAGTTATGTAAAGAATTGCCTATTTATTTCACATCACTTCCTGTCTTTGGCTCTTTCTGCAAGGTTGGGCTCTCTCAGCAGCTTTGGGTGCTCGCTCAATGATATTGGGAGCTCTTGGCGGCATTTTGGCTTGCTTGCGGATTTTGGTTCCATAGTGCGGTTTAGGTGAGGTGTCTTCCCTGAGCGACCTTGGTGAGTGGTTAGGGTGATTCCTCCTTTCCTTGAACTCCTGAAAAGGCACTATCCTCCAAGGAAGCCCCTTATCTCAGCAGAGACCTCATGGCTGGAAGCCAAGCTAAATTTAATCTTCTGAGAAGACCCCTTGGCTGAGGCCTCTGAACTTCCTTTGGCTTAGGTGAGGCCAGAGAAATCTTATACCCTTTCCTCCCTCCCTCTCTCTCTCTCTCTCTCTCTCTCTCTCTCTCTCTCTCTCTCTCTCTCTCTCTCTCTCTCTCTCTCTCTCTCTCCTTCGTCTTCTTCTTCTTCTAAATTTCTTCCTTCTATTATAATTAAACCACCATAAAAATCCCAAACTGGCTTGAGTATTTTTATTGGGATTGAATTTTAAAAATCCCTGGTGACCATTTAAATAATATATTTAGTCAATAACCCTAATTTTACCCTTAACAAATACCCTTTTAACAGAGTCCATGATGCCCTGGGTACCAAAGTGACCATTAATTAATAGACTGGCAAATTTATTGATAAAAACTTCTAGAGAACAGGGGTTTTCCTTCAAATGACATCCATGCTCCATTAATCTGTTTTGCTTTAAATTTTTGCTTCCATTTTTTCCCACATCCTTGTCATTACAAAAAAGGGATAGATCCAAATCATCAGTAATTGTTAGTAGCAAAATTAATTAAGGTCCTTCTAAGGCTGCTAGTTTTTTGCAATATCTGCTTGGTTATTTCCCCTAGAGACAGGGTCATTGCCACCTGTGTGTGCAGAACTGTGAATGACAGCTATGGCTTTGGGGAGCTGGATGGTAGAAAGAAGTTGAGTAATAAAATTTGCATTGGCAATACATTTTCCAGCTGATGTTAAGAATCACACTTGGAGCCATAGCATGCCAACAGCGTGACATATGCCAAAAATGTAGCAGGATTCTGTGTAAACTGTGACACTTTTATTCATTGCAATTATACAGGCGTGTTTCAATGCTGTGAATTCTGAACTTTGTGTGCTTAAATTTGAGGGTAAGGAAGCTGATCAGAGAGTATCAAATTTGGTAACTACTGCATAGGGGTGTATGGGATGCTCAGGGAGGGGTAATATCTCTGGTATGGAGGGCTTGTCATGCCCTTCTAGGGCAGCTCTCCAGCCACTGACCCTCACCTGACACCCAGCTCTCACTCGTGGCTCCTAGTAGCTGCTAGCATGCAGCAGTGGCCACACCCCAGGCAACGACTTCGACAGGCCGGCTAAACTTTGTGAGGGTAGCCATCGGGTCAGTGACCCCTGGTGAACCAGGGCTTTGCTCACCCAGCATGTGAAGACTGCTTTAGCGGAACAGGCAGAAGAAACCAACAAGAAGGCTCAACGACTGAGATGGCGATGCAGCAAGGCACTGTGGAGTGCTTAGGGCATGATGGAGAACAAAAGACAACATGGCCATCCAATGCAGCTGAGGATGTCTCCAGGTGTAACGACTTTGCGTGCCACTGGACCCAGGCTTCCAAAGCCGAGAGAGTGGGACTGTCTCTGTGCATCAGCTTTTCCACTTAAATCTTCATGCACAGGTGTCTTTGTGCATAAAAACGCACAAAGACAATCGTCATCCTCGGTTCGAGAGACAACCAACAAACATAACAATAAAGTTTGCATTGGCAATACATTTTCCAGCTGATGTTAAGAATCACACTTGGAGCCATAGCATGCCAACAGCGTGAAATATGCCAAAAATGTAGCAGGATTCTGTGTAAACTGTGACACTTTTATCCATTGCAATTATACAGGTGTGTTTCAATGCTGTGAATTCTGAACTTTGTGTGCTTAAATTTGAGGGTAAGGAAGCTGATCAGAGAGTATCAAATTCAGTAACTACTGCAGGTCCTGTGTATCACACACCATCTCTCATAAATGAAGAACTATCTGTAAATATTAAATCTAAATTATCCAAAAGAGTGTCCATTAAAGAGTGGACATTAAAGATTTACAATCATGTAAAGGTTCTCTGGAAGTTGGCAAATCGGGGAGCAAGTTTGCAGGATTAAGTGCTCCACAGTATTTTAGTGTGATATGTTCATTGTTTATTAGGGTTATCTCATACCTAGTAATCCTTTGTTCAGTAAATGCTTGTGTCCTATGTCTTAATAACAATGCCTTGACCTCGTGTGGGCACATTATGGTCAGAGGGCACCCCAATATCAAATTGGCTGATTTGGTTACTAATAAAGCCATGGTATCTACTCCTCTAAGGCATGGAGGTACTCCGGCAACTACTGGGTCCAGTTTGGCTGAATAATAGGCTACTGGGCATTAAGCAGGTCCCAAAAGTTCAGTTAGAACACCTGAAGAACACCCTTTCTTTTCATGTATATAAAGGGTAAATGGTTTATCATAATTTGGGATGCCTAGAGAAGGGGGAGACAGGATAGCCTGTTTTAAATGTGAAAGGACTATTAGGTGTTCTGTTTCTAATTTAAGTGATTCAGGGACCAAATTTTTTGTAAGGTCTACAAGGGGCTTAGTGATTTCCCCTTAACAAAGGGGATCCACTGCTGACAAAATCCTGTTGCTCCATGAATCACCCTTTGTTGCTTTTTAGTGTTAAGAGAACTTAATTTTTGGATATTTTCAATGAGCTTAGGAGAAATTGCACAAGCACCAGCAATTTTTAGATGAAGCCTTTAGATGTGGAAAACACCTTATATTCAGATGGAACTGGGCAAATTTTAATTTATTACTTGGAGATTTATCCAGGAGGTTTCAGATGTAAGGAAACACATTTATATTACATTCTATCTTTCAAACTCTAAAAATCATCTCTTTATTGACTATATTATGCTGCTTCACCAAGAAGTGGACATTTATTAATAGAATAGAATCATATCATGAAAAAAATGTATCACTTTTTTAAATAAGCTAACAATTTATTTCATTGGTATTTATTGGTGTATAGTTTATTTCGATGGTAACTTTTAATTAAGAAATACTCTACAATGTTCATTATTTTAGAATTTCCCAGGGCATTGAGAGGGTTAATGACAAGCTTTGAGTCATACAGCTAGCATTAGCATGTGTCAGAGTAGGACCCTGAACCTAGGTTTTGGCTCATAAGACTTAATTCTAAGATTAATGAACAATCAACTACAGTGTGTTGCCCCTTATGATACAGTACATTATATAACCTCTTTAAATTCTTCTTTTAATGATTTATTATTGCAATGAATGGTAGCCCTGAGCTGGTTTCATAACATCATCATTACTATGGAAATACACATTAAAAATGGCCTTAAAATAATCTTAGGGAGTTTATCAAACAATGATATATTTTTATAGGAAGATCCAAACGTGTTGAGAATCACTTTTTAAATATCAATAGATGGGAGAAAATACTTTGAAAACACTCCATGGCATCATGTATCTTAAAATTGAACATGAAATATATGCAAAGTGATTACTAGCTGATGCCTTTTAGGGAGAATTTAAGGTACCAGAACATGTAGGGTTCAAGAAAAGCCACAATAAGAGGTAGAATTTGAGCTGTGCTTTGAAGAAAGTTAAGTATTCTATGATATGGAAGTAAGGCAGGAATGTACTGCATACAAGGGATATCAAACAAGTAATATACAACCTAGACATACAACCCTAGAAATCTACCATTTCATAGGATTCATAGCTTGAGGCAGAGGTGAGGGGGAAAAAGTAGGAATGTTTTTTCTACATACCTAAACTTTTTCTGCTCCTTTTCTTTACCATTCTCAACATGGAGTACATCTGTATAATGTCCCCTAATCTCTAGCTAGAAGACATTATTAGCTCAAGTATGAATATGAATAAGAGGAGAAAAAGAAAACTAAATTCCCACTCTCCAAGCTTGCTATTCATCTACATATAATTAATAACAATGATAATCTATTAAGAAACCAAGTGTTATCAAAGTTAATATGCAATTAAATAAAAAATAAAAGAAATGTATGAGTGTGTAATTAATTTCTGTACCCTAGAACTCCAATTCCCAGTATCCCATGTTTCTTCTCATATTATGTGCTGACAGAGGGAGAATATAAATTTGGGATAGCCCTACCTCTCTCTCTCTCTCTCTCTCTTTCTCTCTTTCTCTCTCTCTCTCTCTCTCTCTCTCTCTCTCTCTCTCTCTCTCTCAGTGTTAGCGCTGTGGAGGTGAGGAAAACTTGCTCACCTGGTTTTAATTTTGCTATATAATTAGTTTTTTTTCCTTCTATTTCCTTTTTTTCCTTCTAATTCAAGTGATTATTAATAAACTCTATGAAGTATAATTCTTGGATTATTGAATATTAACTTAAATCCTACATGTTTGTGGACACAAACTCTGGAATTTAGAACCTTTACTCCTCTTTAAGTGGGTAAAGTCATATTTCTCTACTTCCATGGCTTTCCCCTCAGGGAACTCAATTTGGACTTATCCTGGTGATGGGGAACTGCCCACAAAGGAATCTGGGTAGTGGCATTTCTGTGTTGTCTGTGTTGTCCTCTTTGCTTTTTCTTGTGGGACTAAGTCTGGAGTTCTTAACTGAAAAGGATAATCCACTTCTCATTGAATCCTACTCACACCCATCTGCCTGTGCCCATCTGATTGTGCCAGTGTTCTGAACTTTTGCCCCAGAACACTTTGGATTCCCCTAAGTGAAAGCTGAGAAGCTAAGTAGCCTCACCCCTGCCAGCCTAGCTATCCCCCACTACCATGGGTCTCAAGCCTGCAGTAGCCACTTGAATTTCCAGTTTGCAGGTGAAAGAGCTTTTTAAATTAGCAGCTCAGTGTGGATGTGAGCCAAGCAGGAATTCCTGAGCCTCTTCCACACTGCCTATCCCTACTAGCTCCCACCCCCCCATTAAACTCCCAGGTCAATTTTAAACTAAGCCAGGGAGGTATCTGTGCTCCTGGCTGTGAGAGTGAGGAGAAAGTTGTTTTTTTTTTCCTTTTAGCTAAAGCCTTTTAGCTGCCCTCCATTTTTTAAACTAACTAAGAGGGGAATGTCTCAGAATGGTATTTCAAATCATGCTGGCAATGATGGACCAGCTTTCCCTAAATTGGAAAAAGACCATGCTCCCAGAGAATTTTACTGAGTTTGAAATATCTAACATTTCAGAATGGTTTTATTTAGCACTGTTCCTGGGAGGGCTCTTATTCATAAAATAGTTTCTCCTTAAGAAAAATCATCATGAGGTCACTTTGATTAAACTATAGACTCAAATAGACAATAGACAGCATTGAGAAACACTTATATAATTTTAAAATTCAGAAGGAAGATTCCCCTACATTCAAACTTGCCTAGCCCATGTCTCAAATTGATTTTCCATTATCTCATCTTGTTCAGCTTTTAGAAGCTCATGGTCTGACCTCCATATCCACTTGCTCCTTCTCCCCCTTGTTCAACTTCTCTGTCTGTCTCCCCTGCCCACTTGCCTTCTCCCCACCCAGCTCCGCCCTTTCCTCTTACTCCTTTCACCCCTGCCAGATCTTCCTTCCTCATGCCTTTCTTTTCTTCTCCTGTCCCATCTTCTCCCTCTACCTGAACCAACCCCTCTCCTGCCCCCTCCCGTGTACCAGACCCTCCCTCCTCTACCCACCCACCCTTTCCCCTGCCCCTTCTCCCAAAATCCACCCCTGTTCCTCCTGCCCTGCCTCCACATCCCCAGACCAACCCCTCCCTCTGAGCTTACCAACTCCTCCACCTTCCCTCACCTGCTCCATAGGAACCCAAACATCCAGTCAAGAGGCAGACATCACAAATTATTTAGTAAAATCCCTATTCCCCTTAAAAGAAGTACCAACCTTCAATAAAACTGAAGAGGTGGTGCCCATAATACACTATATATACTTCACTCACCTATATATTGAAAGATTCGAGCAAAATACCTCTTCCTTTGAAGATGAACCTATTGTAGTTATTAAAAAGATCAAACCTATCTGTAAAATATATGATCCTGTATGACAAAACTTAGAAAATTTATTCCAAGCTTTCTTGACAGAAACAGAGAAAAATAAAATTATCTCCCTTTCTAATGATGCCCAAGGATGGAGAGAGCATTTCATTGCTCCTGGGAGGATCCTAAATGGAATTTGAATACAGAGGAATTCTATTTAAAACTATGCCAGGTCAGACACATGTTACTTACAACCATGAGAGATTGCTATGGTAGGCCTGGTACATGGCAAAAATTCCAAAATATTAGGGAAAAACAAGAATAAAATCCCCCCACTCCCAGTTTATGGATAGATTTATTGAGCTAGGTGGTAGCTATATAGATTGGGATCTGTCCATAGAAAGGGATCTTAGACATTTTAAAAGATAGTTAAAAATTGCTGTATAGTGATTAGAGACTACTTTAAGGCTACTGCCTGAATTGGGATTCTATACATCTCAAGGAATTGAGAAAGGTAGGAATCTATGTTTTTTAAGGGCCATAACCAGAAAGATGAGAACAATGACTTAGTGGAGGACTTAAGGAAAGAAATAAAATTTTTAATGGAGGAAATTAAAAAAAAGAAAACAAAAAAATCATGGAGTGACCATAGCTCCTTTTCAGGAATCCACAAATCAAACATTAATGTGTTACTTCTGTGGAAAAATGGGGTCACGTAATGATGATCTGTAAGAAATGGAATCAGGCAAATTGAAATAATAGCTTTAGAAATAATAATATTTACAGAAATAATACTTCAAATGAGGCAAATGATAATGCACAACAAAATACCCAACAACAATATATCTGGAGTGGCGCACATTGATATTATACTCAGGGTGAAAATTCCCCTCATCACGGTGGATCCCAGAGGAATACACAAGGATCTTTATAAAGGTGTGCAGGGGGGTAAGGGCCCTGGAATCAAAGAGTGAAACCTTTGATTTCCCAGACCCTGATGTTTTTAGATTGTTATGTATCTTTTGGAAACTATCTTTTAGACTGTTTTGTTATTTATAAGCACCAGCTGTTGTTTTTCAGTTAAAGTTGTTATGAGCTAAGAGGAGCAGTTTGGCTTAGTTCTGTGTAATAGGATTGGGTCTAGTAAAAATGGCCAACAGTAAAAAGTTTTGGAGAGAGATATAAAGTAAAACTCTATTTAATAACTTTAAAATTTAGAAGGTATAGGATAGGTAAAATTTTAGCAGGAAAGGTCCCTAATTCTAAGGATTACTCCCCACTCAGGGCTTCTCACAAAGTCCACTTCCACCTGGGAATTCCCAGGTCTGCTCTCTCTCCTTATCACTATCTTAACTCAGTTTATAACTATATAAACCTATTTCTAATATCCTTTTGATAGATAGATAGATAGATAAATAGATAGATATAATTCTTAAAGTACTCTCTCTAATATCCTTCTAGTTCACCATTCCAATGTCAGCCTACTCAGTTTGGGGTGTGGTCAGCCAGAGATGGCTTCCTGGCTTAGGTAGATCCAAAAGTCTTGTCTTCACTCTGAAGACTCACAGAGGGAAAAAAAACATGTTCTTCTTCCTTCTTTCTGTTAATCTTCTCCTCCAGTCACTGCCAAACTATCACTTTCTCTCTTTCCAAACTGCCAATCTGGTATTCCCAAGGTTTCAAAGAAAATTCCCAGAGAGTCAACAGCCACCAGCCTCAAGAGCCAAGGTAAGCTTCCAGAGACTCTGACAGTTGGAAAATCCAACCCTTACCTGTATCTCAGAATTCCAGCAGGAACTCTGGCTCCAAGTTCTAAACTGGGCCTAAGACCCTTAGGCAGCATCCCTCATTCTATCCTTAACCACTACTCTCTTTTAATTAACCTCAAATCTATAATATTCCCAATAATACCATTTATCCCTATTAATCCCCCCACCCCCCAATGATGAACCTCATGTAACCCTAAAAGTTGGAAACACATATTATGATTTCCTCTTGGGCACTAGAATATACAGATCAGTATTAACGGTATGTCTGATTCTGAATGCAATTCTATTGCCTTGCTAAATGTAGTGGTCGTATCAGGGCAACCCCTAAATGTACCAAAACTTTCCCTTTGAATGGTTTCTGGACTCCTATCAGTACAACATTCTTTCCTTCTAGTGCCTCACTCTCCTATAAATTTGCTAGGAATAGATATTTTATGCAAGCTTAGAGCCACAATGACTTGCTCTCCAGACATCTCTATGTCACTAGAATTGCCTTAGGAATCTGTAACTTTACTCCCTATACTTCTTTAAGACAGTCAGGATATGAAGGAGCCTCCCACTTTTGAAATCACAGTTGATATACTTGAGTCTCTTTGGGACACCTTGTCTTCCAATATCAGCCTACTTAAATCAGCTGTTCCTGTTCAAATTAGAACAAAAGGTGGTCCACCTCCTTCCATTCCTCAGTAGCCTCTATCAAAAGAGGCAATTAAGGGAATTACCCCAGTAATATATTCATTAATTGGGTAAGGAACAATAATTCCATGCAAAGTTAATATAATACACCCATCCTACCTGTAAAAATGTCAAAATTAGGCCCTGATGGGAAAATTGCCTATTGATTTGTGACAATTTACTAAGCAAAAATAGAAGAAAGGCTGTTTATGGGCTTTTACAATATTTTACAATATTGTGTTCAGAAGTCATGGGGAAAGCAACAGAATATAACAGTAGTTAAAACACAGTAGTTTAAAATGATTCAGTGTAACAGAATAGTATTGAATATATTAAAATATGAACTTAAAACAACAAAATAAAATCTTAAAACAATTAGTAGAATATAATAAAATACAGAGACTTTCATTTTTTAAAAATGGAGTCAGAAAAGGCTTAAAATGTCACCTCCAGACTCTTTAAAGTTAATTCTATCTGTTCATATTCCTCTTGTCAGAGCTCTTGGATCTCCCATAGTGAGGTAGAACGTGGGTTTTAAAAAGGAATCTCAAACTGGGCAGGCCCAAATGGCAAAGGGAGATATATTTCTCCCCTGAATATCAGGCAAGATAAGTAAAAGGATCAGCACACTCATGAATAGTAGAAACTGTTTGAAATAGGCAAGGTACTGCTCTTCCATAAAGTACACCATGCTTGTAATCAACTTCCTTTTTAAAGAGTAACTTCTTTCTCTCCATTTCCCCTGAGGTAAAATGCTAGTTTCCCCAGAGGGAGTTAGGATGCTAATTGTTGCCTAAGGAAAATGTTGGCTGCATCATGCCAAAGAGCATGTGTGGAAGGAGTTACAGCCAGTTAAATGCCAATAACATGATCTCACCAGTGTGGAGATGCAGAAAAGATTATAGGGATTTGGGGAAATAATGTCTTCTGGGAAATTAAGTCAAAGGTTCAAAATCTCCATTTACACATAAATAATGAGAATATTACCTTAAAATGCTGTATAGTTCTAAATCCTACAGCAAACCTTGCTTCCTGATTTGCCAGTCTCAGGTGAACCATTGCACAGTTGCAAATCTCTCGTAATCCATGACTGAAAAGCCTTGAGACAATCTCCTGGATACTCCTTTAAGTGATCCAGATGTACTCTTATTCACTCACAGTTCTTCTTTTATGAGGAATGGCATACACTACACTGGAGCTGCTGTAGTAAAATAATTTGCTACTCTTTGGTCAGCTTCACTGTCCTCAAATATAAGTGCTCAAAGCACAGAAGTGATAGCCCTGAAGCATACCAAAGGAAAGAAGGTAACAATTTATACAGACTCTGGATGCCTTTGGAATATGTCATGAAATGGGTATGCTATGGCTTCAAAGGGGATTTTTAACATCAGCTGGAAAATGTATACCAAATGCAGAAATTATCAATGAAGTTATTTTTTTCGCTTCAACTCCCTGAAGCCCAACTGTAGTTCATTGACTTGACCATACACATGGGACTGACCCTGTCTCTAGGGGAAATGATTGAGAAGATATAGCTGCAAAGCTATGGTCCTTAGAAGGGCTTGAGTTAATTTTAACATTGGCAACAATTGATGACTTAAATGTATCCCTTTCTTATAATGAAAACGAAGTAAAAAATGGAAGCAAAAATTTAAGGCTAAACAGATAAATGTAGTATTGGTGTCATCTCAAGGAAAACCCCAGCTCCCAAAAGTTTTTATCACCAAATTTGCCAATCTAGTCACAAAAATGGTCACTTTGGTACCCAAGGCATTGTGGATTCTCTTAAAAGAGTATATGTAGCTCCTAGCATAACTACCATAGCCTCTAAAGTGTGTATAGCCTGCCCTACCTACCAAGTATTCAATCAGCAGTTCTTTCATGGCAAAGATTTTGGTGGGCACTCTCTGGCTTATATACCTGCAAATTGATTTTATCACTATGCCAAAAGTTTGACAGTATAAATTTTGTCTAGACATAGTGGATCAACTGACCAGATGGCTGGAAACATTCCCTATCACCTGGGACACAGCAGCTTTTATTGCCTCTGTGCTCTTAAAAGAAATTATTCTTCATTTTGGCCTGTCTGCCCATAATTGATTCAGACAAGGGAACTTTTATTGAATCAGTTCTATCTCAGGTATATTCTTATTTGAGGATAACTCCCCAATTCCATTTACTATATCATCTCCAGAGCTCAGGACAAGTTGAGAGAATGAATAAAGAACTTAAAATTATGATTGGCAAATTGTACACAGAGACTCATTTAAAATGGCCTGAAATTCTCTATCTGGCCCTATTTTATTTTGGAAGCAGGCCCAGGGGAGATCTATACATTTCACCATATGAGACTCTTTTTGGACATCCCCCTATGCAGGTTAAGCCTTTCTCTCCTGCATATACATTACTACTAGGGGGAGATACTTCTATTGTCTCATATATAAAGGATTTGCAAATCAAATTGCACAAACTCCACGAATCTGCAGCTGCTGTACAAGCAGGTCTGATAGACTTCTTATTTCATGATCTACACCCAGGAGACAAAGTATATATAAAGAACTTCCAGCACACTGGGGCCACTCAGCCTGCCTGGGAAGGTCCATTTCAAATCCTGCTAACCACTATGACAGCTATCAATATTGGAAAAAAGAACTCTTGGGTTCATTTCTCTCACATAAAGAGATTACCTTCTATTGACACTGAGTGTCTACATCCTGTCACACTTATTTTATTTACTAATTGTTTAAGATTTAATTTTGTTTGTTAAGTTCACATATCAAGTTAATCTAATATATTCTGCTACCTATGTCACTTTAAGTTACTGTGTTTTGGCTATTAGCTATATATTATTTTACATTGTTTTTATTTGTACAGTCCTACTATATTTATTTGTACTCTTCTATAAGTGGAGTGGAGATAATGTCACTGATTGTGAATTATATATTTTTGATTAAAATATTACTATTGTTTTTCCTTGTATGGGCAATTGAGTCTTTGAGTTTTTCCTATCATTTTTTGTTAGCACATGTTACCAGTATTATTTTTTTATTTTACACTAATATAAGTTTGTAATATCCATTAGCCCTAATATTAATGAATACCCAAAAGCTTTACACTATGAAAATTTGCCATTGATTTTTAAATATTATTGGACCTTCATTAATGATTGTGTCTGATTTCAGAAGAGATCACAAAAGAGCCATTAAACAGTGTCAAGAAACACAAAGTCAAGGAGATGAACCAATCCCAGTGTGATTAATGAGATTCTGTGCCAAGATAGAAGACTTGTTTTGGGGTTCAAGGAAGTGGCTGTTTAACAACATCAGATACAGGATTTCCCTATGCCAGATTCAGACAAAGTATCTCATTTTGACTAGAATATTGGCTCCCTTATCCCTGAGAGTAAAGGTAAAATCAGACTAGGGAATATTTCCCATTTACTGCAAAAATCTAGTCCATTTTCTGTCTTTTGTAGTGTGGCAATTTTCTATAGCTCTGGCTACTGATTGAGTAAGTGTATATTGCTGCAATGGTCCTACAGGTTTATGGGACATAAATTACTTTATTAAGTCCTAATTCCAGGACCTGTTATGTGCTTACTCTCTCTTGCTTACTCAGAATTCTTATATGCTATTTAATTTTGATTTTTTCTTTTCTTCTATTTGTTTTTTTTTATTTTTTTTAAATTTCCTTTTAACAACTGATTCACATACCTCATAACTCAACCACGTATCCCTGGATTATCCAGGTGTCTGTCAATACCCTTTTCAGGTGGATTGTATAATTGTCATAAAATTGTAGATTTATAAAAATGTTTCTTGTTTGAGAGTAATTTTAGAATAAGAAACTTACTCCTTCCCCCAAGTCAAGAAAGTGAACTGTTTGGAGAAGGAGCCATGGAGATGCCTACAGAAACCTCACACTGCACTAAAAGATCCAGAATAAAATTTGGGATATAGCAAAATTGCACTATGGCAGATTGAACACATTTATTTTGAATGTACACTCTTATGCCAAAGGGGACTGTCCTATAATTGACTTTTTGTCAGTGTACCTAG
Source organism: Monodelphis domestica (assembly GCF_027887165.1). Classification (NCBI taxonomy): domain Eukaryota; kingdom Metazoa; phylum Chordata; class Mammalia; order Didelphimorphia; family Didelphidae; genus Monodelphis; species Monodelphis domestica. The sequence goes on from NC_077231.1 coordinate 243,413,675, forward strand.
AAATCACTAGTTTTGTTCTCTTTCTCTTTTATTTTTCTCATCCCCAAATTATTGTAATTTCCCCTTTGAAAATGCAATATTGTATTGCCTCTAGTTGATCTTTAAAGATATGTTGGTTATATATACTGATTCCATGGGAAACTAGGCACATAATCTGGGAGTTTTCTACATGCTCTTTTTCCATTGTAATCATAAGGGGGATTGTGTAATTAATTTCTGTGCCCTAGAACTCTAATTCCCAGCATCCCATGTTCCTTCTCACATTATGTGCTGACATATGGAGGATATAAATTTGGTGTACTCCCTCCTCTTCCTCTCTATTTTGGTGATAGCACAATGTGGAAGTGAGGTGAGGCAAGTGGCAGGAGAACTTGTTTATGTGGTTTTAATTTTGCTAGATAACTAGGTTTTTTACCTCTATTTCCTTTTTATTCCTTCTACTTCAAGTAATTATTAGTAAACTCTATAAAATATAATTCTTGGAGTGTTGAATATCAATTTAAAACATACAGGGGGAAGATGGTGGAGTAAGGAATGAGATTACTGTGCTCTCCAAACTCTTTCATAAATAATTAGAAATAACTCCACAGAATCAAAACTAAAAGTGAAAAAAATGGAAAAGATTTGTGAGTGAAGGTGAGCACCAGGAAAATGTATAAATAAGGTTACTGGCATCTCTGGCTGTAGCATCATTTTGTGGTACAAACACCTGGGAGCAAACATCAGTGAATCAACAAGCTATATGCCCTGGGAGTAGGACAGGTAACCTCATTTTATCTGATTTACCTAGGAATCTATATTCCAGTGGCAAATACCACTGGAGTCAAGAGTAACAAGCCCTGGGATCATCTGTGTGGACTGTAGCCTTGGCTCCAGGGTTCCCCATTCAACCATAGCTGGGGGTGGATCACGGAATAGGGAAAAACTTTAGGGACTTAGAAGCTCTAACCATAATCTAGAACTATCCTAGACTGCAGTTTCAGGAGAGGAGAAGCAAAGTAGGAGCACACAATGATGCGTGCAATTGCTAAGGGCCAGGGACCCTGCTAAGTGTGATCACCCAGAAGAGAGAGGAGTCTCTGGCTGCCATCCTGGGGGGAAGGCAAGCTGTTCGCTTGTAATGGAATAACTGCTTGGGGAGTGGTACTCTAGTTTAGCACCTGTTGTCAATCACAGAATGGAGTTTGGGAGGAGGAAAGCAGGGATTAACCTGGTCCTTGATTACAGAAATTATAATAACTAAGTAATGCCCAGAAAATAAACATATAAAATACTGAAACTTGAGTCTTTAAACCCTTTAGCCCGTGAACATAACCCAAATCAAACATAAAGCTAACATTTAAGACTATTAGTTTGGCTTTTAAAAATTGCTAAATATCAGTAAGCCAAAGAGAAATAACCCAGTGATAGATAGCTATTACAGGGAAAGGGAAGACCTGTGTTCAAATTCAGAAGATAATGAAATTAAAATACTAGTTTTAAAACAGTAAGGAAAAAAATTCAAGTGGTCTATTGCCCCAAAAGTGTTTTAAAAATATTTAAAAAGCCAAATGAGAAAGGTTGAGGGAAACTTGAAGTTAAGAGCAATTCAAGACCATCATTAAAGAGAGATCACTCAAATGATAGAACAGATTCAAAATCTCATGGAAGTAAGTACTTCATTAAGCTTTAGAATTTAAAAATGGGAAATGAATGACTTCCTAAGACGAAAAAAATAGCAAAGAAAAATCAAAGGAATGAAATAATAGAAGAGAATATTTTTTAAAAATCTCATTACAAAAACAATTTACTTGGAAAAAAGATCAAGGAGAGATAGTATAAGAATTTGTGGACTACTAGAAAGTTATATTCAAAAGCAGAGTCTATACAACATATTCCAAGAAATAATTAAGGAAAATTATCCAGATGTTGTAGAACATTCTTTATTCACTTGGACTTTCTTAAGTTAGGCCAAATTATTTTCAGTAGTTACAGATATCTCTGCCAGATTATAGTGTTTGCTACAGATATGAAAATGCCATCTATAGATGGGAATATCTAGAGGACCTCACCCACTATTGATGATCCCTCTTCACTTTGTACTATGGACTGGATGTACTCCATCACATTGATAAACACTTTGGTTTAGTATACACTACCTAGTTTTATGCCTCACATGATGTTTATGAATAGAGGGTAGATAATAAAATTTGTTTCTGTTCTTGGTTTTTTTTTAAACAATGTTTTATTTGGTCATTTCAAAACATTATTCATTGGAGACAAAGATCATTTACTTTTGCTCCCTCCCTCCCCCCATAGCCAAAGCATGATTCCACTGGGTTTCACATGTGTTCTTGATTCGAACCCATTTCCGTGTTGTTGGTATTTGCATTAGAGTGTTCATTTAGAGTCTCTCCTCAGAAACATCCCCTTAACCCCTGTAGTCAAGCAGTTGCTTTTCCTTGGTGTTTTTACTCCCACAGTTTGTCCTCTGCTTGTGGATAGTGTTTTTTTTTCTCCTAGATACCTACAGATTGTTCAGAGACATTGCATTGACACTAGTGAAGAAGTCCATTACATTCGATTGTACCACAGTTTATCAGTCTCTGTGTACAATGTTTTCCTGGTTCTGCTCCTTTTGCTCTGCATTATTTCCTGGAGGTTGTTCCAGTCTCCATGGAATCCCTCCACTTTATTATTCCTTTTTGCACAATAGTATTCCATCACCAACATATAACACAATTTGATCAGCCATTCTCAAATTGAAGGGCATCCCCTCTTTTTCCAATTTTTGGCCACCACAAAGAGTGCAGCTATGAATATTCTTGTACATGTCTTTTTCCTTATTATCTCTTTGGGGTACAAAACCAGCAGTGCTATGGCTGGATCAAAGGGCAGATAGTCTTTTATCACCCTTTGGGCATAGTTCCAAATTGCCCTCCAGAATGGTTGGATCAATTCACAACTCCACCAGCAATGAATTAATGTCCCTACTTTGCCACATCCCCTCCAGCATTCATTACTTTCCTTTATGGTTATCTTAGCCAATGTGCTAGTTGTGAGGTAATGCCTCAAAGTTGTTTTGATTTGCATCTCTCTTATTATAAGAGATTTAGAACACTTTTTCATGTGCTTATTAATAGTTTTGATTTCTTTATGTGAAAACTACCTGTTCATGTCCCTTGACCATTTATCAATTGGCTTGATATAGCCAATTGATATTGAATGGCTTGAAGAGCCATTCTCCTAGTTTCTCCATTAGAAATTTGGGTGGTATACTATTTGGTGCATATATGTTGATTAGTGATATTTCCTCATTATCTAAAGTCCCTTTTAACAAAATATAGTAACCTTCCCTATCCCTTTTAATCAGGTCTATTTTTGCTTTGGCTTTGTCAGATATCATGATTGCAACTCCTGCCTTCTTTCTATCAGTTGAGGCCCAGAAGGACTTAATCCATCCTTTAATTCTGACCTTGTGAGTGTCTACCCACCTCATGTGTGTTTCTTGAAGAAAACATACGTTAGGGTTTAGGATTCTAATCCATTCTGCTATTTGTCTACGTTTTATGGGTGAGTTCATCACATTCATGTTCAAATTTATGGTTGTCAATTGCGGACTCCCTGTCATTTTGGTATCCTCCCCTAATTCTGACCTTTCTTCTTTAGCTATAATCTTTTAAGCCAGTGATTTACTTTAAATCAGTGCCCCTAGTCCCCTCCCTTAATATGTTTCCCTCTCCAGCCCCTCCCTTTTTGTTCCCTCCCCCTGCCCCCTCTCCTTTCCTTGCTTTTTGTGTTCCCTCCCTCCCTCCCCCCCCTTGGTTTTCCCTTCTCTCTTACCCTGTTGGATAAGATAGAATTCAAGATCCCAATGGATCTGGATGCTCTTTCCTCTCAGAATTGATTTCACTGAGAGTAATGTTTAAGTAAAAACTCTCTTCCTCTCCTTCTTATAGGAGTTTTCTTCTCCTCCCCTTCCCATGTGTATCTTTGTGTGAGAAAGATTATTCTATTTAGTTTTTTTTCCTCTCCTATTTCTTGGAGTATATCTTAGTCCCATCAATGATTCCCTCCTCCCTTTTTCTTTCTTCCCCTCCCTTTCTCCATATCATCTTGATGACCCAAATGTACCCTATGCATGATTCTTCTTACTACTCTAATGATGCATATAATTTTTGAGAGTTACACATTACATTTTCCCCACATATTAATATATATATAAATTGATATAAATGTAGTCCTTATAGAAGAGTGTTTGAATAAAAGAAAAAGATAACATTTTTCTCCTTTTCCCTTTCCTTCATATTTACCTTTTAAGGTATTTCATGACCTTTGTTTTTGATATCTCACTTTCCACAGAGCTCTGGTCTTTTCTTTGCAAAAAACTTGGGAAATCTTCTATTTTGTTGAATGCCCATACTTTCCCCTGGAAGTATATAGTCAGTTTTGATGGATGGCTGATTTTTGGTTGAAGACCCAGCTCTCTTGCCTTTCTGAAAATCATGTTCCATGCCTTACGGTCATTCAGAATGGAAATTGCAAGGTCTTGTGTGACCCTGATTGGCATTCCTTTATGTCTAAATTGTCTTTTTCTGGTTTCTTGTAAGATTTTTTTTCTTTTGCTTGAAAGCTTTGGAATTTGGCAATTACATTCCTGGGAGTTATCTTTTGGGGATTTAGTGTAGAGGGTGTTCTGTGATCTCTTTCAATTCCTGTATTGCCCCCTTGTTCTAGAATCTCTGGGAAGTTTACTTTCATGATATCTTGTATTATGAGGTTGAGATTATTATTTATTTCTGGCTTTTATGGTAGGCCAATTATTCTCAAATTGTGTCTCCTTCCTCAATTTTCCAGGTCTATTGCCTTGTCAGTGAGCTATTTTATGTTCTCTTCTAATTTCTTGTTATTTTGGCTTTGCTTTATTAATTCTTACTCTTTTGCAAGATCATTGTCTTCCAGTTGCCTGATTCTGACCTTTAAATCCTGGTTTTCCTTATCAGTTTGGTCACACTGTTTCTTTAGTTGCATTTTTTTATGTTTCAGATTGTTGATTTCCTTTTGCATTATTTCCCACTTTTCCTGCCAGAAGGTTTCCATCTTTTTGGACATTTCTAAATTCTTTAAGAGTTTGTGGAGAGTTTCCATTTCCTTTGGAGGGTATCAAAGCATTTGCTTTTGTTTCCTCTTCTATCTCCTCTGTATTTTGCATTTTTGCTCCATAAAATGTGTCCAAAGTCACCCCCTTCTTCTTGCTTTTCTTGGTGTTTGGAGGCTTTTTTACTTCTGTACTGTTTGCCCTCTCTATCTGAGTGAGGAGGACTGGCTCTTCGTGTATCTGTCTGATGGTCCAAGGCTTTAGCCCCAGGCAGATTGTCCTTTCTGCACAGCTGTTCTGTGTTCCTGGGGAAGCCCAGAGCCTGCCCTCCCTTGCCTGCTGGCATTTTTGGTCTTACTGCTCTCAGTTACCTCCAGTTGCTTCTCTGCTGCCTTACTTCCATGCTCTGAGCCTGGCACAGCACTATCTGCAAGGTACCTCAATGCCTTTGCCGGCCTTGAGGTTTCTGTTCTTTCAGAAGACTTTGCACTCTAATGGGGGAGGGGTCGTGGCCTCACTGAGCTCTGAGGGCTCCTGATGGGATTAAGTTCAGCTGGGTTGGGCTGAATGAGCCTGGAAGCAAAGGAAACCTCCTCTGCAGTCTGTATTAGATGCCTTGAGACTGGCCCAGGTTGCTTTCAAGGTGTGTCCTTCAGAATAGCTGGCCCTGAAGCCATTTTGCCAGCCCTGAGGATCCCTGTGCTGCTGTGTGCTCAGTGCTCTGGGTTTGGGGGAGGGGTCCTGGGACCTTCCTTCTGCCTTCCCCTTAGGTCCAAGTGATCTAGGATTCTGATTTTCATACCTTTTGATCTGAGTCCAGAAGGAGGGTTCCCCATGTCTGTCCTGTTGTTCAGTTTGAATTTCGGTGCCCTAGGAGCATTCAGTTTGTGATCTGATTGGTAAGGAAGGGTTTTCCAAGGTCTGAAATTTTGCTCCGCCATCTTGACTGGAAGTCTCCTCTATTCTTGTTAATAAAAAAACAGAATGAGTTAAATCGTATTGCTGAAACCAGTCAGAGAGATATTATAAAATTCTTTCCATCTTATTAAATTATCGATACATATTAAATACTATTATTTATATATGGAATCCTTTTTGAAACCACAAATGGAGTAAAAAACCAGCATTCAGAAACTAGCAAAATATTTCCTTCAGTTGCTCATCAGCTTTGTGACCATAGGCAGATCTGTCAGCCCCTCAATGTCTCTGGTTCCTCATCTATTATAAAAAAGGATAGTGATGATATTATCTTCAATACATAATGTTTGTGATTATCGTTCTTTGAAGATCTTTGTGACAGTATAGAAATATGTTCTTATTATAGTTATTATTGTAGTAAATATATCCATAACATCAATGATAGTGAGATATATTTTAGGACAAACAGAACCTGAGTTTGACATATTTTGTGTCAGAACAACATAACTTATTCTAGTCAAAATGATGAAAAAAACAAACTTTATCTTTCATATACTCATCTTCCTTTTAAAGATTTCCCTACCATTTCTGTCTCAGTTTCCCTTTTATTATGCTTTCTTAGAACAGAGCTCTGTGTCCTCGTAGTTTTCTAACAACCTTCCTCCCTCCAAAATACCATATCCCTTTCTCTCTGGGTTATCCTAGGTGATTGTTTGACAAATCTGAAAAACTAATTAATTCATGTTAATTTTAATAGATAAGAACTTAATATGTATGTAATATATTTGCATTGGATAATATGTTCTCAATAATAAAGTCCTTATTTTTATTTTTAAAGACTCAAAAACTTTTCAAAATACTTTTGTGAACATTATTTTCTTTAATTCTAATAACAACCTAGTAAGGTAATTAGGGCAGGCTTAATTATAATGAATGCTGGTTGACATTTCATGACCCATGAAGGACTATTGGGTATGATATAAGGGTGGGAAGTAGGGCTTTCATTAGCCCTCCTCAAATCATACCCCTTAAGTGACTTCCTACTTCTATAAATAGGACTTTCTCTATACCTCAAATTACAATTAATTGATTTGAGGAGGAGGTAGTCAGTTAATTACTTTAAAGAAAACTATAGGGTTTACTCCTTGCTTAGAATCTTAGGATTCAGAAGTCAGAAGGATGATAGAGATAGATCACTTAAGCCCCCTCCTTCTTTATAGAAATGAGGTAATTGAAGGTTTCACCAGTGATGACATAGTCTCCTGAACTGTCTTGCAATAGCACTATCGTCAGCCATTAACCCATAAGATGCCTGCTTTTTTCTGCCCTATAGGATACAAACTGTCTGTCTCTCTGTCTCTGTCTCTCTCTTGATAGACATATGTGAGTAAACATATATGTTTATATATATATATATATACATATATATATATTTATATACACACACATATACAAACATACATACATATTTTAGTTAGGGCTATATTTTTCATACCTAGATTTTTTGTAGCCTTGAGTGCTTTAAGTCATTACAGTGATGTTTTAAAATATCAATTATGAATAAAGGGTTTTCATAATCAACATCAACCTGTATGTATTTCTTTAAATTCTAATTTTTTTTGATATTTCTCTCTCTTTCTCTCCCCCCTCTTGCCTATATCTGCTGTTTCTTATTCTCCCCTCTTCTCCCTTTAATATTTTTTTTTGGATCCCCTAATGTTCTTCCCATTTTCTCAGATTGTAGCCAGAATAGCCTGGGACCATGCAGATAATTCAATAAACTGCTTAAGAAAACAATCTTGCCCTTCTCTTACAAACTGATTCCCAGCCTTCTTTTTCACATAGTTGTTATCCCAATCAATACTGGTATGTGAGTAATTAAAGGCTCCCAGGTTTAGATGTTTGGTGTTCTTGAAGGCCTGCCTTATCTGTGAAAACACTGCCTGGCCAGTTCACTTCAATCGCCCTTGAGTTCTGCAGTCACGTTCAACTCGCTCAGCTGCCTTTGTTGTTGCTTATCCCCAATCAGTCTGCTCCATCCCATGGAATACTGAAATCACCCTTGCCAGTGCAGAATCAGCACTTGCTTGCAGCTGGACAATAAGTGACATTGCCAGTTGGTTTTTAGGTCTTATCTGGGGAGCAAATATAATCCCCCTTAATTTTGCTTACCTGTATTCTTCTTGCTGAGTGTTGATGTCCCTTACTGAGTGGCTCAAGGCAATCCCTTTTAGGTGAACTAACTTTTCTAGAACCCGCCCTGTCAAACATGTAAATGAAAAGCAGAAATTTCTTTCAAAAGGACTTAAAATCCATGAGAATGTGGGAATGTGGAGGCTTACGAACTATATAATCAGTATCTTTTACATTTCAAAATATTTGAATTCATTCATCAATAATAGCTTCAGTTTTTTTTCTTTTTTTCTTCACCTTAGTAAAAAGACAGTTGGAATATAGGTATGTATTCCTAGTAGCTTCACATGATTTGTACAGTTAACACTGCAGGATTTTACCAAATCTCTTTGAATAGAGACTGAGAGGCAGAGAAAGGAGAAACTGAAGTCAGGATGACTGGGTTGTTTGAAGTCCTTCTTATACATTCTAGCTAAGTGGCACTGGGCAAGTTAACCTCTCATTACTCTTAGGAAGTCTCTTAGACTGTTAAGTTGCAAAAAGCACCAACCTACACAGGCAATTGGAATTTCAAAAAAACAAGACTACTTATAGCAATAGCTTGTGTCCCTCTGTATCAAGGTATGGGATATCATCAATCCTATTCCATAAAGGGGGAAACTGAGGCTGAGAGTTTAGTCCAAACTAAAAATCATTTTTTTCTTTGTATCTTCAAAACTTAGTGTAGTGTCTATTAGAGGGTAGCTTTATTAATATCTACAAATATGGCCATCACCAAAATATCTTTTCATTTCTTTGATCCCTGCTATCATGTCATACCTCTTCTCCCAATTAACCCTTACCCTGCTATGTGCAGCTGGGTAACTCAGTGGATTGAGAGCCAGGCCTAGAGATGGGAAGTCCGAGGTTCAAATCTGGCCTCAGATACTTCCTAGCTGTATGACCCTAGGCAAATAATTTAATCCCCATTGCCTAGCCCTAAAAAAAAGACTGCTTTCTGAAATTATGATCTCCATCTTTCTACCTTTCTAACTCTTTTAAATCTGGCTTTCAACCAAGTTATTAAAAGGAAATCCATTGTTAACTTCTCTAAAGTTAACAATGATATCATATTTACTAGATCAAATTTTTTTTATCCTTGACTTGTTTGACTTTTATGCACACTTTTGAGATAGTTCTTCATCTTTCTTTGGCATTGCTTTCTTCTGACTCTTTTTCTACTTTTATGACAGCTCTTTCTCCATCTCCTTTGAGTGTTCTTCATCCAGATTGTACCAGGTAACTATGGATGTATGACAAAGCTCTTTCCAGACCTCACTATTTTTCTCCCACTATAGTTATCACATCAGAATCTGTGAATTTAAATATCTTCTCCATGCAAATGATTCTACAATTTATTCACCTTTAGTTTCTCTTTTGACTGACTTTCATTCTCACATATTCAACAACTTATTTGACATCTCAAACTAGATATCCCATATACATCTTAAAAATAACATGTCCAAAACTGAACTGAGTATTTTCCAAAAAAACAATCTTTCTAGATTTCCTGAATTCCTCATTGTATTAAGGGCACATTCAGTCAGCCAAAAAAGCAATTACATATTATCCTCATTCTCTCAGCCTCATATCTCTCTCTCCCAGCCTCCCTCCCCTTCATGTAACTGACTTTCAAGTCTTGTTGATTTTACTTTTGCTACATCTCTTTTATATGCCCCCCACTTCTATCAATACCAGCTTCATTCAGGCCCTCATTCACTCAAAACTGGGCCTCAAAGTAAAAGTGATCTTCCTAAAGTGCAGGTGACATAAAATATAGTGGCTCCTTATTACCTTCACAATCAAATGTTAAGCCTCTTCACAGCCTGGTTATCTTTTTACTTTTATAGTATTTTTATACCTTATTCTCCTACATTTGTTCCACAATACAGTCATACTATCCTCTTTTATGTTACTCACAAAATCCATCTCCCAACTTCAGGAATTTTCATAGCCTATTCCCCATGCCTGTCTCTCTCCATTCTTACCTCCTTTCCTTGCTTAACTGGCTTATTTCAAGTCATAACTAAAGGCCCACTTTGTACCAGTAGATTTTCCTGTCCTTTTTAAGGTGCATATGCTGTGAGATTATCTACATCTTATTATATATAATACATAAGTTCTCTCTCTCTCTCTCTCTCTCTCTCTCTCTCTCTCTCTCTCTCTCTCTCTCTCTCTCTCTCTCTCTCTCTCTCTCTCTCTCTCCTTCTATTTTTAGCTTGTTTCTATATAGTTCTTTATGTATTGCCTTTCCTCATTAGATTGGGAGCTCCTTTTGGGCAGGGGCTCTATTTTGCCATCCTGTATATCTCCAACACTTACCACAATTTCTGATGTATAGATAAAAAAAATGTTTGCTGACTTGATATAACAGGGGCTTAATATTTATGTCTTGATCTATAGTGGAATATAGAGCTTGAACTGAACTCTTCAAGATATTGATTTCTCACTACATTATATTTTGTTCTCTATAACACAGGGAAATAATTCATTTTTATCTGATTACCATCAGTGGGGCTAATATTCATAGGAACTACTAGCAGTTTTCTAGCATAAGCGGAGCAGAAGAATTTTTAGGGAGAGGCTATTGGTAGTTTCAAAATAATGAAAGATATAGTAAATGAGAAAGTGATGAAATGAAGGTGAAATGGTATAGAAAAATGGGCACTCAATTTGGAGTATCTGAGTTCAAATTCCATTTTTGCTATTCTGTGATCCTAGGTAAGTCACTACCTCTTTGGGCCTCAGGTTACTACTATTTTAAATAAAGGACTAGATGATCATCAAGGTCCTTTCTTAGCCCTAAATATACAATTTGATGATGGGTTACAAGATGTTTGCAGTGGAGACACCAAGAAATTTCCTGAGACACAGCTTATTATCATCCCTGTGTAGGTTGACTTTCCTGAAGTCATCTGTAAATAGTTGACTTTGACTGCTGATAGAAATGGACTACCATTCCCAGAAAGTTAAAGTCATTAATTTCTGGCAACCTTTCAATAAAAATTGCCTCTTCCAATTGTAAGAATCTAACACCCAACCAGGTAATTGTCTATATTAGCAAAGGTCGAGGCAAGTAAGGTAAAAAAAAAATCAATACATGATTATAAAATTGTATTTCTTATCTTTCAGTGTTCATGCTATCCATGGAAAATCTAGTTATCAGAAGACATCCAACCTTGACAAGGTTAGTGTGGATTTGCGGCAAAGTGGTTTGTATCTGTGCTTTTTTTAAAAATATCATTATTATTATTATAGAGCTTCAGCATGTACCTTTTAATTTGGTTGTCAGGGGAGACGGGAAGCAATAATTAAGGCTAAAAGATGGAGAATGGAGGCCTTATTAAAGGATATATTGAAGATGGGAATTTGATCTGAGAATTAGATTATGATTAGAGCTGTTAATGCAGCTGTGGCACTCTTGAGTGACAGAGAGGCAGATGAACTGAGCAGGCAATTATATCTACAGGAGCCTCCCCTAATCTTTACAATCCCAACCTCACAGTCACATCCATTTAAATTAATTTTTGTGAAGGCTGCAAATTTACAGCTTCACCAAATTGGAAATTTGTTTGTTTATTATCCACAGGAAATATTTTTTTAGGGGAGCAAATAGCAGTGAAAGCCATCTTGTCTGTCTCACGTGTCTCTTTAACTTGCAGAATTAATAATATGAGATTAATCTGAAGGCTGCTGCTTTATGAAAACTGATTGATTCTCAGCAGCTGAACATTATTATGATTATCAGTGGGAAGGTCAAAGGGAAGGCATGTAAAAGTCATAGCTGATTCATGAGTTCCCTATATTAGGCAAAGGATAAAAAAATGAGGCTGGTGTTGTTCAGTGTTATAAGAGTGGAATCAGTCTTCCTTGCATTACAGAAACGGAAATTCTCGGGAAAGGATTTTAAACAACTTCGGACATAGTTATTTCAAGATGTCTGTTCTGTAGAGATAGCAATAGTTCATTACTATGCATACTGAAAACCTATTTTAAGGAGTTCTTTGCTGCACAAAGATTAATTTGCCACTTCATTTTTTTTTCCTTCCCCAGCACCACTAATATAAATAATGGTTGTAGTTTAAATTGTCATTATATTTTGATAGCCTAGTTTTGAATATATAAAGGAATATACTGCAGAGCTGTTCAGAACCTTAGAAATGGAGACCAGGAGATGGAGGTCTTCAATTCCAAAGTTTATTTTGGACTTACTGGTGTGAATAGAGAGATGAGGGTGGGAAAAGCTCTTAATTTAAATTCCATTTGTTGTTCTTATAGAATTGTGTGCAAAAAGGGTGGAAAACCTACTATATACATAAAGACATTTTGCAGGTATGCTTAAAAGAGGATAGCTATCTATCCACCCATCCATCTACCCATCTACCCATCTATCTATCTATCTATATATCGATCTATCTATCTATCTATCTATCTATCTATCTATCTATCTATCCATCTATCAAAACACATTTATACACATATATGTATGTGTAGGAAAATTTGGGTCATACAGTGGATTAACCATCAAGCCTGGAGTGAGGAAGATCTGAATTCAAATCAAGCCTCAAACACTAACTGTGTGATCCTCGGAAAAAAAAATATTGTTTACCTCAGTTCCCTCATCAATAAAATGAACTGAAGGAGAAATGGGAAAAGCCTCCAATATCATAACCAAGAAAATCCCAGATCGAGTCACAAAGTGTCAAACACTACTGAAATGACTGAACAATAACAATGTATGTGTATTTCCCTTGCTTAAAAATGACATTTCACAAATTTTGAAGACACAACTGCTGAAACTGTTTCTTCCATAAGCTAATATCTCTATTACTCATTTTTTCTACTCCTAAAAATATTGGATAAAAGTATTAGGGTTGAGTCTTTATGTTTTTCTTCTTGTTCTTGTTTTTGCACGTCTTCCTCATGATCCTCTTCCTCCTTCTTCTGCATCTTCTTCAACTTTCTCTTTCTCAATAGTAACAGTATGTATATGTTAAGGAGTAAAGATCTTTATGTCTCTCTAACCTCAAGAACAACAAGAAAACTAGACTTCACTCTAGAGGTGAAAAATTTAAATTTGTTGCCCCCTCCTGCTGCTACTACTATTTCTGATTTTTAGCAGACAACACAACTAAAACAGCATATTTATTCCAATGTATTTGTCACTTTAATGATTTGTGAAACATCTCACTAATGTAAATCATTTCCCAAAGACAAGATGGTTGAGGGAGAAGGGAGTTTTGCCAGGACATTTTTCAGGTTTCTACAGTCTTGGAGAGAATAACCAAATTCCAATTCCTACCTTTCTTGGCTCTCACTGCCATCCCAATAACAGAGGACCAATCAATAGAACAGTGGGCCTAGAGTCAGGAATATCTGAAGGCAAATTAGACCTTGGACATTTACTAGCTGTGACTCTGGGCAGGTCAATTAACCTCTGTCTTAGTTTCCTTAATATAAAATTATTTAGCCCTACTTTGCAGAGTTGTGAAATGATTAAATAAGATATTTTCAAAGTACTTGAAACTGTGCCTAGAACATAGCATTTTAAAATTTTTTAAAAAGTATTTAAAAATGTCCTTGAGGACAACAATGACTGGAAGAGCTTAGAAAGTTAACTATCTCGGGAGAAGTCTTAAGATTTTTCTCCAATACTTAAACAAACAATAAATATATGGTACAAATTATTCCTTGTAGACATAGGTTCTAAGTTCTAGGAGCCAGAGAGAAATGATGATTTCTTCTAAAGGTTTTCCCATTCTTTCTGCCTTTGGAAGACTATTTTTAGAGAAAAATGGGTCCCTCCTGCTCCTACAAAGAAGAATGTGTCAGAGACTTGATATAGGGTGACAGAGAAAGGATGGAGGCAGGAATGCTATCAACCCTATAGAGATCCTTAGACCTCTCTGTTTTCAATTTTGGTCTGGGCTAGAAAAATAACCTGACTTTTTCTTGGATTTGCCATAAAGGATTAGGTATTGTAATTTTTTCCTAGAAATGTTTGGAGAAGTTTTACTTTTCTTTGTTTAATTTTTCATTGCTTCTGTTTTTGAGTTGGGAACAGGTAGCTGAGCTTCTTTAATAATCATGGTTTTGATTCCTCTATGGGTTCTGTTTTAAGTACCTTGTTAAGATATGGGCATATGTATAAGTCCTATCATTTTGTGTTTGTTCCTAGTTTGAATAAATAGATTTGTTTAGAATATGTGGTCTTTGTGTGACTGGAATTTTGTGGGAAGAGAGCCAAGACTTTGGATATATATATTTTTGGGGTTCTTCTGTAACTTAAATTAAAAACTACAATATTTGAGCAAAAGGTGGATATTTTAATCCAGTACACACACTTTCTCTCTCTCTCTCTCTCTCTCTCTCTCTCTCTCTCTCTCTCTCTCTCTCTCTCTCTCTCTCTCTCTCAATCTCTCTCTAAGGAGAAAAGTTTGGCCATCCTTGGGTCCCAACTTCCCTGATTTCATTTGTGGTAGAAACCAGTCTACCTTGGAAAAGGATAGATGAAGGATCCCTGGCCATATCTTCTCCCACTCTTTCTCCCTCTCTCCCCCCTGCCCTGACCTCCCTCCTCTCTTCTTCCTCCTCTCCCTGTTCTCTCTCCAAATTTGAGAGGGATGGCAATATGAAATTAGAGAAAGAGAGACAGATAGAGAGACACACACAGAGAGACAGAGAGATACAGACAGACAGACAGACAGACAGAGAGATTGAGGGTGGAAGGGAGGGAGGGAAGGAAAGAGGGGAAAAGAGAGAGATTTATTTTTCCATGAATTTCCTCAAATTTATCTTGACAGACTGATGTGGTACCTATAACCACACATGAGCAAACCCCACCCCCGAACCCCCACCCAGAAACAGACATTTTGCATAAATTATCAACGGAGAGTCTTAGAATTATGAATCTATTTTCAATTCAATTCCCTATGATCACTTGAATCTAGTATACTTTCTTGATTTTGTATTAGGAATTTCATGTACTCAAACCAGCATTTTCAGATGATTTAGTCTCTGTCCTTTGAACTAATGAAAATATAAAAATTAAGAAATAGTGATTATGTAGTGAATAAAATTTCATGTATTTCTCAATGAAATTGATCAATAAATAACATACTTTAAAAAGTAATATCAAAAAATACCGTGAATATTTCCTTTGATGCCATATTTTCTACTTCTTTTTCTTCCTCTTGGCCTGGTAGCTAGTTAAATGGAATAGTAAAGTATGTAATGTCAGATTTCTGAAGTGAATTTTACAGCTAATAAGGTAGTAAAATGCCAGCTAAGTACAAGGCTAGTCGTCATTTGGAAGAGGACCTTACTTGCTGTGATATTTAGCTCACAACATAAATCACAGCCTGTATCTCCAAATTCTCCCTTTCAGGAACATTACTTTACAAGTCATCAAAAAGTAATGTAACAAGATGTTGAGAGTAAGAAAAAAAGTACAAAATGAATAAATTTAGAAAATGTTTACAAAATGTTTATAAAATATAAAACAGGAATCTTTTTTAAAATATCTACCCATTTAATAAATACTCAGAGAGAGGGGGGAAATGGTTCAACACTATTAGAGGACTTAGAATAGTAGTTGTGACTGTATTGGTGGTAGAACACTGTTAGATCTTGATCCCATTTGGGACATGTGTATATTGTGAAAATTTCTATATTTTTCATGAAATAATTTGTTTTTTTAAATGAATAGTGATCACATCACTATCTTTTGCAAAAATGGTATCAACTTTCCTATTTTTAATCAGTTGGTTTTGTGTGTGTGTGTGAAACATTAGGAACACTTTTTGGTACATTACTTGAAATGTAATGAGTCCATATATTTCCTCTGACTTAGGTAGAACAATTGCCAGAAATCTGAGAAATATTAATTTCAAATAGATGTGAATATTAAATTAATAATGTAAAATACACTATAAAGGTTGTTTGTAGAAACATCACTTGGTTAATATTTTTTCAACATTAAAATACAAAGTTCAATTATATGTGTAAATTCCATGAAAATAACTAGTTGCTAAAAAAGATTATTATAATTTTTTCTCAATCAAGCAGTGTCAAGGAAAATGTATATCTATTTCCCAAGTATAAGCTACTATCTCTCCTTGAAGAGAAGATAGAAACCATGAAGGAACATACCTCAACACTAAACAGAGAGGTAGGTGATAGACGGGTAAACAGACAGATGAATAGATGAATTGGTAGATGAACAAATAAATACATAAATAAGATTCAATTGGGCAATGGAAGGATATGATGTAGAAAAAGGAAAATTTGTCCCTAAGCAGAACATTGAGTTTAGAGAGTTGGTTAATGTCATATAATGAAGGAAAGAAGTAAAAAAGAAAAGCTTTGCAACTAGAAACAAATGAACAGAGAAAAAAATTAAGACTTTCAATATACTAGAACTAGATGTCTTGAAGAAAAGCTGCTCATCTCTGATGAATGAATGAAAAATAATGAAGGAACCTTTACTTGAGGCATATAGGAAACTAAGTGATAACAGAAAAAATCAATGTGATGCTTGATTTTTATTTTGTTCCCACCCCCTGGGATGAAGAATAATTTTTGCCTTGGAAATGATAGAGGAAAAAATCAGTGGAGTTGATACCCAAGGTAATTAAGAAGATAATTTTAAGAACCTTTATTTGCCCTTTGACAATTCTAGCCACCTAGCTTAGAACAATTATTCGTGGGCATTGGCAAAATGCACAAACATGATAACAAAGAAACCTTGAGCAATGATCAAATGTCTATGGAAAATGTGGTGTGTTGTCATACTACAGAAAAACAAATGTTCTGATTTTCAAATGAGGAAAGTATTCTTTTAGAAAAATAAAAAGTTTTGAATGAAAAGAACCAAATTAGAAGAATTTGGTAATGGTTGAATCATTGCTTATTATCCATCATGACTGACTATGACCTCGTTTGTGGGTTTTCTTGGAAAATATATTTAAGAGGTTTCCCAATTTTTTCTCCAATTTATTTTACAGATGAGTAACTGAGGCAAACATGATTAAGTAGCTTTCACAGGGTTCCATAGCTATTAAGTGATTGAGGCTGAATTAAAACTTTTTAAGGTGGGTCTTCCTAATTCTAGATCCACCATTCTATCCAATATGTCATATCTCCACTTAAAACAGTTTACTGCTATAGGAAGCCTCTAGTTCAATATTCTTTAGTCTTATGATGCTTACTGTCTCTATCAGTGACTTCACAAAAGATATTATGTCTCTAAACACCAAGGTAGGCACCACCGAAGCAGATAGAGAAACCAGTGAACCTGTGAACTAAATCTGGAAACAAGAAAAAATGCCATCTGATAGATTTATCTCTCATTACCCATTTCTTGTTCACAGATGTAGGGCTGAAAGGAATGGTTACAATTTAGCAAAACTGAGTACTAAACCGAGAAAAAAATTCCAGAAACTTAGCTATGTATCTCAGATTCAAGGAATGTGGCAGTGACTTGGTTCTTTAAACATTTGTCCAGCACACAAGTCTGCAGTGAAATAACCAGGCAGGAAATAAAGATCAAAGGGAAAAATAGTAGTTCAGTTTCTTTTAACCTACAGAACCTCCCAATGAGACACAACTGTGTCCAGACACTGGACAGTGACTGAGTCTAGTAGCAGTCTTCTGAAAGTCAACTATATACAAACCAACAAACTCAAACTGTACAGCTAAGAACTGGAGAGAAGTTAATAGACCTCCCTCCAGACAACATCATTTCGGAAGCAGAGAAAAATTATAGCTTCCCATTCTGAGCTGTGAAAACAGCAGGTGGACAGAAAAGTACCAAACTTCATGCCAAACATCCCAAACTAGAGTGATCAGAATCTAATTCAAGCATAAAGCCTAAAGTGGAAAAGTAGACTAAAAGAATGAACAAATTGCTCAGTCCACTCTGAGAGCATCTGCCCAGCAGTAAAGCAATCTCACTAGCCCAATATTAGTTATGACCAGAGGGATACTAGCTCAGAAAAGGAACTATGCTCTTAAAAGAAAAAAGCCCTCTCTCGCTCTCTCTCTCTCTCTCTCTCTCTCTCTCTCTCTCTCTCTCTCTCTCTCTCTCTCTCTCTCTCTCTCTCTCTCTCCATTCTATTGCAAAATCTCTTTTTATCTAAGTCATTACTTTTTTGGTAAAATATAATTAGTTAATCTCATTCCAGTACCTTTAAGTCTCAGTGATACCCATGAGAATAAATTTTCCTTTTTGTATCAGATCCTCTAGTTTACCTTGTTTTCTTCTAATATCTTGATTGTTGTCACATATTTGGTGAGTGTCAGTGGAATTATTTGGACTTAAGTCTTTTGATCTCTAGTCCATTGTTCTTTCCAATATATTTCACTGACAACCTTACAGCTAGATGGTGTAATGGATATACTACTGCACACAGCTCAGTAATCAGGAAGAACATAGTTCAAGTCTGGCCTCAAATATATTCTTGCTATATAACTTTGGAAAGTAGATGAACCTCTGTATCAGTTTTCTCATGTGCAAAGGGGTTATAATAATAACACTTACCTCCCTGGATTATTGTGAAGACAGAATGTGATATCATTTCTGGAGCACTTTGCAATACATGATGCACTTGATGAAACTATTATTGTTACTTTTGTTACTTCTATACCTTTCTTCTATTGAAACTCCATTAAAGTTTGGATATGAGTGTCTACTAAAATAAAACATATTAAGCCCAGAGATGTTACATTTCTTCATGCACCTTAATCTGAACATTGAAATTCTAATTTCTCTTTAGATCTGTGACCTTCTTGAATTCAATTTTTAAACAAATGCAAACACAAATGCACACATATTTACAAGTATGTGCAATTTTTTGTAAAGTCAATAGTGAGTTTAAATGGGCAAAAATAAATTCAATCTGAATATAACTGTAATTTAATTTAGCAGCACTGGGTATAGAAACAGATGTTTCCAATACTACCTGCTAATACTGACTTTATAATACATCATTATACTAATCTTCAGTGAGTATAGAGTGAACAATCATGGAGTATATAATGCATTTCTCTCCTATAACATGGAAAGCTTATAATTCAAATTTTCCCCTTTTATAACATACTAACATCATAGCATTCTTCTCCTTTGTGTGCATGTGCATAAATCTTTTATATCAATATGTCTAAATAGGAGGTAAATTATGCTTTCAGTGGCTATGACTTTTCATCAAAATGAGACAATATATGTGTGTATATCAACATATATGATATTTTGCAAATCTTAAAGCACTGAATAAATGTGAATGTTTAATCAAATTCATTAATTTTTCATTAAAGAACATAGCATAAAATTGGGCTGGTAATTTTGTTTAATTTGCCTTGATCTTTAATGTTGAACATACTTTTCCCAAATTCATCCATCATCAATGATTTTCTCAAGTCCCCTGTCTTGTTAACCTTCCCTTCTTGCCCTTTATATTTGAAAACTTGTCATTTTGAAGTAGAGTTAGACTGTCCTCTGTTTCACTCCAAGGGTAGGAACAATGAGTGAAATTTGTACAGTCACAGTTTTACTTAGAATAACAATTATCCAAAGATAGAATATATAGCTTCACTTCAGGGAAAATATGGTGAATTAACTGATTACCAATTTACCCCAAGTCTTTGAATGAAGACTACTAAATGGGAATATTATAAATAAAATTCAAGGATTCCTATTTTGTATAGGCATTAGATAAAATAATCTCTGAAGTCCTTCCTAGTCCAAATCAACACAATCTATTTTATTCCCTTATGTCCTCTTTTGACAAAAAAAAGATAAAATACAAAATTTACTTATTTCAAAAAAGACTGGTTAGAAGTCATTGATTATATGGAGTGATTAGAAATCTTGGTTTCTATATGATGTTTCTGCTCCTGTTTGGGACTTTGGATATGAATATTATTTTCAATGGTGCTGAATTTTGGCAGATTCAATAAAAGTCAATATAACCAATATAGTAGTAGATAAAACATTTTCCATACATATTAAAGCTAGTAACGATTCAACATTTGGTTCAAGAGACAAGTCTGGATCCTTTTATTGCTAATAATAGTTATTCATTCACAGTTGATCATAATATATTATTGTTGTTACAGTGTTCTGGCTCTGTTCACTTCGCTTTGAATCACTTCATATGACTTTTCAGTTTGTGTATGTATATTGATCATTATGTTTGTTATTTCTTATGGCACAATAATATTCCATTATGACCAGATACCACAACTCATTCAGCCATTCTCCAATTGATGGACATCCCTACAGTTTCTAGTTCTTCATCACCACAAATAAAGCACTACAAATATTTTTCTACAGGCAGGTTCTTTTTCCTTATTCCTAATCTCTTTGAGATACAGACATAGTAGTGTTATTGCTAGGTAAAAGTGAATGCACAATTTCATGGCCCTTTGAGTATGGTTCCAGATTGGTTTCCAGAATGGTGAAATGAAATCACAGCTCTACCAGCAATGTATGTGTCCCTATTAATGTAGATTTAACAAGTTACTACTTCACATAAACTAAAGCATATAAACTAATGGAAATGACTGAATGATTAAACAATACCCATAATGTCATTAGAATATTATTCAACTTGCATCTCAGGGGCTAAGAAGGTAATGACAAAATAGTGGAGCACCAATCAGTTTATACATAAGTAAAGCCATTTGGTTTTGGAACATGGCAGAAACTGTAAAAGAACATTGGTGAACTGGCTCTTCATTTCTACCACTACTGACTGAGTGTACCCCTCAGCAAGTTGTACAAATGCTAGTAAGATTTAAAGAAATAGATTGAGCAATAACAGGTTTCAGGCATACCCTACATGATATTAATTTTGACTTGAAGGGCAGTAGTGTAAATGTCCTTCCTTTGTATTGTATATATATATATATATATATATATATATATATATATATATATATTATGTTACCATAGTAACATAATATATATACATATATAGTTATATTTATTTATTTATTTATATAAATATAACAATATCTCATATGCTGGAAAGGCTTTAATCCAGAGGTTAATGACCACTAAAAAGTGGGAATATCAAAACTGTACTGTGACTGAAATACAATGAAAATCAGAATGAATTAATGAATAAAAAAGGGAAAAATATTTAATGTATTAATAATATGACCAAACTTTTTTTTAAAACCCTTACCTTCTTCTTGGAATCAAACCTTCTTCTTGGAATCAATACTGTATATTGGTACTGTATATATATATATATATACATATATACTATATATGTATATACAAGGCATAAGAGTGTAAGGGCCTAGGCAATGGGGGTTAAGTGACATTCCCAGGGTCACACAGATGAGAAGTGTCTGAGGTCAGATTTGAACCTAGGACCTCCGATCTCTAGGCCTGACTCTCAATTAACTGAGATACCCAGCTGCCCCCTATGACCAAACATTTTACTAAGTAGAAGGGACACAAACCAAGAGAAAAAAGAATATAATCTCTGTTCTCCAGGGGCTTACAGCCTAACTGAGAAAGAAAATAGTTGCAAGAGAGATCTGTGGTGAAATAAATGGAAAATTGTGTTGCAAAAAGCAAATAGCTCCAGACAGCCCTTTATTCAAAGAAAGCTACTCGAGGAAGAGACCACGTACATTGAAGGGATATTTCCCTAAAAAGAGATTAATAGAGTTTGAATATAGGAGCAAACTAATTATCAAAGGGGATAGAATTAGAGAATGATCATTAGTGGAATAAAAGAGATAAAAAACTAAAAAGAACACAGATATCAAGAAGACTATTCACTTCAGTATGGAGGGTGCATCATCATCTTCTGTACATACAATCATCACCTTTACATGATCTAGTTGCCCACCAGGATCACTAACACACAAAGAGCATAACAGTTTGCATAGTCTGAGGCACTCTTTTTCCAACAATAATGAAAAAAGGAAGTAGTTTTTATGGCAGCCACAAAGCACATGAATGTATTATTAGATAAATTAATATCTTCTTAGACTGGGCTTGGGGAAAGAGGTAAGCATGGATTTTCTCATACCCTCATTTATGGAGAGCACATTATCCTACTTCCCTAGCTGAGAGTTAATATTAAGCTTAAAAACTAGATGGCACAAATCCTGGTTCACTAACATACCTAAGATGAAGTGGAAAAATGGAGACAAACTGAGGGAAAATTCAAATCAGTTCTCCTTTTCCCATTCAATATCTGTCCATTTCTCTTCAGATTGCCTCAGTATTTGGATTACTGTTCTACCTAATAAGTTGTACTTACAGAATTCTAACATTCTGGAACAGGTATGGACCTTAGACATCCTCTATTTGTACTCATTTTAAAAACAAGAAAAGTGGCAGCCAGATGGTTATAACTTCTTCAAAGTCATATGAATTAGTAGAACCAGGACCAAAATTTAAATATATATATATATATATATAATCTTAATTATTTTAAATATTTAATGCCACTTCCATAGGCATATTTTGAGATTTTATCTTTAATTCCTGTCTGTCCTTTTATGTTCAAATGAGTGAAGTATCCCTCTCTTAGATCATACAACATCACACAGACACTTCTTTAACACCAACGCTCATAGTGACATCAGCATGATTGTGTGTGTTAGACTGCTCAGAATAGAAACTGAATTTATTAATAATGATAATTGATTGATCCAATGTAGGGGTGTTCCTGAGGTTTAGTTATCCTACATTGTAGTCCAAAAACATTGCCTTCAAAAGGATTAAAACTCACTTTCAATTTCAGACAACAAAAAAGCAAAATGTGTGCCATCTAACCAACCTCAGTCAATTAGCAGTACTGGCCTTGTGTTTTGACTGCCAGCTTCTAAGGAAAGAGACTTGTTCTCAAGGTTGTCTATTTAAATTCTGCTCATTCCAAAGCTTCAATTATTGTGACAATGATACTTCAGCTAAGAATAATTGAATGTTAGGGTCAAGTGAAAGATAACTCAAAGTCTTTCTGATGGAGGTATAATATAACATCTTTCAGAAATGAGCTCTCTCAGTGTTCAAATGGCATTTACTGATGAGCATTCTTTACCAGTTGGGGCTACTGATAATGGCAAGATGGACTAAAGCCAGCACTTTAGCTGGCCAGAACTGTGGTGAGAAGGCTCCTGTGAGGTTGGTTACATGATGTGGCTAATGATGAGAGCTGATCACTTAGTATTGAATTAATTTTCCAGCCAGCAAGAACTGAGAAAACAAATAGAATTGGACAGTTTAGCCCTGCCAAGTATAAAAATCTTTCCCTTTTAACCAATATAGTGTGCTACTGAAAATGACTGACAAATGGAATGAGAACTGCACATCTTTTGGATGTCTAAAATGTGAAGTTTTCTCTAACATTAAAAAAAAACAATATTGTTGAATATGTCTCTTGATATTAAAAGGGAAGGAGGATGAAAGATGTTATATTATTGAGATATTCAATCATTGATCATTTGGATATCAGTTGTCTAAATAAACTATTAGCAATAAGATATAGAATTATTCAGAGACAATGCCATTCCTACATCACTTGTTATCCTATTCCTCCTGGCAAGGTACCTTATCTTTTATCCTTTTTGAGGAAAGAGAGGTCATTTATTATGTATTTCCTCTTTGCCCTGAATCTAAACCTAAATATTCTCACAATTAATCTCTTCTTCCTTGTTCTCAAATCTGATAGGATGCTTCCTTGCCAAGACCAAATCTTGTTTTCTTGATCCCACCTCTTATCTATCTCCTCAGAGAAGAGAGCTTAATATTTTGATTATTCCATTTCTTTTTCTCATCTTCAAATTCCCCTCATTTACTGATTATGTTTCTAGCACCAACAAACCTGGTCAGGCCTATCCATTTTCATTTTCTTCCCTTAGCCTTGGCTTTCCTTTGAAGTTTTTCGGTATCCATTGAGATAATCATATGATTTTTGTTCTTTTCGCTATTGATGCGGTCAAATATGCTTATAACTTTCTTTCCTTTTTTTAAAATATTTGCCTTCTCTCTTAGAATCAAAACTGTGTTTTATTTCTAAGACAGAGTTAGGCAATGGGAGTTAATTGACTTACCCAGGTTCACATAGCTAGAGGTATCTGAGGTAAAATTTGAACCCAGGAACTCCCATCTCTATTCCTGACTGCCAATTCACTGAGTCACCTAGCTGCCCACAATACCTTTCTCAATATTAATCAGTCATGCATTCCTGGTATAAATACCACTTTGTTATAACGCATGATCTTTTAAATAAATTATTGTAATATCTTTGTGTTTTATTTAAATTCTTTGCTTCAATTGTCATTAGGAGAATTGGTCTTTGGTTATCTTTATTTGTTATGGACCTTCCTGATTTAAGTATCAACATTTTATCTTCCTCCTGAGACAAATGGATTCCCTTTTGGCATACTTTTTCCCCAAGTAGTTTATATTATATTAGAATTAATTGTTCTTTAAATGTTTCATAGAATTCACTTGTGAATCAATCTGGTACTGAGGATTTCTTTTCTCCTTAGGGAGGAAACAACTCTTTTTGGCTTATTTTTTCAATTAGGTTAATTTAAGGACTCTGCTTGCTTTTCTATTAATCTGGATAACATAATTTTTTTTAAAATATTCATACATTTCATTTAGATTTTAAAATTTATTGGATTATAATTAGGCAAAGCAGATCTAATAATTGCTTTAATTTCATCTTCATTGATGTTGAATTCACATTTTTATTTTTTGATATGGGTAATTCAGGGTTTTTTTTCTTTCTTTTTAAAATAAAATTAACCAGAGATTTTTTTCACAAAACAAACTTCTAGTTTTGTTTTTAAAATTGATACATTTTACTCTCAATTTTACTAATTTCTCCTTTGATTTTCAGGACTTTAAATTTGCTATTTGATTGGGGATTTTTTATTTGTTTTTTTTTTAAGTTGCATATCATATTCATTGAAATGTTCTTTCTTATTTTATTTATGTAAGGTTTTAGGGATATAATTTTTCTCCTAAGTTCTGCTTTTACTACATCCCACAAATTTTAATATCTTGCCTTATTGTTGTCATTTTCTTTAATGAAATTATTGATTTTTTCTATGATTTATTCTTTTACTCACTCAATAATTAGGAATAGACTATTTAGTTTGTAATTAATTTTTAATTTATGTATTCATGGCCATTCATTGAATATAATTTTATTTCATTATGATCTGAAAGTGATGCATTTAACATTTCTGCTCTTCTGGATTTGGTTGTGAGTTGTTTCTGTGCTAATATATGGTTAATATTTGTAAAGGTATAATTTACAGCTAATAAAAAGGTATACTCTCTAATTCCCACTCAATTTTTTTCAAGACATCTATCATATTTAATTTTTCACCTTTTTTAACCCTTACCCTTCCATCTTAGAATTACTACTAAGTATTAGCCACTGCCTCCTCCTCCTCCTCCTCCTCCTCCTCCTCTTCCTTCTCCTCCTCCTCCTCCTCCTCCTCCTCCTCCTCCTCCTCCTCCTCCTCCTCCTCCTCCTCCTCCTCCTCCTCCTCCTCCTCCTCCTCCTCCTCCTCCTCCTCCTCCTCCTCCTCCTCCTCCTCCTCCTCCTCCTCCTTCTTCTTCTTCTTCTTCTTCTTCTTCTTCTTCTTCTTCTTCTTCTTCTTCTTCTTCTTCTTCTTCTTCTTCTTCTTCTTCTTCTTCTTCTTCTTCTTCTTCTTCTTCTTCTTCTTCTTCTTCTCCTCTCCTATTTCCAAAAGACTTTTGTTTCTTACCACTGCTTCTTTTATTTCACTCTAGATTTTATAATCTCACTTCTTTTATCCTCTTATCTTTCTTCCCTATAGTGTAACATGGATTAATATAAACTACATATAGTTTATATGTTATTCCCATTTTATGGCAGTTCTAAGGTTCAAGGATTGTTCACTGCCTCATCTTTACCTCCTTTGTCAAAAACTTTTCTCTCATATCTCTTTTATGTGAGTTAATTTCCCTCATTATTCTACTCCCTTCCCCATTCTCTTAGTGCATGCCACTTTTTTACACTTTAATTTTAAGTCTTAAAAATCACCTTATCATTGTCAACTAACACTTGTGTCTTTTGTCTATGTCTTCTCTCAACTGTCCTATAGGAATACAAACAATTTAACCTCATAGAATCCCTTATGATTTCTCTTTCATGTTTTTCTTTTTAAGTTTCCCTTGTATCATATATTTGGTAAACAAATATTCTATTCAGCTCTAGTTTATTTCATCAGGAACACTTGAAAGTACTCCATTTCATTGACTGTCAATTCAGTTTTCCTGGATAATTGACTCTTAGGAATAATTCTATCTCCCTTGCTTCCTGGAACACAACTTTCTAAATCCTCTAAATTTTTATTGTGGAAGTTATTAGATCTTATTTTATCTTGACTGTGGCTCTATGAGTTTTTAATCATTTCTTTCTGATGTTTTTACAATATTTCCTCTTTGATCTAAGAGCTCTGAAATGTGATAATATTCCTGGAAGTTTTCACTTAGGAATATCTTTCAAGAGATGATTGGTGGATTATTTTAATTTCTAATTTTAATTCAGGTTCTAGGATATCAGGAC
Organism: Monodelphis domestica; assembly: GCF_027887165.1. Classification (NCBI taxonomy): domain Eukaryota; kingdom Metazoa; phylum Chordata; class Mammalia; order Didelphimorphia; family Didelphidae; genus Monodelphis; species Monodelphis domestica. The sequence goes on from NC_077231.1 coordinate 243,440,420, forward strand.
AGTTTTTCCTTGATAATTTCTTGAAATACGATGTGTATTTGATTATTGCTTTCAGATAATCTATTAATTCTCCTCAGTCTATTTTCAAGGTCAGTTTTTTAAATGAGATTTTTCATGTTTCTATTTTTTTCCAATTTCTTGTTTCCCCATTAAGAGGTAGATATTCTATTTTCCCAATTCTAAATTTAAGAAGATTTTTTCCTTCAGTGAGTTTTTGTTATTCTTATCATTTGGCCAATTCTATTTTTATAAGAAGTTATTTTGTTTAATGAATTTATAATACCTCTTTTACCATAGGTCTAATTCTTAACCAAAAATATTTTCTCTTATATTTGTTGTACTTTGATCAAGCTCTTGACTTTCTTTTCATAATCTTTATGTCACTTTTACTTTTTCCCAATTTTTTCACCATCTCTTAATTGATATTTAAAATCCTTCTTCAGCTTTTCCAGGGACTCATTTTGACCTTGCATCCAATTTACATCTTTCTTTTAGACTGTGTATGTAGCTGCTTTGATGTAGTTATTTTCTTCTAGGTCTGTTTCTTGATCTTCCCAAACTCTTTTTTAACTTTATATGATAAAGTTCTTTTTTATTGTTTTTATTCTCTCAATTTTTCTAACCTATTTCTTGACATTTAATTTTATATTATCATCAACTGTGATCTTGGGCTTTAGGGAGCACTGTCCCAAGCTTCAGGTTTTTTATCTGTGCTATTGTTTAAAGAGTGGATTCTGGCATGGGTAGGATGAGCCAATATAATAAAAATGACCATCCTACCCAAACTTATTTATCTATTTAGTGCCATACCCATGGAACTCCCAAAAATTTTCTTTACTGATTTGAAAAAAAACATAACAAAGTTCATTTGTAATAACAAAGGATCAAGGATATCCAGGGAAATAATGAAAAAAAAAACACAAATGAGGGGGGCCTAGCAGTCCCAGACCTTAAACTATATTACAAAGCAGCAATCATCAAAACAATTTGGTACTGGCTAAGAGACAGAAATGAGGATCAATGGAATAGACTGGGGGCAAGTGACCTCAGCCAGACAGTATACGATAAACCCAAAGATCCCAGGTCTTGGGACAAAAATCCACTATTGGATAAGAACTGCTGGGAAAATTGGAAGACAGTGTGGGAGAGACTAGGAATAGATCAACACCTCACACCCTACACCAAGATAAATTCAAAATGGGTGAAAGACTTAAACATAAAGAAGGAAACCATAAGTAAATTGGGTAAACACAGAATAGTATACATGTCAGACCTTTGGGAGGGGAAAGACCAAGCAAGACATAGAAAGAATCACAAAATGTAAAATAAATAATTTTGACTACATCAAATTAAAAGGCTTTTGTACAAACAAAACCAATGTAACTAAAATCAGAAGGAAAACAACAAATTGGGAAAAAATCTTCATAAAATCCTCTGACAAAGGTTTAATTACTCAAATTTATAAAAAGCTAAATCAATTGTACAAAAAATCAAGCCATTCCCCAATTGATAAATGGGCAAGGGACATGGATAGGCAGTTTTCAGAAAAAGAAATCAAAACTATTAATAAGTACATGAAGAAGTGTTCTAAATCTCTCATAATCAGAGAGATGCAAATCAAAACAACACTGAGGTATCACCTCACACCTAGCAGATTGGCTAACATGACAGTTATGGAAAGTAATGAATGCTGGAGGGGATGTGGCGAAGTAGGGACATTAATTCATTGCTGGTGGAGTTGTGAACTGATCCAGCCATTCTGGAGGGCAATTTGGAACTATGCACAAAGGGTGATAAAAGAATGTCTACCCTTTGATCCAGCCATAGCACTGCTGGGTCTGTACCCCAAAGAGATAATGGACAAAAAGACTTGTACAAAAATATTCATAGCTGTGCTCTTTGTGGTGGCCAAAAATTGGAAAACGAGGGGATGCCCATCAATTGGGGAATGGCTGAACAAATTGTGGTATATGTTGGTGATGGAATATTATTGTGCAAAAAGGAATAATGAAGTGGAGGAATTCCATGGAGACCTCCAGGAAGTGATGCAGAGCAAGAGGAGCAGAACCAGGAGAACATTGTACACAGAAACTAATACACTGTGGTATAATCGAACGTAATGGACTTCTCCATCAGTGGCAGTGTAATGTCACTGAACAATCTGCAAGGATCTAGGAGAAAGAACGCCATCCATAAGCAGAGGACAAACTGAGGGAGTAGAAACACCGAGGAAAAGCAATTGCCTGACTACAATGGCTGAGGGGACATGACAGAGGAGAGACTCTAAACGAACACTCTAATGCAAATACTAACAACATGGCAATGGGTTCGAATCAAGAACACATGTGATACCCAGTGGAATCACGCGTCGACTACGGGGGGTTGGGAGGGAGGAAAAGAAAATGATCTTTGTCTTTAACGAATAATGCATGGAAATGATCAAATAAAATACTAAAAAAAAAAAAAAAGAGTGGATTCTGGGATCTCACTGTTTCCAGTTCTTCCAAGGTTGTGAGACATAAGGAGAAATGGAGTCCCTGCTCTCCTGGCCTGTGTTCCTCCTCAAGCAGTCCTCTATGTCAAGGAACTGAAACCTTGTTTTCAGGGTGCTTTTTCCTCTGAATGAATGAATGTTCTTACTCCTTCTGGTCTTATTAATACAAATTTGGCAAGCTATACTTTTTCTCTCTTACCTTGATTTTAGACAAGGACCTCTAATAAGCACTGGTAATAACCATAAGCACTCAACTCTGTCCTAGAACTATGACAAGTATTCCTGGCCTCCTGGGGCTAAAAGTGCCAGTATTCTGGTGTTCTTCCCTGAGATTTCAATGGAAAACTGACCGTGGACAATGCATCAGAGTCCAGCAACCAGTGTCAACAAAGATTCCCCATATATATAATCTATTTCTTAGTTCTTGTCCAACCCCAATACATTCAGTGTTCTGAGATCAATTAGAACTGCTTTTTTCCTGATACAGTGGCCCACAGGCCAGACATGTGCTCTGTGCACTGTGCTACTATTGCCAACCAACACTATGAGACAGTCGTTTGCTGCCAATAATGTCTTGGGAAGGAAAATTGTTTCACTTCAACTTTTTGTTTGTTTTACCACACTAGAATGCAACATAAGGCTTTATTTGGAAGTGGATTTGGAATATTTCAAATGAATTCCTGTTACTTGTGAATTTTTATAGTTGGACTTAATATTTAACTGGTGGTCACCAGAGATTTTATTACTAAGTCCCAAAATGAATTACTCAAGTAAATGAAAAGTATGGTAGTTTATTTTACAATAGAAGGAGGATATTAAAGAAGAGAGGAAAGGGAAGAGAGAAAGCACTGGCTTCCTATAAGCTAGGTAGAAATTCTAAGCACCAGTCAGGGGAAAGGAGTCTCAAGAAGATGGACCTTTCTTGAAAGTTCACATCTCCAAAAAGGCAAGGAAACTAAGTCAGCCTTTCACTCACCACAGCGACTATCTAAAGTCTGAGGTCTCCTGCATGAGCTCCTCCAGGGGTCTAGTTCCACAGCCAAGTGTCTTCACTCCAAATCTGAGAGTCTGTCTTCCAGTCCAACTCCGACTTCTTCTTCCAGTCTCTCCTCCGAGTGATTTTTCTTTACTCCAAGCCCAAGTGACTGAATCTTGATCTCTCCTTGTGTGCCTCTGTTTCCTCTATTTAAAGACCTTTTTCTCTTGTGTTACCTCCCCTAAATTTTATGACTACCAAGTACAGCAGATCCTCCTGTCCAGGACTGCTCACTCAATGTATGAAATGGGGGTTCACACCTTTTTGGTTGGTTAACACCTTTTTTAGTTAACACCTTTTGTAGTTAAAATGGGTAGATCTACTTTAAATACTGAGTTAACACTTTGGGGATTAAGATCTAAAATAGACAGGGTATTACAATTTAATCTTCACAATAGGGGAAGAGCTAAGTACATTCATTGTTACAATCAGGGGAGAGATAAATCTAATCTTTACATACTCACATATCCTGTCTATATGCCCTTGATTTAAACTTGTATACATTTTTAAACTTGTTTAAATCTTTCAGACTGCTTGCAGTCTTTTTTCTTTGACCTCACAGTGGTATTTTTCAAGTTTTGCTCAGGAGATACTTGTGAAACATTTGTTTAAACCCTTTAAGAAACAGAAAGCCACCTCTTCAACTCTGGCAACATTGTGAATTACATGTATGAATTATTGGGAACATACTACTTTGAAAAAGATAAGTCATAGTTTCTTACATCATTCCTTATTTACACAACTAGATAATGTCCTTGTCAAAGATGTTATTTCCAGTGAAGATCAAACTAAGGTAATACTATAAAATTATTTCTAGGATATGGATATCCACTTGAGATTTTATTTTGTATATTCACAGAAGGAATGGATACTGACTCTTTTAGTTACATTGGGGATAGAAATCTAACATTAGATTCAGGAAGACCTGGATTCAAGTTTCACTTCTAATACATAACATTTCTGTGTGATGGGCAACACAACTCCTTGACTTCTAAAAGAATCAGATAACAATATAAGACTATAGATGGCAGAACACTTTTAAGTCTGAATATTGATAATGGAGAATTACCTATACAAATGCAATCACAAGTCTATATTAAAAACAAATTAGTATTTACTTTAATTACATATGTGATTGATCATGTAATATTGGTATGGGTACATATGGTAATTTATGTATAAGTGTACCTACACCATACTCATGGGTTAAAACATTCAATTTATCATTTGAAATCCATATTTGCATGTGCCTATGTATCATAGATATCTGGAAAGAACAGTGAATTCATAAATTGTCTTTCTGGGAAATCATCTCTAAATAAAATGTTGAAATGGTTACTTGATACAGCCCTTTCTCCCATTTCCACTGTCTTCCTACATACACATTTTTTGGCTAAGGATTTCTTTATCTAGATGACAGATCAAGATCTCCAAATCACTAAATTGCCCTTTAATCAGATGAATCCTCTAGGAGACTCTGAGTATCTAGGCAACCATGATGAGGTTGCTGGGTTGATGCAATGAAGAAGCAGTAAGGAAATTGGTCAGTCTTTTTATCTGTGAGAAAATTGTGTTATATATCTTTTATTTAAAAAAATATATATGTATATCTTCTATGAACATGATGGTAAGGAAATGCCTTTACAATAACTGATAGGTACTCATCATATGAATGTGTTTTTAATTTTTAATTTGTATAACTTCTGTTATAACATATTAATTTCACTAATAAATGAAAACTTTTCATGTTTCCTTATTCTAACCCTGTCAGAAAAATAAATGACCAGACAAACTTGCCCCAACTCAATCATTATAAATGGAAATGAATTAAAATGATATATGGCATAATGACTTAAAATATTCATTCTTTGCACAGTTGTCATTGAAGCATCATGATTATTCCTAACATGGATAGCAAGAAGCTTTTGTAGGAGAGACTATATATTGAATTAAGGTACCTCATAGAAGTAGGGTAACACTATTTTCCTTTGTGCTAAGGAACTAAGAGGATGGCTTTGTTGTCTGCAGTGATAAAGAAAATAGGAGAAATTAATGGTTTAGGGGGAAATTAATACATTTTATTTGGGATATATTGAAATGAAGATGTTTACTTGATGTCTAGTCTGAGATGTCTTAGTTGGTCATGAAAGATTGGAGACAAGCAGAGTTTGAGGCAAAATTGGTAGATTAGAGAATGATAAGCATCGAGATGGAATTTAATTCCACTATTGTTTATGATATCCTTTTATTAATTAAAAATTATTATCCATTGTTATATGATGCATGATCCCCTCCCCCCCTTCCCTCCACTCTTTCAGAGCTGACAAGCAATTCCATTGGGTTATATGTGTATCATTCCAAAACTTATTTCCTTGGTATTCATTTTTGCAGTAGAGTGATCTTTTAACATCAATACTCTAATCATATCCCCATCGAACCATGTGATCAATCACATGTTTTTCTTCTGCATTTCTCCTCACACAGTTCTTTCTCTGTATATGGATAATGTTCTTTTTCAAAAGTCCTTCTGGATTATCTTGGGTCACTGCTGTGCTGCCTGTAGAAAAGTCTATTACATTTGATTGTGCTATAATACATCAGGTTCTGTGTTCTTTTGGTTCTGCTCCTTTCACTCTGTATCAATTCTTGGAGGTCTTTCCAGTTCACATAGAAATCTTCAAGGTCATCATTTGTTTCATCACAATAGTATTCCATCACATAAGATACCACAATTTGTTCAGCCATTCCCCAATCAATGAACAATCCTTCCTTTTCCAGTTTTTTGCCACTACAAAGTGTGGCTCTGAATATTTTTGTACAATTATTTTTTTCTTATTATCCCTTTGGTGTACAAATGCAGGAGTGGATTGGCTGTATCAAAGGGTAGGCAGTCTCATAAAGCCCTTTGGGCATAGTTCCAAATTTCCTTCCAGAATGGTTGGACCAATTCATAACTAGAATAGTGTGTTAGTGTCACAATTTTACCATGTCCTCACCGACATTTATTATTTTCCTTTACTGTCATATTGGCCCATCTGCTATGTGTGAGATGGTACCTCAGAGTTGTTTTAATTTGCATATCTCTAATCGGGAGGAATATAGAACACTTTTTCATGTGCTTATTGATAGTTTTGATTTGATCATGTTAAAACTGCCTATTGATGTCCCATGACCATTTATCATTTGGGGAATGGCTTGATTTTTTGTACAATTGATTTAGCTCCTTATATATTTGAGTAATTAGACTTTTGTCAGAGGTTTTTCTTATAAATATTTTTTCCCAGTGTGTTACTTTCCTTCTAATTTTGGTTTCATTGTTTTTGTTTGTATAAAACCTTTTTAATTTGATATAGTCAGTCATTCATTTTACATTTTACAATGTTCTCTATCTCTTGCTTGGTCTTAAATTTCATCCTTTCCTACAGATTAAGTATACTAATCTATGTTCACCTAATTTGTTTATTATTTCACTCTTCATATTTAACTCATTTATCCACTTTGACTTTATCTTGATATAGGGTATAAGACGTTGAACTAAACCTAATTTTGTCCATACTGTTTTCCAATTTTTCCAGCAGTTTTTGTCAAGTAGTGAGTTCTTGACCCAAAAGTTGTGGTCTTTGGGTTTATTGAACACTAGCTTACTGAGGTCATTTACCGCTAGTCTATTCCATTGATCTACCCTCATGTCTCTTAGCCAGTACCATACTATTTTGATGACCACTGCTTTATAGTACAGTTTAAGATCTGGTACTATTAAGTCCCCATCCTTCACATTTTTCTTTTTATTATTTCCCTTGCTATTCTTGATCTTTTGTTCTTTCAGATGAACTTTGTTATACTGCTTTTTCTAATTCTATAAAAGAGTTTTTGGTAGTTTGATAGCTATGTAACTGAATAAATAAGTTAATTTGGGTAGGATTATAATTTTTATTATATTAGGTCATCCTACCCAGGAGCAGTTAAAGTTTTTCCAATTGTTTAGATCTAATTTTAATTGTATGAAAAGTGTTTTGTAGTTGTGTTCATATAATTCCTGTGTCTATTTTGGCAGATAGACTACTAAATATTTTATATTGTCTAGAGTGATTTTAAATGGAGTTTCTCTTTATAACTCCTGCCACTGAATTTTGTTGGAAATATTGAGAAATGCTGATGGTTTATTTTGTTCCCTACAACTTTACTAAAGTTGTTAGTCTTTTAGTTGATTTTCTGGGGTTCTTTAATTATACCATCATGTCATATGCAGAGAGTGATAGTTTAGTCTCCTTGTTGCCTACCTTAATCCCTTCAATTTCTTTTTCTTTTCTAATTGCTACTACTAGTGTTTCTAGTATAATATGGAATTAAAGAGGTAATAATGGGCATTCTTGCTTCAGTCCTGATCTCGTTGGGAAGACTTCTAACTTGTCCCCATTGCAGATGATATTTGCTGATGTTTCAAAATATATACTGTTTATTATTTTGAGGAATTACCCTTCGATTCCTATACTTTCTAGTGTTTTTCAATACGAATGGGAGTTGTAGTTTGTCAAAGGTTTTTCTGCATCTACTGAGATGATCATGTAATTTCTGTTGGTTTAATTATTGATATAGTCAATTATGTGGGTTGTTTTCCTATATTAAACCATCCTTTCATTTCTAGTATAAATCCCACCTGATCATAGTGAATAATCCTTCTGATCACTTGCTAGAGTCTTTTTGCTAGTATTCTATTTAAGATTTTTGCATCTATATTCATTAAGGAGATTGGTCTATAGTTTTCTTTCCCTGTTTTTGACTTGCCAGGCTTTGGAATCAGTACCATATTTGTGTCCTAAAAGGAATTTGGTAAAATACCTCTTTGCTTATTTTGTCAAATAATTTGTATAATATTGGGATTAGTTGCTCTTTAAAAGTTTGATAAAATTCACTTGTGAAACCATCCAGTCCTGGTGTTTTTTTTTTCCTTAGGAAGTTCCTTGAAGGCTTGTTCAATTTCTTTTGCTGAGATGGGATTGTTTAAGAATTCTATTTCCTATTTTGTTAATCTGGACACATATTTTTGTAAATATTCAGCCATTTCACCTAGATTGTCATATTTATTGCCATATAATTAGGCAAAGTAGTTCTTAATAATTGCCTTAACCTCCTCTTCATTAGAGGTGAGACTGCCCCTTTCATCTTTCATACTATTAATTTGTTTTTCTTTCTTTTTTTTTAATTAGATTGAATAGTGCTTTATCTATTTCAAAGATTCTAGGTATGAATGAATCCTGAAAGTATTAAAGATGTATTCAAAAGCTGACTCTAATGAGCAAAGTGCTAATGTACCAGACTTATGGATATATTTCTAATATTTCACATGATTGATTTCTGGATCCTCAGATTGAATTGGGGCTCAAACCTTGTGGAATTCAAACCCCTCCCCATGTCTGCAGTCCAGAAGTCTCACTAGCAATTTCTATAGCTTCTTTGTTATGACAAAGGCACTCATTTAACATTTGTATGAGGCCAGTGTGTTGAAGGAAGAAGGACTTTCAAATGAATTTCTGGGCTGGGCACTGGCTACTCCATTGTCTTTGGATCCATCTCTTTTCTTTTATTGTTGATTACCAATATGATGCTAATATTTCAGCCATGTGACCTAATTGATTAACAATCTGCCACCCCCAATTCCTTGGAACCTCAGTAATATTCAGTTTCTCTGTCTGAGTCCAGATGCTCATTCACCATCAGAGCAGGGCCAAATGAGTTGGGCATTATGGTAAAGAATCCTTTGTCTCTGTGTCTCTTTTCTCTCTTTATGTCTTCACTACCTCAGTATTTAAATCCTTCTACCCATATTCCCTCAGTCCCCAGCTTCCCTTTCAGATGCTCAATCCACACAAGAATATTTTGTAACTGCTGGACAATTACACTATTTTATTTGTTTTTTCAGAGTACCAGCTCCTAATCTTATTTATTAGTTCAATAGTTTTCTTTTTTTAACTTTCAGTTTGATTAATTTCTCCATTAATTTTTAAGATTTTCAATTTAGTTTTTATCTGGGGATTTTTACTTTTTTCTTTTTCCAATTTTTTAAGTTGCAAGCCCAATTAATTGATCCTTGTCCTCTAATTTTTTTTTTTGGTATTGGAGATATGAATTTTCCCCTAGGTACTGCTTTAGCTGTATCCCATAGGTTTTGATATGATGTCTCCTCATTGTCATTCTCTTTAATGAACTCTGTAATTGTTTCTATGATTTCTACTTTGCCTCACCTGCTTTTAAAAATTAGATTATTTAGTTTCTAATTAAATTTAAATTTGCCTTTCCATGGACCCTTGTTAAATATAATTTTAACTGCATTATGATCTGAAAAAAAGAGAATTTATTATTTTTGCTTTTTTACATTTTTTTCCAATATTTCTATGCCCTAGTACATGGTGCATATGCACCATGTACTGAAGAAGGTATATTCCTTTTCATCCCTATTCAGTTTTCTCTAGAGATTTATTAACTGCAGCTTTTCTATCATTTCATTTACTTCAATTACTTTTCTCTTATTTATTTTTGTCCAATTTATCCAATGTATCAATTTATACCTTTTAACAAAATGTAATTTCCTTCCTTTTCTTTTTTAACCAGATCAATTTCTACTTTGGCTATGACTGGTATTATGATTGCTATTACAGCTTTTTAAAAAATTTAGATTATGCATAATATATTCTGTTTCAGCCTTTTACTTTGAATATGTTTGTGTCCCCCTGCCTGAAATGTGTTTCTTGTAAACAAAATATAGTAGGATTCTGATTTTTAATATACTCTGCTACCCACTTCTGTTTAATGGGTAAGTTCATCCCATTCACATTAGGTGTTATGATTCCTTGTGTATTACCCTCCATCTTATTCTCTTTAGATCCTGCTGTCTTATATTTTACTCTATTCCTTCTCACCAGTATTTGGATTTTTGTCACCCTCCCAGTTCCTTCTTCCTTCTATTACCCCTCTCTGCTTCCCTTGTCTTGTTCTCCTTCTAGTTCTCTGTATGGTAAGATAGAATTCTATGCCCCACTGAATATACTCATTCTTCCCTCTCTGAGCCAGTTACAAAAAGAATAAAGTTTAAGCATTGCCCATCACCACCCTTGTCCTCTCATCTCTGTATTGATTTTCATCAACTCTTAATATTAAATATTTTACCCCATTCTATGTTTCGCTTACCTTTTCTCTCAGCACAACCCTTTCAGTCCTTGATTGATTTTTTGTGTCATTCCTATGCATACATATCATATCGTATATTCTTATCTTTCCATATCATTACAAGTTTATATACATCATATTATTGTATAATATCATATACATATTATCAAAATCAGCTTACTTTTCTACACTCTGAGTAAATTCCTTCTATCTTCTTTACTACTGAGAGTAATTTTTGAAAATTATGGAGATCCTCTTTCCATGTAGATATAATCAATATTTTTGCCTTAATGAGTCCTTAAATTTTCTATTTCTTATTTACCTTTCTGGGCTTCTCTTCTGTCTTGTATTTGGCTTTCAAATTTTTTGTTCAAGTCTGATTTATTCCTGAGGAATGCTTGGAAATCTTCTATCTTACTGAATGACCATTTTCCCCCGTGAAAGCGTAACTCAGTTTGGCTGGATAGGTGACTCTGTGTTGTAAAGTCAAACCTTTTGTCTTTCTGAATATCATATTCCATGCCTCCTGATCCTTTAATGTAGAAGTTTCTAGGTCCTGAGTGACTCTGATTGTAGCTCCATGGTATTTGAATGGTTTTGTATAGTTAGAAATTCTTGAACCTTGAATCTACATTACCCAAAGTTCCTTTCTGTACTACCTAGAACCATTTTCCCTTTTCCTGTGTCCTTGCATTTTGAATGGTGGTATTTAAGTGGTCTGTAACTCCTCCCATGCTCTCTTTGACTTGTGACTAGGCTGAGTTCAGGTACTTCCTTTACTTTAGTTATTATTAATAAAACTTTTAAAAATATAATACTTAGTTATTGAATAATAATTTAAAAACCCATATATAGGACTTACCTTTTGGGGATATGAATTCTAAAAATTTTTGAACAGACAGCCTTGGAGTAAAGATAGTAAGTTTTCCTGTTCTCTGTCCATTACAAGTGTTTAGTGGCAGGATCTGCCTGTGCTCCTGCTTCGCCTGCTGCTGCCACTGTTTGCAAACTACTTCACTTCATGCCTTCCTGCCTTCCCAGCTGCTGCATGCTCCTGGTCTCCCTACTACTGAGGTATACTGGGAAGTCTAGAACTGCTCTGCTGCCTCCTCCCACTACTACCTCTGAGTTGAATCTTCAGCCCTCAAACAGCCCATGACCAGACCCACCTGCCATTCCTAGCTGTGTTTTTTTTTTCCTTGGAAGGGTGAGACACCCAATTCCTTTGATCCCCTCTAACCTGGGTTTTGAGCCTGTGCTAGCCATTTTTCTGTTAAGTGTCTCTCAGGAAAAATGCTATTGAAATGTATACTTAAAACTCTGAAACAACAGTTTGAGGTGATAGAGCTAAAAACTGCAGTTTGAATTTGCTTCTTTTCCTGGGAGTTTTTATTTTCATTAGAGATTTCCCACTTTATTTCCTTCTCCTCAAGAATGTGTCATGACCTATGCTGCTTAAACTACAAAACAAATGAAATATTTTGACAAAGTTCTAAAAGTCTTAAATGCTGTCTACATGCAGAGTAGAGATTCTGCCCTGTACTTCTATCAGAAACTTCAGAGCTCTGACTAAATAAATCTAAATGGATAATAAATATGGGGGAAGGGGAGAACCTTACTGAGATTTAGAGATAATTTTAAACCTTTTCTATTGTTTTATTTGCTAACCATCTTCAATCTGTTCCCTCCAAGATAGCAAACAAGTCTATTCAGGATTGGTGTAAAGGATTTTGACTGCACTGATTTCCTCTACCTTGTCATTTTCTTAGAATATTATATTTAATGATTGCTTTAAGGTTTAATTTCTTTAATCTTATCTGTATTAATCTAATCAATATCTTTCTGTTATATTGAATCATTTTTAGCTGAAACATTTTGCCTATATTGATCTTTATTTCATACCTCTGCTGAAAAAAAAATATATCAATGTATAAGCCCATGAACATCTTGCCAAAACATTTGTCACTAGATCCACTGAAGATCACATGTTGCATTTTTGCCTTTGTTACTTGTGTAATGATGAAAATTTCACCTTTTTAAGATTGTTTTAATATTGAACAATGGCCGCCAAGGAATTTACTTATGAAATTCCTAAAATGAAACACTCAAGTCAGAATGGAGTTTATGGAGGTTTAATCACACTGGGAGTAGGGAAAAGAGAGGGAGAGAAGGAGAGAGGAGAAAAGGGAAAGGGGCTACTCAACCTCTGACCAAGGCAGAGGGAGTTTTAGGCCCAAAGGGCCAAGGTGGAAAGAATCAGTCCTTAACTCACGTGACCGATCTGAAGGAAAGCTGTCTGCGGGCATCCTCCCTGTCCAAGCTTCTAACATGAACTCGCGTCTAGCTCTCTCCACAGGAAGTGAGCGATTTCCAGAGGCTGTTCCCTACCTCACTTCTTGTGTCTCACAAGTGCCAATGGTTGGCTCTAGCTTGGCTTAGGACAGCCCAGGTGGGCAGTTAGTTATTTCTGATTTGTCATTGACTAGCACATGCCCATGTAGTGTGGGTGTGTACAATTTTTGGGTGCTATACCAAGATCGAGACTTTTAAAATTCACACTTGTCACATAGATGATGATGGATGAACTTCATCAAAACTGATTACAATTGCATACAATTTTTGGAGATTTTAATGAGCTAAGAATTTAAATTGTAATTTTAAGGGATCTTCAGAAATAATTTTAGATAACTAGTGGTTTGCGAATAGATGATATTTTAATACATATATATGTATACACATACACACACACACACACACACACACACACACATATATATATAATAAAGAATGTTGTATTAAAGGTAGAAAACCAAATAGATGTTCCTATCAAAAGTTTATATAAGGCGGGAAGTCAAAAAGAGCTTTTGTGCCTGCATAATAATTTAACTCTTCAATTTCATTTACTGCCACTATAACAATCTTGATTTCTTGGTGATGTTCTAGACCCAAATAAGTGTTACTTTACTTAAAAACATCTTTTCCAAGTTTGGAAGATTTTCTCCATCTATAAAAATTATAACAATTATCCATGAGTTCATAGGTTTTTAAAAATGTCACACAACAACTCATGTAAAATATTATGGAGGGTTTGTTTGCTAGTATATTTAACTGGGCTATTGTGAATTTTGGGTACTTTGGTACTTCTTTGAATGTGCATTATCTACTATATTACTGTTTTATCCTGAAAATCATTTGTACTCACCCAAAGGTTCTTGGCAAAGTTAAAAAGGAAATGGATCTCATTTATAGGAGGAAATCTTTCTATTCTACCTCTCCATGGCTGACACAGTGTATCTCTGATTGTAAGCTATATATTTTTGGTTTTGAAAACTTTTTTATTATTATTTTTCCTTGCATGTGCAATATAGTATTCCAGTTTTATTTTTTCTCTCCTTTTTGTATTTGATGCGCATGTCAACAGTATTGAGAAGATTTTTGTTTAGCTTTTTTGATTTTGCAGTAGTATAAGTTTAAACTACATTTGCTATAATGACAATGCATTCCCAAAAAACTTTAGACTACAAAAATCATGCCATTGATTGTTTAAAAATTATGGGACATTGCTTAATGATTCTGTGTTTCCAGAAGAACTGAATAACTGAATAGCAATTATATAGTGCCAAGAAGCAAAGGTCAAAAAAAAAAAAAGAAAACCAAACCAATCTAGTTTGGATTGATGAACTTCTCAGACAATACAAAAGGACTTGAACCCAGTGTGAAACTCAAGGTTGTGGTGTTTGACATGTTAAAACACAGTATGCCTTGTATTGTAAAGATTAATATTAATATATAATAATTAAGTATTATATTTTATAAATCTTTATTAACAATAACTAAAGAAAAAAACTGCCTGAACTCAGACCAGTTGGAGGTCAAAGAGAGGAAGAGGGAGGAGTTACAATCACTTAAATACCATCACTCAAAACACTAGGATTCAAGAAAAGGTAATTTTTGTGAAATACTAGGAACTACTCATGGCGTGGAAAGGAAACAATACTGACAGTTTGTGGAGGAAGGAGCCAACTGGGAGTGGCAGTGGGGTCTTGTGACTAGCACTTCCTTGCTGCCGAGTGGGGGCTTGCTTCCTGGTGGTGGAGGAGGTAGGAGCTCATTCAGGCCAGTCTGGAGTGGCATGCTCTTCTTGGTTCAGTAGGAAGACACAATCTTCTGAAGGTTAGACTGGTTCTTGTTTGCTTTCTATCTACTGCTAAGATTCTGAATTATACAAACTGGACTGATATAGAGTAGACTGGAGTGGGACAAACCCTCCGCCAGCCTCTGGGGCTTGGCCTCAGGTCTGAAGCTGAGAAAAAAAAAAAAACTCCAATCCCAACTGGTTATTAAATTTTATATTATTTGAATTCACAGTCAGATAAGTGGACTATCTTTTCTGGTCATAGAGGGAGCTGAACTTCAGTTCAGTCATTCTACAACAAACAATTCTTGTCGGACCCCTGCTGCTTCCTCTCAGCAGGGGACATTTCCCTCCTTTGCTTCATCAAGCAATATACCCTCTCTCCTCTCTCTCCTCTCTCTCCTCCATACTCTGCTACAAACCTCCCATTATCCCCCTGTTTTCCAAATCCTATTTCCTTTCCCAATAAATATAACAGTGGATAAAGTCCACTTCTTCATTTATATAGTACCATACTTCTTGTGAAATACTCCCAGAGAAGTGCCAAAGTTTGACTATCATCCTGGCTCTCCCTATCCCTGATAGTGAAGGTTAAATCAGACCAGAGAGTGACACTTCCCTATCACATGAAAATCTAGTCCCTTTTCTGTCTTTCATAGTCTGACAAACTTTCTGTAGTCCTGGCTACTGATTGGGTAAGTGCATATTTGTTTAAAATCATTTTAATTGGGCCCTGATTTAAGAACCTATTATAGGTTCATTTTTTTCCTTTACATAGATTTTTAGACAGAAGACTTTGATATCTTATATTTTATCCACAAGTTATTTTTTTTATTTTTGTTTGGATTTTTTTGATATTTTGATTTTTTGGGGGTTTTTTTTGTTTTCTTGTTTTTGCAAATTGATTCATATACCTCATAATAGCTATGTATCCCTGGGTGATTCCTTTGTGTATCCCTGTATCCTCCTCAAAGGGGAACCTATTATGATTCACCTCAGGGGGGGGTCTATGTTATTATTTAAACATTGATTTAAATTTGAGCAATTTTAGGATAAAAATCTTGCTACCTTCCAGGATCCAGATGATGCAATGAAGATGCCTGCAGAGTCGACATGCTGTACCAAAAGATCCAGAGTAATCTTTGGGATGTAAATTGAGCTATGGGGGGTTGAAATGCCTTCATTTTGAATGTATACTCCTTTGCCAGAAGGGACTGCCCCCAAATTGGCATTTTTGTCACCCTGGTAAACATTGGTTTTGTTATTTTTTCCTTTTATCCACAAATTATTTCAATTTATGTTAGTTATGTTTCCATGATTCTTTTGAGGAAACTAGCAATAGGAACAATGTTAGCTGACATTTCCCCCCATATTTCATGGTTTACAAAGTACTTTATATAGATGATCTTCTGATAACATCACAACTCTTTGAGATAGGTAGTATTACTAGCACTATTATCCACATATTTTAATAAATATTGAGCTGGAAGGAAAATCAGAAATCATCTAGCCCAACCCCCTCATTGTAGGGATGAGGAAATTAAAGTTCAAAGGAGCTAAATTATTTTCCAAAGGTCACACAACTAATAATGAGCAATGGCAAAGATTTTTACCTAAATCTTATAACTCTAAATTCATAGTTTTAGCTCAGTTTTAATTTCCGTATCTATAGCAGGTGTCAAGCTAGATAATGATTAGTGCTTCTTTTAGCTTGAAATAAAATTCTAATCATCTCAAAAAACATTTGTCAAGCAAGCATCTTCCTCACTAAGACAAGGTGGTAGTTTCTGAGGCTACAAAGGCAAAAACCAAGCAGTTCCTGCATACAGGGAGCTTACAGTAAACTGGTTGTGGAGTCAGGTTTTAACCAGATTACATGGGCTCTTAAAGAAGAGCTTAAACATTGACTTAAGACAAAAAATCCTAGTTGATTTATTCTAAGTAGAACTCTGGATGATAATGTATACTCCTTTTATAAATGTTTTCTTTAACTCTGTACTGTTGTAGTAGCAAGGTAAAGAAGACTTGAAAACTTACAGTCTTTAAGGAAAAATTAGAAGAATTCTCTTCCATTCCAACATCAGAAAGTATATTCCTTAATGAACTGGAGGAATTCCATGTGAAATGGAACCATCTCCAAGAATTGATGCAGAGTAAAAGGAGCACAACCAGGGGAACAACAGAAACTGATACACTATGGTACAATTGACTGTAATGGACTTCTCTACTAGCAGCAATGCAATAATCCAGGACAATCCTGAGGGACTTATGAGAAAGAACACTATCCACAGCCAGAGAAAGAACTGTGGGAGCAGAAACACAGAAGAAAAACAACTGATTGATCACATGGGTCAATGGGGATATGACTGGATCACCATAGTTCAAATACTAATAATATGGAAATAAGTCTTGATCAATGACACATGTAAAACCTGGTGGAATTGAATATCAGCTATGGAAGGGGATGGGAAGAGGGAAGGGAAAGAACATGAATCTTGTAACCAAGGAAAAATATACTGAATTAATTAAATATTTTTTTTATTTTAAAAAGACCATTAGTAACAGTATAGAGAGTACTTTTGGTGGAATGATAAAGTCAGAAGTCTAATTATGAGTTAAGAATAAAGTAAGAAGAATGAAAGTGATGGTATCTATTGTAGACTATTTTTTTTTGTTTCATTATAAAGAGCAGAAGAGATATAAAGTGATAGCAGGGGTGGAAAGATCTAGTGAGATATTTTTTTCATAATTTGTCAGATATAGGCATGGTTTTTGGTAGTAGGAAATGACCCCAGTAGGCAGAAACTGAAAATGTGAGAGTGGGGTTAACTAAGGCAGCAATGGGTTGAAGAAGATGAGAGAAAATAGGATGATTTAAACAAGGATAGGAATTAGCCTTTGGAAAAAAATAATTCCACTCTTATGAGAAAGGGGTGAGAAAGGAGAAAATAACAGAAAGCATTTGTGTGACAGAAGTTAAGAATAGAAAAGAGGAAGTTCATGGTGAGTAGCCGAAATTGTTTTTAATATGAGGTAAGTCTCTCACCTGAGAGAGTAGAGGGAGGTGGAACTATAGGATGTTTGAGAAGCGATCAAATATTTGGAAGAGTCTATAAAGAGAATGAGGTTGATAAGGGAGGTATAATAGGATTGCCTATCAATAGGATCAGGTTGAGGTCATATAAAATAAATTTGGAGTGGATTCAATTATAACTGTTGTGTGATTTTCTCCATCTTTGTTCAGAAGCAAATATGTAGAGGCAGAGGTATTAAATGGTGGGAGTTATCTAAGACTGAGGCTTGCCTGTATATAATCAATATGATATGATATGATATATGATATGATATGATATAATGAGTGGCAATAGGGATTCCACAGAGGATGTGAGAGAAACTGTCTCAAATGCCAATGATCTAGTCAATGATCTTGTGAATATAACTTCTTTTATAGAGAATCCTGAAGTGCCTTAATATCATAATTTTAAAATATATTCTAAAATATAGTGGTAACCATTTAAATGTAAAATAGTAGAATGTATGTGTGCTGATCCAAGGATATATCCTGAAAATGTTGATTATTTCAATGATTCCTAAGCAGCTCATTTTGTTGTCATTTGACTCTTTCTCAAAAAAAAATATATATATATATAGTGGAATCTGACTAATTAACAAGTGGTTTGTTACTAGTTAATCAACATTTTACTGTAAATAGGATCTCAATGGTTTCCAAAATGCTTTTTTATCCCCTATAAGATTTGGATATGATTATGGCCAATAAGCTAAGGTATAAATGGGTTTACTTTTGAAACTATAATGAATGGACCCTTTTCAAATGGCTGAATTCTGGACCATAGCCTTCTTTTCAATTAAGTCTCTGTATAATCACTATAGACCTTGATAGTTGAACTTGTGCTGGATTTATTTTATTGAATGGGAACTAATTTCACTACCAATTTGTTGTCAGGGTGATTGTGGGCTTAAAATCCACTTATAGCTCTGTAAAACAGACATTAAAATATGCTACAGGGGGTCAGATAGGAGGAATGAATTTGATGAAGATGACTTTCTACTTTAATTTTTCTACACTTTTGAGATAGTTACAGCTATGCTAATTGAGTGAATTTCTGGCAAAGGCATGCTCACTATGTTCAGCACAGAGTTCCATAGGCAGTGTTACATATGATAATTTTTTCAATATTTCAAATTGAGGAGGAGTTCTCCAATATTGTTGATACTCTTCCTGACACAGATTATAGCCTTTTTGATACATTGTACTGTTTTGTACTTTGGGGGGCTATTCAACCCCAAGGGACCCAATCATGTATATATCCTATTAATATCGATGTAAATATATTGAGCAGCTTAATGAAGTGAGCATTATGGAAAATCAACAAATATATACTATATATATGAAATACTATGTGAAAAAATAAAGCTAGAAGGTAGGATTTCCTTGTATTCATAAGAGGAGTCCTTTACTGAAGCTATTATTTTTCTGGGATGTTTAAAGGCAATAAAACAACACAAAGTAGCAAATTATAACATATTTGAGAAGATAATTTGCTTTGGGGCTAAGTATAGACAATGAGTCCTATTACATCTTAAGTTTAAGATGCCTAGCTATAGAGAAGTGGTGTCGAAGTCAGATAGAAAGAGATACTCGTGAGTTACATATAAACTTAGAAAATCACAAATTAACATTATGTTGTATTGTATTTTTATTTATTTGGTCAAACATTATATTTTTACATTTCAACCTGGTCCTGTGGCACTTGGGAATTTTGTTGGACACACAAGGTCAAGATTTTGATACCTTTGCCCTAGAGTATATTTTTTTCAGATTATTAAAGACAAGAAATGATATGGAATTGTAGAAAAGGAGAAAGACAATATATAGATATACAAATTGAGGAATCATATGAACAGAGATGTTAATGAGATAATGGGATCTGATGAGATTGTTAAGGGAAATAGTATTGAACAGGAGAGAAACAGCGGGAAAAGATAGCTAGTTGGGTGAGATGAGGAGGAAAGAAGGAGGTATTGGAGAATGGTCCACAACAAGGATAAATGGCAAAACAAAAGGATGATTCAAACTAAATTCTCCCAAATTTCACTTTTAAATAATTTCAAAATACCATTAATTTAATTGTGTTCTATAACCAATAAAAATTTGAGGGTAAGATATTTTCCAGGTCAAGACAATTTAGTAAGTCATAAGGCAAGATCTATGATACTAGAGAGGGGGATGCCCTAGAGTGTAGCATAGTGGCAAAACCAGATGTCTTAGAGGAAGCTGAAAGAGGATCAGTGGCAGTATGCTCAGGATTTTTCACCATCAGAAATGATAAAGGGAATGATAAAAAAAATGATAGACAACTAGTTAGAAAAAAAGATTATAGGAATCCTTTGGGCTGGTACTTGTCACAGAACCAGTGCAATTAGATAACTCAATTACCCACTACTCAATCCTAGGACAGAGAAGAACATTATCATTTGCAGTTACAAGGGAGCAGGGCCCTTCCTTATTTTGGTAAAGACCAGAGTTCCAACTAGATGAGCAGTGATCACACCATCTTGGAAGCCCCGGAACTTATAAGCTAGAACTAGTCAAAGAAACAGTGGCACTAAAAAATCTGAAGACTGTTATTTTGGAAGTTTAATACTAGCCTGTATCTCTTTTGACACCCCAAAACTTCTGGATTTTAAAACAAAATATTTTACTTCTGAAACTCCAAATCTTATTTCTCTGAGATGATGGATCTTTACAATGTCTCTTTACAATGCTATGTGCTGTACAGCTATTCTAGGAACTGTGTAGTGACTCCTGGCATCTAGAAGACCTGCCTTTTATCCTCACTGAGGATGGAATCCATCAAATTAGAAGGGCTTGGGAAAGGGATATCAAAAGGAATACTATTCTGCTGAAAATAATAATGAATTAGAGCATTTCTATGTGAACTAAAAGGAACTGCAAGAATTGATGCAAGGTGAAAGGAGCAGAACCAAAAGAACATTGTATACAGAGACTAATACATTGTTGAAAATTCAATTGTAATAGACTTTTCTACAAGCAGCAATGCAATGATCTAGGATAATGCAAAGGAACTTATGAGAAAGAACACTATCCACATCCAGAGATAAGACTGTGGGAGCAGAAATGCAGAAGAAAAATATATGTTCGATCATATAGTTCAATGAAGATATGATTAGGATTTTGATGCTAAAAGATCATTCTATTGCAAATATGAATAACATGGAAATAGGTTTTGAACAATGATACATGTATGACCTGGTAGAATTTCTTGTCAGCTCCAAGAGAGTGGAGGAAAGAGGGGGTGGGAAAAAGCATTAATTATGTAAACATAGAAAATATTCTAAGCAATTTTTTTTAAAAAGAGATATCACAAGAAGGATAAATTGGAGTAGAGGAAAAGAGTAGTCTTTTTCTGCCTTGAACTTCAGACAGAGGAAATGGCTAGGGAATCACTGACAGCCCCATTGTGTTGCTGTGTATTTGGCTTGAAGGTGGGGGGGGGTTGGTTAGGAGACTACTAGAACACCCAGGGTGTGGCTGCACAATTGGTTGGGAGGTTTGCAGCTAGAAGACTTTTAGTGTTGGTGAGATGACTAGAAAATTCTAGGATATGACAGCATTCACAGTCAGGCTTGGATCTAGCTAACAGAACTGTCAGTTTGGGGAGGGGGCTACTAAAGTAATGGTTAGTCACATGTGACTAGATTCTTTTTTCTTACTCTGGTCCACTTTTTAATGTTTAAAAAATAATTATAAATTAAGATGTAGTCTCTAGTAATCTTAACACTATAGTGTCCTTCCCCCCCCCCAAGTGAGTAGATCCCAATACTAACATAAAGTTAAAGTCAAGAAATAGACTAGAAAAAGAAACAAACAACAGAAAAATATGACCATAATAATTACTATGGGGACGTGGAAGATCAACAGACTCAGAAAAGGACAATGATGTTTAAAAATAGCTACAAGCAAAGCAAAAAAGAAGAATACAGATTGATTACAAGTCTAACAATAATTCCTGAGAGAGATAAAGAGATTTTAAAAAGAGCAAAATAAATGATTTTTTAAAAAATCAAAGAGTAGTTCCAATTTTGTTAGACGTATAAGTTGAATTCCTGAACTCAGAAATGATAGTAGATGAGGTATTTGGGAGTCTTGAAAGGAGATAAAAATATTTTAAATACTCCTGATGGCAAGTTGGCAATCAGATTGATTGGGGAAATGACTGTCACATAAGGGACTTGCTAGACCTAGGTAACAAGAATTTTTGGGTAAATAAACAACATGGTTTCACAATTTTCTCCAGTTCTATTTAGTAGTATGTGATTAATTTTGAAGGAGGTAGATGGTGAGAGTAATGTAGATTTTGTGTTTTGAAAGAATATTTGGAGATAGGGTAAGTGCTTAGTGGGTAGAAAACATAATGTAAAGTTGAACTGGCACACTAAGAGACTGAATTTTAAAAAGGGTATAGCCAGTACAGGAAAGAATTATAGGCTATAAGGAAGGAATGGAAGTGATGATGAGAATGAAGAGGCTAGAGGGAAGGAATTTAAAATGAACATATCCTAAAGCATAGGTCTAACCACATAATCCCACTGACCCACAAGGCACAGTGGTTCACTCTTGCCTCTAGGACAAAATATAAAATTTCATGTTTGGCTTCTAAAGCCCTTTACAATCTGTCCCCTGCCTTTCTTTCCAAATTATTACTTGATATTCTTCCTCCATTACTTCATCACTCAGACAAACTGTTGTTCTAGCTGTTCCTTTTATATTCCATCCCATCTGCCATTTCACTGCTTTTGTACAACCCATCTTCTTAGGCCTTTAATGATTCACTCTCTCTTCATGTATATCTTTTGAATGCTTGCTTATCTTTCTTAAAAAAACTTTAAGATCCATATGACATGAAATTCATCTTCATTTAACCTCTTTCTAATATTCTTTGTTCATGTTGTTTGCCTCCTTTAGAATATAAGCTCCTTGAGAGAAAGGACTTTTATGCTTGTCTATATCCCTAGAACCAAGCACAGTGCCTAGCATATGGTATCAGTTAAATAAATGCTTTCTGCATGAATGAATTATATAAATGTACCTTTCCCCTTTCACTCACATCTTAATTTTTCTAGTTTCTTGCTTTTATTTATTATATCTATCTCTAGTTTATGTACTTTTTTAGTACTTATAAATTAGATATAAACAGTTAATGTGTAAGCCACTTAGATACCCAGTAGGTTGATTTCTAAGTTGAGAATGATAGTGTTAGGAATTTTGTTTATTTCATAATGACAAATCTAACTATTCTCCCTATATAATTCTGTGTTTCTGAGCCAATATTTGCAATGCCATGATTTCTGAGCCAGGAAGCTCTTTTTTGTATCTGCATTTTCTGCTACTTTTAGAATAAGCATCCCACATATCCTAACAGTCATATGAGCCTACATTAACATCTGCCAATATTTGAGAATATTTTGACTACATTTGATAATGTATAGTGAAAAGAGAAAAGGGAAATATCACAAAGAGGAAGTGGCATTTGTGTCTCGGTCACCTGCTGAATCAAGTCATGATGAGAGATTTAAAGTTGGAAGGGTCCTAAGAGACCATGTAGTCGTCTGTTGATTCCCTGTAAGTTCCCTACCTCCATTTTTATGGATGAGGAAACAGATATATTTCACTCCCTTGCATCCATACTTTCTACTTTTTATCCGTCTTTTTATGTCCCCAGATAATTTTATCTGGCTCTCTCATGAGCCCCTATCATAGGCACACAGTTACCCCTATCATAGGCACACAGTTACGTGGACCAGTAGATTGAATGATAGGACTGGTATTAAGATGATCTGAGTTTATTTCCAACCTCAGAAATTTACTATCTTTTTGACCCTGGATAAGTTACTTAACTTCCTTATGCCTCAATTTCCTCAACTATGGAAAAGAGATAATAATAGCACATATCTCTCATTATCATTTTTGTTAGGAACACATGAACTAATACTTGTGACATCCTTAATATAGTGTCTAGCACAGAGATAGTTAAGGAATACTTGTTTCCTTCATCCTTTCCTCATACTTATCTGTGTACATATGTCATATTCCATCACCTCCTCCAATTGAATTAAAATCTTTTAATAATTTTAAATATGTATGTATATGTAGAAATTATGTATGCATGTGTACATATATGTGCACATGTAGACACATGTGTGTTTGTATATCTATATAAGAATCTCAATTTTTTAAATGCTTTCATTCTAGTATTGGATTTTATTGTGCTAAAGCTCATGTCACTCAAATTTTAATGAGGAAGAAGTTTAGTACTATTACATTTGGTCTTAATATCTTATTAATATCAAGTTTTTCAATACAGAATTCTAAATATGAGGTTTGTTGGAGGCAAAAGTCACTGGAAAAGGTTTATCCCTATCTTCCATTATTCTTCAAGCTCTCTGAGAAATGTCCATTCCCAAGCAGTTCTAGCTGTCAGCATAGTGTAACACCAGGAATTCTTTTGTGAATTTAATTTCTAAGGATTGGCAAATCTTTAATTAAACATAATTTTGATAGGAAGGAGAAGATCTAAAACATGCAAAACTACTTAGAAAGTTCAATTCCAGTGGAATATCAAGAGGGGAGTCATTTTAGTGTCACTATAGTTTGGCAACCAGAAAACAACATTAGAATTCTGTATATAAGTCCATGAAGGAATATTTTCCTTGGATAACAGAGTGATAAAAAACAAGCTTTGATTGTTTGGCAATTATATACATAATTGTGTCACAAATATGTAGAAACAAATTTGGTTTCCAAGATTAGAAACTGATAAGGCTTATAGTTACACAGGCATAATTTTTTAATAAGTCTCATATTAATTTATCCATTTAGTGAGTTGGAATTTTCTTTTTGAAGTTTTCTTAAAACTTTTTTCTATGCCAAGTGTATAATAATGAAAGGCATGCCATTTGTGCCCTGCACATAGATTAACATTGTGGTTTCAGAATTACTGTTATCTTCCTAGAAGTTGTCCTAGAAAACAAGATTGTTCCTAGAGGTAATATGAGGCAAAAAGAACCTTGTTTTTTCCCCTGAAGCAGTAAATTTTTTTTTAGATAATTCTACTCAATAATGAAAAAGTTAACAAAAATTGTGTAAATCCCAGAAAATTTCTTTGCTATTAGCAGCAAAAGAAACAGTGGTGTTTTTAAACTGGCATTGGAAAAGATCAAAACTAAAGCAATTGGTGTTAATGGGCCTCTTGTTTGGATTGGTGATAGAGTGTAGTGTCACATAAAACTTTAAGGGAGATCTCACTGACAGATGGCTTCAGCAGCTATTATAGGAATATCTCAGCAGACCCAGATTTCACAGGACCAGGTTGGATTAAAGGAAAGCCACAGGAGAGAATATAACTATTCCACTAGGTCCACCCTAGAAAATTAGAAAATCCTCAATCCCCTGCTTCCCTGACTGTTAAGAAAAGCAACAGCCTGTCACTCACCAACGTTCTGGAAACTTTCTACTCTGAAGGACCTCCTGCTCCTGCCTTGTAGGACTTCCTCCTCCTACTTTGCAGTAAAGAGCTAATCCTATATCCTTACAACAATAGAAAGTTGGATATCTATATCTATTAATGTCTCTCTCTCTCTCTCTCTCTCTCTCTCTCTATATATATATATATATATACATATATATATATACATATATATATGTATATATATGTGTGTATATATATATGTACATATACAAATTATAATAAATAACAAATAAAATAATATAGTAGTAGTCTCTCGGTGACCGAGAATGAAAATTGTCTGTGCGTTTTCATCTACGGTGTACCCTCATATGGCTTTGAAGTCCAAAGGCTGAGGCGCAAAGTTTGTGGCACATGGGGCATGGGATGCCAGTTGTTATGGGAGGTGTGGTTGTGGCCTAGTGTCAGCATTCCGACACAGCAGCAAGACATCGACGTCGTTCATCTTCAAAGGTGGCGGTGGCATGATTAATGTGGGTTCACCAGCTGCTTCTGTCAGAGGCAGCGAGTTCTAGTTGCTTTGGTATAATGCAAGCCTACTTCAAGTTTGACTTTAGCTGATCCTTGAATCTTTTCTTTGGTCGACCTTGTTTCCTGAGTCCAGCTGACAGTTCACCATAGAATACCTGTCTTGGAATTCACTGTGGGTCCATGCGGATGACGTGTCCAGACCATCGTAGCTGGGTTTGGAGGACCATGACTTCGATGCTGGTGGAGTTGGCTCTGTCAAGGACTTCCTGGTTGGTGATTCGGTCCTGCCATCGGATCCTCATGATTGACCGGAGAGAGCACTGGTGGAATTGCTCCAGCTGTTTTATGTGCTTTCGGTACAGTGTCCATGTCTCCCAACCATACAGGAGCGAGCTGAGGACCACTGCGTTATACACTTTGAGCTTCGTCACAGTGTTTGCACCGCTGTGTTGGAGGACTTTGCAGCGCAGCCGCCCGAGTGCCTGGCTGGCCTTTTGGATCCTTGCATTGATCTCATGGTCTAGGGACCCATCGTTGGCAATGGTGCTGCCCAGGTACTTGAAAGTGTGGATGTTAGAAAGCTGTGTGCCGTCTATTATAATGCACGACTAATTAGTTGGCCTCCCTGGTGCAGGTTGGAACAGCACCTCTGTTTTTGCTGAGGTTGATAGTCAGGCCAAACAGTTTTGTTGTGGTAGAGAACCTGTCCACAATGGTTTGAAGAAGATTTTCTTGGTGGGCCATGAGAGCACAGTCATCTGTGAAGAGAGCTTCCAGGATGAGTCTCTCTGCTGTCTTTGTTTTTGCAGTCAGGTGGCAAAGATCAAATAGTGAGCCATCCAGTCAGTATTTGATGTAGACTCCCAGATTTAGATCCATCACAGCATGTTGTAATACTTGAGGGAAGTATAGGTTGAATAGCATCGGAGCAAGAACGCAGCCTTGTTTCACGCCATTGGAGATGTTGAAGCAATCGGAAGTCTCTCCACCAGATAGGACTTTCACTGTCATGTCGACATGAAAGAGTTGGATCAGTTTGACAAATTTTGCTGGGCAACCAAGCTTGCTAAGGATCACCCACAATGCGTCCCTGTTCACTGTGTCGAATGCCTTCATTAGGTCTATGAAGACAATGTAGAGACTTGGGTTCTGCTCAAGGCATTTTTCCTGCATTTGCCTCACTGTAAAGACCATGTCGATGGTGCTGTGATCTGGTCGGAAGCCACATTGTGATTCAGGCAGGTTCTGCTCTGAAACAGATGACAGGAGTCTGTTGAGTATAACATGGGCAAGGATCTTTCCAGCAGTGGAGAGTAGTGAGATGCCTCTATAGTTGTCACAGGCTGCTCATGTGCCTTTGTTCTTGTATAGGGCTACGATGGAGGCATCTCTGAGTGCTGGGGGCATGTCTTCCCATATGCTAGTCAGCACTATGTGGAATGCCTGAAGTGCCTTTCCATTTAAGGCCTTGTATACCTCTGTTGGGATCCCTTCTTTACCGGATGCCTTGCCTGTACTCATTTGTTTAATGGCTTTAATGAAAGAGGGATGTCAAGTTGTTCAATGGTGCGGTTTGGGGGGATCTGGTCAAGGGCGCTTTGGTCGACTGAAGAAGGTCAGTTGAGAAGTTGACTGAAGTGTTCTTTCCACCTGTTGCTGATGCCTTTTTTATCTTTTTTTTTTTAATTTTTAAACATTATTTTATTTGGTCATTTCCATACATTATTCACTGGAAACAAAGATCATTTTCTTTTCTTCCCCTCCCCCCCCTTTCCCTCTTCCATAGCCGATGCAGGATTCCACTGGTTATCACATATGTTCTTGACTCGAACCCATTTCCCTGTTGCATTATAGTGTTCATTTAGAGTCTCTCCTCAGTCTTATCCCCTCCAACCCTGTAGTCAAGCAGTTGCTTTTCATCGGTGTTTTTACTCCCACAGTTTATCCTCTGCTTGTGGGTAGTATTTTTTAGATCCCTGCAGATTGTTCAGGGACATTGCATTGATACTAATGGAGAAGTCCATCACCTTCGATTGTACCACAATCTATCAGTCTCTGTGTACAATGTTTTTTTGGTTCTGCTCCTTTCTCTCTGCATCACTTCCTGGAGGTCGTTCCAGTCTCCATGGAATTCCTCTACTTTAATAATCCTTTTAGCACAATAGTATTCCATCACCAACATATACCACAATTTGTTTAGCCATTCCCCAATTGATGGGCATCCCCTCGTTTTCCTATTTTTAGCCACCACAAAGAGTGCAGCTATGAATATTCTTGTACAAGTCTTTTTCCTTATTATCTCTTTGGGGTACAAACCCAGCAGTGCTATAGCTGGATCAAAGGGCAGACAGTCTTTTATCACCCTTTGGGCATAGTTCCAAATTGCCCTCCAGAATGGTTGGATCAATTCACAACTCCACCAGCAATGAATTAATGTCCGCACTTTGCCACATCCCCTCCAGCATTCATTACTTTCCATAGCTGTCATGTTAGCCAATCTGCTAGGTGTGAGGTGATACCTCAGGGTTGTTTTGATTTACATCTCTCTGATTATAAGAGATGTAGAGCACTTTTTCATTTACTTATTAATAGTTTTGATTTCTTTGGCTGCGAATGGCCTGTTCATGTCCCTTGCCCATTGTCAATTGGAGAATGGCTTGATTTTTTGGTACACTTGATTTAGTTCTTTATAAATTTGAGTAATTAAACCTTTGTCAGAGGTTTTTATGAAGATTGTTTCCCAATTTGTTGCTACCCTTCTGATTTTGGTTACATTGGTTTTGTTTGTACAAAAACTTTTTAATTTGATGTAATCCAGATTATTTATTTTGCATTTTGTAACTCTTTCTAATTCTTGCTTGGTTTTGAAGTCTTTCCCTTCCCAAAGGTCTG
The DNA here is from genome assembly GCF_027887165.1 of Monodelphis domestica. Taxonomy (NCBI): domain Eukaryota; kingdom Metazoa; phylum Chordata; class Mammalia; order Didelphimorphia; family Didelphidae; genus Monodelphis; species Monodelphis domestica. Next base: position 243,469,180 of record NC_077231.1, read on the forward strand.
ACATGTATACTATTCTGTGTTCACCTAATTTTCTTATAGTTTCCTTCTTTATGTTCAAGTCATTCCCCCATTTTGAATTTATCTTGGTATAGGGTGTGAGGTGTTGATCTAAACCTAATCTTTCCCACACTGTCCTCCAATTTTCCCAACAGTTTTTATGAAATAGTGGATTTTTGTCCCAAAAGCTGGGATCTTTGGGTTTGTCATATACTGTCTTGCTAAGGTTGCTTGCCCCCAGTCTATTCCACTGATCCTCCTTTCTGTCTCTTAGCCAGTACCAAATTGTTTTGATGACCGCTGCTTTATAATATAGTCTGAGATCTGGGACTGCAAGACCCCCTTCCTTTGTATTTTTTTTTCATTATTTCCCTGGATGCCTTTTTTATCTTTTATGAGAGTGTCACTGTCAGAGGATAGCAAGGGAGTGGTGGTGGGTTTTAATGGCCCATAGACAGTCTTGAGGGCACTGAAAAATTGTTTGTAATTTTTTGTATCAGCAAAGCACTGAATTTCTTCTGCCTTTTTCCCCCACCATTGGTCTTGAATTTTCCTGATCTCACACTGTGCCATGGCTTGGAGAGACTTGAATCTGTTCTTTTTAGGAGCAGAGTTTGGGTTATTTTGCCACTCCATAAAGGCTTTGTTCTTTTTGTTCAATAGGTCATCAATAGCAGTGTTGTTCTCTTTGAACCAGTCCTGGTGGTTGTGTTGTTTGGGGCCTAGCCTTTGATGTTTCCTTCACTGCATCTCTGAACTGGTTCCATTTCTCGGTTGAGCTTCCAGTGAGTGGTCCCTTGGCAGACATTTTTTCGTCCAGGCAGGACTGGATTGTTTGCAAAAAAGATGGATCTCTAAGACAACTCACGTTATAAAATGTGCGAACTGTCTAGGCGCATTTTGGATGGCGAGGCACAATGTGCATTTGAAGAGTGGCTCTAACCAATTGGTGGTCTGTCCAGAATTCAGCTCCTCTCATGGCTCTGGTGATCTGAACATCCTGGATGTCTCGCCAGCATACAATGATGTAGTCAATGAGACACCATTCTTTTGATCGTGGGTGTATCCACGTTGTTTTATATTTGTTTGCCATTCTGAACACAGTGTTTGTGATGGTGAGTTCGAACTCTGAGCATTTGCTGAGTAGCAGTAAGACATTGTTGTTCATTTTTCCCATGCCGTGTTTGCCGAGCACTCCTTTCCATCTTTCATGATCCTGGCTAACACGGGTTTTGAAATCTCCCAGTAGTATCAGCTTGTCATTGGTGGGCATGGAGTGCAAGATGGTGCTCAGGTCAGAGTAGAACTGCTCGATGGTCTCCTCTGTGCTGGTCAGTGTTGGGGCATATGCGCTGATGATTGTGGCATACTGGTCTTTGCTGAGAGGCAAATGGATCTTCATGAGCCTCTCACTGATGCCCACAGGCAAGTCTGGCAGCTGTTTGAGCAAACTGGTCTTGATGGCCAGGCCAACACCGTGGATTCTGTCTTCACTTGTGGCTCTACCTTTCAAGAAGAAGGTGTATCCAGGGGTGGGTTCGCTGAGTGATCCCTCTTCTGCTAAGCATGTTTCTCTTAATGCTGTGATGTCAATGTGATATTGTGCCAGTTCTTTACTGATTAGAGCTGTTCTTCTCTCAGGTCTTGGGGTATTCTCTCTGTCAAGTAATGTTCTAATGTTCCATGCTCCTAGTATTTTGTTTTCTTTGATTTCGACAGCTTAAAGGGATGACCCGCCAGCCACGGTGTGCTGACCAGGTGTTGTAGGGCAGTAGGCAATGTTTGGGACACCTTTTCTAGTCCCCTCCCTTGATTAGGGTGAGCAGTGCTGTCCTAGAGAGGGCTGCTCAGTCGCCCAGGATGCTGCCAAACATCCTTGCTGCCCACAGAGCCGAGTGACCACTGGTCCATGGGCCGCCTATGTGCAGGATCATGACTACATCTGCCAGTGGTCACCTCCACCTGTTGTGTCACCACTCCACCATCGCCACAGGTCTTGAAAAGGGTGGACAGGGTTAGGATAGATGAGTGTGCACAAAGATACTTGGGCGTGAAGGAGATTTAAGTGGAAAAATTGATGCACAGAGATAGTCCCACTCTCTCGGCGTTGGAAGCCTGGGTCCAGTGGCACGAAAAGTCTTTACACCTGGAGACTTCCTCAGCTGCATTGGATGGCCGTGTTGTCTATTGTGCTCCAACACACCCTAAGCACTCCACAGTGCTTTGCTGTTTCGCCATCTCAGCCGTTGAACCTTCTTATTGGTTTCTTCCATTTGTTTGGCCGAAGCAGTCTTCACATGCTGGGTGAGCAAAGCCTTAGTTCACCAGGGGGCTATGACCCAATGGCTACCCTCACAAGGTTTAGTTGGCCTGTTGAAGCCGTTGCCCAGGGTGTGGCCACTGCCACATGCTAGCAGCTACTGGGAGCCCTAAGTGAGAGATGGGTGTGAGGTGGGGGTCAGAGGCTGGAGAGCTGCCCTAGGAGGGCATGACAAGTCCCCCATTCCAGAGATACTACCCCTCCCTGAACACCCCATACACCCCATACACACATATAGCATAATATTATAGATGATATATACACATACATATATATGTAAAGATATTGGGAAGGTAAATTGATGGTGAGACTTTTGAAAAATTGGCATGCCAGTCTCATGAATGTATATACACTTTTGGTAGGTGATGGTGAGCCATATGAATATCTCTGATAAGGAAAATGATGTGTCTTTTTATGGAAAGAATACAATGGAAAAGCCTATACTCAGTGGAATCAGAGGAACTGCTTTCAGTTTCCATATCTCATGTCTAATATCTGACATGTGACTTGACAAAGTCCTTTCTCTCCCTGGATGTCTTAAATTTTTCTCTTCTATAAACAGTCTAGGGTGAATTAGTAGAATATTGGGCCTGGAATCAGGCAGGCTCATTTTTATGAGTTTAAATCTGATCTCCAATAATTACTGACTGTATGATCCTTGGCAAGTCACTTTAACTCTATTTTACTAACTTTTGTCATTTCTAAAATGAACCGGGGAAGGAAATGGAAAACTACAATATCTATGCCAGGAAAATCCCAAATGAAGTCACAAAGAGTTGTTCCTAATTTAAAAACAAATATGATCTTTTTGTCTGATCTTTCTGTTTAATATACTGATTAATCTAGTTTAAAATGAGTTTATAATCCATATTTGGAATCAACAGTTCTTATGGGACAAAAATTCAGGTTCTTCTATTGATTCATAATGTTGGCACTGAGTGTAGAAATGCTTGAGTAGAGCAGCTGGGTAGCTCAGTGGATTGAGAGCCAGGCCTGGAGATGGAATGTCCTAGTTTCAAATCTGGCCTCAGACTCTTCCCAACTGCTTGACCCTGGGCAAGTCACTTGACCCCCATTGCCTAGTCCTTATCACTTTTCTGCCTTGGAACCAATTGGTTCCAAGTTAGAAGGTATATAGGTTGTTTTTTTTTAAAGAAATGCTTGAGCAAAATACTTAAAATCTCTAAATTTCATTTTTCTCAACTATAAAATGTACACACTGAGTGATATTTGATTAGAATAACTCTAAGAATCTTTTATGCTATGGCTCTGTGACCAAATGACTTTAAGAAAGTCAGATGTATGAGAACAGAGGTACCATGTATGTGGCCTCTGGCTCCATGTGGCTCACAGCCCTCTCAAATGCTGAGTGGGCCAGATGAAAATATAATTGGAATTTTTACTTAAACAAAATGAATGCAATCAGGATTGGAAGGGAAACACCAAAGTGTCTCTGATAAAAGCCTCATTTATCAAATATATAGAGAGCTCAGTCAAATTTATAATACTATCAAGTATTCCCTAATTGACAAATGGTCAAAGGTTATGAATAAGCAATTATCTGATGAAGAAATCAAATCTACCTTTAGTTATAAAATGTTCCAAATCACTATTAATTAAAGAAACGCAAATTTAAAAAATTCTTAGGTACTACCTTATACCTATTAGATGGGCTAATATGATAAAAAGGAAAATGATAAATGTTAAATGATATGTGGAAAAGCTATGAACTGATCCAATCATTCTTTTTTTTAAACTCTTACCTTCTATCTTAGAACCAATGTTCTAAGGCAGAAGAAAGGTAAGGGCTTGACAATGGGGGTTAAGTTACTTGCCCAGAGTCACACAGCTAGAAAGTCCTTGAGACCAGATTTGGATCTAGGACACTCTCTACTCTGTGTTAGGTCTGGCTCTCAATTCACTGAGCTACCTAGCTGACTGCCAACCATTCTTGAGAACAACTTGGAACCATGCCCACAAGGCCATAAAGCTACATATATTCTTTGATTCATTAATACAACCTCTAATACTGTATCCCCAAAAGGATAAAGATGGGGGGAAATGATCTACTTGTACAAAAATATTCATAGCAACTCTTATTCTGGGAGCAAAGAATTTAGCCTTGAAGAGATGCCATCATTTGGGGAACAACTGACAAGTTGTGGTATAAGATTGTGTTGGAATAATATTGTGTCATAAATTAAACAAAAGATGATCACAAAATAATGTGGAAGGATATATGAAATGATATAAAATGAAGTGAGCAGAACCAGGAGAACATTACATATATTAATAGCAATAACATACAATGATCAACTGTGAATGAATTAACTATTATCAGCAAAGCAAAGATTCAAGACATAGAAATATATATTGAATGATAACACATGAACAACCCCTACATCAAAATAATTGATGTTTTGGAATAAGGGAATGAGAGAGAGAGAGAGAAAATCAATCACATCAAAAATAATTATTTAAAATTTTATCAATTTGCAATCTGGAAATAAATTTTTAAATATGCTTGAGGAATTATAAATAAAATTATTAAAAGTACAATGAAACACCCATAATGATATTTGACTTCATAAATCAGCATGCTGGATAAAAGTCCAATTTCATTGAAGAATTGGTTTGAAAGAATGGATAGGGAAGGAGTCTGACCTATGCTGCTGTTACTATAGCATCCATGGTGACACTATATTATCATAGCATTGGGTTTTAAATGACCATATGGTTTGTAATGCACTACAGTTGAATAGGAGAAAATTTTTAGACTGTGTTTCCAACCCAAGAATTGATTCTGGACAATTATCAGGAAAAGAGAGGGAAAATAATGATGAGTTGACTTTAGTTGGACACATGAGTTCAGCATTTCTCACAGGGTTCTTCTCTAAATATCCCATAATTTACCTCACACAAACAATTAGGAACATTAGGATATCTCAGAAAAAAGACTGCTAAAATATATATTTCTAGTTAATTTTAGTAGCCTAGACCTAGCCATTGGTTATTTAGTTTGGACCAAGTTCTTTATACTGAAACTGATTTAACTCTTCAGTCCTGGACCTCCCAAATATGATCCTGTGTTTAGGCATTCAGTATGAACAGGAAAAGCTCTAGATGGCTCCCAGTTAGTGGTGCCAAATCTGATATATAGGCCTTCTCAGGAACACTGGGTTTTCACTTAGCTGCTATACAAATATTTTAATTTTTAAAAAAAAGTCTTTCCTTCCTATTTCATATCTTCCCTTTGTCTTTTGTAAAGGGAATTTAAGAGTTGCAGAGGAATGCCCTCATAGCTAAACCCAGAAGTAGTTTAACCAACTACCCCTAAAGAATATTCATTGTAAGATAGCTAATATATAGTCAAGCTAGCTGGTAATCGAGGATATCCAATAAGCAGATTCAATTACCTCTCAATGTAGTCCATTACTTCATCTTTAGTCAGATGTTGAATCTCTTAAAAGTGCCTGAAACTGATCACCCAAAATATTGACCAGATTCACCTTACACAACTGATGTGTGTAACCTTGATCAAACCTCTGTATACCTCAGTTTCCTCATCTGTAAAATGGAAGTAATAACAGAACTTACCTTAAGGGGTTGGTGTATTGTTCAAATGAGTTAATATATGTGGAGTAATTTGCAAAATTTAAAGTACTGTGTATAGAAATAATATAGGCAGTATTACTGATACAGAAAAGATCAGCTTACTATCTTCATAGATTGATGTCATGCCCTTACATTAACCAATTAAGAATATGATACTAGTCTCCCTCTGTTACAATTTAGACAGATGTTTCTATAATTACGTAAAACATTATTCAGAAATTAGAATCATATTAGCTTTTTGAGAAGGCTTAGAGGATTGAGAGATGGGATACATAAGCACTGAAGCAGAGATTTATGAAACAAGGACAGTTCCCTCAACAGTGGGAAATTTTCAGTGGGGATAGTTTCAAACAGGGATTGTTTTTTAATCCTTGTCCATAGGTGTCCATAAGTTTTTTTTTTTCTTTTGAAAAATAAATGGAACAACTAGCTGATCACCAAAGAAATCTTCTAGTTTTATGATATTGAGATCCTAAGCATAATTCTCTACATATATCTATTTACTACTCTAGCTAAGTATACACAATTACGTCAACACTGATGAATATAAATTATTTAGATGAGATGATGGCCTAACAATGTTGAATAAAACTAGATAGGAAGCTGCTCCTTTTCTAGTGGAAGAGAATGGAAGATAAACATAATCTGAGGATAAGTAGACCCAAGGAACAATGTGTGAATCTCAATCTTATTTAGTAATAAAAGTAACAATAAGAGACATTGGCTGTGCCTCCCAGAATTTTCAACATCAACAACCATTCACCCATCCAGTATGATTTTTACAAATGCCTTAATAGATTATCTAAACCACTTGTCAATGGACTGTCCAGCAAAATGTGTTAAATACCTTTTTAAAAATCTTTATTACATGTTCTGAGTCAGTAGAAGTTTTTAATATAATAGATGGTAATATTTTCCATTTAAAAACCCAGAATTTATTCATATGGTTAATATGCATATAAATCTATGAATACTGTAGAAAAGATTCCCTATCTCATCCATATTTACTGAAGGGAAAAAATGTGTAGCATCTTATAAAACATGATACCATAAATGGATAATTTAATGCCAAGAAATAGCACTTTTATACATTTTTTTTCAAAAGTCTGACTCCCACACATGTCTTTTAAACCCAAAGGAGTTCTAGCAGTCACTTCATTCTTATTTTATATGGGTGTTGGCACTGGCTCTTGCAAATGATTGAAGTTGTTTTCTGACTCAAAGGACTGTTTTTCTTTCCCACTCACAGACTTAGGTCACAATTACAGTGCCCTGTGCTTCCCAACGTGTTTACCTTGCATGAGTGAGCAGCACTGAAACCTGTGATGATACAACACCATCTGGGAAATGACAGTAGGCAGCAGACCATGCTGGCATATAACACGCAGGGGTGGGATGGCCCAGTTTGAACAACCAAAAAATGTTATTCTCTCAGAGAAACCTAGCTACAGAGTAAAATAGGCTCTGCTGGAATAGCAATGGACAGAGAGCATAAAAAATGAATGATATATAAGTATGAGGTTGTCAGATATACACTTCATAAGATTACACCAGCAGCATCATGGAGGGTTGGAAAAAAGCATGAGATCAATGAGTCCACTTCCTACCTTCAGTTATAATTTATATATTTAATTCCTTCTAGAAACTTGGGATTCTTTCTACAATCACAGAATGAAGGAAACACTATGTTCTATTCATTACTTGATCTTGCTCTTGAGAAATAATCCCCACATCCAAGGACCTGGAATAATATCTATTTCTTGGATGGTTTCAAAGAAACTTGGTTAGACTTGTATGAATAGATATATAGCAAAGTGAGCAGATTCAGAACATAATATATAGAACTACATTATAACAAAAAAGTCTTTGAAAGACTTAAAAATTCTGATCAACACAATGACAAACTCCAATTCCACATGATCAGTCATGCAGAGTGGTACACACTTTCTTAAAGAGAGAGATGACAACTCATTGTAAAGAATGAGATAGACATTTTTGAAAATGAACTACATGGAAATTTGTTAGGGCCTTTTTTGAGCAGCTATGCAATATTTTTGTACAAGTCTTTTTTCTTATTATCTCTTTGGGGTACAATCCCAGCAGTGCTATGGCTGGATCAAAGAGCAGACAGTCTTTTATCGTCCTTTGGACATAGTTCCAAATTGCCCTCCAGAATGGTTGGATCAGTTCACAACTCCACCAGCAATGAATTAATGTCCCTACTTTGCCACATCCCCTCCAGCATTCATTACTTTCCATTGCTATCATGTTAGCCAATCTGCTAGGTGTGAGGTGATACCTCAGAGTTGTTTTGATTTGCATCTCTCTGATTATAAGAGATTTAGAACACTTCTTCATGTGCTTATTATTAGTTTTGATTTCTTTATCTGAAAACTGCCTATCCATGTCCTTTGTCCATTTATCAATTGGAGAATGGCTTGGATTTTTGTACAATAGATTTAGCTCTTTATAAATTTAAGTAATTAAACCTTTGTCAGAGGTTTCTATGAAGATTTTTCCCAATTTGTTGTTTTCCTTCTGATTTTAGTTACATTGGTTTTGTTTGTACTAAAGCTTTTTAATTTGGTGTAGTCAAAATTATTTATTTTACATTTTGTGATTCTTTCTATGTCTTGCTTGGTTTTAAAGTCTTTCCCCTCCCAAAGGTTTGACATGTATACTATTCTGTGTTTACCCAATTTACTTATGGTTTCCTTCTTTATGTTTAAGTCATTCACCCATTTTGAATTAATCTTGGTGTAGGGTGTGAGGTGTTGATCAATTCCTAATCTCTCCCACACCGTCTTCCAATTTTCCCAGCACTTTTTATTGAATAGTGGATTTTTGTCCCAAAAGCTGGGATCTTTGGGTTTATCGTATACTGTCTTGCTGAGGTCACTTTCCCCCAGTCTTTTCCACTGATCCTCCTTTCTGTCTCTTAGCCAGTACCAAATTGTTTTGATGACTGCTGCTTTGTAATATAGTTTAAGGTCTGGGACTGCAAGGCCCCCATCATTTGTGTTTTTTTTTTCATTATTTCCCTGGATATCCTTGATCTTTTGTTATTCCAAATGAGCTTTGTTATGTTTTTTTCTAAATCAGTAAAAAAAATTTTGGGGAGTTCAATGGGTATGGCACTAAATAGATAGATAAGTTTGGGTAGGATTGTCATTTGTATTATATTGGCTCGTCCTATCCATGAGCAGTTAATGTTTTTCCAATTGCTCAAGTCTAGTTTTAGTTGTGTGGAGTGTATTTTGTAGTTGTGTTCATATAGTTCCTGTGTTTGTCTCAGGAGATAGATTCCTAGATATCTTATTTTGTCTAAGGTGATTTTGAATGGGATTTCTCTTTCTAGTCTTTGCTGCTGAGCTGTGTTGGAGATATATAGAAATGCTGATGACTTACGTGGGTTTATTTTGTATCCTGCAAATTTGCCAAAGTTGTTGATTATTTCAATTAGCTTTTTGGTTGAATCTCTAGGATTTTTTAAGTAGACCATCATGTCATCTGCAAAGAGCGATAACTTGGTCTCCTCCTTGCCTATTTTGATGCCTTCAATTTCTTTTTCTTCTCTAATTGCTACTGCTAGTGTTTCTAGTACAATGTCAAATAGTAGAGGTGATAATGGGCATCCTTGTTTCACTCCTGATCTTATTGGGAATGCATCTAGTTTATTCCCATTACAGATGATATTAGCTGATTTAGAAATGACCCTTCTATTCCTATGCTTTCTAGTGTTTTTAATAGGAATAGGTGTTGTATTTTATCAAAGGCTTTTTCTACATCTATTGAGATATCATGTGGTTCTTGTTGGTTTGCTTGTTGATGTGGTCAATTATGTGGATGGTTTTCCTAATATTGAACCAGCCCTGCATCCCTGGTATAAATCCTACTTGATCATGGTGGATGACCCTTCTGATCACTTGCTGGAGTCTTTTTGCTAGTATCCTTCAGTTAGGATATTCTAAGGAACTTCCTATTATGAAAAGAATCCTGAAAGTGGATTAAATAGGACCTTGGTTTATATATAGTCTCTGTTCTTTACTCTATACAGTCATTAGTAGCACAGGGTTCTCAAAAAGGAAAGAATACCTTTCTACTTTCAACAATTATAATCAGTATGTTTCCACTCCTTATGCCTCATCATCCAAAATTACTGGTCCTCTGTCAGGCTGGACCATAAACCACACCCTACTGATTTGCATTACCCTATGGAAATATCACATATATTCTGGGGTTACTTTTCTCTTCAAGGCCATCCTGAGGCAACAATCAGATCTCTTTTCAGAAAGAGCCATGCCCTTTTTTTAATGTGATTACAGCTTTAGGCAAGATGTCCTCTGTATTTCCTTCTTTTCCTGTGGCTCTCTATGTCAATTTTGAAGCTCAAATAGAAATGAGGCCACCATACCATTTATAAAGATTCATATGGACCACATATTGACTTATAAAATCACATATGAACAATGCTTTAATGTATTTTTTATCTATTTGATATCTCACACCATTGTTCTCTTTCCACAGCTATTGTCCTTCTTCCCAGTCTTGCTATAGATAAAATAATTTCTACTTATGCCTCCACCATCTATATGTTCTAGTCATTTAGTCTCCCTGAAACTTGAATTTCCTCTCTGTATATAATTCATGGGTCAGAATGTCTCTATAAGGAATCCTCCCTAAAGATATGAATTCATGTGGACTAGGCCTTATCATGGAGTAATGACAAAAAGGAGATTAGTATTACTCTTCAGTTCATATGCCTCAACTGGTGTTCCTTTTTTAGAATAACCTAATATGGTAAAAATTTGACTTATATTTACATTTTTCTAAAGTTGGATAAAAAAAAATGTTCTCAGAAATTACTCAGAATATAATATAGGCTTTGAAAAGGAGAAATTTTTAATTTACCCCATATACATGTGAAAAAGATAAGAAACAAATAAAAAAATTTATAAGATGCCATGAAAAGGTACAGAAACAGAAAGAACAAGTTAAATCTTTCTATCTCTCTATCTCAACTATCTACTATTTATCAGACATAGTGGTAAATGGTAGGAATAGAGGCAAAACAACCTTCAAAAAACTCACAATTAGGAGGAGAATACAACATTCAGTCAATACCATATATACTAGATAAATGACATATACTCTTATGTGAAAGGCACTAGCATTAATGGAGCCTAGGACTGGCTCCTTGCAAAGTGTAGGGTGAATTTTGAAGATATCAAAGGAGGTCTGGAGATGGAAATGAAGCATTTTAGGCTTGAGGGACACTTTGTGAAAATACAGTCAACAAATGGAGTGTCATATAAGAAATAATTGAAGAGGCCAGCAGAAATGGATTAGAGAGTGCATAAAGGGGAATAAGGTGTAAAAGACTTTAATGGTAGTGAATGTCTGGGTTATAAAGTGATTAAAAAACCAGAGATATATTTAATTCTCAAGGAAAAAGGAACCACTGTAGGTTATTAAAGGAGGAGTGTTATGGTCAGACATGAGATTTTTGAAGATTATTTTCTTAACTTAATGGAAAATGGACTAGACTGAGGATAAGAATTGAAGCAGGCAGAGCATTCAAGAAGCTATTGCAAAAGGTCAGGTTTGAGGCAATAAAGGCCTACACCAAAGTGGTGGAAATGTAAGAGAAGTGAAGACTACACATATAAAACAATTTAAAGGTAGGGCACCCAGGTAAAGTTTAAGCTTCACCTATAGAAGAGAAATGGAAGTAAGTCCATTATTAGGGCCATATCTTGATATTTCAGTATCTATCCCTCATAGGGTCAAACATAGTTCCTTTATAGAATCATAATGACATCCTGTGCTTTAGTATCCCTTAAAGGTATATGTAATTCATGGGCTACTCAGGAAACAAAAATCTGTTAGGGATCATTACAGAATTTAAGTAAATTAATGACTGTTGTCTAAATAGAGTACAATATAGTAATGATTGTTACTGCATATGTCTTATCCTTTTCTTCCAAGGGGCATAAGGCATTTTTTCTCTCTCACATTAGTTCTTAAGATAGAATATATGAACCTAAAATATATATAAATCATCATACAATATTGCTGTTACTGTGTACATCATTCTCCCATTATGCTTATTTAGTTCTGCATAACATCATGTAGATCTTTCTACCTTTCTCCTAAAATTGTCCTGCACATTATTTATTATAGCACAAATATTTCATGATCCAGGATAATTCTTTTTATTAATTGAATTAATTAATTATTTTATTTCTAATTATGTGTATTAATAAATTTTCACATATGTTTTACAAAATTATATGATACAAAGTATCTCCATCTCTTCTGTTATGAAGAATGAATGGCTTGCAAAAAAAACTGAGAGCTGCAAATGTCAGAGTGAGTAATTGACAGGAGCTTGTGACTGAGTCACATGGGAGTCTAAGGCTGGAGATATGGGAAAAGATTTTATGCCTAAGGGACAGACTTCTCTCCTGAAGGACCATGTTTGAAGGCTTGGAGAAAAACAGGTTTCTGCTTTCTCCTGAGACCAGCTAATGAAGAAAGAAGGCTTTTGAATCTGGCTGCTGGCAGCATCAGTAAAGAAGATCTCTGGTTCTGTTTGGACACAAATCAACTAAAGATCCTGGCCCATTTGATTGGACTCCTTGTGTGAGATTTGGCTATTGTGGACATTACTGTTCAGCTTAGAAAGATAGTTTTAGATAGTTTATAGGCATTAGATTTTAATATAACTAGATTAAGTATTTCCTAAAAACACTGGTTCCTTCCTCCCCATCACAAACAATAAATCTGAATTATTTATATGTTCCCTCTTTTTCATTCCTTATCAAATTCTCAACATAACAGTTTTGGCAGAGCCAGTTATGTCTGTATGTTAATGAGATAAAAGATAGAGGGAAAGGCTAGGTTTATTTGTATGTTTGTATTTCTTAAGTAGTCATAGAAAAAGCAGTTTGAGCCAATATTCTGATCTAACTTTAGGTGGCTAGGAGCTTAGGGGGAAAGTAGAATAGAATTCTGAGGACTTAGCTTCCTCAGAGGGGTTATTACAACTGCACCACAAGCTTCCGGGTTAACATGGCTGCAATCTAGACACGAATCACTTCCTCTCCCCGGCTCCGAACAAAGTAGACTACCTCAAAAGAGCATAAAAATCACCTTTGGAAGAACACAGGGACTCTCCAGTACCCCACAGAAACAAAGGTACATGGGGCTTGAACATTTCCACACTGTAAGAAGGAAGAAAAGCTTGCACAAAAACTTGAACTGAACTGCCCTTCCCCCCTACCCCCCACCAAACTAGAGTAATGTATCAGAGCATTCACTGAACAGCAAATGAGTGAGGAACATCTCTGTCTGGGGTGGGGGGGGCACACCAGGGTCCTAGGGATCTAAAGACTGCAAGGAAATGACCTCTCAGGGTGGATTCAAGGGAGAATCCTGCGTGGAGCAAAGGGGTGGATGCACTAAACACAGGGGCAGTTGTGCTGAGCAAAGGGGCGGCCACACTGAACACAGGAGAGATTACGCTGAGCAAAGAAACGGCCGCCCTGACCAAAGGGGTGGCAGCACTGAGCACAGGGGCCTGCGCACTAAGAAAACTCTGAGGCTGGAAAGAACTAGTCTGAGGCAACCTAAATTCACAGAAAACCCTCCCATATCACCCAGACCCCAGACCAAAAAGGAAAGGGGAATAAAAGCACCAAAGGGATGGCTCACATGGCCCAAAATCAAGCCTCCAGGAAGAAAGGAAAAAAGTGACTATTGAAAACTTTTATGGCGGGAGTATCCAAGGAATAGAAGAGAAAGAGGATGAAACCCAAAGAAAATCAGAACATGCCTCCCAAAATGGAAATTATCCACAACCTCTGGAAGAACTCAAATTGGAGCTTACGCAAAAGATGGAAACCTTCTGGAAAGAAAAATGGGAGAAAGAGATCAGCAGTCTAATAGACAAGACTTCACAATTGGAGAAAGAGATGGAAGAATCTAATAGAAGGGCAGTCAAAGCTGAAAAGCAAAACCAGTCCCTAATGACCAGAATTAAGCAACTGGAAGACAGTGAGTATGCAAAATAGCAAGAATTAATAAAGCAAGGACAAAAAATTAATGAATTAGAAGAAAACACAAAATATCTCACTGAAAAGGTCACAGACCTGGAAAACAGAGGAAGAAGAGACACAGTGAGAATTATTGGTCTGCCCGAAAAACCAGAGATAAACAAAATCCTCGATGCAATTCTACAGGAGATTATAGAAGAAAATTGCCCACATGTTCTGGAGCCAGGGGGCAAAATAGAAAAAGAAAGGGTTCATAGAACACCCTCTATACTAAATGACCAAAAGACAACCCACAGGAGTGTAATCTCCAAATTCAAGAGCTTCCAAGAAAAGGAGAAAATCCTACAAGAAGCCAAGAAGAGGAGCTTCAGATATAGGGCGGCTTCCATAAGGATCACACAGGACTTAGCGGATAATACACTAAGACACCTCAAACATGGAACATGATATTTAGAAAGGCAAGAGAGTTGGGTCTCCAACCAAGAATCAACTAACCAGCAAAACTGACTATATACTTCCAGGGGAAAGTATGGGCATTCAACAAAATAGAAGATTTCCAAGCATTTGCTAAGGAAAGACCAGAACTTAGTGGAAAAATTGATATCCAATCACAGAAAGCAAGAGAAACATGAAAAGATAAATATGAAAGAAAGGGAAAAGGAGATAAAATTTATCTTTTTCTTTAATTCAAACTCTTCTATAAGGACTACATTTACATCAAATTATATATATTAATATGTGGGGAAAATGTATTGTGTAACTCTCAAAAATTGTATTCTTCATTAGAGTAGTTAGAAGAATCAGGCATAGGGAAAGAGAGGGGTATCAAGAAGATTTGGTGAAAAGGGGAGCAAAGAAAGGAAAAGGGAGGGAGGAAGTGTCAACAAAACTAAGATTTACTTCAAGAAATGGGGGGGGGGGGCTAAATAGAATAATCTTTCCCATACAAAGATACACATGGGAAGGATAGGGGAAGATCTCTCATATGAGAAGGAGAGGAAGAGAGCATGAAGTGGTATTACTTAAACCTTACTCTCAGTGAAATCAACTCTGAGAGGGAAGAACATCTATATCCAGTGGGATCCTGAATTCTATCTTATCCAATAGGGTAATAAAGAAAGGAAAATTAAGGAGGGGGAAGGGAGAGGGAGTATAAAAAGAGAGGGAAGAAGAGGGGGGAGGGAGTGGGAGGGGCTAGAAAGGGAAGCATACCAAGGGAGGGGACTAGGGGGACTGACCTAAAGTAAATCACTGATTCAAAAGGATATAGCTAAAGAAGAAAGGTCAGAACTAGGGGAAGATATCAAAATGCCAGGGAATCCTCAAGTGATAATCATAACTTTGAACGTGAATGGGATGAGCTCACCCATAAAACATAGACAAATACCAGATTGGATTAGAACACAAAACCCTACCATATGTTGTCTTCAAGAAACACATATGAGGTGGTTTGATACTCACAAGGTTAGAATTAGAGGATGGAGTAATACCTTTTGGGCCTCCACTGATAGAAAGAAGGCAGGAGTTGCAATCATGATATCTGACAAAGCCAAAGCACAAATAGACCTGATCAAAAGGGATAGGGAAGGTAAATATATTCTGTTAAAAGGGAGTATAGTCAATGAGGAAATATCACTAATCAACATGTATGCACCAAATGGTATAGCATCCAAATTTCTAATGGAAATTTAACTAGGAGAATGGAAGGAGGAAATAGACAGTAAAACGATATTAGTGAGAGACTTGAACCAACCACTATCAAATTTAGATAAATCAAACCAAAAAATAAATAAGAAAGAGGTGAATGAAAGCTTAGAAAAATTAGAGTTAATAGACATATGGAGAAAAATAAAAAGGAACGAAAAAATACACCTTCTTCTCAGCACCACATGGCACATATACAAAAAGAGATCATACACTAGGTCATAGAAACATGGCACTCAAATGCAGAAAAGCAGAAATAATAATGCAAACATTTCAGATCATAAATCAATAAAAATATTGATCAGTATGGGTACATGGAGAGCCAAATCAAAAATTAATTGGAAATTAAATAATATGATACTCCAAAATTGGTTAGTTAGAGAAGAAATGATAGAAACAATTAATAATTTTCCTGAGGAAAATGACAATGGTGAGACATCCTTTCAAACCTTATGGGATGCAGCCAAAGCAGTATTTAGAGGAAAATTCATATCCATGAGTGCATATATTAACAAATTAGGGAGGGCAGAGATCAATGAATTGGAAATGCAAATCAAAAAACTTGAGAGCAAACAAATTAAAAACCCCCAGCAGAAAACCAAACTAGATATCCTACAAATTAACGGAGAAATTAATAAAATCAAAAGTGACAGAACTATTGAGCTAATAAACAAGATTAGAAGCTGGTACTTTGAAAAAAACAGACAAAATAAACAAAGTACTGGTCAATCTAATTTAAAATACGAAATAAGAAAGGCAACTTTAAAGCATCAAGCATGAAAACGGGGACCTCACCTCCAATGAAGAGGAAATTAAGGCAATCATTGAAAACTACTTTGTCCAACTATATGACAATAAATATACCAACCTAGGTGATACAGATGAATTTTACAGAAATATAAATTGCCTAGACTAACAGAAGAAGAAATAGTTTTCTTAAATAATCCCATATCAGAAAAAGAAATCCAACAGGCCATCAAAGAACTTCCTAAGAAAAAATCACCAGGGTCTGATGGATTCACCAATGAATTCTATCAAACATTCAAAGAACAGCTAACCCCAATACTATAAAAACTATTTGACATAATAAGCAAAGAGGGAGTTCTAGAAATTCTTTTTATGACACAAACATGGTACTGATCCCAAAGCCAGGCAGGCCAAAAACAGAGAAAGAAAATTATAGACCAATCTCCTTAATGAATATAGATGCAAAAATCTTAAATAGGATACTAGCAAAAAGACTCCAGCAAGTGATCAGAAGAGTCATTCACCATGATCAAGTAGGATTTATACCAGGAATGCAGGGCTGGTTCAATATTAGGAAAACCATCCACATAATTGACCACGTCAGCAAGCAAACCAACAAAAAAATCACATGATTATTTCAATAGACGCAGAAAAAAGCCTTTGATAAAATACAACACCCTATTAAAAACACTAGAAAGCATAGGAATAGAAGGGTCGTTCCAAAAAAATAATAAACTGTATATATCTAAAACCATCAACTAATGTCATCTGCAATGGGGTTACACTAGATGCATTCCCAATAAGATCTGGAGTGAAACAAGGATGCCCATTATCACCTCTATTATTTGACATTGTACTAGAAAAACTAGCAGTAGCAATTAGAGAAGAAGAAGAAATTGAAGGCATTAAAATAGGCAAGGAGGAGACCAAGTTATCGCTCTTTGTGGATGACATGATGGTCTACTTAAAGAATCCTAGAGATTCAACCAAAAAGCTAATCAAAATTATCAACAACTTTAGCAAAGTTGCAGGATACAAAATAAACCCACATAAGTCATCAGGATTTTTATATAATTCCAAAACAGCTCAGGAGCAAGAACTAGAAAGAGAAATCCCTTTCAAAATTACCTTAGACAAAATAAAATATTTAGGAATCTATCTCCCGAGAAAAACTCAGGAACTATATGAACACAACTACAAAACACTTTCCACACAACTAAAACTAGACTTGAACAATTGGAAGAATATTATCTGCTCATGGGTAGGATGAGCCAATATAATAAAAATGACCATCCTACCCAAACTCATCCATCCATTTAGTGCCATACCCATGGAACTTCCAGAAAAATTTTTTACTGATTTAGAAAAAAACTTAACAAAGTTCCTTTGGAATAACAAAAGATCAAGGATATCCAGAGAAATAATGAAAAAAAAATACAAAGGAAGGGGGCCTCAATCCACGATTTCATAAAAACTGCTGGGAAAATTGGAGGACAGTGTGGGAAAGATTAGGTTTAGATGGACACCTCACACCCTACACCAAGATAAATTCAAAATGGGTGAATGACTTCAACATAAAGAAGGAAACTATAAGAAAATTAGACAAACACAGAATAGTATACATGTCAGACCTTTGGGAAGGGAAAGAGTTCAAAACCAAGCAAGACTTAGAAAGAGTTACAAAATGCAAAATAAATAATCTAGAATACATCAAATTAAAAAAGTTTTTGTACAAACAAAACCAATGTAACCAAAATCAGAAGGGTAGCAACAAATTGGAAAACAATCTTCATAAAAACCTCTGACAAAGGTTAAATTACTCAAATTTATAAAGAACTAAATCAATTGTACAAAAAATCAAGCCATTCTCCAATTGATAAATGGGCAAGGGACATGAACAGGCAGTTCTCAGCCAAAGAAATCAAAACTACTAATAAACACATGAAAAAGTACTCTACATCTCTTATAATCAGAGAGATGCAAATCAGAACAACTCTGAGGTATCAACTCACACCTAGCAGATTGGCTAACATGACAGCTATGGAAAGTAATGAAAGCAACTCAGAACTGTTCTTGGAACAACTGGTTTCTGTAAACAATGGATACCTGGGTATAGTGAAATTACTAAATGTTTAACAGATCTAACCAGGAATACAGAACCAGAATCTCTGAAACTCAAACCTGAAAATCTACAAGACTTAAGTAAGCTTAAGGAAGTGATTTTATCTGCACCAGATCTGGGAATCCCAGACTATTTTAAACCTTTTCAATTTTTTGTGAATGAGACAAAAGGAATTACATCTGGTGTACTGACACAGACTTTAGGACAAAGTTATTGTCCAATTGGATACTATGTTGTTAGCTAGAGACAATTGATGCAGGTACAGTTCCTTTTTTATGGGGTGTAGCTGCTGCAGTTGTATTAGTTCAGAAGTCATCAGACTTAGTTTTGGGATGTCTTTTGAAAGTATTTTGTTCACATCAAATAGAAGCACTTATGAGGAAATTTTGTACTCAAAAACATTCAGACCAATGAATATCGAAGTATGAAATTATACTTCTAGGTAGTGAAAACATCAATTAGAAGAGGTATAGTACATTAAACCCAGTTATACTTCTTCCTGATTTGCCAAAGAACTGTGAACCATTACGTGAATGTGTAGAAGTATTGGATCTAGTGGATACGCCGAGGATGGATTTAAAAGACACTCCAATCAAAAAATCCAGATTTGGTTTTATTCACAGATGGGTATTCATATTTGTGTAATAGAATTAGATGTACAGGTACTACAATTGTCACAGAATTTGAGACACTGTGGTATGGATCATTACCTAGTGTGAATCTTGAAATTTCTCAGACTTGTGAATGTTAAAAATTTCCCCATTGGGGAATTCTCCATTGGAACAATTCCCTACTAGGAACATTCCCCATTTGGACAGTGAGAACTCTACTTAGATTAGAAATGTGAAGACCTCTACTCCACCCGTACTTAAGACTGATTTAGGGGACTTCAGGGTAATCATGGCTGCAATCTAGACGCCACACTCTTCCTCTCCCCGGCACCGAACGAAATAGACTACATTAAAGGAGCATAAAATCACCTTTGGAGGAACAGAAGGACTCCCCAGTACCCCACAGAGGCAAAGGTACGTGGGGCTTGAACATTTCCACACTAAAATAAGAAGGAAAAGCTTGCACAGAAAAGTGAACTGAGCCGCCCTTCCCCCACCCCACCTCCCCCACTAAACCAGAGTGAGCTAACTGAGCGCTCACCGGGACAGCAAGTGAGTGGGGAGCGTCTCTGTCTGGGGGGGGCACTCCAGGGTCCTTGGGATCTGGGGACTGCCAGGAAAAAATGTCTCAGGGCGCTTTCACTGGAGAATCCAGCTGAACTATACTTGGGGCGGGCTGCGCAGAACACCGCGGATCACGCGCTGATTATCTGGGCGGAGCTGAACACCTGGGCAGTGTGGCTGTGATCAGGGACCCAGCACTCTAAGAAACCTCGGAGGCTGGGAAGAACTAGTCTGAAGCAACCTAAATTCACAGAAAAACCACTCATATAACCCAGACCCCAGACCAAAAAGGAAAGGGGAATAAAATCACCAAAGGGATGGCTCACATGGCCCAAAATCAAGCCTCCAGGAAGAAAGGGAAAAAAGTGACTATTAAAAACTTTTATGGTGGAAGTACCCAAGGAAAAGAGGAGAATGAGGAGGAAATCCAAAAAAATTCAGAACACGCCTCCCAAAATGGAAACTATCAACAAGCTCTGGAAGATCTCAAACTGGAACTTATCCAAAGATGGAAACCTGGAAAGAAAAATGGGAGAAAGAGATCAGCTGTCTGACAGATAAGAATGCTCAATTGGAAAAAGAACTCGAAGCATCCAATAGAAGGGCAGACAAGGCTGAAAATCAAAACCAGTCCCTAACGACCAGAATTAAGCACCTCGAAGAAAGCGAGATGATAAAACAGCAAGAATCAATAAAGCAAACCCAAATAATTAATGAATTGGAAGAAAACATAAAATATCTCACTGAGAATGTCACAGACCTGGAAAACAGAGGAAGAAGAGAAAATCTCCGTATTATCGGTCTCCCAGAAAAACCAGAGGTAAACAAAAAACTGGATATTATTCTACAGGAGATTATAAAAGAAAATTGCCCCCACGTTCTGGAGCAAGGGGGCAAAATAGAAATAGAAAGGATTCATAGAACACCTTCTATACTAAATCCCCAAAAGACAACGCCTAGGAATGTAATTGCCAAATTCAAGAGCTTCCAAGTAAAGGAGAAAATCCTACAAGAAGCCAAGAAGAAGAGCTTCAGATATAAGGGGGCTCCCATAAGGATCACACACAACTTAGCGGCTAACACACTAAGAGACCGCAAAGCATGGAACACGATATTTAGAAAGGCAAGAGAGCTGGGTCTCCAACTAAGAATCAACTAACCAGCAAAACTGACTATATACTTCCAGGGGAAAGTATGGGCATTCAACAAAATAGAAGATTTCCAAGCATTTGCTAAGAAAAGACCAGAGCTCTGTGGAAAGTTCGATATCCAAGCACAGAAAGCAAGAGAAACATGAAAAGGTAAATATGAAAGAAAGGGAAAAGGAGATAAATCTTATCTTTTTCTTTAAGTCAAACTCTCTTATATAAAGACTACATTTACATCAAATTATATATATTAATATGTGGGGAAAATGTTTTGTGTAACTCTCATAAATTGTATCATCATAAGAGTAGTTAGAAGAAACATGCATAGGGAAAGATTGGGGCATTAAGAAGATTTGGGGAAAGTTGGGGCAAAGAAAGGAAAAGGGAGGGGGGAACCACGATAATACTAAGATTAACTTCAAGAAATAGGGGGGGAATCAATAGAATAATCTTTCCCATATAAAGATACACATGGGAAGGGGAGGGGAAGAACTCTCATATGAGAAGGAGAGGAAGAGAGCGTGAAGTAGAATTACTTAAACCTTACTCTCAGTGAAATCAAATCTGAGAGAGAAGAACATCTAGATCCAGTGGGATCCTGAATTCTATCTTATCCATTAGGGCAAGAAAGAAAGGAAAATCAAGGAGGGGGAGGGGGGAGGGAGTACAAAAAGGGAGGGAAGGAGAGGAGGGAGGGGAAGGGAGCATAAAAAGGGAGGGGCTAGAAAGGGAAGCATCTCAAGGGAGGGGACTAGGGGGACTGACACTTTCTCACTGGTTCAAAAGAAGAAAGCTAAAGAAGAAAGGTCAGAACTA
The DNA here is from genome assembly GCF_027887165.1 of Monodelphis domestica. Classification (NCBI taxonomy): domain Eukaryota; kingdom Metazoa; phylum Chordata; class Mammalia; order Didelphimorphia; family Didelphidae; genus Monodelphis; species Monodelphis domestica. Next base: position 243,490,881 of record NC_077231.1, read on the forward strand.
TGGGAAGATATCAAAATGCCAGCGAATCCACAAATAACAATCATAACTTTGAATGTGAATGGGATGAACTCACCCATAAAATGCAGACAAATAGCAGATTGGATTAGAACCCAAAACCCTACCATATGTTGTCTTCAAGAAACACATATGAGACGGGTTGACACTCACAAGGTTAGAATTAAAGGTTGGAGTAAGACCTTTTGGGCCTCAACCGATAGAAAGAAGGCAGGAGTTGCAATCATGATATCTGACAAAGCCAAAGTACAAATAGACCTGATCAAAAGGGATAGGGAAGGTAAATATATTCTGCTAAAAGGAAGTATAGACAATGAGGAAATATCACTAAACAACATGTATGCACCAAATGGTATTGCATCCAAATTTTTAATAGAGAAAGTAGGAGAATTGAAGGAGGAAATAGACAGTAAAACCATATTAGTGGGAGACTTGAACCAACCACTATCAAATTTAGATAAATCAAACCAAAAAATAAATAAGAAAGAGGTAAAAGAGGTGAATGAAATCTTAGAAAAATTAGAATTAATACACATATGAAGAAAAATAAATAGGGACAAAAAAGAATACACCTTCTTTTCAGCACCACATGGCACATTCACAAAAATAGATCATACACTAGGTCATAGAAACATGGCACTCAAATGCAGAAAAGCAGAAATATTAACTGCAGCCTTTTCAGATCACAAGGCAATTAAAATATTGACCGGCAAGGGTACATGGAGACCCAAATCAAAAATTAATTAGAAATTAAATAACATGATACTCCAAAATCGGATAGTTAGAGAAGAAATCATAGAAACAATTAACAATTTCGTTGAAGAAAATGACAATGGCGAAACATCCTTTCAAACCTTATGGGATGCAGCCAAGGCAGTACTTAGAGGAAAATTCATATCCCTGAGTGCATATATTAACAAATTAGGGAGGACAGAGACCAAGGAATTGGAAATGAAAATCAAAAAACTTGAGAACAAACAAATTAAAACCCCCAGAAGAAAACCATACTAGAGATCCTAAAAATTAAGGGAGAAATTAATAAAATAGAAAGTGACAGAACTATTGAGCTAATAAACAAGACTAGAAGCTGGTACTTTGAAAAAACAGACAAAATAGACAAAGTACTGGTTAATTTAATTAAAAAAAGGAAAGAAGAAAGGCAAATTAATAGCATCAAGGATGAAAAGGGGGATCTCACCTCCAATGAAGAGGAAATTAAGGCAATCATTAAAAATTACTTTGCCCAACTATATGGCAATAAATATACCAACCTAGGTGATATGGATGAATATTTACAAAAATATAAATTGCCTAGACTAACAGAAGAAGAAAGAGTTTTCTTAAATAATCCCATATCAGAAAAAGAAATCCAACAGGCCATCACAGAACTTCCTAAGAAAAAATCCCCAGGGCCTGATGGATTCAACAGCGAATTCTATCAAACATTCAGAGAACAGTTAATCCCAATACTATACAAACTATTTGACATAATAAGCAAAGAGGGAGTTCTACCAAACTCCTTTATGACACAAGCATGGTACTGATTCCAAAACCAGGCAGGCCAAAAACAGAGAAAGAAAATTATAGACCAATCTCCCTAATGAATATAGATGCAAAAATCTTAAATAGGATACTAGCAAAAAGACTCCAGCAAGTGATTAGAAGGGTCATCCACCATGATCAAGTAGGATTTATACCAGGGATGCAGGGCTGGTTCAACATTAGGAAAACTATCCACATAATTGACCACATCAACAAGCAAACCAACAAGAACCACATGATTATCTCAATAGATGCAGAAAAAGCCTTTGATAAAATACAACACCCATTCCTACTAAAAACACTAGAAAGCATAGGAATAGAAGGGTCATTCCTAAAAATAATAAACAGTATATATCTAAAACCATCAGCTAATATCATCTGCAATGGGGATAAACTAAATCCATTCCCATTAAGATCAGGAGTGAAACAAGGATGCCCATTATCACCTCTATTATTTGACATTGTATTAGAAACACTAGCAGTAGGAATTAGAGAAGAAAAATAAATTGAAGGCATCAAAATAGGCAAGGAGGAGACCAAATTATCGCTCTTTGCAGATGACATGATGATCTACTTAAAGAATCCTAGAGACTCAACCAAAAAGCTAATTGAAATAATCAACAACTTTAGCAAAGTTGCAGGATACAAAATAAACCCACATAAGTCATCAGCATTTCTATATAATTCCAACACAGCTCAGCAGCAAGAACTAGAAAGAGAAATCCCATTCAAAATTACCCAAGACAAAATAAAATACTTAGGAATCTATCTCCCGAGACAAACACAGGATCTATATGAACACAACTACAAAACACTTTCCACACAACTAAAACTAGACTTGAACAATTGGAAGAACATTAACTGCTCATGAGTAGGACGAGCCAATATAATAAAAATGACCATCCTACCCAAACTCATCTATCTATTTATTGCCATACCCATGGAACTGCCAAAAATTTTTTTTTACTGATTTAGATAAAACCATAACAAAGTTCATTTGGAAGAACAAAAGATCAAGGATATCCAAGGAAATAATGAAAAAAAAAATACAAAGGAAGGGGGTCTTGCAGTCCCAGATCTCAGACTATATTACAAAGCAGCAGTCATCAAAACAATTTGGTACTGGCTAAGAGACAGAAAGGAAGGTCAGTGGAATAGACTGAGGGCAAGCAACCTCAGCAAGACAGTATATGACAAACCCAAAGATCCCAGCTTTTGGGACAAAAATCCACTATTTCATAAAAACTGTTGGGAAAATTGGAGGACAGTGTGGGAAAGATTAGGTTTAGATCAACACCTCACACCCTACACCAAGATAAATTCAAAATGGATGAATGACTTGAACATAAAGAAGGAAACTATAAGAAAATTAGGCGAACACAGAATAGTATACATGTCAGACCTTTGGGAAGGGAAATACTTCAAAACCAAGCAAGACTTAGAAAGAGTTACAAAATGCAAAATAAATAATCTGGATTACATCAAATTAAAAAGTTTTTGTACAAACAAAACCAATGTAACCAAAATCAGAAGGGTAGCCACAAATTGGGAAACAATCTTCATAAAAACCTCTGACAAAGGTTTAATTACTAAAATTTATAAAGAACTAAATCAATTGTACAAGAAATCAAGCCATTCTCCAATTGATAAATGGGCAAGGGACATGAACAGGCAATTCTCAGCCAAAGAAATCAAAACTATTAATAAGCACATGAAAAAGTGCTCTACATCTCTTATAATCAGAGAGATGCAAATCAAAACAACTCTGAGGTATCACCTCACACCTAGCAGATTGATTAACATGACAGCTATGCAAAGTAATGAATGCTGGAGGGGATGTGGCAAAGTGGGGACATTAATTCATTGCTGGTGGAGTTGTGAATTGATCCAACCATTCTGGAGGTCAATTTGGAACTATGTCCAAAGGGCGATTAAAAGACTGTCTGCCCTTTGATCCAGCCATAGCACTGCTGGGCTTGTACCCCAAAGAGATAATGGACAAAAAGACTTGTACAAAAATATTCATAGCTGCGCTCTTTGTGGTGGCCAAAAATTGGAAAATGAGGGGATGCCCTTGAATTGGGGAATGGCTGAACAAATTGTGGTATATGTTGTTGATGGAATACTATTGTGCTAAAAGGAATAATAAAGTGGAGGAATTCCATGGAGACTGGAACAACCTCCAGGAAGTGATGCAGAGCGAAAGGAGCAGAACCAGGAAAACATTATACACAGAGACTGAATCATTGTGGTACAATCGAAGGTGATGGACTTCTCCATTAGTATCAATGCAATTTCCCTGAACAATCTGCAGGGATCAAAAAAAAAATACTACCCACAAGCAGAGGATAAACTGTGGGAGTAAAAACACCGCTGAAAAGCAACTGCTTGACTACAGGGTTGGAGGAGATAAGACTGAGGAGAGACTCTAAATGAACACTATAATGCAAATTCCAACAACAGGGAAATGGGTTCGAGTCAAGAACACATGTGATAACCAGTGGAATCATGAGGCGGCTATGGGAGAGGGAAAGGGGGGGGGAGGGGAGGAAAAGAAAACGATCTTTGTTTCCAGTGAATAATGTATGAAAACGACCAAATAAAATAATATTTTTTAAAAAAAGACTGATTTAGGGAAGAAAACTCCTTGCAGAACAATGAGAAATACTTAAACCCATACTTATAATGAGGCAAAAAGTTCTTTAAGCCATGCCTATTTTTAGAATTAATACAATAGTGTGCTAAGTACCTATAAAGGTCAGGCAACTTGTGAATTTACAAGGAGCAAAGAGGTGAAAACGTATTCAGAATTTTTTCTGGTTCAAACTTACTTAGGGATTAGTTGACTCGGCTGTGAATTTAGAATGGGCTGTCCTTTGGAAAACGTCTACTGTGATTGGTAGATGGAAGAACTTAGGGGAAGTGACATAGGAGAAAACCCCCTATATAAGAAAAAGGGATCTCTTGAGAAAAAGCTCTTGAGAAGAAAATGCTCTTGAGAAACAGACTCTAAGGAGGATCTCTTGAGAGAGGCTCTTGAGAGACAATCTCTAAGGAGGTCTTTCAAGGGAGGCTGACTCTGGCTGGAACTCCCTCTGGGGAGACTCTGTCCCCCTGAATCCTCACTTGAACAGATCTTTTGGTGAGTGATAAAAGACTGACTTATCTCTCTCTCTTAAGACTCAGGTCTAGGCCAAGTTGGCTTATGGCCCTTCATACTTATTCCTTTCTTACTCTTTCTCTCTTTCTTTAATTCCTCATTGTATTATTAAGTAAAGTCTCTATAAAACCCAATTGACTTGGGTATATTCATAATAGGGAATATTTCCCTGGTGACCACCTTATATTTGATTTAAAACACGACACTGTAGTGAAAACATATTTTCTGCTGTCACAATTTACTCACCCACTCTTATATCAATTACAATTTATCTTCCACTATTTTATTCACTACAGTTTACGAACCTCAACCATTTTAACTATTATAATTTATGGCTTCACTCTTTTATATCTTACAGTTTATGACTTCAACTCTTTTAACTGCCATAGTTTATGGCAGACAACTATTTTAAATATTACACTAGTAACCTTAGTTCTCAAGGAGTAGAGTTGGTTGCATTAAAGAAAGCATGTCTTCTGGCTGATGGTAAAAGTGCAAATGTGTACACAGACTCTCATGCATTTTCAGTGTGTCATACTACAGGAAAGATCTGGAAACAATGAGGTTTTATTACTGCATTAGGAAAACCAATTGCTCATGCAGAAATAATAATTGAGTTGGTGAATGCTATCCAGAAGCCAAAACATCTAGCAGTAATCCATTGTAGAAGTCGCACTAATAGATAAGTCAGTTGCTAAAGGAAATCATAGAGTTGATATAACTGCTAAATTTGCTGCCAGAAATGCCCCAGTGTATGTCATGAACTTATCAACCATAGAATCTGATTATCTAGAAAAAGCTTATGCATACTGAGAAATACAAAAATGAAAAGAGAAGTTTGGAGCAAGAAAAGAACATGGTATATGGTTAACAGATACTGGAAAGTCACTGTTACCAAAAGACCTGTATACCTAGTTGTATCAAGCCATTCACACAAAAGGTCATTTTGATACTCAAGGTGTAATCAACACATTAAAAAGACAATGGGTTGCTCCTGGAATAAGTACTGTAGCAAATAAGATATGCTCAAGCTGTTTGTTTGCCAAAAATTCAATCAAGGAGCATTCAGACAGAAAGGCTTAGGTTGTAGACATTTAGCATATTGTCCATTTGAGAGTCTGTAGATTGATTACATTAGCATGTCAAAAGCTAGAAGATACAAGTTTTGCTTGGTAATTGTTGATAGATTAACCAAATGGTCTGAAGCTTTTCCATCAAATACAAATATGGCTAGCTTTGTGGTGAAAGTGTTGATTAAGGAAATTATACCTAGATTTTGAGTACCACTAACAATAGACTCTGATAAAGGGTAGCATTTTACTCAAGACATCCTGAAAAAAGACTATGAAAATCTAGGAATGACAACAAAATAGCATGTGCCTTATCATCCACAAAGTTCAAGAGAAGTGGAGTGTGTAAATAAGGAAATAAAGACTATGGTGGGGAAGCTCTGTGCTGAAACTCAACTCAAATGGCCAGAGATTCTTCCTATAGCTTTGTTTTACCTACATATGAGACCAAGAGCAGATTTACATATATCATCCTATGAAATGCTCTTTGGAAATGCTCCACTACAAGCAAAAACTTGTAAGAGAGTCTATACATCTTTCTTAGGTGTCAGAGACCATATTTGAGGACAACTCATGACCAGGAACAAGATAAGGATCTTTTGGAATCTGAACAAACAAGTTACCTCCTGAAAACTGGCATCGTTAAGACCAACGGCCACAAACCATAATAGTTCTTCACATTCTCTCCTGGTACAAACCGTCCTTAATCACCACCACCCCCCACCTCAAGCATATATATTCTTGCCCTGCACCTGCAATAAACGAGCCTTGACACTATCAGACAGACTCTGTCTCTCTCTTGCGTGCTTGGTCTCCCGTCTCTCCCCCTATGGTCTTTTTAGGTGGCTGCTTCACGAACCCCACCGTTGTATCCGGCTGGTCCCGGACACTTAGGATGAGATTGTCAACTTGCTTCTTACTTAAGTGCTTTACAACAAAGACTAAAAGAATTTCATGATATGGGGATATTAATTCAAACTGATCCTTTGGATTATTCTCTTCATAATTATGAACCAGGAGATATGGTATAATGTAAAAAAAATTGCAAAAACATCAGCAACACAAGAACACATCAGCAACATAAGAACACTTAACAAACACAAGTTTGTTAAGTCCTTACACTATTGTGTTAATTTCTCCATCTTCAGGAAAAGTTTTGGCTAGAGATTCCTGGTATCATTTTTCAGATATAAAATTAGCATATGGTATTAATAATGAAAATGTACAAATCATTGAAGAAGATGAAAATGAAGAGTTTGCAGAAAGATAGAATCATCAGTCAAATTGAATCTTCAGTCAAAAAGATCAGTAAGGAGAGGACCATTCCTGTGGAAGAGGATAGAAGAGAACAATGCAGATGAAGAGGAAAATTTAGGAATTAATAGACATTGATAAAAGACTGAAAACTTATAAATTTAAAAGACTTTGTGAAATTTTCAATGAAGAGGATTAGAGGATAAATGGACTAATGAATCGATACTTTGAGGTAATGTATTGTAGTAAAAATAACATAGAATTTATTTACATACAAACACAAATATATTTACTACTATGTAATTTCAGAAGAATATTCAAAGAGGAGAGAAGAGAAAGAAAGATCCAAAGTAGGGGTAAGTATGTTGCCTACAACAGTAACATAACTCTTATATAACAGTAATACTGACATTAAAATAGCAAAACAACATAACATAGCAAAAATAACAACATAACAAAATATAAAAACAAAACATAAAAATGGTTAGGTTACATTGAATCACTACTTAAATAAGGAAACAATGTATATAGTTAGAGTACTAACAGTGTTATGATTAGCTATAGATATGTTATTTAGTATAGCTATAGATATGTTATTTAGTAACAAAATGTAGTTACATAGTTAGGTATAGAAAGTATTTTGAAGATAGGGATTAGTTAGGTAAGTAACATAAGATAAGTAACATAAGAAAATCAGAGACTGACTTGCACTACATCATACATTACACAACATAAATAACATATGACTTCACATATCAAAAATTTTCAAATAAATATGTAAATATATGTAAATAAAATTTATAATAGGATTGTAAGTTAATTGTATTATAGTGTATATATATGTGTAAAATATGTATAAATATGAAGTGTACATAATGTGAATTTTAAAACTATTCCACCCTAATCAGACCATTCTTTAGAAGATTTGATTTAGCTATTTCCTGATGTAAACCTTGAAATTTCTCAGACTTGTGAATGTTAAAAATTTCCCCATTGGACTGGGAACATTCCCCATTTTGATGAGAAAACTCCTTGCTATGGGAGGACCTCTACTCCACCTGTACTTAAGACTGCTTTAGGGGAGAAAAATCCTGGCTATGGGAGGACCTCTACTCCACCCATACTTAAGACTGCTTTAGGGGAGAAAACTCCTTGCTAAACAAAGAAAGTACTTGGACCCATGCTTATAATAAGGCAAGGAGTTCTTTGAGCCATGCCTGTTTTTTAGAATTGATACAATGAGATACTAAGTACCTAAAAGGGTCGGGCAAGTTTTCTCTTAATGAAATTAGTTGACTCAGCTGTGTTTTCACTGGTTCAGACTTACTGAGGAGATTAGTCGACACAGCAGCATTTTTTCTGGTTCAGACTTATTGAGGAGATTTGTAGACTTAGCAGGAACTCAGATGGGCAGTCCTTTGGAAAACATCTACAGTGATTGGTAGATGTAAGGACTTAGGGGAGGTGACATAGGAGAAAAATCCCTATATAAGAAAAAGCAGAATCTCTTGGAGAGACTCCTTTTGGAGGAAGATCCTTTTGGAGGATCTCTGATGAGGATCGCTTGGGAAGAATCTCTTGAGAGAGGCTCTGGAGAAGGGAAGCTCTTGGAGGACAATCTCTAAGGAGATCTCACTGGAGCTCCTCTGAGGAGACTCTGTCCCTCTGGAGGATCTGGAGAGAGGCCCTTTGGAACAGTCTCTGGCTGGAAGGCTCTTTAAGAAGGACACTGGCTGGAACTCTCTCTGGTGAAGTCAGCTGAGATGGAGCTGGCCTGGTGTCACTAGAATCCTTGCTTAGACAGACCTTGTGGTGAGTGTTAAAAGACTGACTGACTGATCTCTGTCTCTTAAGACTCAGGTCTAGGCCATGTTGGCTTAAGGCCCTTCATACTTATTTCCTTTTTCTCTCTTCTCTCTTTTCTTTAATTCCACATTTGTATTAATTAAAATCTCTATAAAACCCAGTTGACTTGGGTATTTGAATAATTGGGAATATTTCCCTGGCAACCACCTTATATTTGATTTAAAAACCAAGACACTGTAGTGAAACATATTTTCTGTGGTCAAATTTACTCACCCACTCTTATATCTATCACAATTTATATCTTCCACCATTTTAACTCACTACAGTTTACAACATCACTCTTTTAACTGTTATAGTTTAAGGCCTTCAACCATTTTAAATCTAACACTGATCAGTAACAATGAAGATACTTGGAATAACAGAATAAGGTCTTGGAAACTGTACATCTCTCCTCCCTTCTTAGTTTAACAAGATTTGGAAGGTCTGCATCAAACTCAAGATTTAATTATCTGAGGAAATGGCCTTCAACAGACATGTTCAGAAAAAAGGACAGACCCCTGTGCTGTCCTAAGTCATGCTAAGCCATCATTGGTACAGATGAGATGCAGGAAAGTGATGGAAAACTGTCTATATAAGGCACATAATTTTCTCTCTCCTGCTCTTTTTTCCCAGAGAGATGACTCTGGCTGGCAGGGTGCTAAGCATTCAGACATCTTGGCTTGGTGGCAGCTATTGTTTGGGTTTGGTGGTGAGTTTTGCCCTGAAGCTAATTTCAGGTTGGGACATCTTTCGCTTTTGGAGTTCAAGCCTGGCTCCTTCCTCCTTCATACTCCAAAACCTTATCTCTTAATTTCCTGGCTCGGGGGGTGGGGGGGGGAAGAAAACCTACTCCTTTCCTTCTTCCTTCTCCTTAATCTCCTCCACTATAAATTAAATCAACATAAAATTTCCAGGTGACTTGGGCGTTCATTAGGATTTTATAAATAAAATCCTTGGTAACCAAGAAATATTATTACATTCAGTCTCAGTCATAATTTTAACCATTAAAATAAGTTTATATATATACACATATATATGCACATGTATAGCATACATGTATATATTGCATGTATGTACTATATGTATATATGTAAATTGTGTACATAGCTCACTAATATCTAGTGTTACATATATTTGCATAAGTTAGTTTAATGTTTGGTTTGATTTTCAGTATAAAACTTATGCAATGTTGTGTTTCTTGTAATTTTCAAAAAAACTTTCTCTAAGTTTAATGTTAATGTAATGCAATAGTAGTACAATGTTCTATATTAGCTGATAAGAATATTTTGAGTTTGATGTTTGCATGGAAGTTATGTTCATCTTTTGTTTGATGTTATTTGCTATTTTGATTTTGCTTCTGTTTGACATTTGTACTTGTCCATTATTTAATTCCTTGTCCCTTTTCCTCGTTAAAATTCCTTAGAATAGGTTAGTATTAGTTAAAGTAAGATAGTTGGGCATAGGTTGTTAGTTATTTTGGGTAGATTTCTTAGTTTAGGTAATTGCTAAGTATTTTTAGATTGTGCACAAATACAAAAATAGTGTTTCCAATGTGATTTTTTTTTCATGCAAAAGGGGAATGTGATGAAGAATGAACGGTTTGCAAAAAACTGAAGGGTGCAAACATCAGAGTGAGTGATTGACAGGAGCATGTGACTAAGAATCACATGGGAGCCTAAGGCTGGAGATTTGGGAAAAGATTCTATGCCCAATCGATAGACTTCTCTCCTGAAGGACCTTGTTTGAAGGCTTGGAGAAAAACAGGTTTCTGCTTTCTCCTGAGACCAGCTAAAAAAGAAAGAAGGCTTTTGAATCTGGCTGCTGGCTGCTGGCAGCATCAATAAAGAAGATCTCTGGACCTGTTTGGATATAAATCAACTAAAGATCCTGGCCCATATGATTGGACTTGTGTGAGATTTGGCTATTGTGGACATTACTGTTCAGCTTATAAAGATAGTTTTAGAAAGTTTATAGGCATTAGATTTTAAGATAACTAGTATAATTTTCTCCTAAAAACCCCTGTTCCTTTCTCCCCATCCCAAACAATAAATCTTAATTATTTATACGTTCCCTCTTGTTCTTTCTTCACCAAATTCCCAACTTAACACTTCTTACCTCCCCATTACTGGAGTCAGCAAGCAAATCAATCTGGGTCTTATATATAGTATCATGCAAAACATATTTCCTAGTTGTTCATTTTAGTAAGTGAATAATCTTAGGAAACCAAAACTCCAAAACATACACCCAAATAAGCAAGTGAAAAATTGCATGTTTTCACTAACTACTCTAATCTACTACCCTATTCTTACAGTTCCTTCTTTTGAGGCATTGAGCATTCTTTGTCAGAAGTCTCTCATAATTGTCCTGAATCATTGTATTATTGAGCATAGCTTTCACAGTTGATCATTTCATAATATTGTTGTTACTGTGTACAATGTTCTCCTATTTTTGCTTCTTTTAAGATTCTGCATCAGTTAATGTAGGTCTTTCCAGCTCTTTCTGAAATCACAATCCAGGATAATTCTGTGGATTTATGACAAAGAAACTTATTTAACTCAAGAGAAAGAACTAGTAAAGTGGGATGCAGATAAAAGCATACTATTTTATATATTCGTTTATTTAGGTTTTTATTTTGGGGTTTTGGTTTTATATAAATATTCTGTGACAACAATGACCAATATGGATGTTTTGCACAAAAATACATATAAACCCAGATAAAATTGCTGACCAAGAGGGGATAGGGAAGAGAGGGAGAAAATGTATATCTTATAATTTTGTAAAATATATGTTGAAAATTATTATTACATACAATTGGGGAAATCAAATACCTTTGAATAGAAAAAGATATTGATAAATATATTTCAACATAATTAGCTTCTTTTTAATCCTATATATTTTGATCTTCCCTCATTGCTTTTCCAGTCTTCAAAGCATTACAATTGGGAAACATGGAATTAGAAAGTCTTGAAGGGGTAGGGAAAGAGACAAATACTTCCATTTGTCATGAGAGGAAACATGAAGAAATGTCGTGGTTAGTTTATAGGGGAGAGACATCTATTCCAAGTTCATAGTATTGTAAATTCTACATAATAACTACTTAATAAATCATTGTGGAGCACTGAATGAGTACTTATGAATTTTTTTCATGCTAGACCCTTGCCCTGTAGGTTGCGCTAGATTATTGGAGAAAATAAAAAGAAATATTTTACTAAGTTAAGATTTTTGATTCCCCTAGTCAGTGAGTTGTGTGATTTTTAAATCTCCATCTTGCTTGGTCTAGCTGCCCACCTGGGCTGTCCCAAGCCAAGCCTGAGCCACCATTGGCCTGTGTGAGGCACAGGAAGTGAGGTAGAGAACAGCCTCTGAAGTTCACACATTTCCTGTGGACAGGGCTAGGCGCCAGTTCGTTCTAGGAGCTCGAGCAAGGAGGAGGCCCACAGGCAGCTTTCCTTCAGATCGGTCATGTGAGTCAAGGGACTGATTCTCTTCTCTACCTTGGCCTTCCAGGCCTAAACTTCTCTGGCTCTGCCAGAAGGTTGAGTTAACCTTTTTTCCCTTTCCCCTTCTTTCCTTCTCTCCCTCTCCTTCTTTCTTACTCCCATTGTAATTAAACCACCAAAAAACTACATTCTGACTTGAGTGTTTCATTTAAGGAATTTCATAAGTGAATTCCTTGGTGACCTTAAATTAATATATATCAGTTTTTAAAAGTGATTTTAATATCACAGTTGTTCGGTTCATATTATGTCTTTGTATATGAAAAAATAAACCAATATAAAAAGGCTCAATGTATCTATATCTTTTCTGATCTCTTTTTTGGTGTACTTCTATTCTAGATCCACCAAGATCACATAGAGAGTAAGCCAACTTTCCTGTGTTCATTGAGAAAATTTATTTTGAAGGAAAAAGGAGGGAGTTCTATACAAAATAGAGTTAAATGTTCATGCCTAAAAACAACATAAAAAATGATGAGTCAACTCACTAAATCTAAAGAGAGAGGATGCTTCCCAAAGAGAGAGGATGCTTTCCCCAAAGGCCGCTTTCACCCACATTGTGGGTTAAAGAGGATATGGATGTTAAATTTCTTATCTTTAAAGTTAAACTCCTGGGCTTTTGAAGGGAGGTTAGCCAAATCTTTTTCTTTCTTTTTTTAAATTTCCTCACAACCATAGTTAGCAAACTGAACATCTTTGAAAATAAATGACCTAAGAGGGAAGACAAAACCCAGAACCAGTGAGAACATATTATAAAATAATCCTACAATTTTTGTTTATCTCAGTCAGGGGCAACATTCACTCATATGTCACTAACCTTGATTTGTTTATAATCCATAACTATAAGCCTAGGGCCACACAAACTAAGAAAATATTTTTTAACAGGAAAGAAAAGAAATATATTCTCCCCTAAGGTAAGCTTTTACCAACACTATTAATAAATGTGTCTCTTGTTGATTCTCTGACTTACTGCAATCAGGGCCTCCACCTTTTTATGAAGATTAGTAGCTGCCCATTCTACCAGCCTTCCTTAGCTGACCTTCCTAGCCTGGATTTTGTGTTTGTTTTGATCTTGGGTATTTGTCAGACTTAAATTACTTAGTTGAGCTCCTGATCTTGGCCACTTCTGAAAGTTCTATTCTGTTAGCACATGTAACCTAGGAAAATACAGAGAAAGACCTGAAGAAACAATTATGAAGAATTAAAGAATTTTCTTAATTAATAAATTATACTCTCTTTTACTCTTATTTACTAGATCTTGTTTTAATTTCTGAATAAGCATTTATCTATAAATTTCCTCAAGATGACCTGAAGGTTAAGTATAGCTTATAAATATTAAAAAACACATTAAATGTAGTTTGCTCTCTAATCCTCTGCTGTATAAACCCGACTTTTCTATGAATAGCTATTTTCTAACTTCTGATGAAAATTATCAGTGGTGCCAAAGTTAATTTATTGCATTGATTGATTTTTCTAATGACCTCACAAATACCATTTTTGTCCTTTGGGCCATTTGTTAATAATACTCATTAAATAACCAAACCTGTTTGAACAAGGAGATATAATTGATTTTAGACAATTTCTTTGACCATAGCAGCATTTGAGCCATTGGGACTATAAGTATTATCAAGGGTAAAAATTAAAGGGTTGGATTAAATTTACGAGTGTGGTCACCATGATTATTATTTAAGTCAGAATGGCTTTTTAGAAATTTATTTATAAAATAGAGGGAAAGAATGAAAATAGAGAAATGAGAAAAAGGCAGAGTAAGAAATTTAGCTTAACGAGCTAGACTATTTGCTTAGGCCTTGGCTTTGCTCTGGAAGGGCTCCAAAAGCCCCAGCCAGAGGGCCTAGGGGTCAATTACACAAGGGTTTTAATCACAAGGCCTCCTCCAAGATGAGGGACCCCTCTGGAGGCTAGTACTTCTCAGAATAAGCCAGGAAAAGGAGTCAGTCTTTTTGCACTCACCCATGTGGTAGTTCTAAGGGAAAAAAATCCAAGGGCAGTTCGAGGTCCCAAACTGGAGCTCCTTCAAGATCAAGTTGAAGGTAAAAGACCTCATCATAAGAACTTTTAAAGATCCTTCCTTTTGTCACTTCCTGTGCCTTCCTTCCACTTTACATGAACCAATTACAGCTTTTAGCTTTGCTTAGGACTGCCCAGGGGGCAGTCAGTTAATTCTGATTCATCACCCACTATCCACATGTGGGTCACAGAACTTCCCATACTTAAGGATAAGTAGGATATATACACTTCTGGTGATTAAATCTAAAAAGGTATAGGGAAGAGCTAATCCCATCTTCACAGTATGAAAACAATTATGACCAGTGAAAAGAAGGTTGACATTTCTTTCATTACAGGTCATTTACTGGTAATATTTATTAACTAATTTACATTTAAATGAAAACAAGAATATATCATAAATTGCCACTTCTTAAAACATTTTTAAAGTTGTTTCATTGTAAAATTCATATTAAAGGTTTTAAAAGATAAAAAGATAAAGAGAAGCCAATAATAATACAGTATAACACCTCTTAGTCTCTTGCTGAAAAAATATCTATTTTCTTTTCTTTTTTATATCTGTCTTTTAAAGCCTATATTATTTTTTGTAATATTGTAACTTTAATTTATATTTCTTTCCTGCTTATTGTTCTTTCCATTTACATAGTTTGATTCACTTTGCATGTTGTTTTCTTCATTCTCTTTATTTCAGATTCCATCAGTTTCTATGTCTTTTAATATTTCTCTAAAATCACATTTTTTACTGCACAGAAAATCTTATTAAATTAATTTACCTCAATTGTTTTTAGACATTATTAATTGGTTGACATATATTTTGTTTACAGTTCTTTGCTCCCACATAATAAGTTTTTCTATAACTATTTTGGTGCATCTGATGGAACATTATTTTTAATCAATTAACACCTTATGCTAAATGAATAGTAATATAACCCTTAGGGGGAAATATATAAAAGTTTCTGCCTCTTTATGTTAAAAACTTCAATTTGTTTTCCATAATAATTTTGCTAATTCACAGTTCCTCCAACAATTCATTGATAAACCTGTCTTTCTCCAACCATCCTGACAAATTTCATATCCTACTGTTTTTCCATTGTTATTGAAATTTAGCAATGGGGGAAAGGTACTTTCACTTAATACATTTTTTGCTACCAATATTTTTTCTATGCAGATTAACCTATGAGATAGAAATCTGGGTCTTAAATCAGGTAGTGCTAGGTCCAAGTACTATCTGAGACATAGTAGCTGTGTAATCCTGGGGCAATCATTTAATTTCTCTTTACCCATAGGCATCTCCTTAAGACTTTTCGAGCAGTTGCTTATCTTCATTGAGAGATGGAGCTTATTCATAAGGAATTCATTGTATGAATGAGATTATCATTTAGTTTAAACAACAATAAACTTCTTTTTCATTCATTCATTTTAGCAAAATAACTCAAATAAATAAAAAAATACTTTTTGAAAATGTTATTTATTTCATTAATGCGTACTATTCAATTTTTTCCAAGTTGTGTTCCTTATCTTTTCATTCTTTCCCTCCACTTCTACCTCCTTGAGAAGGAAAGCAATTAAGCAATTTTATATTAATTATAAATGTGAATTCATGCAAAACACATTTCCATATTATCCATATTGCAAAAGAAGGCAGACAAGAAAAAAGGTATAAAAACAAGAAATATGCTTCAGTATACACTTAAAGTGTATTAGTTCTCTCTCTGAAATTATTAGCATTTTTCCTCATGAATCCATTGGAATTCTATGGGATCATTGTCTTTAACATAGTAGCTAAGTCTTTCACAGTTCATCATCCTTAGAATATTGTTTCTTTTTTTTCTGAAAACATCTTTCTTTTCATGTTTATTCCATCACAATTATATGCTACAATTTATTCAGTTATTCCCAGCATTAATGGAACATCTTAATTTCCAATTCTTTACCACCACTTAAACATCTGCTATAAATATTTTTGGTACAAGTTGGTCCTTTTCCCTTCTCCTTAATATCTTCTGAAAGCAGATCTCATTAATGACATTGTTAGGTCAAAGTTTATGCACAGTTCTTAGTCTTTTGAGCATGGTTCCAAATTGTTTTTCAGAATGATTTTAATAGTTCAAAATTCTACTAACAGTGCATTAGTGTATCAGTTTTTTGACAACTTCCTCCCCCACCCCCGAATTTGTTATTTTCCTTTTCTGTCACATTACCCAACAGGATGGATATAAGGTAGTATCAAAGATGTATTTTACTTTGTATTTCTTTAATTAACAGAGCTATAAAACATATTTTAATGATGTGATAACTTTAATAAATCTACTTTATTGATTTTTTAAAAATACACTTACTTTTTTAATCTTTTTACTTAAAAATGTTGTGGAGAAGCATGTCTTATTGTAGGATAAAATCTTGAACCAAAAAAGAATCAAGTATCTGAATTTGTAACTCTTTATATCACATTATGGCTTAGTAAAGTCCCTGGGACACAGTAGGTACTCCATAAATATTAGGTGACATGTGACAAATAGCACTACATGTGACAAATAGAAAGTTTGGACACAATATTTAAAAGGTGAGTAGGTTATATTAATTTTTTTTAAAAGAGAGCATGAATTTAAGTGATCGCAAGTTGTTTCCTGACAACTTATTTGATCATCAGTATTTTTCTCCTGAAACTATGTTGCTACAAATCTTAGTGCCCTGTAATAGAAGAAAGACCATATTTATGGAGGACACAAAGACAGGGGCCAGAATCATGGTAGAAGTAAATAGGTTGAAGTATATTATTGATGATAGCTTGAATATGATCTTTGATGTAAAAGTTATTATATTAGGCATCCCTTTGTGACTGCGAAGAATGTACATTGCAAAATACTTTGTCCTGGAATACTCTATATTCTTTCTCTACATTCATTTAAATATTGATCTCATTAGATACCATGGGTTCAATAACTAACTCTATTCACCTCATTTAAAAATCAATATTTAGATATCTAATCTTTCTTCTTAATTCCAGTCCCATGTTAGTAGCTTCCTGCTTGATAATTTTACCAAAATATCCCATCAGCATCTTAACTTTAATATATCTAAAATGCTATTATTATATTACCCCTTATAAGCTATCTGTCCTTCATCTTACCAATTTCTATTGATGTCATCACAATCATTCTGGCTAAATATACTATAACCTTTTATAACTATATAATTATTTTTTATGTTTAGTTCCCAATTTAATCTATCTTACTTTTATATCTCTTGAATCCATCTCCATTATATTCTCAGAGCCTACAGTCCAGGTCTGGCATTTACTGTCTCATATCCATTCCTTTGAACTAATCATTCTTCATATATATAATCATATTTGAATATAAGTTCTTTAAAAAACTCAACATTTGAACTCAAATTAAATATTAAAATATAGAAAACATCTATTCAGTATTTACTTAAGGTACTATGCTTAGCATACTAGATAAAGAGACAAACATGAAACAAAGTCTATTCTTCTTTTTTAAACATTATTTTATTTGGTCATTTTCAAACATTATTCATTAGAAACAAAGATCGCCGTTTTTTTTCTCCCTCCCTTGCCCAACCCCTCTGATTGACGATGCGTGATTCCTCTGAAGGTCTCCTGCGTCCTCAACCCAAGCCCATTTCCATGCTATTGGTTTCCATAGTAGGGTGTTCATTCAGAGCCTCTCCTCGATCATATCCCTTCCACCACTGTAGTCAAGCTGTTGTCCTTCCTCAGTGTTTTACTCCCAACATTTGTCCTCTGCTTGTGGGTAGTATTTTTTTTTGTTTTTTTTTCCTCCTTGATCCCTGCAAGTTGTTCAGGGACATTGCATTGAGACTAATGGAGAAGTCCATTACTTTCGATTGTATCACAGCGTGTCAGTCTCTGTGTACAATGTTCTCCTAGCTCAGCTCCTCTCACTCTGCACAACTTCCTGAAGGTTATTCCAGTCTCCATGGAATTCCTCTAGTTTATTATTCCTTTTAGCACAATAGTATTCCATCTCCAACATATACCATAATTTATTCAGCCATTCCCCAGTTGAGGGGCATACCTTCATTTTCCAGTTTTTGGCCACCACAAAGAGTGCAGCTATGAATATTCTTGTACAAGACTTTTTTACTTATTGTCTATTTGGGGTACAAACCCAGCAGTGCTATGGTTTGATCAAAGGGCAGACAGTTTTTTATTGCCTTTTGGGCATAGTTCCAAATTGCCCTCCAGAATGGTTAGATCAATTTACAACTCCACCAGCAATGTATTAATGTCCCCACTTTGCCCCATCCCCTCCAACATTCATTACTTTCCTTCAATGTCATAATAGCCAATCTGCTAGGTGTGAGGTGATACCTCAGCATTTTTTGATTTGTATCTCTCTGATTATCAGAGATTTAGAAAACTTTTTTCCTGTGCTTATTAATAGTTTTGATTTCATTAGCTAAAAACTGCCTATTCATGTCCATTGTCCATTTATCAATTGGAGAATGGCTAGATTTTTTGTACAATTGATTTAGGTCTCCATAAATTTGAGTAATTAGACCTTTGTCAGAGGTTTTTGTTATAAAGATTGTTTCCAAATTTGTGGCTTACCTTCAAATTTTGGTTACATTGGCTTTGTTTGTACAAAAACGTATTAATTCGATGTAATCAAAATTATTTAATTTACATTTTTGGGACTCTTTCTACGTATTTCTTGGTTTTAATGTATTTCCCTTCCCAAAGGTCTGACATGTATACTATTCTGTGGTCACCTAATTTACTTATAGTTTCCTTATGTTCAAGTCATTCACCCATTCTGACTTTATCGTGGTGTAGGGTGTGAGGTATTGATCCAGACCTAATCTCTCCCATACTCTCTTCCACTTTTCCCAGCAGTTTTTGTCAAATAGTGAATTTTTGTCCCAAAAGCTGGGGTCTTTGGGTTTGTCATAGACTTTCTTCTTGAGGTCACTTATCTCAAGTCTATTCCACTGATCCTCCTTCCTGTCTATTAGCCAGTACCAAATTGTTTTGATGACCACTGTTTTATAATATAGTTTGAGATCTGGGACTTCAAGGCCACCTTCCTTTGTATTTTTTTCATTATTTCCCTGGATATCCTTGATCATTTGTCCTTCCAAATGACCATTGTTATGTTTTGGTTTTTTTTTTTCTAATTCAGTAAAAAAAATTTTTTTGAAGTTCAATGGGTATGGCACAAAATATATATATATATATATCAATTTGGGTAGGATGTTCATTTTTATTGCTCATCCTACCTATGAGCAGTTAATGTTTTCCAATTGCTCGGGTCTAGTTTTAATTGTGTGGAGAGTGTTTTGTGGTTGTGTTCATATAGTTCCTGTGTTTGTCTCCTAAGTAGTTTATTTTCTCTAAGGTGATTTTGAATGGGATTTCTCTTTCTAATTCTTGCTGCTGAGATGTGTTGGGAATATATAGGAATGCTGATGACTTATGTGGGTTTATTTTGTATCCTGCAATGAAGCTAAAGTTGTTGATTATTTCAATTAGCTTTTTTGTTGATTCTCTAGGATTCTTTAAGTAGACCATCATATCATCCCCAAAGAGTGAAAACTTGGTCTCCTCCTTGCCTATTTTAATGCCTTCAATTTCTTTTTCTTCTCTAATTGCTACTGCTAGTGTTTCTAGTACAATGTTAAATAATAGAGATGATAATGGGCATCCTTGTTTCACTCCTGGTCTTATTGGGAATGCATCTAGTTCATCCCCATGGCAGATGATGTTAGCTGATGGTTTTAGATATATACTCTTTATTATTTTCAGGAAAGACCCTTCTCTTCCTATAATTTCAAATGTTTTTAATAGGAATGGGTATTGTATTTTATCAACGGCTTTTTCTGCATCTATTGAGATAATCATATGGTTTTTGTTGGTTTGCTTGTTGATCTTGTCAATTATGTAGATGGTTTTCCTAATATTGAACCAGTCCTGCATTCCTGGTATGAATCCTACTTGATCATAATGAATGACCCTCCTGATCACTTGCCGAAGTCATTTTGCTAGTATCCTGTTTATGATTTTTGCCTCTGTGTTCCTTAGGGAGATTGGTCTGTAGTTTTCTTTCTCTGTTTTTGACCTACCTGGCTTTGGAATCAATACCATATTTGTATCATAAAAGGAGTTTGGTAGCACTCCCTCTTTGCATATTATGTCAAATAGTTTGTAAAATATTGGGATTAGCTATTCTTTAAATGTTTGATAGAATTCACTTGTGAATCCATCAGGCCCTGGGGATTTTTTCTTAGGGAGTTCTTTGATGGCCTGTTGGATTTCTTTTTCTGATATGGGATTATTTAAGAATTCTATTTCTTCTTCTGTTAGTCTAGGCAATTTATATTTTTGTAAATATTCATGCATATTGCCTAGATTGGCATATTTTTGCCATATAATTGGGCAAAGAAGTTTTTAAAGATTGCCTTAATTTCCTCTTCATTGGAGGTAAGGTCCCCCTTTTCATCTATGATACTGTTAATTTGCTTTTATTCTCTCCTTTTTAAAATTAGGTTGTCTAGTACCTTGTCTATTTTGTTTGATTTTTTCAAAGTACCAGCTTCTTGTCTTATTTATTAGAACAATAGTTCTATCACCTTCAATTTTATTAATTTCTCCCTTAATTTTTAGGATTTCTAATTTGGTTTTCTTCTGGGGGGTTTTAATTTGTTTGCTTTCAAGTTTTTTTTGATTTTCATGTTCAATTCATTGATCTCTTCCCTCCCTAATTCGTTAATATATAACTCAGGGATATGAATTTTCCTCTGAGTACTGCTTTGGTTGCATCCTGTCAGGTTTGAAAGGATGTCTCACAATTGTTATTTTCTTCAATGAAATTATTGTTTCTATGATTTGTTCTCTAAATAACTGATTTTGGAGAATCATATCATTTAATTTCCAATTGATTTTTGATTTTCCTCTCCAGATACCCTTACTGATCATCATTTTTCTTGCTTTATGATCTGAAAAGTTTGCATTATTTCTGCTTTTCTACATTTGTATGCCATGTTTCTGTAACCTAGTGTATGATCAATCTTTGTGAATGTACTATGTCATGCTGAGAAGGTGTATTCCTTTTTGTCCCTATTTATTTTTCTCCATATGTTTATTAACTCTAATTTTTCTATGATTTCATTCAACTCTTTTACCTCTTATTTATTTATTTTTTGATTTGATTTATCTACATTTGATAATGGTTGGTTTAGGTCTCCCACTACTATAGTTTTCCTGTCTATTTCCTCCTTCAATTCTCCTACTTTCTCCATTAGTAATTTGGGTGCTATACCATTTGGTGCATACATGTTGATTAGTGATATTTCCTCGTTGTCTATACTCCCTTTTATCAGGACATATTTACCTTTCCTATCCCTTTTAACCAGGCCTATTTTTGTTTTGGCTTTGCCAGATGTCATGATGGAAACTCCTGCCTTCTTTCTATCAGTTGAGGCCCAAAATGTCAAACTGCATCCTTCAATTTTGACCTTATGAGTATCTATCTGCCTCATGTGTGTTTCTGGAAGACAACATATGGTAGGGTTTTGGATTCTAATCTATTCTTCTATTTATCTACATTTTGTGGGTGAGTGTTCATCTCATTCATGTTCAAAGTTATGATTTTCACTTGTGGATTCCCTGGCATTTTAATATCCTCCCCTACTTCTTACCTTTCTTCTTTAACTATAAACTTTTAAACCAGTGATTTACTTTAGATCATGTCCCTTAGGCCCTTCCCTTGATATACTTCCCTTTCTAGTCCCTCCCTTTTTGTTCCCTTTCCCCCCCTCTCCTTTCCTCTTTTTTTCTATTCCCTCCCCTCCCTCTCCTTAATTTCCCCTTCTTTCTTACCCTATTGGATAAGATAGAATTCAAGATCCCAATGGATCTAGATGTTCTTCCCTCTCAGAGTTGATTTCACTGAGAGTAATGTTTAAGTAAAAGCTGTTCGCACTCTCTTCCTCTCCTCATAGGAGACTTCTTCCCCTCCCCTTCCCATGTGTATCTTTGTGTGACAAAGATAATTCTATTTAGTTTTTTTTTTCTAATTCTTTAATATATCTTAGTACCCTTAATGATACTCCCTGTCTCTTTTTCTTTCTCCCCCCCTTTCTCCATATTGTCTTGATACCTCAATCTTTCCCTATGTGTGATTCTTCTAACTACTCTAATGATGCCTACAATTTTTGAGAGTTACATATTATATTTTCCCCACATATTAATATATATATATATATATAATTTGATATAAATGTAGTCCTTATAGAAGAGAGTTTGTATAAAAGAAAAAGATAACATTTTTCTCCTTTTCCCTTTCCTTCATATTTACATTTTCATGTTTCTCTTGCTCTTTGTTTTTGGATGTCAAACTTTCCACAGAGCTCGGGTCTTTCTTTATAAATACTTGGAAATCTTCTATTTTGTTGAATGCCCATACTTTCCCCTGGAAGTGTATAGTCAGTTTTGATGGATAGCTGATTCTCGGTTGAAGACCCAGCTGTCTTGCCTTTCTGCATATCATGTTCCATTCCTTATGGTTGTTCAGTGTGGAAATTGCAAGGTCTTGTGTAACCCTGATTGGCATTCCTTTATATCTAAATTGTCTTTTTCTGGCTTCTCTTAAGATTTTTTCTTTTGCTTGAAAGCTTTGGAATTTCGCAATTACATTCCAGGGAGTTAACTTTTGGGGATTTAGTGTAGAGGGTGTTCTGGGAACTCTTTCAATGTCTATATTGCTCCCTTGTTCTAGAATCTCTGGGCAGTTTCTTGGATGATATCTTGTATTATTATATCAAGATTACTGTTTATTTCTGGCTTTTCTGGTAGACCAATGATTCTCAGATTGTCTATCCTTCCTCCTTTATCCAGGTCTATCACCTTGTCAGTGAGATATTTTATGTTATCTTCTATTCCCTTAGTCTTTTGATTTTGCTTTATTAATTCTTGCTCTTTTGCAAGATCATTGTCTTCTAGTTGTCTGACCTTTAAAGATTTATTTTCCTTTACAATTTGGTCTTTTTGAGTTCTTGGTTTTTGAGGCTTCAAGCTGTTTCTGCTGTTGCTTGTTTTCATCCTTCAGATTGCTGAGTTTCTTTTGCATAATTTCCCATTTTTCCTGCCAGAAGGCTTCCATCTTTTTGATAACTTCCAATTTAAATTCTTCAAGAACTTATGGACAATTTCCATTTCTTTTGGAAGGTTTTGGAGCATTTGTTTGTGTTTCCTCTTCTATTACCTCTGTATTCTGTTTTTTCTTCCCTAAAATATATCCAAAGTCACCCCTTTCTTCTTGCTTTTCTTGGTGTTGGGAGGCTGTTGTGCCTGTGCACTGCTTGCCATCTCTATGTTTTTTTCTCCCCTTTCAAGTCAGAAATCTGATTGAGGAGGGCTTTCTCTCAGTGTAAAGGTCAAATGATCAAGGCTTTAGCCTTGGTCTAATTCTCGTTTCTCCACAGCTGTGCTGTCTTCCCGGGGGAGCCCAGGGTCTGCCCTCCCTTGTCTTCCATCATTTTAGTTATTATTGCTCTCAGGTGTAGGTCTTTGGTTTTTTTTGTTAGTTCCCAAGTCCTGTGGGTGCCCCTTGCTCACTTTACAGGATCCCTTCACGCACTCATTGATTATAGCGCACTAGTTCTGGGAGCCTGTGATCTGAGTTTCCCTCACCCGCATGCCAGAGTTTCAGGTGTAACTACTCTCAGGAGTATGTCCTTGGTGGTCTTATTCAGGTTCCCAGTCATGGGGCTGCTTGTTTTTCAGTCCAGAGATGCCCCTCCCTCACTTGTTGATTCTGGCCCCCAGTGCTGACTTAAACTCTGGCTCCCATCGGTGTGATGGATGGGGCAGCTTTTCCTTTCCTTATATTGTGGAAATGCCTTAGTGTAGAGCCTCTCCTTTCTCATGAGAATGGTTGGATTTTTGTTGTTGTTGTTGTTTGTTTGTTTTGGGGAGGTCTTTTGAGGTCTTCTGTGTCATTGGGTCTGAGGAGAGGGAGCGAGCCACGTGTACTCTGCAGCCATGCTTACCTGGAAGTCCCTCCTGACTCCATTTTGTAAACAACCTTCATTTTGATACTCTATTTTTATTTTCATTTAAATCACCTTATTTCATGGAATTCCTCCTCCTTCCTCTCCCCTTCCTAACATGGAAAGCCCATAATCCATATTTTGATAAGAAATCAGAGTACTTAAGCATACAAGCGGTTCTATAACTCATTTGTTGTTTTCTTGCATTATGTAAAAATCTGTAAAATATATATTTAGATTCCAGTGACTACAGAGTTGCCTACTACTTATTTCTTGTGCAACTGTGTACATTGACAATAAGTTGATATGCTCAAAATTTCGATCTTTGTCTACTCAGTTATCACAGATTAAACAGGTGACACCTCACACTTCCTCAACTTATATCCTATGACATATTCCTCTATTATCACACTGCAGTTATAAAAAGTGGTAGTCATACTTAAATAAAAATCTAATCCACATAAAATTAAAATGTTCATGAATTCAGGAATTGCTTTATCTGATGATTTTTTTAATATTTCACATCTCCCTCTGCCTTACAACCCCAAATTCTGTTTTTCTTTTTTATTCTTTTTAAAAAATTTTTTAAATTTATTTATTGAGTCAATTTATAACATTATTCCTTGGTTACGAGAATCATATTTTTTCTCTCCCTCCTCTACCCCTACCCTTCCCATAGCTGATGCACAATTTTACTGGGTATTACATACATCCTTGATCAAAACCTATTTTCGTATTTTTGGTGTTTGCATTAGGATGTTCATTTAGAGACTCCATCCCCAGTCATGTCCCCTCAACCTATGTAATCAAGCAATTGTTCTTCTTCTGTGTTTCTCCCACAGTTTTTCCTTTGAGTGTGGATAGTGTTTTTTCTCGTAGATACCACCAAGTTGTTCAGGATCACTGAATTGCCATTAATGGAGAAGTCCTTTACATTCGATTGTACCACAGTGTATCAGTCTCTGTATACAATGTTCTCCTGGTTCTACTCCTTTCGCTCTTCATCAATTCTTGGAGGTCATTCCAGTTCCCATGGAATTCCTCCACTTTATTATTCCTTTGAGCACAATATTATTTCATCACCAACCTATACCACAATGTGTTCAGCCATTCCCCAATTCAAGGGCATCCTCTCATTTTCCAATTTTTTTACCACCACAAAAAGCACAGCTATGAATATTCTTGTACAAATCTTTTTCCTTATTATCTCTTTGGGATACAAACCTAGCAATGTTATGACTGGATCAAAGAGCAGACAGTCTTTTATCACCCTTTGGGCATAGTTCCAAATTGCCTTCCACAATGGTTGGATCAATTCATAACTCCACCAGGAATGCATTAATGTCCCTACTTTGCCACATCCCCTCCAGCATTCATTACTTTCAATGCTGTCATGTTAGCCAATCTGCTTAGTGTAAGGTGATACCTCAGCATTGTTTTGATTTCCATCTCTCTGATTATAAGAGAATTAGAACACTTTTTAAATGTGCTTATTAATAGTTTTGATTTCATTGGCTGAAAATTGCCTATTCAGGTCCTTTGCCCATTTATCAATTGAAGAATATCTTGATTTTATGCACAATTAGTTTATCTCATTATAAATCTGAGTAATTAGACCATTGTCAGAGGTTTTTGTTATGAAGATTATCTCCCAATTTGTTGCTTCCCTTCTAATTTTGTTTCCATTGGTTTTGTTTGTACAAAACCTTTTTCATTTGATGTAATAAAAATTATTGATTTTTACATTTTGTGATTTTTTCTAGCTCTTGCTTGGTTTTAAAATCTTTCCTTTCTCAAACATCTGACCTATATACTATTCTGTGTTCACCTAATTTGCTTATAGTTTCCTTCTTTATATTCAAGTCATTCACCCATACTGAGTTTATCTTGGGGTAGGGTGTGAGATGTTGATCCAAACCCAATCTCTCCCATACTGTCTTCCAATTTTCCCAGCAGTTTTTATCAAATAGTGGATTTTTGTTCCAAAAGCTGGGACCAAATCCTCTTTTTCACCTTCACCATGACCTTCGATTATTCAGACATCCATTGATTCTTTTCCAAGCAAGTCCATTCATTAACTACATTCTCCTCTCTCCCTATCTTGATTCCTTGTGAAACTCAGACACTATTATACATTCTGACTTTCTTTCAAGTCCCTTCCCTCCTTATCCTGTGAGGCTCAATGAAGAAAGCAGCCATGATTGCCTGAGATTGCTGTCAAATCCCAATCTCTCACACAAAGGTACTACTGCTCTCACTCAATGGTCATCATTAAATCCTGAGTCCCCCTCACTCTGAAGAGCAAAGATATCCTTGTAACATCATGACTGAAAGTACCAAACCTACCTTTCCCTAAAAACAGATTAGCAAGCACTGTTTCTCAACTTGCTTATGTCTGTAATAGCAATCCTGATAAGGTTCATATGTAAAGTCATTTTCACAAACATCATCTTGTGGGAAAATAACACCCCATCCCCAGAATGTTTTAATTCTGAGTATTCTATTTTCATTAAAAATCTTTGTCTTTGTTATAATAAACAAAGCTCATATTCCCCAGTCATGGTGCTGTGGTTATTCTATTTGGTTCTTCTCAGATATTCTGATCACAGTCATTCTTGTCCTTCCTTTTCATCTCATTTTTTCTCTCTATCTGCTAGTCTTTATCAGGCTAACTCTCTCTCTCTCTCTCCTTTGTTTCAATGGCCCTCAAATTCAGTCACTCATCACCCTGCCTCCCATACATGATTGTGATATTATCCAATCACTTTTGAAGTACTGTCACGCTTCAGCTTTAAATAACTCCCCAAATTGTAATAGTGTGGCCTTCTATCTCCTATTTAAAGAAGCTTATTTCTCTTCACTATATCCCTTATGTAACTGAACCCTAAAGGAAATCACAAAATCATCCTGACTGTTTGCTACAAATTTATAGTACATAATCTCTATAAGGCCTTCACTGAAGCACTTTGACTCCTCTAGAAAATGCCTTACTACCTAATTTAACACAGCAGCTTTTCTAAATATTTTAATCTCTCATCAGACTTCCCAGATGTTATCCCCCAAATTGTAGCTGATAACTTTGTCTATAATTCTATGAAAATATTGACACCATTTTCCAAGAACTTTTTTCCTCCTCTCATCATATATCATACAGATGCCTTCTACCACAATATACTTCTTTGCCTCTACTTTCACATGAAGAAATGGTCCTCCTCCTTGCTACATCACACTCTTCTACATGCATATGAGATATCATCCCATCCCATATTCAATTCACTTAATAATCTCTTATTTCTCTTCAGTCTTTTCTCCCCTATCAAATTCTTCATGGCCCCTTTTTGGAGGATTTTCTTGACAAAGACAATTGAGTATTTTGACAATTGTTTCTCTGGCTCATTTTGCAAATAAGAAATCTGAGGTAAACAAAATTAAGTGATTTGCCCTTGGTCACACATCTTAGTTTCTGAGGTCAGATTTGAGCTCAGTTTTTCCACACTTCAGATCCAGCACTCTATCCATTGTGCCACCTACTATCTCATTTATCTTTTGTCTATCTTCTTCTCATTGTATTACACTTACTCTCATTAGCTCCCATAGATTCAATCTACTCTGATGATGATTCTTAAATCTATTGATCTACCCTTGAGCTCTCTGTTGAACTCTAATCTGACATCCCCAAACTATTTATTGGATATTTGAACTAGATATTTGTGATAGTCCTCATCTTAATGACATAGGTATTTTCCAAACTTCAATATTGTCCTGGGCTGGAAAAATATCTCATCTCAACCTTTTCTGAGTTTTGCCACTCCAAAATTTTCTCTGATACATTATTTTAAACTTGCTTGTAGCGGTATGTTTGGAGAATTCTAATAGAATTCTCATTCTAATTCTGTGCCATCTTTTCTCCACCTTAACAGCTATATTTTTGATAGAATATTTTCACCAAGAAATGATAATCTAATGACTATTTCTTATAAATTCGTCACTATTTGATAAAAAACTGCTGGGAAAATTGGAAGACAGTATAGGAGAGATTGGGATTGGATCAACATCTCACACCCTACCCCAAGATAAACTCAGTATGGGTGAATGACTTGAATATAAAGAAGGAAACTATAAGCAAATTAGGTGAACACAGAATAGTATATAGGTCAGATGTTTGAGAAAGGAAAGACTTTAAAACCAAGCAAGAGCTAGAAAAAAATCATAAAATGTAAAAATCAATAATCTTTATTACATCAAATGAAAAAGGTTTTGTACAAACAAAACCAATGGAAACAAAATTAGAAGGGAAGCAACAAATTGGGAAACAATCTTCATAACAAAAACCTCTGACAATGGTCTAATTACTCAGATTTATAATGAGATAAACTAATTGTGCATAAAATCAAGATATCCTTCAATTGATAAATGGGCAAGGGACCTGAATAGGCAATTTCCAGTTAAAGAAACCAAAGCTATTAATAAGCACATTAAAAAAGTGTTCTAAATCTCTTAAAATCAGAGACGTGCAAATCAAAACTCTGAGGTATCACCTCATACCTAGCAGATTGGCTAACATGACAACACTGGAAAGTAATGAATGCTGGGGGGGATGTGGCAAAGTAGGGACATTAATTCATTGCTGGTGGAGTTGTGAATTGATCCAACCATTGTGGAAGGCAATTTGGAGCTATGCCCAAAGGGTGATAAAAGACTGTCTGCCCTTTGATCCAGCCATAGCACTGCTGGGTTTGTACCCCAAAGAGATAATAAGGAAAAAGACTTGTACGAGAATATTCATAGTTGAGCTCTTTGTGGTGGCCAAAAATTGGAAAATGAGGGGATGCCCTTGAATTGGGGAATGGCTGAACACATTGTGGTATATGTTGGTGATGGAATACTATTGTGCTAAAAGGAATAATAAAGTGGAGGAATTCCATGGAGACTAGAACAACCTCCAGGAAGTGATGCAGAACAAAAGGAGCAAAACCAAGAGAACATTGTACACAAAGACTGATACATTGTGGTACAATCAAATGTAATGGACTTCTACACTAGTGGCAATGCAGTGATCCTGAACAACCTGGTGGGGTCTATGAAAAAAATCATTATCCATATTCAGAGGAAAAACTATGGAAATGGAAACAGAGAAGCAAAATAACTGTTTTAGATCATGGGTCGAGGGGATATGGCTGGGTATGTAGACTCTAAATGAACATCCTAATGCAAACACCACCAACATGGAAATAGGTTCTGATCAAGGACACATGTAATACCCAATGAAATTGTGTGTCCGCAGGATGAAGGGTGGAGCAAGGGGAGGTGGGGAAATAATGTGATTCTTGTAACCCAGGAAAAATGTTCTAAATTGACTAATTTAATTAATTAAAATACATGTTTTCAGGTGTTTTTGGTCTAATAGACGTAGACTACCTGTCTGGAATCACAGAATGATTTCATTTGAATGCTGTTTAAGATTTTTTAAAATAGTCTCCTCCAACTTTAATGGCTAGGTTCCTTGAGAATAGTAATTCTTTTCTTTTTACTTCTCAGAGTAAGGTGGAGACATTGTTGTATAGTGGATGAAGTCCTGGCCTTAGAATCGGGAAGATATGATTTCAAATCCTGTTTCAGATTTACTAAGCTATGTGGCCATAACTGGACCACATAACTTCTATATGACAAACATCTATATCACTTAAGAAACTTTCTCAAAATTATTTATTAAGCCAGAAGCAAGTTAAAAGTATTTGTAAACTATGGTAAAACCCTTGTTTATTTAATCAGCTTCCTTACATGCCAAAGAACACAAATTATATTTTTTCAAGAGATTATGTTTGAAGTTGATTATTTTATACCTTTTTTCCTCCCACTCTTCTTTTTGATTTCTTTCTGCTCCTTTTTCCTTAAATACTTTTTAGGTACTGATCATACAGAGCACTGTGGTAGACACTGAAAAATGGTGCTATATTCTATGAAATCAAGGAACAATGAGTTGAGGTCACATTATGTTATTTCCTTTTGTGGAGGCTCTCTGTTGATAGCTAATTTTTATTCAAGATTCATGTATTTTAACACCTCAGTTGCAGAGAATATTTTAAATCAATTTATCAATCAATGGGCATTCATTTATTAATCAATTACATATAATTTCATATATGTGAGAACCCTGCAAGTATTATATGATGGGTGGTATATGTGAATTTCCTGAGATTTTTGAATGAATCTCCTTCTGTAGGGAAATTACATTAATAGCCTTAATCTTTGGGCTCACAATTATTTGTTCCCTGACAATAGAATGTAAAATATTTTAATAAGCACATACTTATAAATAACCAAAATATTTCTATTTCTCTTGGCCAACAAATATCTCAAGGTTACAGATGATATCTCTTCAGTAATGATAATATCAAATTTTAATTAATATATGTTAGATTTTTGCATTCATTGTAATTATGCATCGCCCTTATATTTCACAATTTAACATGCTATACCCAGGATACCAAATGAGATTGATTTCTGAAACACTTTATAAAAAGTAATTCTGACAAGTTCATAAAAAGAAAGTTAAAGAAAAACCATAGCAAAAAGTATTTCAAGAAAGATGTTATAACTTATTAAATTTTTAATAAACTGATTCATTTAGGAATTAAGTGAATTTTTATATGAACATAATATTTCTAGATGAATGATTTGCATTGGCACAAATTTACATCCATTTTCACACTACTTTTTATCAAATATATTTATTTCTACATTTCTTTTGTTCATTTGTAGGTATTTAGACACTATGCTTTTATATGTATGTACATATATGTGGACTCATATTTATATATGCATATGAGAATATAGAGGGGAGTTGTGTAGACAGATATTTTTCTACATATATCAACCAAATATTTTCCTCATTATATTTTATTTTTCCCCTCAGAGTATAGACTAAAACATTTCATATAGCAAGCACTAAAGTTTTTAATAAATTAATTAAATGAAAGCATGATTTAATGACTTTTGAGGCACTATGGACTAGTGAAGATACCACTAATGCTGGAGTTGGGAAGACCTAGGTTTCTAAGAGACTTATTAGCTTTGTTATCTTATACAAGTTGCTTAACCTCTCTGTGCCTTATTAGGAGTATAAGGTAATGGAACACAATGGCTTCAAAAATCCCTTCTATCTTCCAGTCTATGATCTATCATGACTTGCTTTTTGTCTGACTAACTTTATGAAATGATTTTACAAAGAAGGAATATATCTTTGGTTAAGCTGATCAGTTATTTGAATTGGTGATCTCAGAAGTCACTTAGTCAAAGCCTATACTTGGTGATGGGGATCCTTTATAACAGTGATGGCAAACCTTTTAGAAATGGAGTGCCAGACCCTATACCCTAGACCGAGTGCCATGACCCACCCTTTCCCCTGCCCAACCCCTCATCTCAGACAGGGGAGGGAGGAAGCATTCCCATTGGGCTACGAGGCAGAGTGATAGATAATGAGAGGTGAATTTATAGAGGGGTTGGAGAGTGACCCTAGAACTCTACTCCCCTTCTGCTCTGTGCCACACTATGAGCTATGTTCCCCTCAAACCTAGCTCTTCTCCAACTCTACCTCAGGAATCACCTTCATCAGAGACTCAACAAGCTGCCACCTGAGTCATGCCATTATTTAGCATGTGATCCCCCACCCCAGCACCTTAACCCATACCTAGGAGGGAGAAAGTGTTCCTATTGGGCTTCTGGACAGAGGATCTAGTAAAATGAAAAATGTCTTCAGGCGCATGAAGAGGGGGAGGAGAACATCTCTTCCCTGAGTCTCTCTGGCTTTCTAGAAATCAGTTCTGGTGAGTGACTGCAGGTGTACTCACAGAGAGGGCTCTGCATGCCCTTTCTGGAATGTGTGCCATATGTTTGTCATCACTTTTTAAAAATAGTATCTCTAACCAATGATCATTTATTCTCATTGTGAAGACCAACATTGAGGCTGCATAAACCATTTAAAGAAAACTATAATCATTAGAAACTTTATTTTTCTATTATTTTGAATTCTGTTTCCATGTAGCTTTTGTCCTTTGATATTAGTTTTGCCCTCTAAGGTTAAGTAAGATCTTTCTGGTAGCAAAACCAGATGTATCCATTTTCCTGGTCTATAGTTTTATCAATGAGGTGTTTCACATTTTCCTCATTTTTTCATTCTTATTATTTTGTTTTATAGATTCTGGGTACCTTGTCAATTCATTTGCTTCTCATTGTTGAATTCTAATTTTTTAAAGCATGAATTTTATCCCTGGATTTTTTTATCATTCTTTTCCTTTTGTACTGTTTTCCTTTGTAGGTCATCTTTCACTTTCTTTTCCTCATTTTCAAGCTGGCCATTTCTGACTTTTTCGATAATATTTTCTAGTTTTAGTTAATGTGACTGTTTCAAAATGACTGATTTTGCTTTTTTAGTTCTTTTCCCAATTTTCTTCAGTCTCTCCTAATTGTTTCTTGAGTTGTGTTTTGAGTTCTTCCAAAACCTGAGTCCAATTAGCTGGAGTTTCTGTATTTTTTTTGCTTGGTGTTACTTGGTCCTCCTCTGTTCCGTTACTCTTTGTTCATTACCTGGATCAAAGCTGTCAATTGTAATTTATTTTTTTCTGTTGTTTACTCTTCCCCCCCCCACCCCATTTGCTAGATCTGTGGGTTTGGGCTATTCTGTCCTGAAGGGGCTTCTTCTATGTTCTGCTGATTAAATTGATTAGTGTGATGGAGCTGGCCTGCTAAATTAATGAGCCCTGAGGCCAGATATTCTCCAGCTAGTAGCAGAAGTTGAAGGGTTAGGTGAAGGTGTGGAGGCTGAAGGAAGTTGTGCTCCCCTTCCTGTTATCAAGATATTCTGTCATGGTTGTAGCCTTTGTCCTGGGATCTGAATCAGCAGGATTACAAAGTCAACTCTCAGTGCAGTCAGTGGGGGGAGGGTATTAGAGATTGAGCTTCCCTGCCCTCTGAAGACTTCTTATTTGCCCTATTTATAGACTAGATTAAGCCAGGGAGGAGCTGATCTGGAGAGCTGGATGTACCCTGAAGCCAAAACTTGGAGAAGTGGAGGCCCACCATGGAGAGTAGTGGCTGAGATTAGGCTACCTAACCTGCTGTGGTTAGAGCACTGTGTGCCACAGTTGTGGTAACAAGGCACTCCCTCTGGGCTATAGCCCTTGCTCTGAGATTAAAGCAACCTTCAGAGACTCAGCACAGTAAGTGGGGGAGGGGTCATGGGACCTTCCTTCTTCCTTTTCCTTAAACCAGAGAATTCAACTTTCTTTGCATACTTTTTAAGTTTAATCAAGTAGGAGTGTCTCCTGGCTCTGTCCTGTTGTTATATTTGGCTTTCTGTCCCCTCAAAGCACTTTGTTTTTGATTGGTGTGGAAGGATGTTCAAAGAGGTCTGGACTTTTTTTGCTTCTAAGTGACCATCTTGACTCTGCACCCATCCCCTCTATTTTCAATTCTACTGGACCTTTTCTGTACTTCAGCAAATTACTAAGTTTGTGGACAGTATCTCATCAATCACATATACATGTACTTTACTTAGAAAGTAAGTCATTTTGACCAATTGCCTAGATCTCATTTAAAGTAGTAGAAGTTCTTCTATTATCTGTTAATTTATCTTAGCTATCAGTTCTCTATTAGCACTTTTTGTTCCATCTTTTCTAGTCATAATTTTTCTTGATAGCCAAAAGGAAGCAAATTAGGAATTTTCTTTCAGTGAATTTTAGCTCTTTGTTTCTAGTTTTGCTCATTATTTTCTCATTTGTTCACAGGAATCAACCTATTCTATTGCTCATTTTCTTGCTCCTTATATTAAACTATTCTCTATTTTCAATGACTTGCATGTTTCCTCTAAAAATCATCCCTGTCTTTTCTCTATGTAATTCTTCTCAATGATCTCCTTTCAAACATGTTAGGGTATTTATTTGAATGATCTTGATGATGTGACTTGAGAGATTATCTTCTTTTCTCACATCTTGCTCATGTTTTTTTTTTAATTTCTATTCTTCTAAATTATTTACTTAAATCTTATAGCCTGCTATAAAATATTGTGTAATGTTCTATTGTCATTTTATGATATTCATTTCTATTTCTTGTAGATCATTGTGTTCTATTTTGTGCAACTATATGGAATTAATGTAAACTCTTTATATTGAAATTATGGGCTTTAATTTCTATAAGAATATGGAGGTCACTAAAAGAGTTTGATAATTTCTTGAGGATGGTCCAACTTACTCTCTTCTTCTTTAAAAGTACTCCCCATAATTGCTAAAAATAACTTATTTTTTACATCAGAATGCCCAATTTATTCCAAAATGGGATAAAACATATTTTACAGTGCATAAATACAAATGGAAGACATGATATAGAAATATTTAAGTATTACTTTATGATTTAAAAAATAAAAGATATTATCTAAGATCCTTTTCCTCCTAGGATACAAAGTAAGTATATTCCCCAATTCCAATTAGAATGAGTATATTAAACCCCTTTCATTGTCTGAATAAACAATCAAAATAAATTAGTCCCTTTTCATAATAATATTTTCTGAACCTCCTACAAACATGGTCAGGCCTGCATTAAAAGATGCCATGAATTTCTTGAAGGTCAGTGACTCAGAATGCTAAGAACATTTAGTATTCTATGTGATTTTATCTAGTATGTATTTTTCACTTTTTTCAATTCACTGTATAGAAAAAAACATGGGAACTCAAACCATTCTTGAAAAAAGTCTTGATCAAACACTCTTGAAGGATCCTTCATTGACTTCTTCCTAGCAATATTTCTCCAGTTTACAGTTGGCTTACTGTACAAGATGCCAGCCCCTTTAATCCCAGACTCCATCATTATCATTTGCTGGCTTACTGTATCAAAAGGTTGAGACCACACCTGTTAGGACAGTCACAGATTGAGAAATCATCTAATTTATCAAAATGTGAGTGTTCTGAGAAACGGTAAACTTACCTTTCCCCATATTAAAAATCTAAAGGAGGCTGATCTATGGGTAATAATATCCTGCACCAAAGTACTAAAAGCTTGATACAAGCCATGAATTCCATCAGACTTGGAGATTTTCATAAGGAAGTATTCCTAGGTTTTTGAAGTATTTCTTTTTTCAGACATCTGCCACTGAATTGCTAAGAGTATCCTTGTAAAATCTAAGTAGGTAAATGAGAAAAGTAGATCTGACTGCCCAACAGAAGCAATGTTTCTAGTAAAATATCTCCAAAAATTCATGTGTTTGTCCATTCCTACCCTAAATACCAACTGATATTTATAGTTAAAGACAA
Source organism: Monodelphis domestica (assembly GCF_027887165.1). Classification (NCBI taxonomy): domain Eukaryota; kingdom Metazoa; phylum Chordata; class Mammalia; order Didelphimorphia; family Didelphidae; genus Monodelphis; species Monodelphis domestica. The sequence goes on from NC_077231.1 coordinate 243,526,624, forward strand.
AATTAAAAGTGTGCATGTTATATTTGCTAAGACATCCTGCCTGAAGAAAGGTAGTTTTTTTTATTGTTTCTTTGGAATTTAGCTTAAACAGTTGGTACATTATGTCTTTGTACTGCTTATCAGTGGAATTTTTTGCATGATGCACTTGAATCAGTAGTTTCTTAATGAAGCAACCAATGTATTAGAGATAGTGGTAGCTATGTGACTGGTCTTGAAATCTATTCCCTGGATCATTTACTCCATTTCTTAGCCAATACCATATTTTTTTTGATGGTTGCCACTTTATAATATAGTTTGAGATTTGATATTTGTTAAAATTATTTTGATTAGTTTTTAGATGATTCTCAAGTATTCTCTAAATATATCATTATATCATCTGCAAAGCATGAGAGCTTTATTTCTGCATTGCAGGTTCTAATTCCTTTAATTTCTTCTGTTTTCTTTTATTGATATAGCTAGCATTTCTAGTACAATATTGAAAGTAGTGATGATAATGGGCATTTTTGCTTCACTCTTGATCTTCTAGTTTATCTCCATTATATATAAAATTTGCTGAATTGTTTTAGAGAGATGTTATTTATCATTTTGAGGATGATTCCATTTATTCCAATGTACTGTAGCATTTTTTAATAGAAATATCTTTTGAATTATTTTAAAAGCTTTTTTTCTGCACCTATTAAGATAGGGCTTTTTGTTTTTATTACTGTTTTAGTCAGATATACTGACAGTTTTCCTAATGTTGAACCATCCCTACATATTGCCATATTGCATATTTTTGTGATAATTTGCTATAATCTCCTTGTTAGTTTTTAATTACAAGGATTAAATATTCCTAAGGAAGACTGATTTCTGGCTCTGTTGATTAATCTCTAATATGCATAACATGGGGGGCAGTCAGAGTCCTCTCTGTGGGCATCACCACATCACCCCAGCACAGAGTTTGCTAGACTTTACCACTATAAAGCTAGAGGGATTGGGGTGAACCTGCTCCCCTCCCCCATTCCACTCATTTGGCAATTTGGGCACTCTAAATTCTATAGTCTTCTTTTTCTTTTTTTTTCTTTTCCTCATTTAGGTATCAGCACCATATTTGTATGACAAAAAGAATTTGTTGGAGTTCTTCCTCATCTGTTTTTCCAAACAGTGTATATAGTATTGGATAAAATTGTTCTTTAAATGTTTAGTAGAATTCACTCATGAATCCAGCTGGCCTTGGGGCTTTTTCTTAGAGAATTCATTGAGATCTTGTTCTCCCTTTGCCCCAGGCAACAATCAAATCAAATAAGTCAGATAGCTATATTCAATCTCATTTATTTTACATCTAGAGTATGCCCATTGGCAGACTCCATCTTGTTGTTAGTTTTCAAGAAGACATGAAGGAGAGGCTTGTGAGTACCCCAAAAAAGCACATATGCAGACCAAGGTCCCTCATACCTCTGTGAGTCTTGAAATTTTTCAGACTTGTAAACTTACATGTGACTAATCGCCATTTTAAACAGTGAAACTGCTTAGATCTAAAATGTGAGAACTCTACTTAGATCTGAAATGGGAAGACCTCTATTCCACCCATACTTAAGACTGCTTTAGGGGAGAAAACTCCTTGCTAAACAATGAAAGTACTTAAACCCATACTTATAATGAGGCAAAAAGTTCTTTAAGCCATGCCTATTTTTAGAATTAATACAATAGGGTGCTAAGTACTTATAAAGGTCAGGCAACTTGTGAATTTACAAGGAGCAAAGAGGTGAAAACTTATTCAGAAGTTTTTTTCTGGTTCAAACTTACTAAAGGTTAGTCAACTCAGCTGTGAATTCAGAATGGGCTGTCCCTTGGAAAACTTCTACTGTGATTGGTAGATGGAAGAACTTAGGGGAGGTGACATAGGAGAAAACCCCGTATATAAGAAAAAAAGAATCTCTTGAGACATGATCTCTTGAGAAGGAAAAAGCTCTTGAGAGGCAGGCTCTAAGGAGGATCTCTTAGGAAGAATCTCTTAAAGGACAATCTCTAAGGAGGTCTCTCAAGGGAGGCTGACTCTGGCTGGAACTCCCTCTGGGGAGACTCTGTCCCCCAGAATCCTCGCTTGAACAGATCTTATGGTGAGTGATTAAGGACTGATTGATCTTTTCTTTTAGGACTTAGGCCTGGGTTCGCTAGGGCTACCCTGGGCTGGTCTATCCTTTTCTCATTAATTCACTTTTTCTCTCCTTCTCTCTTTCTTTAATTCCTCATTGTATTATTAATTAAAATCTCTATAAAACCCAGTTGTCTTGGGTATATTCATAATTGGGAATATTTCCCTGGCGACCACCTTATATTTGATTTAAAACAAGACACTGTAGTGAAAACATATTTTCTGCAGTCAAATTTAATCACCCACTCTTATATCTACAACAATTTATATCTTCCACTATTTTACTCACTACAGTTTACAACCTCAACCATTTTAACTCTTACAGTTTATAGCTCAACTATTTTAATTATTACAGTTTATGGCATCCACTCTTTTAACTGCCACAGTTTATGGCAGACAACTCTTTTAAATCTTACACCTCTCCCTGTAGATAAGACTTTCCACCACCCTTGAGGGCCAGCACAGCCACCAAAGGGCAAGCCTTTACCAAGGGGAGATCTCCATTTTGTCTCCATCAAGTAACTCAGAGACTCCAGGAGGGAGTAGTAAGGGAAGCCATTTTCATCAACCCTTTCCTCACTGCCTTCAACCCTCATTTCTCCATCTAAGGAGTGTGTCCCCAAAAATTATAGCTTTAATATTTTATTTTTAATATAAAGTCAGATATTTTTATAAGTTTAATGTTTTTCTTACTTTCAAATTTATTAATTTCTAATTTTTCAAGATTTTTATTTTGTTTTTTAATTGGTGATTTTTAGCTTGTTTTTCCTCTTTTTAATTCAATTGCACACCCAATTCATTCAAGTACTCTTACTCAATTTTATTGATGTAAACATTTATATATAATTTTCCCTTAAGTACTGCTCTGGCTATGTCACAAAACTTTTGGGATGTTGTCTGCTTATTTTCATTGTCTTATATAAATTATTGATTTCTACTATGATTTGTTCTTTGACCCACCCATTCTTTAGGCTATTTAGGTTATTCAGTTGCCATGCACTTTATTTTTTCTACAACCCTTTGTTTAGTGTAATTTTTAAAACATTGTGTTATAAAGAAGATGCATTTAATATATTCTTTTCTGCATTTGGCTATTAGGCTTTTATTTCCTAATGTATGATCAAATTTGAAGGTGCATGTACTTCTGAGAAAAAAAAAAAAAGTTTTATTCCTTCTATTTACATTCAGTTTTCTCCATTTCCGGGTTTTTTTTTGTTACCCTGCCTATATGTGGAAAATTTTGTTCCATTTTTGTTTGCAGGGATTACAGTCCCTAGGTTCCCATGGTTGGATTCATGCTCCTCATCTGCCAGATTCTCTTGGTGTCTAGAGCTAGATTGCTTAATCTGGTGAAGGGTTCCCTTAAGTGTACTTGCATCAGATCATTCCACATGCTCCTTAGGTTATGTTATCAGATGGCTATTGTTCATGATCATCAGCATGTGCTAGGTTGCTCCTCACATTTCTGGTTCCATTGCTCTTCCCTCTTAGCCCTGTGACATGTCCTTCCTGCTGACATTCTACTTTTTCTTTGGATGAAACCCTGCATTAATCTGTCTTTTATTGATTCTCCCAGACCAAAATTTGCTTTGGGGCTTTTGTGGTTGTTTGAATGGAGAGTTTAGGTGAGCTCAGAACATTCCTTACTCCATCATCTTGAATATCAGAAGTGGAAGTCCTTTTATTTCTGCTCTTAACATTATCATAATTATTTTAAACAATTCTAATAACTTGGTTTCTAAAACACTCTGATTTGATGAAGAATTTGTTCATATTTTTGAGGTAGGTAGTAAAAATTACCATTTACAGGTGAGGAAAATAAGGCAGAGTGGTAACAGAAATTGCCCCAAATTACAGACTTCTTAAGGGGATGCTGGTGTCTCTCATGTCTTCTATTTATTTTCTTAATCAAGTTAGTTTATTTATTTTCCAATTTAAAACAAAAAAATCCTCTCCCACTTCTTCCTCCATTGGGAAAAAAGGAAAAAATCACAAAATAAATATTCAGATTTTAACCAAATAATGTACTACTTTGCCTATATCCAAACTATACAGGCATCATTCTTCATCAAGTTCCTTTGGAGGATCACAGAGTATATTATTTGTCCTTTTAAATTATGTTTTGTCTTTGCATTGATAAAAGTTTTCAAGATTGTCAAAAACTTTTATTTTCAGATATTTCTATTTTAGCATTTTGTTCCCATTATTAATTTGTTATTATTTCAACTCTTAGCCAAACTACCCCTTTTAATCTTTTCTAGTGGCATTATATTATATTCATCTGACAACTTATTTAACCATTCCCAAATTTATTAATTTAAAATTTTTCAATTATAAATTCTCTCTCTACACCCTTCCCTCACCTGCAGAGGAGGCATGAAATATCCATTCTAGATATATAGATGTGCAATCCATTGTTTAGCTATTCCTCAATGAAGACCCTCTTTTAGTCTTCAATTTTTTTGTCATAATAAAAGGAGATATTGCAAATGTTTGTACAAATAGAACATTTTCTGATTTTCTTGATCTCCTTGGGGCATATGCCTACTAGTGCCATAAGCTTGTCAAAGAGCATGCATGGTTTAGTGATTTCTGGGGATTAGTTTCAAATTGCTTTCCAGAATTCCTGGATCAATTTATAGCCTGACAAACAGTTTATAATGTCTCTTTTTCTACAGTTACTCCACTCCGATTTGATATGTTGATAATTTCTGTTTCTTCTTGTGAAAATTGCCTGGTCATGTTCTTGGAATCTTTTTTTTTCAGTAAATTGGGAATTATTTCCTTATACATTTGGACATGAGATTTTTTTCAGAAAACATTAAAAATCATGTTTTAAGGTTTTTTTTTGATACCTAGATGTACAGTTGACACCATATCATCAGAAAGTTTAGCCTTATCTTGCCACTATTTCCTATAGGTATTAATAAATTTTTTGAACTTTCTGATACCTGAAGGTTAATTTAATCACTACATAAAAAATGAAAAGCTTATTTTTTCTCAGAAAGTCCATTCATGTTATTTATGGAAAGGTATGTACATAAAATGTTAAGTAGGACTTCTAAATCAATTTGATAGAATTCCTTAAGAAAGATTGGCTTTAATTACTATGGAACTATGTAGGTTTTTGATTTTAATTTTATGGGTAGCTTGTGGAAAGATTATGGAGTAGGCCATGAAAGTTCCTCACTTTCTCAGCACCCCAATAAATAGCCAAAAATAGTAACAGAATCCATGCTAAAATCAGCAAAAACAGAAGAGTCAGGAGTGAAACTGAGCAGTCAAGTACAACTAGGGAAAAAGGTTTCTGACTTCCCTGGCATTAGTCTTACCACATAAAAGCAAACAATGCAGATTCAATAAGCTGAAAGCCCAGGGAACAGGACTTGTAGCCTCATCATATCTACTCACTAAGGGTGCAGTCAGTAGGAAGAAAGCCCCAGAAGTAGCTGTGCTGGCTTCAGTCTCAGATCTGGAGAGCAGTATTTGCCCACAGCTGGAGGATGACTGTTCACTCTAGATTAAATACCACAGAATCAATGAGGCAAACTCTCAGGATAGGATCATTAGTCTCACCTTTTTTGGTAGACCTAGAAACTTACATGATTGAGACAGGTGTCAGTGGTCAGCAAACCCTGGAAGAGCTTGTTGAGCTGCAGCTGTAGCCCCAAAGATTCCTACTCACTTAAAATAGGATATCAACTAATGACTAGGGAAGGAATTTGGGGGTCCAAGAGTATGATCCAGATCTATCCTAATCTGTGGAACTGAGAGTGAGGAAGGAGTACCAACTGATGGGTGTGATTGCTAATGACCTGAGACCCTGGTATTTATAGTCATAACTAGGAACAGGGAGTCCCTGGCTACTGCCAAAGAGGGAAAAAGTCCTGTCTTCTTAAAATATCAGAATTGCCAGGGGCCTATCATTAGTGAACCTGAGGTCAATCATAGACTGGTGCTTGAGGGGAAAGGTATAAAATCTGCTCCTGGATTATAAACAATGGAAGAAATAAGTAGAGTTCTGGAAATAATAAACACAAAACATTCTGAAACCTAAGGCACCATCATTCATACCTTAGAAACTCTGGAACTTTAGCATAGAGCTCATTAAGCCTATTGGTCTGGAACCAAAATTTTTAAAATAAATTAGTAAGCAAAAGAAAATAAACCATGGAAAAAAACAAAGCAAAAACTAATTTAAAACTAAATCTTAAAGAATGAGTGCATTAAAGAGCAAATCAGAGGAATAAGAAATAATTTCATTAAAGAAAATGGTAATGAGACCACATGCCAAAACCTATTAGATTTAACAAAAGAAGTAATTATAGAAAATATTTATCTCTGAATGACTATTTTTAAAAAAGATTTAAGGAAAAGATAAGTTAATTAGTAATTAAAATTAAAAAGAAACAAGAAAAAGAACAAATGAAAAATATCCAGCTAAACACCAAAATAGAAATCCTCAGAATTAAAGGGGAAATCAATAAAATTGAGTGTAAGGAAAACATATAACTAATGAATAAATCTAAGAATTGGTTTATTAAAATTGATAAAATGGACAAAATACTGGTTAATGGAATAAAAGAGAGAAGAAAACCAAATAACTAGCATTAACAATGAAAATGGTGAGTATACCACCATTGAACATGAAATTAAAACAATTATTATGAGTTATTATGCTCATTCAAATATTCAAAAAAATTGAACAAAATAAATTAAATTGAAGATACAAAAAAAAACTACTCAGACTATCAGAGGAGGAAATAGAACATATACATTTATCTGTTTTAGAAAAAGAAATTGAATAGACTATGAATGAATTTCTTAAGAAAAAAAAAGCTCCTAGGCCATATATTTATACAATGAATTCTGCCAAACATGCAAAGATCAACAAATTCCAATATTAAATAAATTATGAGATTTAACAGAGAAAGAAGCACTTTTACCAAACTCCTTTTCTGAAACAAATATGGAGTTTATATATAAATCAAAAAGAGCAAAAAAAAAGAGAAAGAAAATTATAGACTTTTTAATATGAGTACAAAACTTCCAAATAAAATACTTTCTAGGAGACTACAATATATCACAAAGGTAGTACCTTGTGACCAAACAGGATTCATACTAGGAATTCAGAGATGATTTAATATAAGGAAGACTATCAACATACTTGTTTATATTAATAACAAATGTTATATCAATCAATGAAGAAAAAGACTTTGAATAAATTACATCCATTTCTATTAAAATATTGGAAAGTAGGCATAAAAATTGATTGTTTCTTAAAATGATACGTTGTAAGGATATAGTATTAGCTCTTTGCTGCAAAGAAGGAAAAGGAAATCCTACAAGACAGGAAAAGAATTCCAGAACTTTCAAGAACTCACAGGAAGTTCAGACAGGCAGTTTGCTTCTCTGGAGGAGACAGGGAATTGGTGATCTTCCTTCAAGCAAATTCACCTACTGAGTAGTGGTCGAGTGTGCTTAACACTCCACAGATGGACTATGTCGGTTAAACCATTACTCCCCTTCTTGTTCCTGTGTGTTGCTGCTGATCTCTACTGTGACTTCTGCCAGACTCAAGAGGACAACAGTCTGTGAGACTTCCTTTGGCCCTTGTTCCTGTACCTACAAGTCCCTCCCTAAATTTAATATAGTAATTAAGGAGTTAATTAGAATAGTTATAGAAAATAGACTTATAGGTAGTGAAGTCATTACTTCCTGGGGTTTAATGCTCAGACTTTTCAGATCTTCCCAATTCCCTTCCCTTCTTTCCCTTAGCTTAAATAAACTATAATTTGTTATAATTATAGGTTTTTACCATTATTTTAATATTCCCATTTTGAGCTGGCAAGTTCAGTAGGTCAAATCTACAGAAAATGGCTTAGATCAGAGTAGTTTAGAGGGTTCTATAGACCTGACAGTTGGAGTACATTGCAACATTCCATTGTTCCTTGGCAGTACCTGGTTGCTCTCCAAGGTGCTGCAATATAGAATACTAACTCTGATTGACACTAGAGACTGTTTAAAGGGAAAAAAGCACATGTGCTAAGGGAATTTTTTTTCTTTTTTTATGTTTCGGTTCTCTTGGTAATTATTATTGGTAATCAAGGTGGATAATAACACCATGTATCCTATATTATATAACACAATATATACATAAAGCATCATGTTTGGGGATATTATAAATGTTATTTTCCTATATTTCTATGACTGTTTCATGTTTATCCCTTATGAGATTTGCACACTATTTCCAAATTTGTGTTATATGATGTTAGGCTATGAGTAGATGGAACCGATTATGTCTTGAACACTCAGAACCATTTGTTCCTATGTACCTCTACTGAGCTTATGTTTGTTGGTATTATATGAATGCAGAATGCTGTTTTTTGGAATTGCTAACAAAATAAGAACAATTGTACAATGGCTGATTAGAGATTCAGAAATGAAATGTTATTGTTAATGAGAAAATATTGAAGCTATGGAACAACGTATTAAGGATGAATAATACAAAATAATGCTGTTAAACATGGTTTACAGGAAAATGTTATAGATAAGGAAGTTAATTGATTAAATGTTAAAAATAATCTAGATTAGAAAGAGAATGCAGAATTCAATAAGCCCCAAATTAATATGTTTCCTTTCAGAGATATGCCAATTGTTTCTCCAGATGGAGTATTTCAAATTAAGACATATAAGTTATTCACCCCTGAAGACCTGGAAACAATAAGTGTAGAACCCCTTGCTTTTTTGATGAACTAAATAAATACATAAAATAATTAAAATCTTTGACTATGACTTTGCTGATTTTTTTTCTTGTTGATGGAGAAATTGCTCACTAAGAGAGAGAGAAATCAATTCATTGAAAAGACCAGAAATAATCCACCTTTGGTTCATGTCCAGAAGATTATGAGGTCATAGACATTAATACTGTCAATGATTATAGACTAATGAAGCAGGACAGAAGATTGATAACTGAGATCATGAAAAGGTATTCTAGACATCCCAATGCATGGTCTAAATTAAAAAAAATATGAAACAAAAACAGGATGATACATGAACTAGTTTCCTGGAAAGAGTTACAGAAGCAGCAAAATTAAATTTAGGACTTGATGTCATGGCAGAAGACACCATTGTCCACGTCAAAAGATTGTTAAAAATACCTGTCATGTGATAAAAGTGTTTTTTTTTAAGCGCAGTTGTCCAGCCTGGGAAGAGTTAAGTTTGGAGGAGTTAAAATGAAAAGTGACATGTCTATATTCAGAAAATGAAGATAGACTTTATGATGACAAAGATATGGTGATTAAATATTTAAGAAAGATTTAAAGAATGCTGAGAGTAAAGCCAGGGATAGTGAGACCAAAGAAATAAACGCAGTGGCAGCACTTAGATATGTGCAACCAAATAATCAATACATACCAAGACAAAGGAGATCAGGACTTCCAAGGTGTTTTTTAACGCAATTGTGTAGGGCATTTTCTAAAATAGTTCAGGTACAGATGACAATTTTCTAGACAAATCAATAGGAATAATAGGTACAATAAGCAATATAATAATAATGGATGGAGAAATAATAATTGGAATAAAACTAATGATTATCAAAGAAGGAATAATGTTGATAATTGTCCAAATACTTGCTGTCAGGGAGCTCAAGCACCTGATTTGAACACAATGCAAGAGTGGGTAACATCTGGAGTGAGATCCAAGTACAGCCAAGTGGTTAGGGGACATAAGGGTAACCAGAACAAAAGAATATGCTCATTATTGTGACAAGGAAATCACTTTAAAAGACTAATATATATTAATTTAAGGTCGCCAAGGAATTCAGCTATGTAATTCCTAAATGAAAACTCAAGTCAGCAGTCAACCTTTTATAGAGTTTAATTACAAACAGGAGGAAGAGAGGAATTAGAGATAGAGAGAGAGAGGGAGAGAGAAAGGGGAGAGAAGGGAATAGGGCTTCAATACCCCTTCTGTTTAGGCTGGGCCAAAAGGCCCAAGCCCTTAGATAGCTGAGGCAAAGAAAAGAGATCAGTCCCTATCACTCACGTGACCAAAATGGAGAAACAGTCCAGCCTTTGGCATCATTATGAAATCTATCTGTAGATGTTCAAAAGGTGTGTAAGCCAGAGGACGTCCCCCAAAGGCTTTTCCATGATATGCATGTTGGTTATATGGCTGGCAGATAGGGCAGGCTGAACATACTTTAGAGGCTATAGTAGTAAAACTAGGGGCTATCCATACTCTCTTGACAGAGTCCACGATGCCCTGGGTGCCAAAATGACCATTTTTATGAATAGATTGGCAAATTTGGTTATAGAAACTTCTAGGGAGCAGGGGTTTTCCTTCAGATGACACCCATTCTCCATTAATTTGTTTTGCTTTACATTTTTGTTTCCATTTTTCCACTTCCTTTTCATTATAGGAAAGTGATAAATTTAAATTATCAGTGGTTGTTAATGTTAAAATTAATCCAGGTCCTTCTATGGCTGCCAGTTTTGCAGCGGCATCTGCTCGGTCATTTCCTCTAGAGACAGGGTCAGAGCCACCTGTATGGGCAGAGCAATGAACTACAGCTAGGGCTTTAGGCAGTTTGAGAGCAGAAAGAACTTCATTAATAATTTCTGCATTAGCTATGGATTTTCCAGCTGAGGTTAAAAATCCTCTCTGGAGCCATAGCATCCCGACTGAGTGACAAATGCCAAAAGCATATCTAGAATCCATATAAATTGTTGCCTTTTTATCCTTGGCAATTATACAAGCTTGTTTTAGAGCTATGAGTTCTGCTCCTTGAGTGCTAATGTTAGAAGGTAGTGAAGCTGACCATTCAGTGGCAAATTCTGAGACTACGGCAGCTCCAGTGTAACGTATGCCATCCCTCATAAAAGAGGAACCGTTGGTAAATAAAATCAGATCTACATTGTCTAAGGGAGTGTCCAAGAGATTATCTTGAGGCTTTTCTGCCATGGACACTAATGTTTCACAGTTATGTAATGGTTCTCCTGAAGTGGGTAAATCTGGAAGCAAGGTTTCAGGGTTAAGAGTTGAACAGCTTTTCAAGGTAATATTTTCACTATTTAATAAGGTTATTTCATACCTTGTAATTCTCTGATCCGAGAATGCCTGTGTTCTATGTTTTATCAATAATGCTTCTATCTCATGTGGGCACATTATTGTTAATGGACATCCCAATACTAAATCAACGGTTTTTGTTACTAGTAAGGCTGTAGCAGCTACTCCTCTAAGGCATGGTGGTGCTCCTGCTGCTACTGGGTCTAGTTGGGCAGAATAATAAGCAATTGGGCGCTGAGAAGGTCCCAAAGTCTGAGTTAACATACCAGAGGCTACTCCTCTTCGCTCATGCACATATAAAGTAAATGGCTTGTTGTAATCTGGGATGCCTAGAGCAGGGGCAGACATGATAGCCTTTTTTAGATCTGATAGAGCTGACAAGTGTTCAGGCTCTAATTTGAGGGGTTCAGGAACTGAATCCTTTGTTAATGCTATAAGGGGTTTAGTGATTTTTCCATAGCACGGAATCCATTGTCTACAAAACCCTGTTGCTCCTAAAATTGCTCTCAGCTGTTTCTTAGTGATAGGAGCACCCAATTTTTGAATATTCTCAATTCGTTTTGGAGAAATATAACGAGCACCCGCAGTCAAGATGAATCCCAAATATTCTACTTTTTGGAGACACCATTGAACTTTATCCTTAGAGGTTTTATGTCCTCTTTTGTGCAATTCCAAAAGAAGGTGTTTGCTATCTTCTTGACATGTTTTTGCATCTGTTGAAGCCAAGAGTAGATCATCTATATATTTGATTAATTTGCTATTTTTAAATGTTATATTGTCTGTGTCTTGGCTCAAAATTTGCTCAAATAAGCTTGGACTTTCAACATAACCCTGTGGCAGCCGACACCAGGTATATTGTGAGCCCTTCCAGGTGAAAGCAAAAATATGCCTGGAGTTCTCATATATTGGTATGGAAAAGAAAGCTGAACACAAGTCTACTACTGTAAAATATGTAGCTGTGCTAGGAATAGATGAAATAATAGTATGTATATTAGAATCTACGGAGTGTCTCTTTATAATGTGATTATTCACTGCCCTTAGATCCTGTACGAATCTATAGATGTGCTTGCCATCAGGCCCTTTTTTTGGTTTTTTAATTGGCAGGATGGGCATGTTGTATTCCGATTTGCAAGGGATTATTATTCCCTGTTCTATTAATGAGTTAATAACTGGTGTAATACCCTCAATTGCATCCTTTGAGAGGGGATACTGAGGGATAGAAGGAGGTGGGCTACATTTAGTTTTTATCTGTACAGGAACAGCAGATTTAAATAAGCCTACATCAGAAGAAGATATGGCCCAAAGAGACTCCGGTATATCTTTAGGTGTTTCAAAAGTGGAAGGCTCTTTTGCCTCCTGGTTTTCCTAGAGAAGTACAGGGAGTAAATTTAAAGATTCCTCTGGTACTTCTAATGATAATGAGCCATCGGGGGAGCAGGTTATTGTGGCTCTGAGTTTTCATAGAAGGTCCCTCCCCAGCAAATTTAAAGGGGAGTCAGGCATCAAAAGGAAGGAGTGTTGTACCTCTAGGGGTCCTACAGACACCATTCTAGGAGGAAGTCTTTTAACTCTTTGGGTTATTCCTGATACTCCCATTACATTCTCTGAGCCAACAGAATAACATTGTAAATCAGGTGTTCTCTTTAATACAGACTAGGAAGCTCCGGTGTCTAATAGACAATCATAATAGGTGTTACCCACCTTTAAGGTAACATGGGGTTCGTTAGTATCGGGGGGAGCAGTGGATAGGGACATCAGGGTCCGGAAAATCAAAGGTTTTATCCTCTGATTACTGTGCCCCAGCCCCCCCGGGCACCATCATTGTGTTTGGGATATTCCTTGGGCACCCCACTGAAGGGCACCTCTCTGAGGGTCATTAGTAACTCGAGTATTTTTTGGACGAGCACCATTTCTCATATATTGTTGTTGTTCATTATCATTATAATTTTCTTCAATTGGAACATTGTCATTATTTTCTCAATTCCTATTTCTATAATTCTGGTTTCTAAAGTTCTTATTTCTATATTCATTATAGTTATTTCCATAGTCATTATTATAATTTCTAGAATTCTGGTTTCTATAACCATTATCATCATTTCTATAGTTATTATTTCTAAAGCTATTATTAAACTGTGTATTCCTTCCAAACATCTTAAGAAAGGTTTTACATTCCATCATTTTGTGGCCCTTCTTCTCACAGAAGTGGCAAGTAATGGATTGATAATTGGATTTCTGGAGAGGGGCAATTGTCGTTGGTTCATTATCATGCCCACTTTCTAATTTAGTCATCCTCTCTATTAAATATCTCATTTTTTCTTCATTTCCTCCATGTCATCATTATTTTCTTCCTCCTTTTCTTTGTTTCCCATTAAAACATATATAGCTGTTTTTCGCAATTCTTCAAGGTCCATATCTGACCATCTTGGGCATTGTGTTCTAAAATAATTCTTAATTGCTTTGTAAGAGTTATTTACAAAGATTCTTCTAACTTGTCTTAAACTACTCTTTATAGTTAAGTCCCAATCTAAGTATCTGTCCCCAAACTCGATAATTCTATCCATAAATCTGGAGGGTGATTCTTCTTCCTTTTGCTTAATTTTTTCCAATTCCATCCACTTATCTGTACTGTCTGCACATTCCTTCATTGCCGGGAGGATGGCCTCTCTACAACGGTATAGTTGTAGATAATCCTCAGGATTGTGATAGTCCCATTCAGTATCCTGAGATGGCCAATGTGCTGCATTACGCCCCCGGGTTTTGTTGACATGAGCAATTATTTTATTTTTTTCACATTCACTTAAAAAAGCCTGTAGTAAGTTCTCAACATCCTTGTAAGATGGATTATACTGAAAAAATATGTCTCCCATCTTTTTTGTTACTAGAAAAGGATCTTGTTCACATGTGGGGATATTTCATGTAAATTGATTTATTTCTTGGGAAGTAAACGGTATCCTATGTCTTAAAGTCACCACATCCCCATTCCGTCCTATTTCAGGTACTTCTCTTACAGGAAACAGGCCTCTAGTTGAATTTTGTACCTGTGTGTCAGTTTGACAAGGACAGGTTCCTCTAGGAGGACAATATCTCCTTTGCGTTGGAATTTGGTTTTCTGTAGGAGAGGGAACATGAGAAACTGGGATTGCAGGGGAAGGGTTTTGGGGATTAAATTCAGTCAAGATTTGCACTGCAAAGAGAAGCAGTCTGTTAACTGAGCTATAGGGAAGGTGTTTTCCATCTCTATTTCAAGGAAGGAAATTTCCTCATTCAAAGGTTCAGAAACAGGTCTGTTTCTGGTAGAGTGAGTGTTTGCCAATTGATCCTGTAAGAAACTTTTGAGATCTTCTAATTGGGCTTGCATTTTATCCTCATTTTTTCCTATTTTATCCTCAATATTTTTTATTTTAGCATCTCTAAATATAGTATTGAGGAGTACAAAAATGATAGTACCTATTAATATAAAAATTTAGAGGTATCCTTCATTCCTCAATGCCCCTAATTCTTCAGCTGCCATATAATTGTCAAAGAATGTAGTACACATTTATATATATATATATATATATATATATATATATATATATATATATATATATATATTGTAATTTCACAAAACACGTGGGGAGCAGGGCAGAGCAACAAACTTTCCAGAGGTTTTTTTTCTAATCCAGGAAGTTGTTCCTTAAGGGAAAGGATATTTAGAAACAGCTCTTCCAGCCAGGACTTTAGGGTCCTGTTGCTGAGATTTAAAACAGCTGTTTTCTGTCTGTCAGAGTCACAGAGTTGGGAAGTATCTGAGGTCTGATTTGAACCCAGGACCTTCTGTCTCTAGGCCTGGCTCTCAATCCACTGAGCTACCCAGCTGTCCCTTTAGATTAAAGGGAAGAAAAAGAAAAACTGCTGATTCAAATTTAACTTAAGGAGAAAAGAGAAGAGAGATAAAGTTTTTTATACTCACGTGTTCTAGCAGCTGTGTCTTTAAGCCAAGTTTTTTGTTAAAAGGGACTAAGTGGTGAGATGGTAGAGTAAAAAGGCAAGGAATTTCAGAAGTTTATTGAGAGAATTCTTTAGACTCCCGTGTGGTCAGCCACAATGTGACAAGGAAATCACTTTAAAAGACTGATATATATTAATTTAAGGTCGCCAAGGAATTCAGCTATGTAATTCCTAAATGAAAACTCAAGTCAGCAGTCAACCTTTTATGGAGTTTAATTACAAACAGGAGGAAGAAAGGTATTAGAGATAGAGAGAGGGAGAGAGAGAGAGAGAGAAAGAAAGGGGAGAGAAGGGAATAGGGCTTAAATACCCCTTCTGTTTAGTCTGGGCCAAAAGGCCCAAGCCATTAGATAGCTGAGGCAAAGAAAAGAGATCAGTCCCTATCTCTCACATGACCAAAATGGAGAAACAATCTCAGGGGCCTCCACCTCCAGCTTCCTTCAGAGCCAACTCTCAAAGCACCACCTCTCAGAGCAAAAACCTCTCCAACCAACCACCCTCAGTCCTCAGACCCCTCTATCTTTAAGGAAACCATCCAAGTTCCCTCCCCTCAGTTCTCATATCTACCAATCACTGTCCATGTCTTCCCTGTGCCAATGGTGGCTCTACCTTAACCCAGGACGACCCAGAGGTCTGTGGCTTTGTACATGTCTCTTGAATGTCATATTCTCAAATAATTAAATCTTGATCCTTTAATGCAGCCCTTCCTAAATCCTGTTAGGACTGAGTGGGGTGGAAATTGTATTTTCCAAGACCTGGTTCTGTCATTCCAAGTATCTCTATTGTATCAATTCTAAAATCAATCATGACTCAAAGAAATTCCTGTTCTATGCTTAAGCATCGGTCAAAGCCCTTTCCATTGTTCAGCAAAAAGTTTCTGTCCTAAAGTAATTTTATGAAGGGAGGAGGAGGAACCTCCCATGCCAATGGGGTTCACATTCCAATAGAGTTCCCACTATCAATAGAAAATTTTTCAAGTATGGAATTTCCCAATGGTGAAATTTCCAACATTTATAAGTCTAAGAAATTTTAAGGTTTACACAAGTGAGCTGGGCCTTCAACCAAGAATCATCTACCCATCAAAACTGACTATATACATCCAAGGGAAAGTATGGGCATTCAACAAAATAGAAGATTTCCAAGTTTTTACAAAGTAAAGACCAGAACTCTGTGGAAAGTTCGATATCGAAAAACAAAGAGCATGGAATACCTGAGAAGGTAAATATGAAGGAAAGGGAAAAGGAGAAAAATGTTATCTTTTTCTTTTATTCAAACTCTCTTCTATAAGGACTATATTTATATCAATCTATGTATATTAATAGGTGTGGAAAATGTAATGTGTAAATAGGGGGAAAAGAAAGACAAAATAGAATAATCTTTCTCACACAAAGATTCATGGGGAAGGGGAGGGGAAGAAAACTCATATAAGAAGGAGAGGAAGAGAGTTTTTACTTAAACCTTACTCTCAGGGAAATCAACTATGAGAGGGAAGAACATCCAGATCCATTGGGATCTTGAATTCTATTTTACTCAACAAGGGTAGGGAGAAGGGAAACCAAAGGGGGGAGTGGGGGAGGGAACATAAAAAAGGGAGGGAAGAAGAGGGGGGAGGGGAAGGGAACTAAAAGGGAGGGGCTAGAAAGGGAAACATATCAAGGGAGGGGATAAGGGGGACTTATTTAAAGTAAATTACTGGATTAAAAGTTAGAGCTGAAGAAGAAAGGTTAGAATTAGGGAAGGATATCAAAATGCCAGGGAGTCCACAAGTGACAATCATAACTTTGAACATGAATGGGATGAACTCACTCATAAAATGTAGACAAATAGCAGAATGGATTAGAATCCAAAACCTTACCATATGTTGTCTTCAAGAAACACACATGAGGAGGTTAGACACCCACAAGGTCAGAATTAAAGGATGGAGTAAGACCTTCTGGGCCTCAAGTGACAGAAAGAAGGCAGGAGTTGCAATCATAATATCTGA
This sequence comes from Monodelphis domestica, assembly GCF_027887165.1. NCBI lineage: Eukaryota > Metazoa > Chordata > Mammalia > Didelphimorphia > Didelphidae > Monodelphis > Monodelphis domestica. The sequence goes on from NC_077231.1 coordinate 243,543,801, forward strand.
TAAAGCCAAAGCAAAAATAGACCTGATTAAAACGGATAGGGAAGGTAATTATATTTTGTTAAAAGGGACTTTTGATAATGAGGAAATATCACTAATCAACATGTATACACCAAATAATATAGTACCGAAATTTCTAATGGAGAAACTAGGAGAATTGAAGGAAGAAATACACAGTAAGACCATATTAGTGGGAGACTTGAATGAACCATTATCAAATTTAGATAAATCAAATCAAAAAATGAATAAGAAAAAGGTAAAAGAAGTGAATGAAATCTTAGAAAAATTAGAATTAATAGACATATGAAGAAAAATAAATATGGACAAAAATGAATACACCTTCTTCTCAGCACCACATGGAACATTCACAAAGATTGACCATACACTAGGTCACAGAGACATGGTATCTTTGCAGAAAAGCAGAAATAATAAATGCAGCCTTTTCAGATCACAAGGCAATAAAAATAATGATCAATAATGGTATGTGGAAAACCAAATCAAAAACTCATTGGAAATTAAACAATATGATACTCCAAAATCATTTAGTTAGAGAAGAAATCATAGAAACAATTAATAATTTCATCGAGGAAAATGACAATGGTGAGACATCCTTTCAAACCTTTTGGGATGCAGCCAAAACAGTAATCAGAGGTAAATTCATATCCTTGAGTGCATACATTAACAAACAAGGGAGAGTAGAGATCATTGAATTAGAAATGCAAATGAAAAATCTTGAAAACGACCAAATTAAAAACTCCCAGAAGAAAACCAAACTAAAAATCTTAAAAATTAAGGGAGAAATTAATAAAATCGAAAGCAATAGAACTATTGATTTAATAAATAAGACAAGAAGCTGGTACTTTGAAAAAAATGAACAAAATAGACAAAGTACTAGTCAATCTAACTAAAAAAAGGGAAGAAGAAAAGCAAATTAACAGCATCAAAGACAAAAAGTGAGACATCACCTCCAATGAGGAGGCAATTAAGACAATCATTAAAAATTACTTTGCCAAATTATATGGCAATAAATACACCAATCTAGGTGACATGGATGAATACATACAAAAATACAAACTGCCTAGACTGACAGAAGAAGAAATAGAATTCTTAAATAATTCTGTATCAGAAAATGAAATCCAACAGGCCATCAAAGAACTCCCTAAGAAAAAATCCCCAGAGCCCAAAGGATTCACAAGTGAATTCTATCAAACATTCAGAGAACAGTTAATTCCAATACTATACAAACTATTTGACATAATAAGCAGAGGGAGTTCTACCAAACTCCTTTTATGACACAAACATGGTACTGATTCCAAAACCAGGCAGGTCAAAAACAGAGAAAGAAAATTATAGACCAATCTCCTTAATGAATATAGATGCAAAAATCTTAAATAGCATACTAGCAAAAAGACTCCAGCAAGGGATCAGAAAGGTCATCCACCATGATCAAGTAGGATTTATACCAGGGATGCAGGGCTGGTTCAATATTAGGAAAACCATCCACATAATTGACCACATCAACAAGCAAAACAACAAAAATCACATGATTATTTCAATAGACTCAGAAAAAGCCTTTGATAAAATACAACATCCATTCCTTTTAAACACACTAGAAAGCATAGGAATAGGAGGGTCGTTCCTAAAAATAATAAACAGTATATATCTAAAACCATCAGCTAATATCATCTGCAATGGGGATATACTAGATGTATTCCCAATAAAATCAGGAGTGAAACAAGGATGCCCATTATCACCTCTACTATTGGACATTGTACTAGAGAAAATAGCTGTAGCAATTAGAGAAGAAAAAGAAATTGAAGGCATCAAAATAGGCAAGGAGGAGACCAAGTTATCGCTCTTTGCAGATGACATGATGGTCTAGAGATTCAACCAAAAAGCTAATTGAAATAATCAAAAACTTTAGCAAAGTTGCAGGATACAAAATAAACCTGCATAAGTCATCAGCATTTCTATACATATCCAACACAGCTCAGCAGCAAAAACCAGAAAGAGAAATCCCTTTCAAAATCACCTTAGACACAATAAAATACCTAGGAATCTATCTCCTGAGACAAACACAGGAACTATATGAACACAACTACAAAACACTCTCCACACAACTAAAACTAGACTTGAGCATTTGGAAAAACATTAACTGCTCATGGGTAGGATGAGCCAATATAGTAAAAGTGACCATCTTACCCAAACTTATCTATCTATTTAGTGCCATACCCATGGAACTTCCAAAAAATTTCTTTACTGATTTAGAAAAAACCGTAACCAAGTTCATTTGGAATAACAAAGGATCAAGGATATCCAGGGAAATAATGAAAAAAAAATACAAATGATGGGGGCCTTGCAGTCCCAGATCTCAAACTATATTATAAAGCAGCAGTCATCAAAACAATTTGATACTGGATAAAAAACAGAAAGGAGGATCAGTGGAATAGACTTGGGGCAAGTGACCTCAGCAAGACAATATATGAGAAACCCAAAGATCTCAGCTTTTGGGTCAAAAATCCACTATTCGATAAAAACTGCTGGGAAAATTGGAAGACAGTGTGGGAGAGATTAGGTTTGGATTAACACCTCACACCCTACACCATGATAAATTCAAAATGGGTGAATGACTTGAACATAAAGAAGGAAAATGTAAGTAAATTAGGCAAACACAAAATAGTATACTTGTCAGACCTTTGGGAAGAAAAAGACTTTAAAACCTAGCAAGACATAGAAAGAGTCACCTTTTTCCCTTTCTTCCTAGAGTTTGATTTTGGGCCATGTGAGCCATCCCTTTGGTGGTTTTATTCCCCTTTCCTTTTTGGTCTGTGGTCTAGGTGATATGGGTGGGTTTCCTGTGAATTGTGGGCGGCTCAGACTAGTTCTTCCCAGCCTCTGAGGTTTCTTAGAGTACAGGCTCCTGTGCTCAGCGAGGCCGTCCCTTTACTCAGTGAAGGATTTTCCCGTGAAACCACCCTGAGAGGTCGTTTCCTTGCAGTCTTTAGATCCCAAGGACCCTGGTGTGCCCCACCCCCAGACAGAGAAGCTCCTCACTCACTCGCTGTCCCAGCGAGAACTCTGATACCATACTCTGGTTTGGTGGGGGGGATAGAGGGGTGAGGGGAGGCGCAGTTCACGTTTTTGTGCAAGGTTTTCCTCCTCCTTATAGTGTGGAAATGTTCAAGCCGCATGTACCTTCATTTCTATGGAGTACTGGAGAGTCCCTCTGTTCTTCCAAAGGTGATTTTTATGCTCTTTTGAGGTAGTCTATTTCGTTCGGTTCCTATTTATTTCATTTATTTCAGAATAGTTTTTCTATCCATTTCATCTTTGTGCTCTACTAATTTATCTTTTAGAAATTTGGATGCTATGCCATTTGGTGCATACATGTTGAGTATGCATATTTCCTCATTGTCTATACTGCCTTTTATCAGATGTGATTACCTTCCCTATTTCTTTTTATTAGATCTATTTTACTTTGGCTTTGTCAGATATTCTGATTGCAACTCCCACCTTCTTTTTCTCAGTTGATGCCCAATAGATTTTGCTTCATCCTCTTACAGTCTATGCATGTCTACCTTCCTCATGTGTTTCTTTTAGATAATATATGGTAGGATTTTAGTTTCTAATCCATGCTGCTATTTGCTTGTGTTTTATGGGTGAGTTCATTCCATTCACATTCAGAGTTATGATTACCAGCTGTGTATTTCCCAACATTTTGATTTCCAATCATAGTCCTGCCTTTTCTTCTTTCACTATTTCCTTCTACACCAGTGTTTCATTTTGAATAAGTCCCCTAATTGCCAACCTTATTTTACTTCCCTTTCTATCCCCCCTTCTTCTTCCCCTCTTATTTTCTTTATGGTCTTTTTAAACTACCTCCTCACCCTTTCCCTCCCTTGTATTGCTTCCCTCCCCACCAGTCCATTTGTTACTCTTCTATTTCTCCATTGGGCTAGAATCAATTCTTTGACCCAATGAATTTGATTGTTCTTCCATCTTTGACCCAATTTCAATTCATATAAGAATTAAATATTTCCTTTCTCCAGCCTCTTTACCCTTTAAGGGTATTGATGTTCTCCCTCACTTCCACCATGTACTTCTGTATGACATATAAATTTACCCCATTTTGTTTCTTTTCCCATTTCTCTTAGTATTAACCTCTTTTTTTTACCTCTAGTTATATATATATATATACATGTATATATATATATATACATGTATATATATATATATATATATATATATACATAAATATATACATATTTATGTCTTGGCATGTCATCCTATACAGTTTGTCACTGTTCCCTCTAAGTATACTTCTTCAAGCATTACCAATATAGACATTTCTTGTGGGGATACATATCATTGTAACATATTGGATCCCTTAAAACTTTTTGTTTTCTTTTTTTGTTTGTTTCATTTTGTTTTATTTTCCCCTTTCTTAAGAATCTTTTGGTGATTCTCTTGAATTCTGTGTTTGGGTATCAAATTTTCTGTTCACTTCTGGTGTCTTCTTTATGAATGCTTGGAAGTCTTCTATTTTATTAAATGATCATACTTTCCCCTGCATGGGGGGACCCCTGCTGGGTCATTGATTCTTGGTTGTAGAACTAGTTCCCTTGCTTTCTGGAATATCATATTTCATATATTTATGTCCTTCAGTGTAGATGCTGCTAGATCCTGTGTTATCCTCACTGTGGTTCCATGATATCTGAATGACTTCTTCTTTTCAGTTTGTAATATTTTTTCTTTGGTCTGGTAGTTCTTGAATTTGGCTATGACATTTCTGAGTGGTTACATTTGGGGATTAAGTACAGGAGGTGATCTGTGGATACTTTCAATCTCCACTTTTCCCTCTTACTCTAGAATGTTGGGGAAATTTTCTTTAATAATTTCCTGTAGAATTATTTCCTGGCTTTTTTTTTTGTCATGATCTCAGGTAGATCAATAATTCTTAATTTGTCTCTCCTGGACTTCTTTTCCAAATCTTTTATTTTGTGGATGACTTGTTTCATATTTTCCTCAATTTTTTCATTCTTTTGATTTTGTTTTATATTCTCCTGCTGCCTTGTGATGTCGTTTGCTTCTAGTTTTTGGATTCTAGTTTTTAAAGACTCAATTTCATCCCTGTTTTTTTGATCATTCTTCTCCATCTGATCTTTCATCTCCTTTGCCTCATTTTCCAGATGATTAATTTTGGCTTTCAAGACACTATTTTCTGGTTCCAGAAGATTCATTTTGCTTTTTAGGTTCTTTTCCCAGTTGTCTTCAACCTCTCTTAATTATTTTTTGAATAATTGTGTTTTGAGTTCTTCCAAAGCCTGTGTCCAATTCCCTGGAGGTTCTGTGTTTTTGCTTGGTGTCTCTTGATCTTCCTCTGTTTCATTTGCTTTTTGTACATTGCCTGGATGGAAGCTTGATTGTAATTTTTTTTCTTTTTCTGCTGTTTACTCATATTTCCTCCTTCTTTTCTCCCAGTAGTTGCCTGTAGTCTCGCTCCTCTCATTATATGCTGCATCTGTGGATTGTCCTTTAAGGGCTTTTCTGTTCTACTCTTTGACCAGATCAGTCAGATCTTCCTCAGCTGACAGCAGAAGTTGAGAAGGAGCTGGGGTTCCCACCCTGATGTCAAGGTTGTTGTTTGTAGTTTGTTGCAGCTTTTGCCCTTGGACCTTGGTCAGCAAGGCTCTCAGATCAGTCTGTGGGGGAGGTATGCTGGAGTTTGAACTTCTCTGCCTTCTGAAGGCTTCTTTTCTGTTCTATTGATGAGATTGAGCCGGAGCAGAGGAGTTGATCTGTAATGCTGAATATGCCCTGAGGCCAAAGCTTCCAAAAAGGGGAGGGGGAGGCAAGATGGAGCATCTTGGTTGTGACTGGGCTGCCTCCTCTGAGATTTTTCTCCAGCTGCCTCTATGCCACCTGTGTTCAAAGCCCTGAGCCTGGCACAGATTTGCCAACAAGGTACTCCCTCCAGACTAGCACCCTTGTCTGCCCAGAGATTCAAGTTACCACTGGAGGCTCAGCACTGTAGGTGGGGAAGGGGTCCTGGGACCATTTTTATTCCTTTACCTTAAACCTGCATGTTCTAGAGTTCAGGCTTTTTTTTTGGGGGGGGGGGCTATATTTTAATTCAGGTCCAGGAGAAGGGTTCCTTCACTCTGTCTTGTTAAATTTGGTTTTAAGTTCCCTGGAAACATTGTGTTTCTGATCAGTGAGGAAGGGTTTATGGAGGTCTTAGCTTTCTATTTTAGGCAAAAGAAAACACAGTTTCTTGTAGGGAAAAAAAAACCTCAGGGTACAACCTGAGTTCAGCCAAGAGATTTGGGAAAGCTTACTTCCTTCCCCTCTTCACTTATGGGTAAAACTTTCAGCAAGCCACATATTTCCACTAGCATGTAGGCAGACCTAGGAGGGCAGGTTGTAGGCTGTTGAGATTTTGTCCTTATTAGGCTCTGAAAGTTTCTTAGGATTAAGGGAGTAGTTTAAGAGTTAACTTTACTGCTCCTTCCCATGATGGCCTTCTTCAGTGTTCCACCTCCCAGTTTAACCAATGCTAGAGACATATGGGGGTCCAGGAAAGGTCTTAAAGAAAGAGAAGACTTCTAGGAGTAAGACAAGGCTAAACTTTGTCAACTTAGCCTAACAACACTTTCTTACAATAATTAAAAAAAAGACAGAGCTGGACCTATTCACTTCCCTCCAATACTCCTGAGTTCTGGGCTGTGAGATAGCAGCTTGTAGGGGTGGCCTAGTTTCCCTGGAGGCTGAGAAAATAATACCTGGTATCCCAGGCAGCAGCAAGCAATGGCTATCCAGCTGTTCTCAATCACCCCTCAGCTCTGAGTTCATTCTCTCCCTTCTGTGCAGGAAAAACAATGTGCTTCCAAACAGCTTTGGGACCCTCAGTCAATCAGCCATGGTTGCAAGGCAGCAGGAGGAGAAGTGGTAGGAGTGAAAGGAGGCCAGCTTGGATGGAGGTGGGGGACATGGATGTGTGTGGGAGAGTGGCTCTGTGCTGTGCTCCTGGAGGATTTCCTTATGTAAAACTGGGGTGGTGAGGAAACCAGTTGCCCTTGTGCTGCTTTCCTAGTCTGTTTTCTCTGCCAGTGCTGTGGTGCTTCTAAAGCATTTTAGTAGTTTGAGAGCAATGGCTATTGCCTTGAGGCTAATCTGTCCCTTTCTTTATTTCAAAACCTGCTCTACCAACTTGGAGCCTACTAATGAATTAACTTAAGGACAGTAAAAAAGTGAAGAAAATTGAAGATAGAGGGTATTTGTTAAACCTTTGTGGTCTGCCAAATGTAATAATGAATGTAAAATATTAAATGTAATATTCATTGAAATTGTGATAGCCATCTATAAAATTAGTTCTCATGAGTCTGTTAGTAGCTCTTAACAATTAAGTTTTAATCAAAATGGAGAAAAATTTAAAAAGAGGAAAATGTAGGAAAGAGACAGAAAATATCACCTAGCTAAATTACCTCAAGACAAATCAAGAAGCCCTCCAAGCTGCCAAAGTCCACAAAAAAACCTCAAGCACCCAGCATGCACCAGAGATCCCACTCAAGACTATCTTCTACTGCAGCCTCAGGCACCACATCTTTTTATTTCTGTCCCTCTCTGTCACACAAAGTACACACATAAAATGGGAGGCAGGGTAGGACAAATTTAGGGAGTGGCTTCTATCTGCACAATCTTGATGCTAATTCAGTGACAATAAAGGGCAACCCATGCATTTTCCTGCTCAGTGAGAGCAATACATGGATTGAAAAGTAAATAAATCCATTTATCCATAGATAGCAAATGAAAATCAGATAAAGCATACAGATGAGACAATAGACAAAATGAATGAGCTCTCTCCTTGGGAGAGAGATATCCAATCTAAGGCAAGTAGAAATTCTCCCATAGTATCTTAGCTGAGAAGAGGGACATAATCAAGGAAACAACTCCTTTACATGTCAGCTTCTTTCAAAGGCCTTCAGATAGTGCCTTGATACCTAAGGTCCTTATGGAGGAAGATTCTCCTTCCAAGCAATAACCTCTCTCCTCCCCTTCTCCCTGTCTTCCATATGCCAAGAAGAGTCCTCAGAAATATAAATGCTGTGTTAAATGTTAATGTATTCTTATATTAGTCTTTTATATTCATTTTGTAATAATTTCTTATTATTTTTAGTATCAAATGCTATATTTATTCCCTACAAAATATTTTTGGCATGTATTTTGGAGGGTCTGTAATGAATTAATTGAATTTACATTGATTCCTATGGAAATAATTGCCTTGGTTTTCATTGGTTTGGAAATTTGCTGATTGTTTTCAGATGGATTATTGATGAAAAACAATGTACCACAGTACTATAAAATGGTGGTTTGATTGGCATGTCACTGGTTAAGTAAATTAATTTAGGTAGAATTGTCCTTTTTAATATCACCTCAATTTACCCATGACCAATTAATGTTTTACCAATGGTTTAGATCTGATTTAATTCATATGAAAAATATTTTATAATTGTGTTCATGTAATTCCTGTATTTGTCTCCAAAAAAAATGATTCTCATGTGTTTTAATATTGTTTAGAGTGATTTTAAATGGAATTTCATTTTATAACTCTTGCAAATGGACGTTATTGGTATTATATAGAAATGCTGAGGATTTATATGGATTTTTTTGTATCCTACAACTTTACTAAAGTTATTTCAACTAGTTTTTTTATTTCATTCTCTAGGATTGTTTAAGGCTATCATAATATCATCTGCAAAGAGTGATAGTTTAGTTTCTTCATTGCCTACTTCAATTCCCTCAATTTCTTTTTCTTTCCTTATTGCTAAAACTAACATTTATATTATATATATAATTATATATATAATGGAGGTGATAACTGGCATTCTTGCTTCACCCCTGATAAGTTAGTTTGCAGATGATATGTGCTAAAGGTTTTAGGCATATAGTACTTATCATTTTAAAGAATGATCCATTAATTACTATGTTTTTCCAGTGTTTTTAGTAGGAATGGGCATAATAGTTTGTTGAAGGCTTTTTCTATATCTATTGAGATAATCATGTGCTTTCTGTTAGTTTGTTCACTGATATGGCCAATTATGCTAATAATTTTCCTAATCTGAAAACAGCACTGTATTCCTGGTGTAAACCCCACCTGCTAATAGTTATCATTCCTTGTGATGTATGGCTGTATTCTCCTTGTTAGTTCTTATTTAAAATTTTTGCATCTAAATTCATTAATGAAATTGGCCAATAATTTTTTTTCTCTCTTTTTGTTCTTCCTTGCTTAGGTAATAGTACCATATTTGTTTCATAAAAAGAACTTGGTAGGATTCCTTCACTGCTCATTTTCACAAATAGTTTATGAAGTACTGGGGTTAATTGTTCTTTAAATGTTTGATAAAATTCACTTGGTGAATCAATCTGGCCCTGGGAATTTTTCTTACAAAGTTTATTGAGGGATTGTTCAATTTCTTTTTCTGATATAGATTACTTGAGGATACTATTTCTTCTTTTGTTAATCTGGGCAATTTTGTAAATATTCATCCATTTTACTTAGATTGTCAGATTTGTTGGCCTATAACTGGGTAAAATGGCTCCTCATGATTGCTTTAATTTCCTCTTTATTGGTATTAAGTTCACCCTTTTCATTTTGGATACTGATTATTTGATTTTTCTTCTTTCCTTTATTTAAATAAAATTAACCAACAATCTATTTTACTTCCTACCCATAAAACCAACTCCTAGTCTTATTTATTAGTTCAGTAATTCTCTTATTTTAATTTTTATTAATTTCTCCTTTAATTTTTCAGATTTCCAATGTATTCTTTATCTGAAGATTTTAATTTCTTCTTTTTCTAGATTTTTTAGTTTCATGCCCATTTCATTGATCTGCATTTTCTCTCTTTTATTGATGTGTTTTGTGATATGGAAATCACTTTAAAAGACTGATATATATTAATTTAAGGTCACCAAGGAATTCAGCTATGTAATTCTTAAATGAAAACTCAAGTCAGCAGTCAACCTTTTATGGAGTTTTTAATTACAAACAAGAGGAAGAAATGTATTAGAGATAGAGAGAGAGAGGAAGTGAGAGAGAGAGAGAGAAAAGGGAGAGAAGGAAAGAGGGCTTAATACCCCTCTGCTTATCCTGGGCCAAAGGCCCAAGCCCTTAGATAGCTGAGGCAAAGAAAAGACATCAGTCCCTATCACTCACATAACCAAAATGGAGAAACAGTTTCGGGGGCCTCCACCTCCAGCCTCCTTCAGAGCAAGCCCTCCTCTCAGACCTCTCCAGGACCTCTCTCCTCTCAGACTCCTTCAGAGCAAAACCTCTCAGAGCAAAACCTCCTCCTCTCTCCTCAGACCCCACTATCTTTAAGGAAACCATCTAAGTCCCGTCCCCTCAGTTCTCACATCTATCAATCACTGTCAATGTCTCCCTTGTGCCAATGGTGGCTCTAGCTTAACCAAGGACCGCCCAGAGGTCCGTTTCCTTTGCACATGTCTGTTGAAGGTCATATTCCCAATTAATTAAATATTGATCTTTGCTGCAGCCCTTCCTAAATCCTGTTACTCTGAGTAGGGTGGAGATTGGAAGTTCCAAGACCTGGTTCTGTCATTCCAAGTATCTCTATTGTATCAATTCTAAAATCAATCATGACTCAAAGAACTTCCTGTTCTATGCTTAAGCATAGGTCAAAGCCTTTTCCATTGTTTAGCAAAAGGTTTCTGTCCTAAAGTAGGCTTAAGTAGGGAGGAGAAGGATCCTCCCATTCCAAGGAGTTTCACATTCCAATAGAGTTCTTACTATCAGTAGGATATTTTTCAAGTATGAAATTTCCCAATGGGGAAATTTCCAACACTCATGAGTCTATGAAATTTTAAGGTTTACAGTTTAGACATATACAATTTACCCTAATACTACTTTAGTTGTATCTCATATTTTTATATGTTGCATCCAGATTGTTATTCTTTTTAATAAAATTATTTATTGTTTCAATTATTTGTTTCTTAACCCACCATTTATTAGCATTAGACTATTGAGTCTCAAGTAATTTTAGGTTTTTTTCTTTCCATGGAGCTTTACAGATTATATTTTTATTCTGTTATGATCTGGAAAAGATGCATTTATTATTTCTCCTATTCTTCAATTGGTTGTGAAGTTTCAATGCCCTAATACATGATCAATTTTTCTGTATGTACCACATACTACTGAAAATAAGCTTTTTTTCCTTTCTATTACCAATCAGTTCCCTTCAGAGAAATATTAGTTCTTTTTTTTCACTTTTAATTATCTTTTTCTTAGGCAAACAATCTTTTTTTAAATAATAATTTATTTGATCATTTCCAAGCATTATTCATTAAAGACAAAGATCATTTTCTTTTATCCCCCCAAACCCCATAGTCAATGCGTGATTCCACTGGGTATCACATGTGTTCTTGATTCAAACCCATTCCCATGTTGTTAGTATTTGCATTAGAGTGTTCTTTTAGAGTCTCTCCTCTGTCATGTCCCCTCAACCTCTGTAGTCAGGCAGTTCCTTTTCCTCAGAGTTTCTACTCCCAAAGTTTGTCCTCTGCTTATGGACAGTGATTTTTTTTTCACCTAGATCCCTGCAGATTGTTCAGGGACATTATACGGCCACTAATGGAGAAGTCCATTACATTCAATTATACCACACTGTCTCAGTCTCTGTGTACAATGTTCTCCTGGTTCTGCTCCTCTCGCTCTGCATCACTTCCTAGAGGTCTTTCCAGTCTCCATGGAATTCCTCCACTTTATTATTCCTTTTTGCACAATAGTATTCCATCACCAACATATACCACAAATTGTTCAGCCATTCCCCAATTGATGGGCATCCCCTTGTTTTCCAATTTTTGGCCACCACAAAGAGTGCAGGTATGAATATTCTTGTACAAGACTTTGTGTCCATTATCTCTTTGGGGTACAAACCCAGCAGTCCTATGGCTGGATCAAAGGGTAGACATTCGTTTATTACACTTTGGGCATAGTTCCAAATTGCCCTCCAGAATGGTTGGATCAGTTCACAACTCCACCAGCAATGAATTAATGTCCCTACTTTGCCACATCCCCTCCAGCATTCATTACTTTCCTTTGCTATCATGTTAGCCAATCTGTTAGGTGTGAGGTGATACCTCAGAGTTGTTTTGATTTGCATCTCTCTCATTATAAGAGATTTAGAACACTTCTTCATGTGCTTATTAATAGTTTTGATTTCTTTATCTGAAAACTGCCTATCCATGTCCCTTGCCCATTTTTCAATTGGAGAATGGCTTGATTTTATCTACAATTGATTTAGCTCTTTATAAATTTGAGTAATTAAACCTTTGTCAGAGGTTTCTATGAAGATTTCCCACCAATTTGTTGTTTCCCTTTTGATTTTATTTACATTGGTTTTGTTTATACAACGCTTTTTAATTTGATGTACTTGAAATTATTTATTTTACATTTTGTGAATCTTTCTATGTCTTTCTTGGTTTTAAAGTCTTTCCCCTCCCAAAGGTCTGACATATGTATACTATTCTGTGTTTACCCAATTTACTTATGGTTTCCTTCTTTATGTTTAAGTCATTCACCCATTTTGAATTTATCTTGGTGTAGGGTATGAGGTGTTGATCTAAGCCTAATCTCTCCCACACTGTCTTCCAATTTTCCCAGCAGTTTTTATCGAATAGTGGATTTTTGTCCCAAAAGCTGAGATCTTTGGGTTTATCGTATAATGTCTTGCTGAGGTCACTTGCCCCCAGTCTATTCCACTGATACTCTTTTCTGTCTCTTAGCCAGAAACAAATTGTTTTGATGACTGTGCTTTGTAATATAGTTTGAGGTCTGGGACTGCAAGGCCCCCATCATTTTTGTTTTTTTTTTTTTTCATTATTTCCCTGGATTTCCTTGATCCTTTGTTATTCCAAATGAACTTTGTTATGGTTTTTTCTAAATCACAAAAGAAATTTTTTGGAAGTTCCATGGGTATGGAACTAAATAGATAGATAAGTTTGTGTAGGGTGGTCATTTTTAATATATTTGCTCGTCCTACCCATGAGCATTTAATGTTTTCCAAATGCTCAAGTCTAGTTTTAGTTGTGTGGAGAGTGTTTTGTTGTTGTGTTCATATAGTTCCTGTGTTTGTCTCAGGAGATAGATTCCTAGGTATTTTATTTTATCTAAGGTGATTTTGAAAGGGATTTCTCTTTCTAGTTTTTGGTGCTAAGCTGTGTTGGAGATGTATAGAAAAGCTGATGATTTATGCAGGTTTATTTTGTATCCTGCAACTTTGCTAAAGTTTTTGATTATTTCAATTAGCTTTTTGGTTGAATCTCTAGACCATCATGTCATCTGCAAAGAGCTATAACTTGGTCAACTCCTTGCCTATTTTGATGCCTTCAATTACTTTTTCTTCTCTAATTGCTACAGCTAGTGTCTCTAGTGCAATGTCAAATAGTAGAGATGATAATGGGCATCCTTGTTTCACTCCTGATCTTATTGGGAATGCAACTAGTTTTATCCCCATTGCAGATGATATTAGCTGATGGTTTTAGATATATACTGTTTATTATTTTTAGGAATGATCCTTCTATTCCTATGCTTTTTAGTGTTTTTAATAGGAATGGATGTTGTATTTTATCAATGGCTTTTTCTGTGTCTACTGAGATAATCTTGTGGTTCTTGTTGGTTTGTTTGTTTATGTGGTTAATTATGTGGATGGTTTTCCTAAAATTGAACCAGCCCTGCATCCCTGGTATAAATCCTACTTGATCATGGTGAATGACTGTTCTGATCCCTTGCTGGAGTCTTTTTGCTAGTATGCTATTTAAGATTTTTGCATCTATATTCATTAAGGAGATTGGTCTATACTTTTCTTTCTCTGTTTTTGACCTGCCTGGTTTTGGAATCAGTACCATGTTTGTGTCATAAAAGGAGTTTGGTAGAACTCCCTCTGCTTATTATGTCAAATAGTTTGTATAGTATTGGAATTAAGTGTTCTCTGAATGTTTGATAGAATTCACTTGTGAATCTGTTGGGCCTTGGGGATTTTTTCTTAGGGAGTTCTTTGATGGCCTGCTGGATTGCATTTTCTGATATGGGATTATTTAAGAATTCTATTTCTTCTTCTGTTAGTCTAAGGAGTTTGTATTTTTTTATATATTCATCCATATCACCTAAATTGGTGTATTTATTGCCATATAATTGGGCAAAGTAATTTTTAATGATTGCCGTAATTTCCTCTTCATTGGAGGTGATGTCCCCCTTTTCATCTTTGATGCAGTTAATTTGCTTTTCTGCTTTCCTTTCTTTAATTAGATTGACCAGTACTTTTTCTATTTTGTTTGTTTTTTTCAAAGTACCAGCTTCTTGTCTTATTTATTAAATCAGTAGTTCTATCACTTTCAATTTTATTAATTTCTCCCTTAATTTTTAGGATTTCTAGTTTGGTTTTCTGCTGGGGGGTTTTAATTTGATCACTTTCAAGTTTTTTATTTGCATTTCTAATTCAATGATCTCTACTCTCCCTTGTTTGTTAATGTATGCACTCAAGGATATGAATTTACCTCTGATTACTACTTTGGCTGCATCCCAAAAGGTTTGAAAGGATGTCTCGCCATTGTCATTTTCCTCTATGAAATTATTAATTGTTTCTATAATTTCTTCCCTAACTAAATGATTTTGTAGTATCCTATTGTTTAATTTCCAATTAGTTTTTGATTTGGTTTTCTACATACCATTACTGATCATTATTTTTATTGCCTTGTGATCTGAAAAGGCTGCATTTATTATTTCTGCTTTTCTGCATATATATATGCCATGTCTCTGTGACCTAGTGTATGGTCAATCTTTGTGAATGTGCCATATGGTGGTGAGAAGAAGGTGTATTCCTTTTTGTCCCTATTTATTTTTCTCCATATGTCTATTAATTCTAATTTTTCTAAGATTTCATTCACTTCTTTTACCTCTTTCTTATTAATTTTGTGATTTGATTTATCTAAATTTGATAATGGTTCTTTCAAGTCTCCCACTAATATGGTTTTACTGTCTATTATTTCCTTCAAATCTCTTAGTTTCTCCATTAGAAATTTGGGTGCTATATTATTTAGTGCATATATGTTGATTAGTGATATTTTCTCTTTACTAAAGTCCCTTTTAACAGAATGTAATTACCTTCCCTATCCCTTTAAATCAGATCTATTTTTGCTTTGGCTTTATCAGATATCATGATTGCAACTCCTGCCTTTTTTCTGTCAGTTGAGGCCCAGAAGGTCTTACTCCGTCCTTTAATTCTGACCTTGTGGGTGTCTAACCTCCTCATGTGTGTTTCTTGAAGACAACATATGGTAGGGTTTTGGATTCTAATCCATTCTGCTATTTGTCTACGTTTTTTGGGTGAGTTCAGCTTATTCACGTTCAAAGTTATGATTGTCACTTGTGGACTCCCTGGCATTTTGATATCCTTCCCTAATTCTAACCTTTCTTCTTCAGCTCTAACTTTTTAATCCAGTGATTTATTTTAAATCAGTCCCCCTTGTCCCCTCCCTTGATATATTTCCCTTTCTATCCCCTCCCTTTTTGTTCCCTTCCCCTCCCCCCTCTTCTTCCCTCCCTTTTTTATGTTCCCTCCCCCGCTCCCCCCTTTGGTTTTCCCTTCTCCCTACCCTTGTTGAGTAAAATAGAATTCAAGATCCCAATGGATCTGGATGTTCTTCCCTCTCATAGTTGATTTCCCTGAGAGTAAGGTTTAAGTAAAAACTCTCTTCCTCTCCTTCTTATATGAGTTTTCTTCCCCTCCCCTTCCCCATGAATCTTTGTGTGAGAAAGATTATTCTATTTTGTCTTTCTTTTCCCCCTATTTACACATTACATTTTCCGCACCTATTAATATACATAGATTGATATAAATATAGTCCTTATAGAAGAGAGTTTGAATAAAAGAAAAAGATAACATTTTTCTCCTTTTCCCTTTCCTTCATATTTACCTTCTTAGGTATTCCATGCTCTTTGTTTTTCGATATCGAACTTTCCACAGAGTTCTGGTCTTTTCTTTGTAAAAACTTGGAAATCTTCTATTTTGTTGAATGCCCATACTTTCCCTTGGAAGTATATAGTCAGTTTTGATGGGTAGATGATTCTTGGTTGAAGGCCCAGCTCACTTGCCTTTCTGAAAATCATGTTCCATGCCTTACAGTTATTCAGCGTGGAAACTTGCAATGTCTTGTGTGACCCTGATTGGCATTACTTTATATCTAAATTGTCTTTTTCTGGCTTCTTGTAATATTTTTTCTTTTGCTGGAAAGCTTTCGAATTTGGCAATTACATTCCTGTGTGTTGACCTTTGGGGATTTAGTGTAGAAGGTATTCTGTGAGCTCTTTCAGTGGCCATATTGTCCCCTTATTCTAGAATCTCTAGGCATTTTTCTTTGATTATCTCTTGCATTACGATGTTGAGTTTGTTGTTTATTTCTGGCTTTTCTAGTAGTCCAATTATTCTTAAATTGTCTCTTCTCCCTCTATTTTCCAAGTCTATGACCTTGTTGGTGAGATATTTTATGTTCTCTTCTAATTTCTTGGTCTTTTGGATTTGCTTTATTAAGTCTTGCTCAGTTTCTTCCAGTTGGCTGATTCTGACTTTTAAAGCCTGGTTTTCAATTTCATTTTGGTCCAACCAGATTTGTAGATGTGTGAATATCTTTTGCATTATTTCCCACTTTTCCTCCCTAAGGTTTCTATCTTTTTGATCATTTCTGATTCAAATTCTTCACAGGTTTGGGGAGAGTTTCCATTTCCTTTGGAAGGTTTTGGAGCATTTGCTTGTGTTTCCTCTTCTATCTCCTCTGCATTTTGTATTTTTGCTACATAAATGTGTCCAAATTTGCCCCCTTCTTCTTGTTTTTCTTGGCATTTTGAGGCTTTTCTGTGCTGTTTTCCATCTGTATCTAAGTGGGGAGCACTAGCTTTTCTTATCTCTGTCTGGTGTTCAGAGGCGCCCTAGGAATATTGTCCGTTCTATGCAGTTATTGTTCTGGCTTCCCGGGGAAGCCAGGAATTGCTGGTATTTTGGTGTTACTGCCCTCCTCAGTTCCCTCCCAATGCTTCTCCTTTGTATGCAAAAGCTACTTTAGACCCCATGCTTTACATAAATAACTTTCTGGCAGGAACTTCTATTTTGTTCTCTACCTTTAATTCAAAATTCTTTATATATATATATATATATATAATATTCACAAACTACTAGATTTCACAGAAAAAACAATCTTCACACTTCTGTATAATTGGTAATCTTTTACCCTAAAAATTGCTTTTCCCAGGAACCCACTGACTTCGTGTTGTTACACACTTCCTGTAGACAGAGAGATATATTTTGTGGGGTTCCTGGTCTTGGTCTTTTTGCTTCCTGTTGCAACTGTGGTGGAGTGGGCTTTTTGAACAGGTGACTTAGCCATGTGCACATGGTTTTTATTTTGTTATCTTTTATTCCTTTATTTCTAATGATTATTAATAAATCTCTTAAAATGTAATATTTTAAATTATTAATGGCTAATTTCAATGTTTACACCTCCCATATGATATTATAACCCATTACAGGGTAACTAAGCCTCTTGAGCACTTCACTCCCTCTAGTATGAGAATATAACAGTTAATATACCTGTCTCCAATATGTCCCAACCATTTCATGTGGATCTGAGGACTAAATAATGAAAGTCACTTCAGATATCTCATCCATTACATTTTTTAATGAATGCAGAAATGGGGAAATACAATAGTGCTATTGCACCTCTCTTAAATTAAAAATATACTCTTACCTATTATTACAAACAACTCAGAGGAAGGAATGCTACTAGATATCTAAAAAATCTTCTAAAGACCCCTTAAAATCTGTAAAAGTTAAAATTAAATCTCAATAATAATATTATATTTTAAGAGATTTATTAATGATAATTAGAAATCAAGGAATAAAGAAAATAAAAAATAAAGACCATGTGCCCATTGCAAGTTAGGCATTTTTTAGTCAACCCCAATCACCACCATCAATGCTGATTCTACATCAGAAGAAGCAAGCTTCCAAAACCCACGCTCTTTATCCTCTGTCTACAGGAAGTATGTAATGACAGGAAGTCAGTGAGCTTTTGGGATATGTAGCTCTTCTTTAGGGTAACAGATTTTCAATCATACATTCCCCCCTGAGACCCATGGAAGATTAATCTCTCCAGTGGGTCTTATAAACATACCAACTTTGAAATTGCAATAATTTAAGGATAAGAGGAAAAGAGAACAAAACCAATAATTGCTAGACACATAGACAAAAAGCCAGTTGGGGGAAGTCCCCTTTTGGTATAACAGTATATATTCAAATTAAATGTTAACTCAACCTTAAGTTCAATCAACCACACCCAAAGTTCATTCTGGATCTTCTTGGTGTAGCTTGTGGTCTGTGGAAGCATCTTCATTGTACCTTATAAGAAGAATTCATTTCTGGATTTGAGGATGTAGCATATTTCTTAACCTAAAATTACTCTCAAAAAAGAATTTAAAATTTGTGATTTAAAATAATAATAATACATTCACCCCAAAGATGGTGTTGAAAAACACAGGGATCACTTAGGGATTTATGGCTGAGTTATGAGGTATATAAGTTAATTTGCAAGAGAAATAAAAATATTTTTAAAAATCCAAATAAAAATAAGTTCTGGATGAAATATAGACTATCAAAGTCTTAGGTGTAAAAATTCTAAGTAAAGGAAAAATAAATCCATAACAGGTCCTTAAATCAGGGCCCAATTAAAAGGATTTAAATAATTAGGCATTTACCCAATCAGTATTCAGGACTACAGAAAGTTTGCCACACCATGAAAGACAGTAAACTGACTAGATTATAGGGGCCAGGTAGGAGCCAAATTTGAGATACTTGGTAGAATTTGGGACAAAGAAGACCCCCCTTTAACACATGTTAAACAGTCACAACCTCGAAACTGTAAACCTTAAAATTTCTTAGACTTATAAATGTTGGAAATTTCACCATTGGGAAATTTCATACTTGGAAAATTTCTTACTGATAGTGTATTGGAATGTGAACCCCATTGGCATGGGAGGTTCCTTCTCCTCCCTTCTTAAGATTACTTTAGGACAGAAACCTTTTGCTGAACAATGGAAAGGGCTTTGACCTATGCTTAAGCATAGAACAGGAATTTCTTTGAGTCATGACTGATTTTAGAATTGATACAATAGAGATACTTGGAATGACAGAATCAGGCCTTGGAAAATACAATTTCCACCCCACTCAGTCCTAACAGGATTTAGGAAGGGCTGCAGCATAGATCAAAATTTAATTATTTGAGAATATGACCTCCAACAGACATGTGCAAAGCCACAGACCTCTGGGCGGTCCTGGGTTAAGCTAGAGCCACCATTGGCACAGGGAAATTGATGGACAGTGATTGGTAGATGTGAGAACTGAGGGGAGGGAACTTGGATGGTTTCCTTAAAGAGAGAGGGGTCTGAGGACTGAGGGGGGTGGTTGGAGAGTTTTGGCTCTGAGTGGTTGGAAAGGTGCTCTGAGAAGCTTGCTCTGAAGGAAGCTGAAGGTGGGGGCCTCTGAGACTTTTTCTCCATTTTAGTCATGTGAGTAATAGGGATTGATCTCTTTTCTTTGCCCCAGCTATCTAAGGGCTTGGGCCCTTTGGCCCAGCCTAAACAGAAGGGGTATTTAAGCCCTATTCCCTTCTCTCCCCTTTCTCTCTCCCTCTCTCTCTCTATCTCTAATTCCTTTCTTCCTCCTGTCTGTAATTAAACTCTATAAAAGGTTGAAGGCTGACTTGAGTTTTCATTTAGGAATTACATAGCTGAATTCCTTGGCGATCTTAAATTAATATATATCAGTCTTTTAAAAGTGATTTCCTTATCACAAAACCCAAACAAGTTCAAGTCCTCTTCTCTTGGCTCAAAATTTTCATCAATTCTATCGAGATTGATTGGTCTCTTTAACCTTGTGCTTGATTGGCACTATGCAATTTAGCTTTCTGCTTCTTTGGCACTGTGCAATGGCCCTTTTTGTATTCTCTTGTCCTTGAATCAGACAGAATCATTAAGGAAAGTCCAATAATTTTTTAAACAAACAATGGCATCATTTTTTATAGTCTAAAGCTTTTGGGGCATGCATCGACATTATAGAAAATGTATTTTAAATTTATATTACATCAAAAACAAAAAAGTTAAATAAAATATCAATAATGGTGACATGTGCTTCAAATACAAAAAGGAAAGAAAAAATAAAAAAAACTGAAATAATATATTGCACATGCAAGAAAAAACAATGATAAAAGTTTTAAAAATAAAAAATATATATAGCTTGTAATCATTGACACACAGTGTCAGCTAAGGAAATGTAGAATACAAAAGTTTCTCACCAAAAAATGAGATCCATTGTTTTCTTCAAAATTTGGCAATGATCCACTAACAGTTTTTTATAAAGAATAGTAGTACAACAGGTAATGCACATTCAAAAGGTATCAAAATCCCCCAAAGTTATAATAGCCCATTTAATTACAATAGCAAACAAACTCACTATCATATTTCATATAAGTTGCTATATGACAAAAAACCCTATGAACTGATAGGTATTTGTCGAAATTTTTACAGGTGTAGTAAATCAAATCATTCAACCTAGGCAAATATATTCTTAAAGAAAGTAAAACTTATTTGGGTATAGAACAACACCAGGAAATCTAGATTCTTCTCAGGGAAGTAAATGAACTTGAAGAATTTTGCAGGAGCTCTTTTTGGATTCCTGCTTTATAGAAATACCTTGGTAGGAATATTTCTTTGTTTCTCTACCTTTAATACAACATAGTTTAAAATATAAATATAAAAAAACGCATCTATTCAGAAACCACTAGTTAATTATAATTATTTCTGAAGAACCCTTAACATTACAATTAAATTCTTAGCTTAATAAATTCTATAAAGGTTGTTAGCCAGAGCAGAGGAGTCAAGATGGCATCCTAGAAAGAGCAGAAGTTCAAACCTCTGAATACCCTTCCTTACCGATCACAAACCGAATGCTCCAAGGGGACTGAAAACCCAACCTAAGAACAAGACAGAGCAAAGGAACCCTCCTGTTGGACTCAATTCAAAATGTACCCCCCAAGCCAGAATCTGAGAACACTCGGGTATAAGGGGAAGGTGGAAGGAAAGTCCCAGGACCCCCCCACCCACCAAGAGCTCTGAGCCTCCAGAGACAGCAACAACCTCTGAGTGGGCAAAGGTGCTGGTCTGGAGGGCTGTGCCAAGCTCAGAGTGTCGAACACAGAGGGAGGGGAAGGAGCTGGAGAGGGAGCATAGAGCTGGGAGCCTGGACAGAGATGTGGAGATCCTTCATATTTGGTTCAGCCTTCAAGGAGGTTTTGTCCTCAGAGCACACCAAGCCCAACCCTGCTGAACAAAATCCCATTAAAAGTCTTCAGAACTCAGGGAAGCCAAGGCTCCATACCCCTCCCTATTTGACTGCTGGACTTTAATCCAATCAAAAGCTTCCAGAGGACAGGGAAGCTGAAACCCCAACAACCCTCCCCCACAGACTGCACCTAGAGATATTCGGTCAAAGCTCCAAGAGGGGAGACTGACAAAAGCCCCCCCAAACCAAAAAAATTAGAGGAGCAAGTGCTCAGACAAATACAGGGAGCAAAGATGGGGGGGTATATGAGCAAAAAAAAAAGAAAAAGAAGAAAGATTACAACAGACAGTTTCTATACAGTAAACAGAACAGGGGTGGGGGGGATCAGCAAATGATGAATCAGAAATCCCAGTGAATTGGATACAGGCTTTGGAAGAATTCAAAATGTAATTCAAAACACAATTAAGAGAGGCTGAAGATAATTGGGGAAAGAACTTCAAAGCTAAGATAAGTCATCTTGAAACAAAGGCACTTGAACTAAAATGAGAAAATCATGTCTTGAGAGCCAAAATCAACCAGCTGGAAAATGAGGCAAAGGTGATGAAAGATGAGGCAGAGAAGATGAAAGATGAGGCAAAGGAGATGAAAGATGGGGTAAAGACGATAAAAGATAACCTCATTAGAAATCAAACCAGAAAGTGAAGGATGACCAAAAATCCAGGGATGAAATCTAGTCATTAAGAACCAGAATACAACAACTAGAATTAAGTGTCCTCACAAGGCAGCAGGACACTATAAAGCAAAACCAAAAGAATGAAAAAAAAATGAGGAAAATATGAAGTATCTCATTCACAAAACAGAGGATTTAGAAAATCGTTCGAGGAGAGAAAATTTAAGAATCATTGGTCTACCAGAAGACCATCACAAAAGAAAAAGCCTAGACACAACACTACGGGAAATTATTCAAGAAAACTGCCCCGATATTCTAGGAAAAGAGGGAAAAGTAGAGATTGAAAGAATCCACAGATTACCTCCTGTACTTAATCCCCAACTGACAACACACAGGAATGTTATAGCCAAATTCAAGAACTATCAGAACAAGGAAAAAAATTTACAAGCTGCCAAGAAGTCATTCAGATACCATGGGACCACAGTGACGATAATGCAGGATCGGGCTGAATCTACATTGAAGGACTGAAAGGCATGGAATATGATATTCTGGAAAGCAAATGAACTAAGTCTAAAACAAAGAATCAACTACCCAGCAAAAGTGACTATATTCTTACAGGGAAAGTATGGTAATTCAACAAAATAGAAGAATTCCAAGAATTTGTAAAGAAAACACCAGACCTGAACAGAAAATTCAATGCCCACTCACAGAACTCAAGAGAATAAAAAAAAGGTAATTTTAAAAAAAGGGAAAAAACAAAAAGCAAACAGAAAAATAACTCCCCCCTTCTTTTAAGAGACTCAATAACGTAAAATGTTATGTATCCCTATAATAAAAGAAGTCATTGGTAACTCTTAAAAACTGTTGTTATGACCTGGGAAGCTAGAAGAATTACACTTAGAGGGAACAGTGACAAACTGTATAGGACAAGAGGACAAGATATAAATAGGTATTTAGATATATGCATGCATAAATACATATATACATATTTATATATATATACAACTAGAGGAAAAAATATATTAATATTAAAAGAAATTGGGAAAGAAACAAATGGGGGTAAATTTATATGTCATAAAGAAGCTCATGGAGGAAGGGGGGAGAACATTAATACACTGTAAGGATAAAGAGGCTGGAAATAGGAAATACTCAACTCTTACATGCTTTAAAATTGACCCAAACAGGGAAGAAAAATCCAATTCATTGGGGCAGAGACTATATTTGCACCCTATAGGGGAGTAGAAGGGTAACAAATGGACTGGTGGGGAGGGAAGCAGTACAAGGGAGGCAGAGGGTGGGGGGTAATTTAAGAAAGACTACAGGGAAAAATAAGACAGGAATTAGAAGGGAGCGGTAGAAAGAGAAGTAAAATAAGTGTGGGAACTAGGGGAACTGATTAAAAATAAACTTTGGTGTAGAAAGACATAGTGAAAGAAGAAAAGGCATGATCAGGAGTAGAAATCAAAATGCTGGGAAATACACAGTTAGTAATCATAACTGAATGTGAATGGAATGAACTCACCCATAAAATGCAAGCAAATAGCAGAGTGGATTAGAATCCAAAACCTTACCATATGCTGTCTACAAGAAACTCACATGAGGAAGGTAGATACACATAGAGTGAAAGTAAGAGGATAGAGCCAAATCTATTGGGCATGAACTGATAAAAGAAGGCAGGAGTCATAATCATGATATCTGACAAAACCAAAGTAAAAATATAGTTAAAATAGATAGGGAAGGTAATTACATCCTGATAAAAGGTAGTATAGACAATGAGGAAATATCAGTACACAACATTTATGCACCAAATGGCATACCTTCCAAATTTCTAAAGGAAAAACTCGTGGACCTCAAGGATAAAATAGATAGAAAAACTATTCTAGTGGGAGACCTGAACCTCTCTCTATCTGAACTAGATAAATCAAACCAAAAAAATAAATAAGAAAGAGGTAAGAGAATGAATGAAATCTTAGAACAATTAGAGTTAGTAGACATGTGTAGAAAAATAAATAGGGACAAAAAGGAAAATACCTTCTTTTCAGCAGCACATGGTACATTGCCAAAAATTGACCATGTATTAGGGCATAAAAACATTGCAAACAAGTGCAAAAGAGCAGAAATAATAAATGCAAGCTTCTCAGATCACAATGAAATGAAAATAATAATTAGTAAGTGTACATGGAGAGGTATATCAAAAATTAAATAGAAATTAAACAATACAATTCTCCAAAACTGGTTAATTATAGAACAAACCATGGAAACAATAACTTCATTGTAGAAAATGACAATGATGAGACATCCTTTCAAAACCTATGGGATACAGCCAAAACAGTACTCAGGGGGAAATTTATATCCTTGAGTTCATATATTAATAAATTAAGAAGGGCGGAGCTCAATGAATTGGGTATTCAAAATTTAAAAAAAAACTAGAAAATGAATAAATTTAAAATCCTCAGATGAAGACTAAATTAGAGATCAGAAAAATCAAAGGAGAAATTAATAAAATTGAAAGTCAAAGAATTTTTGATTTAATGAATAAGATTAGAAGTTGTTTCTTGGAAAAAACAAATGAATTGGATAAAATACTAGTCAGTCTAATTAAAAAAAGGAATAAAAAAACAAATTGATAGTATCCATGATGAAAAGGAAAACCTCTCCTATAATGAAGAGTAAATTAAGGCAATCATTAGAAACTACTATGCCCAATTATATGGCAATAAATATGGCAATCTAGGTGATATGGATGAATACTTACAAAAATGTAAATTGCCTAGACTACTAGAGGAAGAATTAAATTACTTAAACAACTCAAAATCATAAAAAGAAATTGAACATGCCATCAAAGAACTCCCTAAAAAAATCCCCAGGTCCACATGGATTCACAAATGATTTGTCAAACATTCAAAGAACAACTAGTCCCAATATTATACAAACTATTTGACAGAATAAGCAAAGAAAAAGTTCTACCAAATTCATTTTACGATATAAATATGGTACTGATCCCAAAGCCAGGCAGGTCAAAAACAGAAAAAGAAAACTATAGACCAATTTCTTTAATGAATATAGATGCAAAAATATTAAATAGGATACTAGCAAAAATACTCCAGCAAGTCATCACAAGGGTTATTCATTATGACCAGGTAGGATTCATACCAGGAATAGAAGGATGGTTCAGTATTATGAAAACCATCCACATAATTGACCATATCAACAAGCAAACTGAAAAATGTCACATGATTATCCCAATAGATACAGAAAAAGCCTTTGATAAAATACAACACCCATTGCTATTTAAAATACTAGAAAGTATAGGAATTGAAGATCCTTTCCTAAAAATAATAAATAGCTTATATCTAAAAACATCAGCAAACATCATCTGCAATGGGTATAAACTAGAAGCCTTCCCAATAAGATCAGGAGTGAAACAAGGATGTCCATTATCACCTCTATTGTGTAACATTGTACTAGAAATACTAGAAATAGCAATTAGAGAAGAAAAAGAAATTGAATGTATTAAAATTGGCCATGAGAAGACCAAGCTATCACTTTTTGCAGATGATATGATGATTTACTTAAAGAATCCAAGAGAATCGAACAAAAAGCTAGTTGAAACAATCACCAATTTTGGCAGTTGCAGGATACAAAATAAAGCTGCATAAGTCATCAGCATTTCTATATATCTCCAACCCATTTCAGCAGCAAGAATTAGTAAGAGAAATCCATTCAAAATCACCCTAGACAATATAAAATACTTAGGAATCTATCTGCAGAGACAAACATAGGAAATACATGAACACAACTACAAATCACTCTCCACACAATTAAAACTAGATCTAAACAATTGGAAAAACATTGATTGCTCATGGGTGGGATGAGCTAACATAATAAAAATGACAATCCTACCCAAATTAATTTACTTATTTAGTGCCATACCCATTGAACTACCAAAAACTTTTTACTGAATTAGAAAAAAAAACATAACAAATATCATTTGGAAGAACAAATGATTAAGGATATTTTAGGAGATCATGAAAAAAAAAATGCAAAGGAAGGAGGACTTGCAGTCCTAGATTTCAAACTATACTATAAAGCAGTGGTCATCAAAACAATTTGATACTGGCTAAGAGACAGAAAGGAGGATCAGTAGAAGACACTTGGGGTTAATGACCTTGGTAAGGCAGTCTTTGACAAACCCAAAGACCCCTGTTTTGGGGAACAAAATCCACTATTTGATAAAACTTCTGGGAAAATTGGAAGACATTATGGGAGAGATTAGGGTTGGATCAACATCTCACACCCTACACCAAGATAAACACAGAATGGTTGAATGACCTGAATATACAGAAGGAAACTATAAGCAAATTAGGCAATCACAGAATAGTATACTTGTCAGATCTTTGGGAAAGGAAATACTTTAAAACCAAGAAGAACTAGAAAAAAATCAGAAAATATAAAATCAATAATTTTGATTGCATCCATTTAAAAAGTTTTTGTACACAAGAAACTAATGCATCCAAAATTAAAAGGGAAGATAACAAATTGGGAAATAATCTTCATTATAAAAACCTCTGACAAAGGTCTAACTACTCAAATTCATAAAGAGTTAAACCACTTTTACCAAAAAATCAAGTCATTCCCCAATTGATAAATGGGCAAGGGACATGAGTAGGCAATTTTTAGTTAAAGAAATGAAAACTATTAATAAACACATTAAAATGTTTTCTAAATTTTTTATAATCAGAGAAATGCATTTCAAAACAACTCTGAGGTATCACCTCACACTTAGTAGATTGGCTAACATGACAGCTATGGAAGGTAATGAATGCTGGAGGGGATGTGGCAAAGTTGGTACATTAATTCATTTCTGGTGGAGTTGTGAATTGATCCAACCATTCTGGAGGCAATTTGGAACTATACCCAAAGGGTGCTAAAAGATTGTCTGCCCTTTGATCAAGCCATAGCACTGCTAGGTTTGTACCCAAAAGAAGTAATAATGAAAAAGATATGTACAAAAATATTCACAGCTGTGTTCTTTGTGGTGGCAAATAATTGGAAAATGATGGGATGGCCTTCAATTAGGTAATGGCTGAACAGATTGTGGTATATGTTGGTGATGGAATACTATTGTGATCAAAAGAATAATAAAGTGAAGGAATTCTTGGGGACTGGAACAACCTACAGGAATTGATGCAGAGTGAGAGTAGCAGAACCAGGAAAACACTATACACAGAGACTGATATACTGTGTTACAATCAAATGTAATTGACTTCTCCATTAGTGGCAATGCAATGATCCTCAATAATTTGGAGGAAACTATGAGAAAAACCAGTACCCACATCCAGAGGAAACACTGTGGGAGTAAAAACAAGGAAGAAAAACAATTACTTGAATACATGGGTAGAAGGGATATTATTGCAGATGTAGACTCTAAATGAACATCCTAGTTTAAACAAGAACATGGAAATAGGTTCTGATCAAGGACACAAGTAATACCCAATGGAATTGCACATTGGTTGTGGGAAGGGAGGGTGGAAGGAAGGGAGGGAAATAATGTTATTATTGTAACCAAGACTAATGTTCTAAATTAACTAAATAAATTAAATCAAGTGGAAAAAAAATAAAGGTTGTTAGCCAGGTTGAGCCCATCCATTATCTATGTGACAATTAACAAATGTAAAATGGAAATTTAAAAAAAAAACTCTTTCTGGTCCTTTACAATATATTTTTCAGAAGTCTTAAGGGAAAGTTAACAATATTTCTTATAGTTAAAACACAATAGGACTTCCAGGTAATCATGGCTGCAATCTAGACACCATGAGCTTCCTCTCCCCGGCACCGAACGAAATAGACTACATCAAAGGAGCATAAAAATCACTGTTGGAGGAATAGAAGGACTCCCCAGTGCTACCCAGTACCCCACAGAGGCGAAGGTACCTGGGGTTTGAACATTTCCACACTATAATAAGAAGGAGGAAAAGCTCGCACAGAAACGTGAACTGAGCCGCCTTTCCCCCGCCACCTCCCCCACCAAACCAGAGTGAGCTACAGGAGAGCTTACTGGGACACCGAGTGAGTGGGGAACATCTCTGTCTGGGGGGGGGCACTCCAGTGTCCGTGGAATCTGGGGACTGCCAGGAAAAAAAACATCTCAGGGCGGTTTCACAGGAGAACCCAGCGCTAAGCATAGGTGGTCCGAGGAGCTGTACTCTGGGTGGTTGTGCTGAGCATCTGGGCGGAGCTAAACACCAGGGGCAGACCACAAGCTGATTATCTGGGCGGAGCTGAACACCTGGGCAGTGTGGCTGTGTTCAGGGACCCAGCACTCTAAGAAACCTTGGAGGCTGGGAAGAACTAGTCTGAGGCAACCTAAATTCAAAGAAAACCCGCCCATATCACCCAGACCCCAGACCAAAAAGGAAAGGGGAATAAGACCACCAAAGGAATGACTCACATGGCACAAAATCAAGCCTCCAGGAAGAAAGGGAAAAAAAGGTGACTATTGAAAACTTTTATGGTGGAAGTACCCAAGGAAAAGAGGAGAATGAGGAGGGAATCCAAAAAAAATAAGAACATGCCTCCCAAAATGGAAATTATCCACAAGCTCTGGAAGATCTCAAACAGGAACTTATTCAAAAGATGGAAAACTGGAAAGAAATATGGGAGAAAGAGATCAGCAGTCTGACAGATAAGACTGCTCAATTGGAAAAAAGAGCTCGAAGCATCCAATAGAAGGGCAGAGAAAGCTGAAAAGCAAAACGAGTCCCTAATGACCAGAATTAAGCAACTCAAAGAAAGTGAGATCATAAAACAGCAAGAATCAATTAAGCAAACCCAAAAAATTAATGAATTAGAAGAAAACATAAAATATCTCTCTGAGAAGGCGACAGACTTGGAAAACAGAGGGACCAGAGACAACCTCCGAATTATCGGTCTCCCAGAAAAACCAGAGATAAACAATAAACTCGATATTATTCTACAGGAGATTATAAAAGAAAATTGCTCCCATGTTCTGGAGCAAGGGGGCAAAATAGAAATAGAAAGGATTCATAGAACACCCTCTATACTAAATCCCCAAAAGACAACCCCTAGGAATGTAATTGCCAAATTCAAGAGCTTCTAAGAAAAGAAGAAAATCCTACAAGAAGCCAAGAAGAGGAGCTTCAGATATAAGGGGGCTCCCATAAGGATCACACACGACTTAGCGGCTAACACACTAAGAGACCGGAAAGCATGGAACACGATATTTAGAAAGGCAAGAGAGCTGGGTCTCCAACCAAGAATCAACTACCCAGCAAAACTGACTATATACTTCCAGGGGAAAGTATGGGCATTCAACAAAATAGAAGATTTCCAAGCATTTGCTAAGAAAAGACCAGAACTTAATGGAAAATTTGATATCCAAGCACAGAAAGCAAGAGAAACATGAAAAGGTAAATATGAAAGAAAGGGAAAAGGAGATAAATCTTATCTTTTTCTTTAAGTCAAACTCTCTCCTATAAGAACTACATTTACATCAAATTATATATATTAATATATGGGGGAATGTTTTGTGTAACTCTCAAAAATTGTATGCATCATAAGAGTAGTTAGAAGAAACATGCATAGGGAAAGATCGGGGCATTAAGAAGATTTGGGGAAAGTGGGGGCAAAGAAAGGAAAAGGGAGGGGGGAATCATCGATAATACTAAGAATTACTTCAAGAAATAGGGGGGAGGGACTTAATAGAATAATCTTTCCCATACAAAGATACACCTGGGAAGGGGAGGGGAAGAACTGTCATATGAGAAGGAGAGGAAGAGAGCGTGAAGTGGAATTACTTAAACCTTATTCTCAGTGAAATCAAACTGAGAGGGAAGAACATCTAGATCCAGTGGGATCCTGAATTCTATCTTATCCATTAGGGCAAGAAAGACAGGAAAATTAAGGAGGGGGAGGGGGAAGGGAATATAAAAAGGGAGGGAAGGAGAGGGGGGAGGGGAAGGGAGAATAAAAAGGGAGGGGCTAGAAAGGGAAGCATCTCAAGGGAGGGGACTAGAGGGACTGATCTAAAGTAAATCACTTGTTCAAAAGGATATAGCTAAAGAAGAAAGTTCGGAACTAGGGGAAGATATCAAAATGCCAGTGAATTCACAAATGACAATCATAACTTTGAATGTAAATGGGATGAACTCACCCATAAAAAGTAGACAAATAGCAGATTGGATTAGAACCCAAAACCCTACCATTTGTTGTCTTCAAGAAACACATATGAGGCAGGTTGACACTCACAAGGTTAGAATTAAAGGTTGGAGTAAGACCTTTTGAGCCTCAACTGATAGAAAGAAGGCAGGAGTTGCAATCATGATATCTGACAAAGCCAAAGCACAAATAGACCTGATCAAAAGGGATAGGGAAGGCAAATATATTCTGTTAAAAGGGAGTACAGACAATGAGGAAATATCACTAATCAACATGTATGCACCAAACAGAATAGCATCCAAATTTTTAATAGAGAAACTAGGAGAATTGAAGGAGGAAATAGACAGTAAAACCATATTAGTGGGAGACTTGAACCAACCACTATCAAATTTATATAAACCAAACTAAAAAATAAACAAGAAAGAGGTAAAAGAGGTGAATGAAATCTTAGAAAAATTAGAGTTAATAGACATATGGAGAAAAATAAATAGGGACAAAAAGGAATAAACCTTCTTTTCAGCACCACATGGCACATTCACAAAAATAGATCATACACTAGGCCACAGAAACATGGCACTCAAATGCAGAAAAGCAGAAATAATAAATGCAGCCTTTTCAGATCACAAGGCAATAAAAATATTGATCTATAAGCGTACATGGAGAGCCAAATCAAAAATTAATTGGAAATTAAATAATATGATACTCCAAAATCGGATAGTTAGAGAAGAAATCATAGAAACAATTAATAATTTCATTGAATAAAATGATAACGGCGAGACATCCTTTCAAACCTTATGGGATGCAGTCAAGGCAGTACTTAGAGGAAAATTCATATCCCTGAGTGCATATATTAACAAATTAGGGAGAGCAGAGATCAAGGAATTAGAAATGTAAATCAAAAAACTTGAGAACAAACAAATTAAAAACCCCCAGAAGAAAACCAAACTAGAGATCCTAAAAATTAAGGGAGAAATCAATAAAATAGAAAGTGACAGAACTGTTGAGCTAATAAACAAGACTAGAAGCTGGTACTTTGAAAAAACAGACAAAATAGACAAAGTACTGGTTAATCTAATTTAAAAAATGAAAGAAGAAAGGCAAATTAACAGCATCAAGGATGAAAAGGGGGATCTCACCTCCAATGAAGAGGTAATTAAGGCAATCATTAAAAACTACTTTGCCCAACTATATGGCAATAAATATACCAACCTAGGTGATATGGATGAATATTTACAAAAATATAAATTGCCTAGACTAACAGAAGAAGAAATAGATTTCTTAAATAATCCCATATTAGAAAAAGAAATCCAACAGGCCATCAAAGAACATCCTAAGAAAAAATCCCCAGGGCCCAACTGATTCACAAGTGAATTCTATCAAACATTCAAAGAACAGCTAACTCCAATACTATGCAAACTATTTGACATAATAAGCTAAGAGGGAGTTCTACCAAACTCCTTTCATGACACAAACATGGTACTGATTCCAAAACCAGGCAGATCAAAAACAGAGAAAGAAAATTATAGACCAATCTCCTTAATGAATATAGATGCAAAAATCTTAAATAGGACCCTAGCAAAAAGACTCCAGCAAGTGATCAGAAGGATCATCCACCATGATCAAGTAGGATTTATACCAGGGATGCAGGGCTGGTTCAACATTAGGAAAACTATCCACATAATTGACCACATCAACAAGCAAACCAACAAGAACCACATGATTATCTCAATAGATGCAGAAAAAGCCTTTGATGAAATACAACACCCATTCCTATTAAAAACACTAGAAAGCATAGGAATAGAAGGGTCGTTTCTAAAAATAATAAACAGTATATATCTAAAACCATGAACTAATATCATCTGCAATGGGGATAAACTAAAGCCATTCCCATTAAGATCAGGAGTGAAGCAAGGATGCCCATTATCACCTCTATTATTTGACATTGTATTAGAAACACTACCAGTAGCAATTAGAGAAGAAAAAGAAATTGAAGGGATTAAAATAGGCAAGGAGTAGACCAAATTATCGCTCTTTGCAGATGACATGATGGTTTGCTTAAAGAATCCTAGAGATTCAACCAAAAACCTAATCAAAATAATCAACAACTTTAGCAAAGTTGCAGGATACAAAATAAACCCATGTAAGTCATCAGCATTTCTATATAATTCCAACACAACTTAGCAGCAAGAACTAGAAAGAGAAATCCCATTCAAAATTGCCTTAGACAAAATAAAATACTTAGGAATCTATCTTCTGAGAAAAACACAGGAACTATATGAACACTTTCCACACAACTAAAACTAGACTTGAACAATTGGAAGAACATTAACTGCTCATGGGTAGGACGAGCCAATATAATAAAAATGACCATCCTACCCAAACTCATCTATCTATTTAGTGCCATACCCATGGAACTTCCAAAAAAATTTTTACTGATTTAGAAAAAACCATAACAAAGTTCATTTGGAAGAACAAAAGATCAAGGATATCCAGGGAAATAATGAAAAAAATACAAAGGAAGGGGGCCTTGCAGTCCCAGTTCTCAAACTATATTATAAAGCAGCAGTTATCAAAACAATTTGGTACTGGCTAAGAGACAGAAAGGATCAGTGGAATAGACTGGGGGGCAAGCGACCTCAGCAAGACAGTATATGACAAACCCAAAAATCCCAGCTTTTGGGACAAAAATCCACTATTTCATAAAAACGCCTTGGAAAATTGGAGGACAGTATTGGAAAGATTATGGTTAGATCAACATCTCACACCCTACACCAAGATAAATTCAAATTGGGTGAATGACTTGAACATAAAGAAGGAAACTATACGAAAATTAGGGGAACACAGAATAGCATACATGTCAGACCTTTGGGAAGGGAAAGACTTCAAAACCAAGCAAGAATTAGAAAGAGTAACAAAATGCAAAATAAATAATCTGAAATACATCAAATTAAAAAGTTTTTGTACAAACAAAACCAATGTAACCAAAATCAGAAGGGTAGCAACAAATTGGGAAACAATCTTCATAAAAACCTCTGACAAAGGTTTAATTACTCAAAAGAACTAAATCAATTGTACAAAAAATCAAGCCATTCTCCAATTGATAAATGGGCAAGGGAAAGAAATCAAAACTATTAATAAGCACACAAAAAAGTGTTCTACATCCCTTATAATCAGAGAGATGCAAATCAAAACAACTCTAAGTTATCACCTCACACCTAGCAGATTGGCTAACATGACAGCTATGGAAGGTAATGAATGCTGGAGGGGATGTGGCAAAGTGGGGACATTAATTCATTGCT
Source organism: Monodelphis domestica (assembly GCF_027887165.1). Classification (NCBI taxonomy): domain Eukaryota; kingdom Metazoa; phylum Chordata; class Mammalia; order Didelphimorphia; family Didelphidae; genus Monodelphis; species Monodelphis domestica. The sequence continues at coordinate 243,577,349 of NC_077231.1, forward strand.
GGTGGAGTTGTGAATTGATCCAGCCATTCTGGAGGGCAATTTGGAACTATGCCCAAATGGTGATAAAAGACTGTCTGCCCTTTGATCTAGCTATAGCACTGCTGGGTTTGTACCCCAAAGAGATAATAAGGAAAAAGACCTGTACAAGAATATTGTGGTAGCCAAAAATTGGAAAATGAGGGGATGCCCTTCAATTGGGGAATGGCTGAACAAACTGTGGTATATGTTGGTGATGGAATACTATTGTGTTCAAAGGAATAATAAAGTAGGGGAATTCCATGGAGACTGGAACAACCTCCAGGAAGTGATGCAGAGTGAGAGGAACAGAACCAGGAGAACATTGTACACAGGGACTAATACATTGTGGTACAAATGAAGGTGATGGACTTCTACATTTGTGGCAATGCAATGTCCCTGAACAATCTGCAGGGATCTAAAAAATACTATCCACAAGCAGAGGATAAACTGTGGGAGTAAAAACACCTATGAAAAGCAACTGCTTGACTACAGGGGTTGAGGGGATATGACTGAGGAGAGACTCTAAATGAACACTCTAATGCAAATACCAACAACAGGGAAAATGGGTTCGAGTCAAGAACACATCGTTGGCTATGGGAGAGGGAAAAGTGGTGGGAGAGGGGGCAGGGAAAAAGAAAATGATCTTTGTTTCCAGTGAATAATGTTTGGAAATGTCCAAATAAAATAATGTTTAAAAATTAAAAAAAAAAATGCAGTAGATTAAAATGATTCAGTGTAACAGAACTGTATCAAATACATTACAATATGTACTTAAAACAATAAAATTAAATCTTAAACAAAACAATTAGCAAAATACAATAAGATAGAGACCTTCATTTAAAAAAATGGAGTGTGAAAAGGCTTAAAATTTCACCTCCAGACCCTTAAAATGCCTTTGTCTAAAATTCATATCTCTATTATCAGCACTGTGGGATCTCCTATAGGGAGGGAGAATAAGGGTTTGGGGAATCTGAAACTATATGAATCTTAGAGACTGGTCAGGCCCAAATGGCAAAGGGTTGTAGGGGGAAGAATTTCTCCACTTAATCTCAGGCAAGATAATTGAAAGTATCAGTGGCAAAAAGAAAAAGAAAAAAAAAACATCCTAAAGCTGGAAGCTGTTTGAAATAGGTAATGCAGCTCTTTCATAGAATGTGCCATGATTGTAATCAACTTCCTGTTTGGAAGAATCTCTTCTTTCTCCCTGTCCCCCTGATGTAAAATGCTAGTTTCCCTAGTGGGAGTTAGGAGGCTAATTGTTGCATAAGGAAAAAGACACCCTGTTTTTTGTTTTTTGTTTTTGTTTTTTTTACCCTCTGCCCTGAAGCGCTACTCCAAGGACTCCTAGGTTCTCAGAGGCAGCAATCAGCCCAGCAGGGGCAGCAACAGTGATCAGGGTCAGAGCAGAGGCCAATTTAGGATCAGAGCTGGAGATCAGGAGGAGGATTTCTGGAGGTAGGGAGCTGGGGCCATGTGAGGCATCTGGGTCCAGAAGATCAGGAGGAAGCAGTATCAGCAACGCCAGAGTCAACAGTGAGGAGTAATGATGGACTCAAGCAGTTGGACTACAGAAGAGATTTACTTCTTCTTCTCCAAGAGTCTGCCCCTCTTCCCCCCCCCCACGCTAAAAATATCCTGGCCAGTAGGGAGAGCAAGCACCTGGGCAAAAAGTAAGAGAAGAAAAATTGTAGCAGCTCCAAAGGAGTTTGCAAGGGTGGGTGGGGTGGGCAAAAAGCTTTGGCAGGAGAAATGGGGCTTAAAAAATTTTATCTAGGCCATCTTAAGAATTTGAGAGGTTCTTCTCTGACTAGTTGTTGCTATCAATGTAAAAGTTAAAATTAAATCTCAATAATAATATTATATTTTAAGAGATTTATTAATGATCATTAGGAATTAAGGAATAAAGAAGATACAAAATAAAGACCATGTGCCCATGGCTGGTTAGTCATTTTTTAGTCAACTCCAATCACCTTCATCAATGCTGATTCTGCATCAGAGAGAGTGAGCCTCTAAAGCCCACACCCTTTATCCTCTGTCTATAGGAAATACATAATGACTGGAAGTCACTGGGTTCTTGGGATATATAGTTCTTTCTTAGGGTAACAGATTTTCAGTCATACAAAGCAGTTGAGATATTTAGCTCATAAAATTGTCCAAAGCTTGTTAACCAGGTTGTAAACAGTTTGATGGAGTCCATCAATCTTCTATGTGACAATTAACAAAGGTAAAAAGGAACAAAAGGCTATTTAGGCAACATGTGAACTCAATGGATCTCAGAAAAAGCCCAATATCCATAAGGGTTTATGGTTTTGCCAAATGGTTTGAGCAAATTGTTTATGGACTTTTACAATGGTATATTTATTACAATTATAAGGAATAGGTATAAATAAATATAGGTATAAATCAAAATAATATAACAGAATATATCCAATAGCCAAAACACACTAGATTACAATGATTCAGTGTAACAGAATGGTATTGATCAGATTAATATATAAATTTAAAACAACAAAATTAAATTGTAAAGCAAACAATCAGCAAAATGTAATAATATAGACTTTCATAAAACAATGGAGTCTAAAAATTTCACCTCCAGACTCTTTAAAGTTCCATCCCTATCCATTTAGGTTCCTTTTGTCACACCTCTGGGATCTCCCATAGCGAGAGAGAATCCTCACTAAACATAGTGTAGAGGAATCCCAAATTGGATTTCTTATAGAGACTGGGCAGGCCCAAATGGGAAGGGTTTATAGGGAGATGAATTTCTACCCTGAATCTCAGGCAAGATAATTGCAAGTACCAGTGCACCCAAGAATGGTAGGAAGAGAAAACATCCTAAAACTGGGAGCTGTTTGACATAGTTAATGTACTCCTCTTTCATAGAGTGAGCCATGCTTGCAATTCTAGTTCCTGTTATGAAGAGTAACTTTCCTTCCTCTTCCCCCTAGATGTAAAATGCAGGGAGCAGCTTGCTTCCCATGCCATGTGAACAGGGAGTTAGGAGTCTTATTATTGCCTATGGGAGGCACTCCACACTTCAAAGGCAAGCAGTGAGCAAGCACCCAGCTGTTGGAAATGTTCTTTACCAGCTGCCCTGAGAGCACCTCCAAGGACTCCCAGCTTGTGTGTTCTAAAGATGCAATGGCAGCAACCAGTAACCAGCAATAGCAACAACAACAACAGCAGCAGGAGGATCAGGAGGATCAGGAGTGGATCACTGGAACAAACCAGGGAGTTAACAACAGGAGGCTACATTGGCAGCATCAGCACCAGAGGCAGCTTTGAGGAATGCTGGCTTAAGCATATGTGCTTTTCTGCCAAGAGCTCCCAGCTTAATCACTCAATCTAAAGCAGCTGGGCAGGTGGGTCAACTGGGAAAAATGGGAAAAAATCTGTCTGGAGTAGAACAGCAGCTCTGAAGAGAGTTTGTGAGGTGGAGAGGTTGGGGTCAAAAAGCTGTGGCAGGAGAAATGTGGTTTTGCAAAATTTATCTAGGCTATCTTAAAAATATTGAGAATTCTTTCTTCAACTTCAGTGGTTGCAATCATTATAAAAATTTAAATTAATATACAAAAATTTCAAATATACTTTGTAAGATATATCAATAATCACTAAAAGTAACAAAATAAAAAGGTAAAAAAATAAAACCATGTGCCCATGGCTAATTTACCTGCTCAAACAGCCAGTTTCACTAATCTCCCAACCCAGCAAGAAAAAAAGGCTAGCCAGGGAAGACCACCTTATTTATTCTCCTGTCTATGTCATCACACAATGACAGGAAGTCAGTGGCTCCTTGGAATCATAGTTCAAAGGCACAAGATTTCCAATTATACAAAGGAAAAAAAGATTTTAAAAATAAAAATAAAAGATTATAAGAATACTTATAGATGTTCTTTTTTTGTGGTGGCAAATAATTAGAAATTTAGGTGATGTCCATCAAATAGGGAATGACTCAATAAGTTGTGCCATATGATTGGGATAGAATACTATTTTGCATAAGAAGTGACAAGCAAGAAGCTTTCAGAAAAAAGAAAAAACATACACAGAAAGACATAAACTAATACAAAGTAAATACAACTGAACAGTATCCACAATCACAGTGATATTGTATGATGATCAACTGTGATTAAATTAGCAATTTTCAGCACTAGAGTGATCCAAAATAATACTAAAGGACTTATGAAAAAATTTATCCACCTCTACAGAAAACTGATGGATTTTCAATGTAGATCAAGTATAATCTTTCTTTTTACTTTCTTTTTCTAATGTCTTTTCTTTCAAAATATATCTAATATGGAAATACTTTTTCATGATGGCACATATAAGTTATGTCTAATTGCTCACATTCTCTTGTGGAGGTAGGGATGGAATGGTAGGGAAGGAGGAAGGGAAAGAGAAAGTTTGGGACAACATTTTTTAAATGTTAATTGTTTTACACATCATTAGAATGAATAAAATGTTTTTAAAAATCAAGCAAGTGTATTCATTCTTATAATTGTTTCACATTATCATGATTCTCAAAGTATTAAAATTTCATAATTTTGATGACCTTTTTAGTTTGCCTTTTGTGGTTTTTGAAGAGCTAACATCCATGCCATCACCTCCCATCCACCCAAGAAGCAGAAGAAAATAATGACTTCAAATATTTAATGACCTCAAATTTTTGTTACTGTTAATACTCAATTTCTACCATTGAACTAGTTTCTTTGAGTTACCTAAAGACTACAAAAATGTGCTATGTATTGTTTCTAATATAATCTCTAATTTCAAAAAACATTCATGTTATGATTATCCCATTTATAGAATCTTCATTTTGTAAGATTCCAGTCAATCCTTGCTGCAGTCTTGGGCAGGGACTCTGGACCTCCCTTTGCACATGTATCAGCTAGTCACAATGTAGACTGTGTTGCACTGGGGCTTGGGAACTCATCTTGGTCTTGGGCAGGGAATTAATTGGAGCCTCACTCTTGGCTTGCACTGAGCAGGTGTACTGTCTTGAGCTTGGTTTTGGGGCTCTGGCCTTAAGCTCACACAGGCCAGGTACAACAAGGACTGCCTTGCATTGGGACCTGGGGAGTTTGTATAGACTTGTGCTAGAGCTTTGAACTTCAAAGAGTGGGAGTAGGGTACTCTCTTGCCTTTGGCAGATCTCAGAGTTTCAAAATTGTTTTGGGCCTAGGAGCAAGAGGGTTGGAGTTCCGTGTAGCTTGCTCTTGACTTGCACTGGTACTTCTTGGTATGGTCCTGTGTATCCCTCTTGCTTTAGTGAAACAGTCTCTCTTTGTCTACTTCACAACTTGTTTTCTTCAGGAAAAATTGCTTCATTTTGTGTCTTTGTTCATTTTATCACTCCAATATTTGCTTTGGAGCATTATTTTAAAGTTACTTGGAGAGGTTTCTCAGAGAGCTTAGAGCTTTCTATGCTTCAATTCATCCATCTTTTCTCTGCCTGTAGACTGTTGTCTATATTTTAAATCTTGACCTTACTCCAGTACTCCAAAGGAATCTCATTGATATATGAATTCTTTCCAAAAATTCAGATCCAAAAAAATAGACCATATCTCTCATGAAAACTGGCACAAATTTTTAAATAAAATGCTATCAAAGTAGACTGCATGACATATTTAAAAAATTAATATGGTACAAATAGATTGTATTTCTACCAAGAATTCAGGGTTGGTTTAATATAATAACACGTAATTTAAAATTAGGGTACATGAATCTATTAGAATTTTATTATGGCATAAGAAATGTCAAGGTAGGTAGTTTCAGAGGAAATTAGGAAGATCTCTATTAAAAAATGAATAAAGTGAGTAGAAATGGGAGAATACTTTGTATAATGAAAGTAATAGTATTGACAAGTCAATTTAAATGACTTTGGAATTCTGATCAATGAGGCAACTGATGCAAAGAGGGTTAAGTGACATGCCTGGGATTGCATAAATAATGAATGAGATCATATTTGAACTCAGGATTTTCTGATTTCATGCCTAATATTCTATTCACTGCACTACCTAGTTATCTGAGCCAGACTACCATATGATATATAACTTATGAAACTTTATGAAACTATGTATGCAATTTTAACTTGGCTTTTCAATTTTTGATAAATGACCCTGGTCTCTAGTGCAAAGAGGTCTCATAGATGGTCACTGCTCTCCTCTGCAGAAGTAATGGTTATTAGACTTTCAATACCGTTTTATCTCTTCAATTTAAGAGGTGAGCTGTACTTAAGAAGAAAGAACAATCTCTGAAAACTGTCAACTTCTCATTTTTTCAGCATTCCAAATAGGTAATTTTGGGGCAAGTTGCAAAGATGAATGCACTTCCATGGAAGTCTGAATCTGGATTTTTTTAATGAAATGAGAGTTTTCAAAAAATGCTGACATGTGGACAGCATATTATTATAATTATGAAGAATTGTTGAATTAACAAAATACTACCCACCTCAATACTACATTTGTTATAATGGATTTATTTTTGTTTCTGACAGAGACCTTACTTTGCATTTATAGAATGTTGATCACAAAACTATTTAACCTACTCATCTAACAACAACAACAACAACAACAAAGTACATTGCTTTAAATGAAGCTGACTACAGTGTGCAATAAATTATCTGATTTTATTAAAGGAATTGTAAATTTTTGTTATTGAGATGTAAAAGCAACAATTTTTATTGAAGAAGTGGTTTTGCTGGTAAGTACTTCCATTTTTCTCCTTACAAGTATTCACAAAGTCAGTATTTCTGGCCTAGTCACAACAAAGGTTTACAGTAATAGAGGAGAGATTTTAAAAGTCCTCTCACCCAAATGGATATTTCCTCTAAACTGGGGAAGGATGCTCACCTAAAGATGTGTAACATATGAAGAATAATTTGTGTTTGGGGTCAAAGCATTTACCTCTCACCACCTTAGTTTCTTTATCTGCAAAATGATAACATTTGACAACATGACCTCTTGGTTTTCGAAGTAGAGAAAATCTGAGTTCAAATATGGCCTCATTTACTGTCTGCAGAAACCTGGAGAAGGAAACTAATCTCTTCCCCAGTTTCCTCACCTGAAAAAATGGGGACAATAATAGCACCTAGCATATAGAGCTGTTGTGAAGATCAAATGATGTAATAATTGTAAAGTATTTAGCATAGTTCCTAGGACTTAATAAGTGTTATGTAAATGATAGTTATTATTATATAGCTACTGAAGATTGCAAAGTTAGTTTTAGAAAAAAAGGGCAAAAATGAAAAAAAATATTTCACAAGGAATTGATATGAACTACAGAAAAATTAGGAATCATAGTGGAAATATTACAGGTACCCTATTTTGGAATATGGCATCCTTCTTCAAGTTCTTTTTTTCTTAGAAATTCTTAGATGTAAAACAACTATTAAAGAATATAACAAATATAACCAATCATGCTATGACTTACCATGAAATACTGTCATCAAAGTCTTCTGATTTCTGATCCTGTTGCAAGTCACTTCTGAAAAACAACTAGAAAAGGAATCAGAATTTATTGCAGAAATGCATATACCACTGATCTTATACATAATCAATATATCATAATTTCATGGTCCAAATTGTATGGCAACCATAGTACATCTTTCAGTACAGTCCATCTCACAAGACATTCACCAGGTACACATAGAATTTAGGAGGACACAAACAATAAAATACAGGCAGAGTCACTTAGATTACTTAGACTAGTACTATTCTGTTCCAAAGAGGTTCACTCCTCATTTTCCATTTTTTTTCAACACAATGGACTCTACTACTTTTTTTATTAAATATCTTTGCTTTTATGCTTTCAGAAGCTATAATTATGTCTAAGGTTCACCTCATATGCCAGCTCCTCTTGTAATCATTTATTGAGCATTGTCAAGTTATTAGCACTCTCGTTCTCCTCAAATTAACAAGTTTTACTAATCTAATTAATTCCTCTAGATTTGCTTAAGTAGACAGATCTAGAGTTAGAAAGAGACATCATGGGAAACATATGATTTCTATATCTTTATATATCTTCTAGATGTATTTGATAGTTTTAGAGCTGGAAAAGAATTCATAGGACATCTAGTCTAATACTTTTATTTTCCAAATGAGAAAACTCAAACCAAAAAATGAGTATGAGGTCACATGGGTAGTAATCATAAAGAACAGGAGGTCAATCTAAGTCATCTGAAGACAATGGATCATTTCTTGTTGTATCTTATATCCTTAGCACCCAACACAGTGCCTTGAGTATAGTAAGCATTTAAATAATGTTTGTAGGATTGGAATGAATCATAATACATGAATAAACTCTTAAAAGGAGTAATACAACACAAATAATTATATATATATGCATATATATATTATATATAAGATTTTGTATTTTCAAAAGTGTTTTCATGTATTCGGGTGGTATTTATTTGGTACCTACTTAAAAATAGCATTTTCTAAGAATATAGAAAAGAATTACAAAACTGAATCTCTGCCCAATGGGAATTTTAACCTATCTGTAGAATCAAGATTGAAAGTCCTTCAATCCTGCAAAGCACCCATGATCTTATCTATATGGACATTTGTCCAGGGATATAGATTATAACTATTAATTTCTCCCCATTTCTGTAAGATCCTTGGCCATGTCAAAAGAAAAATCCATGAACCCAACATGCAGAACAATTCATACATAGCAACAAATCTGTAACAAAGTATGTTGCCAAAAACATAAGTGATGGAAGAGTTTAAAAATGGAGCATTGATTAGTTAAAATTTCCTGGTAGAGCTTAAACTTGAGATGGGCCCTGAGGATTAGGTTTAGTTTGGCCTAGTGAATTGAAATAAGGACTCTAATACTAGTAGAAAGGGCAGTATAAGCCAAGTCTTGCCATTGTATAAAACCATGGCTAATACAAGGGAACAACAAAGGATTATCTTGTATGAAGCAGAGACTGTATTGTGGGAAGTAGTTGAATGTAATTTGGACAGGGATTCAAAGGGAAGATTCAGAAGGGCCTTAGAAGCAGGGCTGAAGAGGTTGGCTCTTTTTTTTCCAAAGGCAATGGGAAATTATATGAGGTTTCAAAGGATAGGATTAACAGAAAATCATTGCTCTAGGAAAATGAATATGATAATAATACGCAGGGAGGATCAAAGAAAGAACGGACAAGAAAAAATGTGATCATGTTTTAGGTATGATGACAACTTTTATTTCATTTGATAACATCTTCCTGGGTATAATTCCTTTTAGCTAGATGAAGAAACTAAGTAGAAAGAGAAAAGGACCTGGATAAGTTACAAACACTAAACAATACTAATGGGAACTGTACAGGCCACAGTCTCCACATGCTCCACAATATACAGGACTCAGGAAGATTTAATAGAAAACAATATGTTTATTCTAAATGTAAAGTAATTGGCAGTAAGCTTTCGATATTGCTTACTGTAGCTCTTTGTCATTTGTGTGCACAGTTCCTTGAGGCATTTGGCTGCTCTCAGCCCTCAAGTTTCTGGATGTTTTGCATCCAATTTTGAAACATCGACACAGCCCATTAAAGTTAGTCTGATTTTAACTTGTTTTTCCCTTTCATCATTGCTAGTACTTTTCCAGCTCTAATTGCCCATCTGTTTCTGTTACTAATGAAAGAGGGAAGGTTTTGGCTCTGAAGTAATTTTATTATTCCAATTTTTTTTGTGTGATGAAGCCCACTCTCTCAGTCTCTACCCTTTTCTGGCTTCCCCAAAGCTTCACTCTTGGTTTTTACTACAAGGGCTTTGCCTAGATAAAGAATATGAGAAACATCCATTAATTAAAGGCAAATCCTAAGGTTTGGTACTGTGGGCTAAAGCTTTGGAAAATGACACTATAAGAACAAATGACAAATGCAATTCTAAGTAAGCATCATAACACAAAGAAAACACACAGAAACAAAAAGAACAATTCCTTCCCTATGAAAATGAAGGGTGCTCATTAATCCTTTGTTGATTCTGTTTTGAATCAATCTATCAACTCATTATTATTTAGCATTCATATAGAATTTTAATATTTGCCCTTTACAAATATAGTCTCACTTAAACCTTATAATAACCACTGAAGGGAGATGCTATTATTATACCCATTTTAAAGATAAGGTAAGTGAATGAGGCAAAGGTTAAATGAATTGCCTGAGGTCACATATTTAGTAAATATCTTTCTGCCTTCAGGTCCAGTGCTCTACCAAAAATTCTAAATATTTAGCACAAGAAAATGGTATACATCAGGTATTTTCTAGGAACTGGAGATATGATAACAAAATAAAATAGCCCTTGTCCTCATAGAGCCTACATTCTACCAGAGGAGATAACATATACATAAACATATAAAATATTTACAAACAAATGCAAGAAGAAATGGTTATACTAAGTTCAAGGGATAACAAAAGGTCTCATGTAGAAAACACTGATGAACTTTGCAGAAAACTAGAGTTCTGAGAGATAGAGGTGAGTAGGAAGTACATTCCAGTTTTAATAGGAAGCCTATGCAATGGTGCAGAGGTAGGGGATAGTATGCCATGTACAAAAAAGAGCAAAAATCCCAATTTGTTTGAGCCAATGAATATATGAAGGAGATTGAAACATAGTAAGCCTGGAAAGATAATCAAATATAACTTGTGAGGTGCTGTAAGAGGAACTGATATTTGATCTTGGCAATAAGAGAGAGGCACTAGTGTTTACTGAGGAAAGTGAAATGATCTTATTTGAATAAGGTAGAGGAGAAGGAAGATGAAGAAGAATGTGGCTTACATCCCTAAAAATCATAAAAGTATACATTGTCTTATTTGACCCTCACAAAATAATAAGACAGTGATGCCATGATCATTTTACAGATCAGGGTATTAAGGCTCAGCTAAATATATCTTCATTAAACTTCAGGCACAGATCTTCCTGACTTGGAGTTTAGCACTTTCTGCACTACAATATGCTCCTCTTTTAATGATCAATATTAATTGCCTATTATTTGCACAACAGGGTACCAGTGCAATACATGTCAGAAATATGCACACAGATGTGTGAATGCATATATACACACTTGCATGTATATTTGCATATTGTATGCAGGGATATATGTATAACATGGACCATAGCATTTATAATCTTTTTGACCGTTGTGAATTTATGAAATGAGGTACTTAATACATTCTTCCTTCTCCTCTGTTGTCTGAGTATGAAGGTAGTCATCCTTTGTTGTAATTGCTGTTGACTTTCTTTTGAATCTTACTTACCTCATTTGTGATTCCTTGACAACTAAATGGGAGTGGTTACCATTTCTTTCTCTAATTCATTTTATAGATGAGAAAACTAAAATGTGCAATGTTAAGTGGCAGCTAATTAGTGTCTGAGATCAAATTTGAACTCAAGAAAATGGAGCATTTCTAACTCCAGGCCTAACACTGTGCCACCTTATCTTTAGTAAATGTTAAATCAAAGTAATCTCCTTAACCCATAGTTGTTCTTAGTTCATAATAACTCATAGATGGGACTGGTCAGTCATTAGAAAATGATGAGTGGTAATAGCAAGTTGTGTCAACAAGTTGAGGTGTTTTAAAATATTTATTTAAAAAATGTGGTAGGTACCATGATAAAACCTGAATATCATCCTTAGTAGAGATTATTAAATTTAGAATGAGAAGTATTGGTTTGAAACACTAGCTCTGCTATTTGCCAACCATATGACTTCAGTTAATAGCAATAGTAACAATGATAACTGACATCCCCCCACCCCCATACTTCATGGTTTACAAAGTACTTTATATAGATGCTCTTCTGATAACATCACAACTCTTTGAGATAGGTAGTATTACTAGCACTCTTATCCACATACTATAATAAAGTTTGAGCTGGAAGGAAAATCAGAGGTCATCTAGCCCAACCCCCTTATTGTAGGGATGAAGAAATTAAGGTTCAAAGGAGTTAAGTTATTTTCCAAAGGTCACTCAGCTAATAAGGAGCAATGGCAAGTTTTTAACCTAAATCTTATAACTCTAAATTCATAGTTTTAGCTCAGTATTAATTTCCTTATCTGTAGAGGATGTCAAGCTAGGTAATCATTAGTGCTTCTTTTAGCTGTGAAATGAAATTCTAATCATCTCAAAAAACATTTGTCAAGCATCTTCCTCACTAAGACAAATTGGCTACAAAGGCAAAAACCAAACAGTTCCTGCATTCATGGAGCTTACAGTAAACTGCTTGTGGGTTTAGGTTGTAACCAGATTATATGGGTTCTTAAAGAAGAGCTTAAACATTGACTTAAGGCAAAAAACCCTAGTTGATTTATTCTAATTAGAACTCTGGATCATAATGTAAACTCCTATTATAAATGTTTTCTTAAACTCTGAACTGTTGTAGCAGCAAGGTAAAGGAGTCTTGAAAAATTATGAAAACAGTCTTTAAGGGAAAATTAGAAGGAGAATTCTCTTCCATTCAAACATCAGAAAGTATATTCTTTAATGAACTGGAGGAATTCCATGTGAAATGGAATGACCTCCAAGAATTGATGCAGAGTAAAAGGAGTATAACCAGGAGAACAATTTTCACAGAGATGGATACATTGTGGTACAATGAAATGTAATGGACTTCTCTACTAGCATCAATGTAATGATCCAGGATAACCCTGAGGGACTTATGAGAAAGAGCACTATCCACAGCCAGAGAAAGAACTGTGGAAGCAGAAACACAGAAGAAAAACAACTACTTGATCACATGGGTCAATGGGGATATGATTGGGTTTGTAGACTCCAAAGGATCACCCTAGTGAAAATACTAATAATATGGAAATAAGTCTTGATCAATTACACATGTAAAAACCATTGAAATTGCACATCAATTACGGGAGACAGTGGGAGGAGGGAAGGGAAAGAACATGAATCATGTAACCATGGAAAAAAATCTTCTAAATTAATTAATTAAATACAAATCTTCAAATTAAAAAAAGAAGGTATATTCCTCCTGAAAGAATTTTTTTCTCTTATCTCTTACCTCTATTTAGTTGAATTTTGATAATGCCCTTCTGTGTCCCTGTGTATTTTCTTCTGGGAGGACTGAAAGAAGGACAAAGGCTCTATATATAGATACCTTTTAAGTTAAAGGGGAAAAAAAGGCTCCACTCTCCTAGGAGACTTCTTTGACAAAAATAAATTATAAAGAATATACAGAGGGGATTGAGTCTTTGCTTATAGATAGGTAACTACATTTGGAATGAGAAAAGATTAGTGTACTGTGGATATATGTAAATGACCAATGCTAAGAACATTGGCACTATTCCCCTCTGTTCCAGAACAAATGAAATCATATCTTATGTCAAGTAGCCTGTGATGAGGCAGCAGTATTGGCAATAATTGCATCCTCACTCCAAAAGGCATCTTTAAGAAGGTCTCCATAACAGGAAATTAATACTACAGACTTCACATTTGCTTTTTTATTGTAATGAATATAAACCTCAGAAGAGAATTAGTTGGATATACCAGCACACCCAATCTATGCTGGCCAAAAGTATAAAAAGAATTACCCTGAAAATAAAGTGAATAGGTGAACAAGTGAAATTAAATATAATTACATAAAAACAAGAAATGTAAAGAATTCAGATGAACCCTAAAATAATAGAATTCAAATGAATGCAATAGTTGTTATAACTGCAGAAGACTTATGATGGAAACCAAGTTCTTCATATTGAGATAGTAGACAATGGAAGACAAATGCATTATGTGTTGTCAGACAAATTTGATAGGTCAATTTATTTTGTGTAGGCATCATGTTTCTTTAAGAAAGAGTTCTTTAGAAATGAAGTATATGGAAGTGGAATTAATAGAAAAATTTCTCAAAATATGAATAAAGAGATACAGGATGTCTCAAAAGTTTTGTGCTCTTTTATAATATCAAAAAGGGCAACTAGGTGTCAGAATGGATTAAGTGCAAGGGCCAGAATCTGGAAGATTTATTTTCCTAAGTTCAAATCTGGCCTTAGATGCTAGCTGTGAAATCCATTTAACCCTATTTACCTCAGTTTTCTCATCTGTAAAATGAGCAGGAGAAAGAAATGGCAAATAACTCTATTTTTTCCCATGAAAACCCCAAGAGAGATCACAAAGAATTGGATACAACTGAAACAAATTATTTCAGTTATATCAACTGAATAACAACAAGCTATTAAAGCTTTAAGTTATTATAGATTAAAATTCTAAGACTTAAGTGACAGCTTGTATAGCCTTTGGACTTGCTTCAACATAGAATTCCATTTGCTCGTGTTTTATCATCCATTGAATCATCACACTCCATAACAGTTGTTGACCCATCTGATATTCATAATGGTTGTCCACCCAAATAACCACAATCTTCTCTTTTATTGACATGAATGACCTGAGGGACAGATGCCAAAGTGTTCCAAAGAAGAGACGGATTAGATCTATTGCTCCTTTCTTGTCTATGTGTACTGTCACTCCATTATAGAAAGAGATTAAATTGGCTTGGCATTATTTGTTCTTCACAAAGCAAGAATGATTATTCTACACTACTTTGTGCCCTTCTAGGTGACTGCAAATTAATTGTGGAATGACTTGTTCTAGGATGTTCCCAGGTATTGAAATCTTCAGTTGGTCAGTCTATAATTACCAGGGTCACCTTTCTTTTAAAAAAATCTCTCTCTCTCTCTCTCTCTCTCTCTCTCTCTCTCTCTCTCTCTCTCTCTCTCTCTCTCTCTCTCTCTATTTCTCTCTCTCTCTCTCTCTCTCTCTCTCTCTCTCTCTCTCTCTCTCTCTCTCTCTCTCTCTCTCTCTCTCTCTCTCTCTCTCCTCACACCCTTCTTCCCTTCTTTTTTCCTTCTCTCTCTTCCATTGTATGGAAATGTATGGAAATGCTTGGTGATTAAGTATAAGTTTTATCCCATTATTTGACAATTGCATTGTTTACTTATTTCTATTTAATCTCAACATTATTTATTACCTAGTAGCTAATTCCCTTGATCAATTCCAAAACTATTTGCATTATGCCACTTCTCCAAGCCTGTATAAAATAGCCTTTTAAATTTCTGCCATTTTTCCCTCTCATTTAGCATTATATTCTTGCATCCCTGATCACGCATCCTGACTTAACTGAATTAAGTGGAGCTTTTCATTATGCACAAGAATATGTTACCTTTCTATGAAAGATATAGGGAGAAAAAGGTATATAGGACAGCAAAATTCAATGACTCATTCTTTCAATTATATAATGAACAGTGTGAATTTTGACATCATTTAATTTTAGCTTCAGTTTCCTCATCTGAAAATTCAGTGTAAAAAATACAAATACACATATTACATAGAACTTTTCTAAGCATCCAAGGACATAACATATATAAAGGTGCTTTATAGCCATGATACACATTTAAATATAATTTTATTGTTATTATTACCAAAGATTCACATGCTATATTTTTTCTGATAAACATCCAATAACAGACATGTACTTTTATGTTTGTAAATTCTTTGAAAATAATTTTCATAAATCCTCTACCTGTAAAACTAGATGATATATATATGAATCTATACATATACATATGCATATATAATTGATGTGGGATTCTTGCATGGAGTGGATACAGAAACTAAGAGAAATTAAGGATAGCAAAATGACAACACAGATTTCACCTCTTTTCTCCACAAAGGAAAATGTTCCACAGACTTAGAAGATTCGAATAACATTGATTAATAATGAATTAAAATTTGGTGACTTTAAAAAATGACTGACTTAGAAGATGATAATATAGCACCTATCTACTTCACTTTTTGGCCATGAAACCTAAATATGGAAATAGTGGTGGAGGAGTCAGGGAGAACTAGTCACAGGCTATCAACTGTATTCAAAACAAGAAGGAAAGATTTTTGAAACCAAAGAATGATGAGCTTGTCTTGTCTTCCTAGGGAAATAGAACACATCATTAAAGAATAGTCTATAAGCCTTTAGCAATAGCCCACATGCTTATTGAAGAGTAGGTCAGACCAGGTTTTTTAAATAAGATTATGAGCCCGGAGAAATGAGAGATATTATATCTGGACTTAAGTAAGGTTTTTGAAAAAAAAAAACAGTCTTTCCCAATATCCTTGTGAGAGGGATAGAAAAGTGTGTATTTCAGTAGTGGAATTATAGATTCTTGTGGTTAAAAGGATTACTTGAGGCCAGGTCATCCTGAACAGCAATTCCTTCTATAAATCACCATCAAGTGATCATATGTAGTCAAGTGACTCAAATGAAAGGGGAACCTCTTTACTTCCAAACTCAGTTCTTTAAAAAAAATTTAGATAATTATAAATGGTAGGAAATGTTTATTTTGAAATTGCTGCTCATTGACCTTGAGTCAAACAGAATCAACTATCAATGGAAAAGAGACCAAGAATTCAGAGGCAGAAGACATAAGAAGACTCTATTTAAATGTCACTAGTATCTGTCTTTTGTCCTGTTTTTCAGCATTTTTAATCACTATTTTGAGGGAAGGTAAAAATGGTAACTTTTATTGTTTTCAGATAACATGAAGGTCAAAAGGAGATCTAATATATGTCAACACAAGATGATATAGAAGAGGAAATTTTTGAAGGTCTTATACTAAAATATAAAAAAATAAGCAAACCTCTGCCCAGTGTTAGACTTAGGACAGATATCACATGGATAAAAATGCAATTAGATAGGGGGAAAAAAAGCTATTGCTTTCAGTCAGTGGTGAAATCTAACTCTGTGTGGTGACTGTTACTGCAAATCCAGAGTGGCCTAGATTGAATAAATATAATCTCATAGTTGCAAGGGACTGCACTAATAATCTAATCCAAACTATAAAAGGAAAAGAATGCCTTCTATAATACATCGTGATCATTCAAATTTCCCTTAAAAGTCTTCATTGAGTGGTAACCCATTGACTCCTTCCAAAGCCCATTCTATTTTTTTTATAACCCTAATTGTTAAAATGATTTTCCTGAAATTAAGTTTAAATTTGTTTCTCTGGAGCTTGTACCTGCTGATCACCGATCTAATCTCTTAAGCTAAAAAGAACAAAGCTAATCCCTTTTCTAGGTGATAGAATTTCAAGTAATTGAAGATAATTATTATGTTCTCTATTTTCTTCGAAAGGCTAAACATTTTCAATTCCTTCAATGACCATAATATTCAAACCTGAGGCTTAACCATTTTGTTTTACCTATTCAGGTCTTTGATGTCCAGAAATAAAAAATGTCCTAATAAACACTATCTAGGTCATAGAACATATCAAATATGACACTGTTCTCAGTTAAATTTTCAAAAGGACACATAGATAATTTGATGAGGTAACCTGCAATCATAAAATAAAGGGATGGGTTGAAATAATGGAATTGATTAGCCTAAAAAAGAAAAGAGTGGTCAAGAGGCATGAGTCAGGGGGACAGCTCATATTAAAAGGATTGCCTTATAGA
Organism: Monodelphis domestica; assembly: GCF_027887165.1. NCBI lineage: Eukaryota > Metazoa > Chordata > Mammalia > Didelphimorphia > Didelphidae > Monodelphis > Monodelphis domestica. The sequence continues at coordinate 243,594,795 of NC_077231.1, forward strand.
ATATGGAATAAATTTGTTCTTCTTGATCCTTGAGGAAAGAACATGATCCAATGAGTGGAAGTTAAAGGGAAGTGTATTTCTACTGAATATTTAGGGAAATTGTTTTCCAAAATTGTGACTATGCAAAAAAATAGAATAAAATAAGAAATGAGTATCATCTTATGATATAATGAATTTCTTGGCATTGAAAGTTTTTATGTGAAGGTAGGATGATCAATTATTTTGGAAGGTAGTCTAAATCAGGTTTAATAAAAGGGTTTTACTAGATCACCTGAGGTCCCTTACAACTCTAGAATTCTGTGATATATGATGCCTAAAGTTATATATTAGATTTAAAGAAATAACCTTTATATTCCCCTGAAAATCCATGATGATGAAGCATATGACTTGTGTGACAATGCATTTTAAAACTCAACAAATACAAGTATTAAATATATTGAACCAACTATTCCTAGTGCCTAGGTGCCTCTCGGACTATTAATTATGAACCTCCGGCAGCTGCATTAATTCTTCTGTGTCTCTCCAATGCCAGAGAGGGCATTGAAGCAATAATTCATTAAATAGTCCCCTACTGGCCTGGAAGAGTTGAAGCATTTCTACAAGGCACAAAACTTAAAACTGGGTTATCTAATTCCCCTTTGTGTCAGGAAAGACATATAGGCACACTGCTGGATGGCCTCTATAAGCAGGATCATGAGGTTTCCCATTCAATTTTGAAAGCAAAGAAAGGTGACATGAAAAGTAGATAGGGCTAGAAAAACAGATGATAAGATGTTGGTGCATGGTTACCCCAGTTGCATTCTGGGACTAACCTGCCCTGCCACACAAAACACATATTCAAAGAACTTTGTTTTAGACATATGTTTTATTTTTAAATTACATTTATAGAATTCCTCTACTCCATCAGAAACCTCTTATATCAAAGTAAAAGAATTAAGAAAACTAGTGATATAATTAATTCATCTGAAAAATGATATAAATATATATCTCTAGCATCTTACACCTCTCTACCTTCATTTTTTATTAACATAAAAACATTTTCTTTCCATCCAAAAGTGGTAGAAAAAAGAAAGGAAAAAGAAAGAAGGATAAATTCCTTGTAGCAAATATGTATAGACAAAACAAATTCCCAAAATGATTGTATATCATTTATATATATGTATATTTATATGTATATAAATGGTACACACACACACACATATATGTATATATATACATATATATATATATACATATATATGGATGTGAATAAACATTTATGAAGTACCTACTAGCTGATAAGCAGTCTACTAAATGATGGGTATGTGAAAATATCTCAAGACAGATACTGACATCAAGGAGCTCACAATGTAATTGGAGTGGAAAATTTTGAACTGACTTGAGGGGCCTTTTTATTATGGAACTCTCCATATATAGTTATACTATTCATTGTCTGATGACCTGCCATGCTAAGTTCAAGTACTATCATTACTAAACTTTTGGGCTCTAGATAATGATTTTATTTTATTATTGGTAAAAACAACTTAGAAAATGGATAGTGATACTTCCCAGTGGAGCAATACATATATTGATTAATCAATTGATAACGTGAATATTGAATCATGTATATTAATAATAATGAACTCTGTCCTGATAGAGTTAGATATGAAATTGGCATAACCATCTAAACCCATGAAGAATGTACAGTATATTAGACTGAGAAGATGCCAACACAGATTTTCTCCTAATGCATGAGAAACACATTATGATAAGAGTTAGATCTGAGGATCCCATGATCACATGATTCTAAGTCTACTACCAAGCAGTGGCACCAGAGAAGGCTAAAGCCAGAAGGAAGTTGTACTGAGCTTTAAAGGATGAGTAGGATTGGGAACCAATATTATTGTCTAAGGAGCTATCAGCACAAAGGTGACTAGAAAAAAGAAAGGTGAAGAACCTTTATCATGACCAATGCTTACTGAGGTTGTAATAAAATTCATATTTTCACTCATATCTTTCAGGGATATGAATATCATCAGCAGTGTGAGCCACCCTCACAACTTTTGCTTCTTAAAGCACATGTATTTGGCAGGTAAGAGATTGATTTTTGCCTTTTTATAGTGTGATTAGATTTAGAAGTGCTCATGCATTAGAACAATGACCAATTTTGGTACAGATTCACTAGCATTAGAATGCATGTTTCCAAATGAAACCACAAAGGGACATCTTACATACCATGTTATCCAAGGCTTAAAAGTATATAGAAATTAAAGAGATTATTGAGTACAAGATCTCGGTTTAAGGATGATAATTTTTTTTATTATTTTTTTATTTTCTAGATAATGGAGACTACTTTTAAAACATTTCAATGATTTGACCAATACTGCATAGTTAAAACGAGGCAGAGTTGGGAAACATCTGAGGTCTTTTGCTTCCTGATGTGGTGATTTTTTTATGTTATATAGTACATTGTCTCTAAACATAATTAATTTGAATTATAAAATATATGTTAGTATACTTTATAGTCAATAGTGAGCACAAAATATGCTAAAAGCGTGTTTTACAAGTTGTGTATAATGCCCTTTTCAGCATAGGCAAAAAAAGTGTTGTACGGTTAATGTTATAAATCAAAATTAGAGTCATAAGGAAATGGAAAATAACTTCAAAGAGTTCCATCACTTTCAAGGTGGACATTAAATAAAAATAAACAACAAAGGCTTTAAAAGGAAAAAAATAGCATTAATAAGCAAATGAAAATGTCAAAGAAGCCTAAGGGTAAACAAAACAGATCAACACAGAGATCATGCATCTACCAATCAGAAAGGGAAAAAATGTGAATCAAATCTATTTGTGATTCAGTTCAATACTTCCAAAAATTTGACATCAAATGCAACTTAGTGCTGGGTTCATAGGACCAGCTCCAAAAGCTATTTATTGTGTTTGATTACAGATTAAAGGATTGTCCATTTAGAGTTTAAAGTGATCTTTAACACTCTGAGGACCAGCCTTCTCATCTAACAAAAGAGAAAACTGCAACTGGTAAGAGGTTAAGTGCTCAGGGACATATAGCCAGTAACATTCCTATGGAAAAATTTGAATTTTATTCTTCCTAAATCTAATTCCAGCACTCTATTTCCTGAGCCACCTAGCTGTTTTTAAACGTTACTTGCCCCTTGTTACAAATGCTGAATAACTAAAATCTATGTGAAGAACAAAGTAGCTAAATGTTATTTTTTTGCACTGTTGTTTTTTATAAGTAAATATATTTTGACAGAACCACCAGTCAAACTCAACTTTCATAATGGATCCTTTAGAGAAGATGATAAATGAGAATAATAAGTCATATAGTGTTGACACTCAGACTAAAAAGTAGTTTAAAATGCATTAAAGATTTCTTTTTATGTATATGTATGGGTATGTCTACATATGCATGCATGTATGTATGTGTGTGTGCATTGTATGTGAATCTATGGTCTATCCAAAACTCAACTTTTGCTTCAGTTACAAGTTTATTACAGCTACAAAATTTGAAAAGCAAGTAAATTAATCTCATACAAACTTAATTAAGTATCCATTGATTCTCTTCTTTAATGACACTGTACCTCTGTGTTGCTGAATCAATTCTCAGCTGGCATTATAACTGAAAAAGCAATAATTTACCAAATCAGCTTAAACTTCAATTAATCAATTAAAGAACATTGTCAGCTTTCAGTTTAATCCACTCACATACTTGTTACTAATAAAACCTGGTTATCAATATCCTTCTAATAATAACTGAGAGGTTAGTAAGTGACTTGAAAATAATTCAGTCTTTAAAATAATTACTTTAGTAGTTTAAGGAGATATTTCATTACATATGGCTAACCTTTATAGAGATCCATTAACTTGGCCTAAGAGTTCTTTACTTTTTGGGTTGATAAAGTCCATTTTGGCAGTGTGGTAAATTCTATGGACTCTTTAGGGGAAAAAACACTTTATATGCATAAAATACATAGGATTGCAAAAGAAATAAATATTTATTAAAATAAATATTATATATGCATACATGTATTTGTGTTAATACATGTTTATATATATATGTATAAAATGCATATGATCCAATTTCACAGACATTATGAAATCTATCTATAAATCACTTGAGGATTTAGTAATCCCAAGTCATACAGCTCTGACTTTAAGTCTTGTTTATTTGTTGTGGTTAAAAAGAAAAAAAGAAGCCCCATTCAGTAGTCAGTTTTCTGTTGCCATGCCTCTCCATACTACCACAAAAGACATTAAGTTTGGCACTGAGCTCACATATAAAACCTGTTTTTAATTTTGTAGGTAACTTTGGAGCTCATATTTCACTGTAATAGACCCCAGAATCTAGAGTCATCTATACTGGCTTCATACAGACTTCTTGAAGTGGAACTAAAAGTTCTATCATTTCTAACTAAGGCATAATCACCAGTAGTAAAGTCCAAATTCAACCTTTTTATTGACATGAATGGATAGCTTAGATTTTAGAGAGAACAGATTATAAAGGATTAAGGAAAGAGAGAAAGACAGGCAAAGAGATAAGAATGGGAAAAGGTCATGGAAGAGAGAGGAGTGAAAGTGAGAGGTAGAAGATGAAAGGGGAGAGAGAGAGAGAGCTATAGCATTCCTTGGACTAATAGCTTCAGGAAGAAGGTACATATTCTCAAGAATCACATTCTGAAAGAAAAAAGGGCTTAATATACAGGAAACTCAACAAGAAATTTAATTTTTTCCTTTTAATTCTACTTTTAAAAGACATACTAATAGTATAGAAACAATGTCAAGTAACAGGATGTGAATATAATCATTTGTCATTGACTGGTAAGAAGAGTGACATGAACAATGAAGGTCAGAACAGACTGAAATTGGAAATGAAAGTTAAGGACATCATTGTTTTGTTTTGATTTATTTTTTGTCTCCATTGAAGGTGGATCAAAGAGCCACTGATCAGGTTGTCTAAGACAATGTTAATCAAGAGTAAGTGAAGGTAAAACTGGTCAAATTGACTAACCTAATTTTGATATTAAAATAATGTAATAATATGGGACACCCTGGCTAGCCTTTATAAACTCAAGGCATTTGACCATACAAATTATAGCATTAGCTACTGAAAAAATAGCAGATGTGATTGGTAATCCAATGTCAGTGACATGAAAGAATGTGGATAATTGAAGATGTATCATAATTCCAAATTCTAAAAAAAGAAGAAAAGAATGTCATCTCCAAATTGTTGGCCAGTAAGCATAATTTCAAATCCTGACAAAATTCTGAAATAAATACCTAAAGGAATTATGAATGAACAGTAAACATCAGGTATCATCAAAAATGGGTCATACCATACTGATTTCTTTTAATAAATGTTCATGTCTGGCATGTTAAAGGGCTTTGTTACAGATTATGTAGAATTTATTTTAAAAAATACACTATTTGACAGAATCTCTCCTTATTTCCTTATGTAAAAGAGATGTAGAATAAAGAAGAGCACAATCAGGTAAATTTGGCATTAGTTGAATGACTAGATGAAAAGAGAAGTCATTAATGGCCACTTTCAATTGGAAAGAAGTCTCCAAGAGAATATTACAAGGATTTGACTATGTACCATCCTGTTTTGTATTTTGTCAATGATTTGGATGAATGGACAGATGCTATGCTTACCAAATTTACAGATTATATAAAATTAGAAGGGATAGCTCATTCACTATTAACAGTGAGGACTGAAAAAAACCTTCAAAAGCTAGACAATTGTTCTGAATGTAATTCGCATTCAGTTAATAGGGAGCAATGTAAAGTTTCAAAATTCTGATCCAAAATAACAGTTTCAATACACATGAAGAGGGTAGCCAGGATAAGTAGATTAACAAAAGTTATCACTGAAAAACCATTTGTGGTTTTAGTAATAAAGAAACTCAATACAAGAAACTAGTGTGATATGGTAACCACAAAAGCTGTAAATCTTGGATTCATTTTTGAGATGTCATATACTTTTCAGGACCTATCTATATTACTATGTACATTCTCTGAATTATGTATTAGTAGGGACATTGAAAAAATAGAGAGTATAGAGGAAGACAATGAGGTTGGTTGCAGGTCATAAGATCATGGCATACAAAATTCAGTTGAAGGAACTATGAGAGGTTATCCTGGAAATGACTGAGAGACATTTTAACTGTCTTTAAATATTTGAATTGCTATGTGAGAAAAGAGAATTACATTGTTTATCTTGTCTGAAATGGCCTAACTAAAAAGTTAGTGGAATTTGAATAGGTAACCAAAATTAATTTAATGAAAAAAATCCCTATAAATACTGCTATTTCTAGTAAATTCTATCTCTAATAAATAATGCTAAGGAGGTAGTCCATTACCTTTTACTTTAAGGCTAAACCAAACTACTGGCTAACTTCATGGGCAACATGGTATGGAGGAAACTCTTTTTTGTCTTTGTCTCCCCAGCACTTAAGAAATAATTATCAAATTTTTATGTTAATACTAGTTATTGTTCAGAGACATATCCAATATTAGAATTTGTTTTGTTTCACCATTCATGTAACAAAATGTGTTTCCTTTTTCTTTGTCTTTCTTTATTTCTTTCCTTCTTTCCAACCAGAGTAAAAGGAGAGATGGGTAGAAAATCTATGCTAGCTAATTAAAAGAAAGAATAAAGTAAAAAAAAAAAAGGTTACATTAAATTATTCTTTTCATGGATAAGAGACTAAAAGGCTTGGAAGTCACTTTCAACTATAATTTCTATGTATAAGAATGACTAGGAATCAGTGACCAGATAGACCCACAAGTTCTGATAGATGAAGGGGGAATATTTTTAATTAAAGTAGAAGAGTGGATCAAAATTGTAGGTGGGCAAAATAAGGGAAGTGTAGCATCGGGCAACAGATACAATTTATAGTAGGTGGACAAAAGTCCACAAAGACAGCCATCTTCTACCAATAAGTTCTGTGAACCTGTAGTAGGGAACTAGGTTCAAAAATAAGTTTCAAGGGTCAGGATAACTCAGAGTAAGGCACAAAGGAAAATTTCAGAAAATTAGAAAATTTGGCATGGAAGTACAAATGCAGATGAAAACCCAATTATTCAAAATTGAAAAACAAACAAGATCTTGGGTTTAGATAGCTAAGGCAGCTGGTATCTTTATATTTCCACCACCTGGGAAAAGAAGTTGTCATAAAATCTGCAAAGTTTAGTGACTTTTTCAGAGTCACAAAGCTAATGATTCTCTAAAGTGGGTTTTGAAACCTCTATTTCCTTGATTCTAACTTCAATGCTTTAATTACTGTAATATAATTGTGTAATAAAAATACCATTTATAAAGCCACTTAAGGTTTGGAAAACACTTTGTAAATGTTACCTCATTTGATCATCAAAATAATCTTGTGAGGTTGGTGTTATTATCCCCATTTCATAAAAAAGAAAACTGAGGCACATAGAAATTTGCCTTCAGTTAAATAGCTAGTAAATGTCTGTTGTTGCATTTGCACATAGATCTTCCTGGCTTCATGTCCAGCACTCTATTCATTTCCCTTTCCTACTTGGCATGAAGTAGTATGAAAACCCTAAATGAAAACTATTCAAGTGGATGTTTGCTAATTCAGCTAAATTATATAATCCATAGCCAAAGAATTGGTAAAAGGAGGCTCAATACAATGTCTATAGAAAGGACAATGTAGGAAGCTTAATGTTCTCAATTCCCATTCCCCATTGATATCTCCTCTGGGTACTGTGCATGTTGCAGAAAAATAAACTGAGATGCCAAACATTTATAAGAACCAGTTATCTGAAAATATGTTTCCCCCTCTCCTTTGATTGTTGATTCAGTTTGTCCCCCTTGAACTGTGCTTTTAGGTCAAGTTTCTCCCATATTTAATATGCAACATGAAGCATGAAACTTCTCACAGACAGAGCTTTAATTTGGTATTAAGGCACATGCTTTCCTTCAGGCTGGCCCATATATCATTGCACTGGGAAGGTCCCTCCTGAGATGTAGTTGGCTGTGAATGAGTGAGAACATGAAATATTCCAAGCAGGCTCAACCCCAACAATAAAGGAAGGCAATCAGCTCTTCAGGAAGATGAGTAAGTGACAGCAGTAGAGAGACAGACACCTTAGCATTGCCCAGGGGAAGGTAAAATACCCATCAAACTACTTAGTCCAAATCAATAGGCAGGAGAAAACATTCATGAAGAAAAATCACCTCTGTGGGAAAAGAAGTTTTCTAGGAGGAAAAGAAGATGGATCAGGCCTTGCTTGCATTTATTCCTAATATTTGTTCTCCTTTTCTGAGCTATATTAGAAACCTAAGTAATTAAGGATGTAATTAAGTCTTGGGTTCAAATCTGGTATGGCCTCAGACACTTCCTAGCTGGATGTCTCTGGGCATGTCACTTAATCCCCAGTTGCCTGCCCTTTACTGCTCTAATGCCTTAGAAGTGATACTTATTATTGATCCTAAGACAGAAGGTAGTTTAAAAAGAAAGAAAAAGTAATTTAAAGCCCTGATCCTCCTCTTCCTTTTTCACTGCCTTCTCCACCCCTTAACTAGAGAGGCATAGCAATAACTATCTGTATAGTTGATCTTTCAAGTCTTAATTCATTTTACTAATCTGAACCATTGTGGTATGACCTCCAAATATTAACTTACCTTTATCAGTATGTTTTCATGCTGAGAAATATTTAGCCACACAGCTTTTCAAATACTGTTTCAAGGAGCAACTGGGTAGCTCCATGAATTGAGAGCCAGGCCTAGAGATGGGAGGTCCTAAGTTCAAATCTGACCTCAGACACTTCCTAGCTGTGTGTCCCTGGGAAAGTCACTTAACTTAACCCCAATTACCTAGTACTTATCATTCTTCTGCCTTGGAATAAACACAACATTGATTTCAAGATAGAAGGTAGGAGTTTTTTTTTTAATTAATTTATGTAGTCAATTTAGAACATTATTCCTTGGTTATAAGAATCACATTATTTCCCTCCCTACCCTCCCCACACCCTTCCCACAGCCAACTTTGGAAAGAAGCTGACATGTAAAGGAGTTCCTATCTTTATTATGTCCCTCTTCTCATCTGAGATACTATGGAAGAATTTCTACTTGATTGAGATTAGATATCTCACTCCCAATGAGAGAGCTCATTCATTTTGTATATTGTCATCTATATGGTCTCCTTATGCTTTATCTGATTTTCATTTGCTATCTGTATGGATAAATGGATTTATTTGCTTTTCAATACATGTATTGCTTACATTGAGCAAGAGAATGCATGGGTTGCTCTTTGTTTTCCCAAAATTAGATCAAGGTCAAGTGGGTAAGCTTTCAAAATCTGAGGCAATCCATGAAAATTGAGATATATTTTTCACAGAAAAAATAGACAAAAACCAAAACCAACAACTAATGTCAATGAAAACTGAGGTATTACTGTATCAACTTATATATAACTCCTTCAGCATTAACCTGCTTTTGTAATTTCTACTATGCTTTCTCTATAGATGTCTCCCTAATGTATATTATCAATGACTAGCAATGTGTATAAAGCACTGTCCTAGGTTTTGTGGGGGAAAGACATAAGACCTAGCCCTGTGAGGGGCAACCTTTTGAGCTTGGTGTGTCAAAATTCATCAAAAAGTTGAACATAATTTGGGTGGTGTGTCACTTTGAGAAAAAATAATTTCATGATATTTATAGTTTAAATAACAAAAATTTATAATTTTAATATATAACTGTATTTAATAAACCAAAAAACTATATTTACATTAACTGCTTAGTGACTTATTTGTTCATCTGTCAGTCAGCTTCTTTTGTTGGTCTTGTTATTATTTAACTTGTATAGGGTGCCAAGAATTAAGATAAGTGAGGGGCAGGAGGAATTCTTTAATGAACCTTTCTATTATTGACTTTTTTGTTGCTGAATTTCACTGGCTAAATCTTCAATTGAATGTTGGTATTTTGTACACTTCAAGCCCAAGCAAACACTACTAACTTCATCAGTCAATCTGTTTCTTTTTTTGGTTTTGATTTTATTTAACATTGAGAATAGGGTCTCACAAAAGTACATGAAGGGAAAAATTGTGAGTAAATTGCTATATTTTTCAGGGTGCTAAAAGTGTCTGGGAATTGGTTCAAGGCACTCCTCTATTGCATATGAGCCAGAGCCCCACCCAGCCTTCTGATGGCCTGGCCCCGCCCCACACCACCCATCCCTGACTGGCTGGCATGGGGGCACCGCCAGGAGAGCAGTGACTGTGGCCCACTAGCCTCCCTTCCAGGGGCACTCCTTCCTTGGGCACTCCTCCTCCCAATCTGTGTGGAAGCCCCACATACCCCAGCCACATGGTGCCTGCTGCCTGCCGCTCCCCCTCCCTTCCTTCCCCCAATGTGTGGAGCAGCCCTCCACCCTCCTGCTCAGTGTGAGCAACATATGTATTGAAAAGCAAATAAATCCAATTATCCATACAGATAGCAAATGAAAATCAGATAACGTATAAGAAGGAGACTGTATAGATGACAATATACAAAATGAATGAACTCTCTCATTGGGAGTAAGATACCTCATCTCAATAAAGTAGAAATTCTCCCATAGTATCTCAGCTGAGAATAGGGACATAATCAAGGTAAAGAACTCCTCTACATGTCAGCTTCTTTCCAAAGTCTTTCCAGATAGTTCCTTGATACCTAAGGTCCATATGGAGGGGCATTCTCCTTCCAAACAATAACCTCTCTCCCTCCTCCTTGCTGTCTTCCATGGGCCAAGAAGACTCTTCAGAAAGGCAAATGCCATGTTAAATGTTCATTTACGGAAGAAACCAATAAGAAGGTTCAACGGCTGAGATGGCAATGCAGCAAGGCACTGTGGAGTTCTTAGGGCTTGTTAGAGCACAAAGGACAACAGGGCCATCCAATGCAGCTGAGGAAGTCTCCAGCTGTAACCACTTTTCATGCCACTGGACCCAGGCTTCCAATGCCGAGAGAGTGGGACTGTCTCTGTGAATTGACTTTTCCACTTAAGTCTTCATGCACAAGTATCTTTGTGCACAAAAACACACAAAGACAATAGTCATCCTTGGTTACCGAGAGACTACTATTACTACTATCATTTGTATTTGTTTTTTATATTTAATTTATATTAATTTCATATTTTCATATTCATGAATCATATTCATAAAAACCCTATATTTATTCTCTATAAAATGTTTTTGGCATGTATTTTGGAGTGTCTAGAATGAATTAATTGGATGTATATTGATTCATATGGAAATAATTGCTTTGGTTTTCATTGGTTTCAGATTTTGCAGATTCTTTTCTGATGAATTATCTATGAAAACCGGGGCCTCACTGTATTAGTAAAGAGAAAGAAAGATAGAAATAAGATTTCCAGCCTTTCTGACTTAAAATAAGATCACATCATGACTTCCAGCCTGGTGCAATTCCTACCACATTGCTGCATGCCAGAGATAGTTACATAGTAAAGCCTAATAGGATAGCTGAGAAATGGTTTCTTCCACAAGCCCAAAGGAATGACAGAGAGCTAGAGCCTGCAAGCTTCATATGTTGGCTTTTTAAGCTCAGTCTAAGCCTTCCCCCATCCTTCAATTGGCCTAATTCTTCAGTCCCCATATAGTAATATCCCCTGAGTTCTATAATCTTCTCTGGTCAGGAACTTTGCCTACCCTATCTGCAGATTAAGAATGACTCTGTGACTCAATGGCTACTTATTGTGGTGAGTCTTCAGGGATTGGACTGGGTTGGAAGTCCCCCAGATATTTAATTCAAGCATATCTGACTCTTTGTAACCCAATTTGGGATTATTTTAGCAAAAACATTAGTTTAGTTTGGGATTTTGTTCTCCAGCTCATTTAACAGATTAGGAAACCAAGGTAAATGGGACTAAATGATTTCCCTAGGTTAATGCAGATATTATCTGAGGAGAAACTCGAACTCAAGTCTTCCTGATTCTATGTCTAGTAATTAAATTCATGTGCCCAAAATAATATCTATAATAAATTTGAAAGAGTAAAAAAAAATTAATTTAGTTCTATGGAATGAAAAAGAAAAAGAAATTCCTGAAAGGAATGGGACTTAAAATGCTTCTTGAATAAGGACTAGATAGAGGTAAGGGAAAGAAAGTGTTTCCTTTTTTTTTCCATAGAGATGACAGGTAATATAATAAAAAAAAAAGAGAGAGAGAGACAATATCCATATAGTATTTAAGAGATAGCAGAGTAGTATGTATACTGAGTTTTGAATGTAGGATTAGCCACATTATGTAATAAAGATAAAAGGTCTAGCAAGGACTGATGTTTATTTCTTTTTGACATTATACTGATTCCCTATACATACACATATTTATACGCACACAAACCCACCACAATACTGTTCACAATGGCAATAATGACAATGGTTATGTGATTTTGCAGGAACTGGGGTCTTAATTTGATACTTTGCTGACTTTGTATAACTTAGATGAATGTATATCATTGATTTTACTTAAATAATTTCCATTTAAAAATATTTATTTTTACCAAAGAAATGTAATAACAAATTTCCACATAAGTTTTCTGAAGTTATATAATACAAATTGTCTCTCTTACTTCTTCTCCCCCAACTCCTGGGGTTGGCAAGCAATTCAATCTGGGTTATATATGTATTAGCACACAAAACAGATTTGTATATTATTCATTTTTCTAAGTGAATAATCTTATAAAACCAAAATTGCAAAACATATACTCAAATAAACAAGAGGAAATTTGCATGCTTTTATCTGCATTCCTACTCCAACAGTTCCTTCTCTGGAGGTAGATAGCACTCTTTTTCACAAGTTCTTTCTGATATTAGCTAAGTATATCAAATTTGATCATTCATAATATTTACTGTATAGAATGGTTTCCTGTCTCTGCTTATTTCACTCTGCATCAGTTCATGCAGGTCTTTCTAGCTCTTTCTGAAAATATTTTGTTTATCTTCCTCATAGCAAAAACAGTATTCCATCATCATCATCATCATATGCCACAATTGGTTCAGCTATTCTTCAATTAAGGGACATCAGTTTAGCTTCTAATTCTTTGCCACCATAAACAGAACAGCTATGAATATTTTTATACAAACTGGTCCTTTCCCATTTTTAAAATCTCTTTAGGATATGGACCTAGTAGTGGTATTATTGGATAAAAGGGTATATATGCCATTTTATCATCTTTTCAGCATAATTCCAAATTGCCAATCTGAATATTTGGATCAATTTGCAACTCTATAAGCAAAGCATTAATGTTCCAATTTTGCTACCGCCCCTACAATATTTATAATTTTCTTTAATGTCATATTGACCAATCTGATAGGTGTGATGTGGTAGTTTAAAATTGTTTTAATTTGCATTTCTTAACCAATAAAGTATTTAGAACATTTTTCATATTATTATTGATAGTTTTGTTTTCTTCAACAGAAAACTGTCTATTCATATCCTTTGATGATTTGCCTTAGATTAGGGAATGAATTAGATTCTTATAAATTTGACTATGTTCTTTCTATATTTGAGAAACAAGACCTTTATCAGAGAAATTGTGTTATATTTTTTCCTACCTGTTTGTTGTTTCCCTTCAAATCTTGGTTGCATTGGTTTTGTTTGCACAAAACCTTTTTAATTTAATATCATCAAAATTACTCATTACATATCTTGTAAGGCTCTCTATCTCCTGTTTGGTAATAAATTCTTCTGTTCTCTATAGATCTGATAGGTAAACTATTCTATGTTCCCCTAATTATATCATTCTTTACAGGTAAATCCTAAACCCATTTTCTTGATCTAAACCCAATTTTTTTTCATATTGTTTTCTAATTTTCCCAGGTGTTTTTATCTAATAGTGAGTTCTTATCTTAAAAGTTGGGATGGTTCCTATTATTTTTAATTTCCTTGTTTTACAATTTTTCATTTTGTATTTAATATCAAATATTACATAGAATTCAAGTGTTATGAAATACAAATTCAAACATATGTATTTAACAATTTGTGATTGAAAAAAAATTAAATCAGTCAACTCTGGTTCTAGATTTCCAATCAAACCATTTTGTGTTTGGTCCCCATCAGGGAGGATCGATAATCTGAGAAAAAAAAAGAGAAAACCAGAAAATTAGACAATTTAGAATTTCTCCTTAGGCAAAATTATTTCTTTACTTGAAACAAACAACTTTGACTCAAATTCATCCATAGTGTCTTAATAGAATGTAGGAGGACAGATTTTAGGAAAGAGAATTAATGAAACTTTTGTGGAAAGTTAGAGGTAAGAGATCAGCCCTTTGTAAATAAGAAAGAATTTTTAAAGGATTTCTACTAAAGTAACTCTTTTACTTGCAGTAGTGGTAAAGAAGCAAAAGCAAAAGTTATATCCATCATTTAAGAAATGACTGAACAAGTTGTGGTACAGAAATGCAATACAAAAGCACTAGTTTTAAAGAAATTATTAATATGATAAAAGGAAAAAAGAATTCTAAGACAACATGAAATGTTGCAAACTGAAGCAAGAGCTAAGAAAATTATATTTACTCCAATGAAAATGCATTGAATGACATAATCAGTCAGTTGATGAACATTTATTAAGCAATAGGAATACACATAGAGACAAAAGATATCTCCTTCAAATATCTAACAATCAAAACTGAATGCTGTGAAAACATAACAATCAAACTTACATTAATAGCCCCACCATTTCTTTGCAGAGATTAGGGTCTGTGGATGAAGGATATGTATTATAACATCACCATTTATAATTTTACCAGTTTTTCATTGTTAGAGAAAACTGTTATTAAGGCATGTGGGAAGAGAAACACTGGGGAAAGGTAGGTGATGTAAAACTAAATAACAATACAATTCAAATCAAGAAATAAGTGGGAATGATTGTATATATTGTGAAACTTTTGCATTGTGTTATCTTTGAAAAACACAGAAGCACTAAAGCAATTAGAAAGAACAAGGAGGTAGTGGTCTAAGAGAGGCTAAAAAGACACAAAGGGTACTTTAGGTTTGAGTATTTCCATTACTTCAATTCAGGATGCTTAATGGATGTTTAAGAGTACAGTCTGGGCTTCCAGATCAAGATGGCTACTGAGTAGAAGCAGACCTCTACTTCTCCTCTCCACCAATCGAGATAGAGAGCCTCAAATAGACAAAACCAAAATTAAAGGAGTGAAGGAGTTCCATGGTATGACACAGCAGAGAAGGTAAGCAAAGTTAGGGTATTTCCATGATAAATGGGGACAAAATTTCCCCCACCGAGGGCTGAGCTCACCATCCCTACCCCACTTCACCTATTTTCCAGAGTCAAAGTGAGCAAGGGACAAACTTCTAAGTTCTAGGAGGGAGGCTGGCTGACTTCAACACAGATTTACCTCTAAGAGAAACAAGTCAAAACACTGGGAGGCTGAGTTTGGGCAGAGAGGGGAGGTTCAAAGTAAAATGTCACAGAGACCTGAAATATAGCCTTTGGACAAAAACCTCTTGAGTGCTCAATAGAAAGACTTGCCTACATTCCACACCCAGACCTCTGCAAGGGAATCTTTAAGTTCTTAGAGGCTGTAACTGCCACTAAGAGCAGCTGGACACTGCTAAGGACTGGGGAAAATTATCCTCAGGCCAAAAACCTCTCTGGAGCCCAATAAAAGATCACTCACATTCCTCACTTAGACATCTGACCAAGAAGGAACAAGGCAATGGCCACCAACACCCAGGAGCTAAAATCCACAAAAACAAAAACAAACAAAAAATAAAAAACAAGAAGAAAATGTTGACCCTTGATAATTTTTATACAGAAAAAACCCAGACTAAAGAAAAGACAGCAAAAGATGACCAAAAATTAAACACACCCAAATCTTCAGGGAAAAAATAGAAATTAGTCACAAATTCTTGAATATTTTAAATCTGAGGTTATCAGAAAAAATGGAAGATATGTAGCAAGAAAAGTGGGAAATAGTCCAAAAAGAAAATAACAATTTAAAAGACAGGATCTCCCACTTGGAAATTGAAGTCCAGAAATCAAATGAAATAATAAGCAAACTGAAGAACAGAAATGACCTGCTGGAAGTCATGGAAAGCAGGATAGATCAAACTGAAAAGGAAAATCAAAAGATCTTAACTGAAATCAAGTCATTAAAAATGAGAATTACTCAAGTAGAAGCCAATGATCTCACAAGACAGCAAGAATTAATAAAGTAAAGCAAAAAAAAATACATATTAGAAAGCAACACAAAATATCTCACTGAGAGGATGGTTAACCTTGAAAATAGAAGTAGGAGACACAAATTGAGAATCATAGGCCTACCTGAAAACCTGGAAAAAAACCCAGAAACCTTGACAAAATACTACAAGAAATTATCCAAGAAAACTGCCCTGAGGTTCTGCAACAAGAGGGCAATATATATATTGAAACAGTCCATAGATCACCCACCACACTAAATCCTCAAAAGACAACCTCCAGGAATGTAATGGCCAAATTCAAGAATCTCCAAGCTAAGAATAAAATACTACAAGAAGCCAGAAAGAAACAATTCAGATATCAAGGAGCACCAATCATGATTACATAGGATCTGATACCCTCCACTCTAAAAGACCACAAGGCTTGGAATATGATATTCAGAAAAGCAAGAAAATTGGGTCTACAACCAAGGATCACCTACCCATTAAAACTGACTACATACTTCCAGGGGAAAGTATGGGCATTCAACAAAATAGTAGACTTTCAAATAGTTGTAAAGAAAAGACCAGAACTAAACAGATAATTTGACATCAAAATCCTAAAACCAAGAGAAACATGAAAAGGTAAATAAGAAAGGGAAGGGTATTAGTTTTGTTCTCTAAGGGCCCCAAATAAGGCCAAATCATTTATATTCCAATATGGAAAAATATTATTTGTAACTGTCAAAAATTGTATTTACTATTATAGTAGTTAGAAGTATTATCCATAGGTAGAGATTGGAGTACAAAGTGGTTTAAAATCATATAAAAAACAAAAGATGAAGAAAAAAGGGTGGGGGAATGGCATCAAGAGAAACTTGAAGGAATAAGGAAAGTAATATAACCTATACTACACAATCAGGCACACAGGAGAGGGAGGGGAAGAAGACAACTATAAGAAAGAGAGGAAGAAAATGCTAAAAGGTAATACTCAAACCTTATTCTCAGTGGAATCAATTCCAAGATGAAAGAGCATGTAGATTGGGGTATTGGGATATTGAACTCTATCTTACCCAATAAAGAAGCTGAGAGGGGAAATCTAAAGAGGTGAGGTGGGTAGGGAATTTACAAAAGGGGGAGGGAAAGAGGGAGAAAAGAATTTAATAGATTTTAAAAAACAAAAGGGGAATAAAAAGGGAGAGGCAAATCAAAAATTAATTGGAAATTTAATAATAAGATTCTCCAAAATTGATTAGTTAAAGAACAAATCATAGCAACAATTAATAATTTCATTGAAGAAAATGACAATGAAGAGACATGCTTTCAAAATCTATGAGATGCAGCTAAAGCAGTACTTTAGGGTAAATTTACATCCTTGAGTTCATATATTAATAAATTAGAGAGAACAGACATCAATGAATTGGGCATGAAAATTAAAAAAAATTAGAAAGTGAGCAAATTAAAAATCCCCAGATGAAAAATAATTAGAGATCCTAAAAAACTAAAGGAGAAATTAATGAAATTGAAAGTCAAAGAAGTATTGAATTAATAAATAAGACTAGAAACTGGTAATTTGAAAAAAAACAAAATAAATAAAAAAACTGCTCAATCTAATAAAAGAAGGAAAGAAGAAAACCAAATTGACAGTATCCAAGATGAAAAGGGAGGCCTCACCTCCAATGA
Source organism: Monodelphis domestica (assembly GCF_027887165.1). Lineage (NCBI taxonomy): Eukaryota > Metazoa > Chordata > Mammalia > Didelphimorphia > Didelphidae > Monodelphis > Monodelphis domestica. The sequence goes on from NC_077231.1 coordinate 243,612,635, forward strand.
AGAGGAAATTAAGGCAATTATTAAAAACTATTTTGCCCAATTATATGGAAATAAATATGGCAATCTAAGTTATATGGATGAATATTTACAAAAATACAAATTGCCTACATTAGTAGAAGAAGAAATAGAATACTTAAATAATCCCATATCAGAAAAAAGAAATTCTCCCTAAGAAAAAATCCCCAGGACCTGATGGATTCAAAAGTGAATTCCATCAAATATTCAACTACACTATTTGACATAATAAGCAAAGGAGTTCTAGAAAATTCCTTTTATGACACAAATATGGTACTGATTCCAAAGCCAGGTAGATCAAAAAAAGAGAAGAAAACTATAGACCAATCTCCTTAATGAACATAAATGCAAAAAACTTAAATAGAATACGTGCTAAAAGACTCCAGGATATCATCACAAGGGTTATTCATTATGACCAGGTAGGATTTATACCAGGAATGCAAGGATGGTTCAATATTAGGAAAACCATTCACATAATTGACCATATCAACAACCAAACCAACAAAAATCACATGATTATCTGAATAGATGCAGAAAAAGTCTTTGACAAAATATAACACTCATTCCTATTGAAAACACTAGAAACAATAGGAATAGAAGGTTCTTTTCTAAAAATAATAAACACTATGTATTTAAAACCATCAGGAAACATCATCTCCAATGGGAATAAATTAGAAGCATCTCAATAAGATCAGGAGTGAAACAAGGATGCCCAATTTCACATTTATTATTCAACATTGTACTAGAAACACTAGCAGTAGCAATTAGAGAAGAAAAAGAAATTGAAGGCATTAAAATAGGCAATGAGGAGACCAAGCTATCACTCTTTGCAGATGATATGATGGTTTACTTAAGGAGTCATAGAGAATCAATTAAAAAGCTAGTGGAAATAATCAATAACTTTAGCAAAGTTGCAGGATACAAAATAAATCCACATAAATCATCAGCATATCTATATACTTCCAACTCACCCCAGCAGCAAGAGTTAGAAAAAGAAATTCCCTTAAAAATCACCACAGACAGTATAAAATACTTAGAAATCTATCTGCCAAGACAGACTCAGGAACTATATGAACACAACTACAAAACACTCTCCACACAATTAAAACTAGATCTAAATATTTGGAAAAAATATGAATTGCTCATGGGTAGGACGAGCTAACATAACAAAAATAACAATCCTCCCCAAATTAATTTACTTAAATGGGGCCATAACCATGAAACTACCAAAAAGCTTTTTTCTATAGAATTAGAAAAAAAATAGCAAAGTTTATTTGGAAGAACAAAAGATAAAAAATATCAAGGGAAATAATGGAAAAAAATGTGAAGGAAGATGGCCCAGCAGTACCAGATCTTAAACTGTATTATAAAGCAGTGATCATTCAAATCATATGGTACTGGCTAAGAGACAGAAGAGAGGATCAGTGGACTAGGCTTGGGGTGAGTGACCTCAGCAAGAAGGCTATGATAAAACCAAAGATCCCAGCTTTGGGGATAAAAATCAATTCTTTTACAAAAATTGCTGGTAAAATTAGAAAATAGTATGGCAGAGATTAGGTTTAGATCAACATCTCACACCCTATACCAAGATAAACTCAGAATGGGTGAAGGACTTGAACATAAAGAAGGAAACTATAAGTAAATTAGGTGAACACAGAATAGTATACTTGTCAGATCTTTGAGAAAGGAAAAATTTTAAAACCAAGGAAGAGTTAGAAAAAATTACAAAATGCAAAATAGATAATTTTGATTACCTTAAATTAAAAAGATTTTGTACAAACAAAACCAATTCAGTCAAAATTAGAAAGAAACAACAAATTGGGAAACAATCTTTATAACAAAAACCTCTGAGAAAGGTCTAATCGCTCAAATTTATAAGGAACTAAATCAATTTTGCAAAAATTCAAGCCATTCCCCAGTTGATAAATGGGCAAGGGACATGAATAGGCAATTTTCAGATAAAGAAATCAAAACTATTAATAAGCACATGAAAAAAATGTTCTAAATCTCTTATAACCAGAGAAATTCAAATCAAAACAACTCTGGTATCACCTCACACCTACCAGATTATCCAACATGACATCAAAAGAAAGTAATGAATGTTGTACGGGATATGGCAAAATTGGGACATTATTGCATTGCTGGTGGAGTTGCGAACTGATCCAACCATTCTGGCGGACAATTTGGAACTATGCCCAAAGGGCACTAAAAGACTATCTTTCCTTTGAGCCAGCCATAGTACTGCTGGGCTTGTACCCCAAAGGGATAATAAGGAAAAAGACTTCTAGAAAAATATTCATAGCCACACAGTTTGTGGTGGCAAAAAATGGAAAATGAGGGGATGCCCTCCAATTGGGGAATGGTTGAACAAATTGTGGTATCTATTAGTGATGAAATACTATTGTGCTCAAAGGAGTAGTAATGTATTTTAATTTAAAATCTAAGAATTTTGGAATTTCGAATTTTTTGTTTGAGATTGTATTTTTATAAAAAGCCAAGAATTTTGATTTTTCTTTAAGATTGTACTTTTATAAACATTCAAGATTTTGTTCAAGAAAAGATCTTCATGAAGCTTGAAACTTTTACATCCAGAGAATGAACTGTTGCAGAAAGATACCAGAAAACTTACACTTCATCAAGAAGATCAAGAATGAACTTTGTATATGATTGATTGAACTGAACTTTGATTGAACATTTATTGTAAATGTAGGAGGGTAGTGTCAACATGGAATTTAGGAATCCCAAACTTGTTACCTAGTGGGAACCCCAATTTTAGATTTAGCTTGTAGATTGGAGTCCCCAAAAGCTTGTACTTGTTCCCTGTTCCCATGGAATCTACCCTGAAGGGAAATGATAATTCTGGTTGGGTGAGATAAGCATAGCTAAGGACTTTCTTTGTTTTAGGTAGAGTCCCCTATTGTATTAAAACCCATTTTCCTTGTAGCCATAGTGATGTCAATCATCTTTCCCAGCCCCTGGATTTCCAAAGGGTATATAGGTTCCCTAAGTTCTTTTGTTCCCTGGAGTCCATCCTGAGTGGGTGGCACTCCCAGGGGCTAGTGTCTTGACTCTGTGCAGTCATGGGAAGCAGCTCTGTTGTTGCTTTAGTAGTGCTAACCCCCTTTCCCTTGATTAAAGAGTGATTTTTGACTATTTAATAGTTTTGTGTTTTTTCTAGTTGACATTAATGGAGGTCCCACCGAGATCTGAAGTCCCCGCTGCCTGAGCCCTCCAGCTAAAGAGGACCCCAGACTTGAGGTACCTCACACAACCTGTTTGGGATTGGGTCAGGAGTCCAGTTAGCAAGGGCCAGGTAAGCAGCTCTCTCAGAGGTAGGACTCGCATCTCCGGTTTGAGAATAACTCGCTCTTTAATTAAGGGATCCTTAGTCAATTAAGGGATCCTTAGTCAAGCATCTGTGGGGTACACAGCCGCATTGTCCATAGCCACTGGGGCACTATTGGACATGGGTAACAGCTTGTCTGTTCTCCCAAAATTTGGTTGGGGCGGTTAGCAGCCCAGTGGGGGCAGTCAGCAGCCCAAAGAACCACCTAGAAATACGGCCACAAGTTACATGTTTTCAAAGTATGGACGTGATGCAAGCAAGTAATTGGATAAATGGCAAACAGTGACAAAGGCCAACCCGAAGGTAAGCTGGCCAAGGTGAGGTTCATTTAATGAGGAAAAAATAATTGTTTCTATAGTCTATTTTAAGCAAAGCAGGTCGAGAAATTGAAGAAGACAAAAGAGAAGTCTTCAACCAATGCAAGGAATTCACTCGAAGAAAACCAAGTCAGAACTGTTCATAAACCAGGAGAAGGGTAAGAGCAAGAGAGAGGTGAGGGCCAGGAGAGCTGGTCAGAGGCGTGAATGGTTGGCTGAACGCTTTGAATGGGAAACTCGAGTTGGAGTGTGAGAGCCTGAGTGTTCAATTGAGAGTCTGAGTAATTGCTTTAAGTTGATTAAAATAGAGAAATTTTCTTCATGAATTGATATGCCATGGCTAAAGGTTTAAATGGTTATAAAGTTTTGCAAAAAAAAAAAAAGCTTCTCATAGAAGCTTAAGAACTTAAATTCTGGATTTCTTCTCAATTTTTCTCTGTGGGCTTTTGCGCTTGTATTATATGTCTAATGGATTTCTTAGGCGGAGACTTCGTTAATAACTTCAAATGTTTGTGATTTAAACGTTAGCCAATAATGTCTAAAAGTTGTGTTAACATAATAATAAATAATGAATTCCTCCCAAAAGCTGAAGAGGCAAGACTGGAGCTGGCGATTTGGAGCTGGGAATATCCAGCGGGAGGCAAAAGGAGGTCCAGAAATTCTTAACTTTAATTTTTCTTCCCAAAATTTTGGTCTGGTTAATGTGTAAAATATTGTGTATCAAGTGCAGTTAATATTGGTAACAAGGTGCATTTTATGCTAGGTACTAACCTGGTTATTTGAGTGCTATCATTTCACATTTTTTTCAAGCTGTTAATTGTTTTCCAATAGCAAGGTATATGTGAGTTAAGAAATTTCATTTTAGGATGGTCAACTACAGACCTGACTGGTCACTGAATTGGTGTAAATGACAGGAAATATTGGGGGAAAGGCAGTGCTTTAAATGGTAAGGAAACCCTGAACATTTTAAACTGACCAACAAATTTCCTCTTTAGGAGTGGCTTTAGCCTTAGGCCAAAGTGGTTTGAGGCAAGGATAGAAGAAAGGCAAAATTGGGGCAAAAAATAAATAAATAAAAGGGAAAAAAGGGAAAGGCATTGTAGAGTTATTCAAAGTTAAAGGTAATTTTTAAGCTTTTCTTGGTAATCCTAAGTTTTATGTTTGAAGGAAAAATGCGATGGGTTTTGTTTTTTTTTTTAAAGGTAGAAAGGATCATGAACTATAACCTGATTGTGAATTTTTAAGGTAAATTTCCAGAATGGAACCATTACAATAGATAGGATTTTTGCTTTAAAAGACCAGTGAATACTGATAATTAATTTTACTTTTAAGCAGCGAGAACTAATGGTTTTGTGATCATTAGGCATATGACCACTAATAAAGGAATTTCTCACGTGAGGAACTCTTAAAAACATTTCTAGGAATGTCCTGAATTTTACCACCCCAGTTCTGGAGAGTGGGTGAAGTGATTAAAACCTATTAAAGTTTTACTTCAAGACATTTCTTAGGAGCCAAAAGCCTGGGCAAGATTTTCCTGCAGCCTAAAATCTGAAAGATTCCTGAAGAAGACACCTACGAGAAATCCGAAGGAGCCCCAAGATACTGAATCCAGATGAGTATTGTTTCTCTTCATTTTCATTGACTAGAAATGTTTCTGTAGCAGACATAAAACTGGCCATTTTATTTCCCCTGAGAATTCTATTTACCCTGAGCAAAGTCTCTTTAAGTAGAGAATCTAGAAAGGATAGAGCTATTCCCCAAAGTTAGTTGAAGTAGGAAAGTTTAAATAGGAGCATTTTTACCTGGTTAAGAGGTTGGAATGTAATATCTGTTCATTTGAGAAGTTGCAGCAAAGATTCCAGAGTGCTAGTTTATCTCAAAGTAGTATCAGAAAAGTTAGGAAGAAATGATGGAGCCTAGAAATGATTGTTAGCAATACAAGATAAATATTTTAAATCTGGAGCATGGTTAGAGAGAATTGCCATCTAATAGTGAGTTCTATGGGAAGATAATTGGAAAAAAAAAGAAAAGCTATGGAGGAAATTGGTTATTGATACAAGGGTGAATGGAAAGGCAGAGTTAACGCCAAGTTCTGCAGGTGACTGCTGATCATTGCCAATTCTCCCTCATTTTAAGTTACTTCCCACTTTTCTTCTGTTAATAGCAAATTTTCTATATGGTGAAAGGAGCCTCAGGAAGGCAAGGCATAGACTATGGAAATTGTGGAGATAGAAATGTTTAGCCATTATGAATGAGTAAGGAAATTGAAAAAGGTCCCTTTTTCTTAAAAGGAGAGTTTGGGTCATAAGGAAAACCTGGCAAAATATCAGTGCCAAAAGGGGGGAGGCCTTGCATATAAATAGTAGATTCTAAGCAGCAGTTTTAATAAACAAGGTTCTGATAGAACACTACATTTCTCCCTAGTACCAGTAAAGTTTATACATTTTGAAGCCTCAAGGCAGGAAACAGGAAGATAAGAAGAGAACCTTTGAGACTAGGAAAGCTAATCCATTCACCTAGAGACTAGACCTAAGTTAAATGGTAAATGAGTCCTTATTGCTGATGAATAAATACTTAGGAAAATGAAATGTGTACCCAAAACTAATTAAGGCTACAACTCAGTCAAATCAGGAGAATTATTTTAACAAATTTTTATCTACAGACTTTACATTAGCTGACTCAGTTGCAACATTTTTTTTTCATACTAGGTAATAGTTAATAGAAGTAAAAAGCGTAATCTATTTAAGCATGGTTATGGTTGTTAAAGTAGTTAAAGGTGAATGAAAACAGTTGCAAAATCCCTAGCATCTCAACCTCCCCAAAGGGGTGTGTGTGAGGTGTGTGTGAGATTTTAAATTAAGGAAAATTAGAAGCATTTGTAATCGTGAGAATTTTTGGAGCTCGTTCCAATATTGAAACTTAAGTTTGACTTTAAATATAGTTTTGAAAGGGAAATTGCCATGAAAGTCATTCTAATGTGGTTTTGGATTTTTTGGGTTATAGAATATTACTTGGTGGTAGACAAAATATTAATTTTTGGCCACAAACAGGAGGTAGGGCCATTTCCAGATTTACAGAGTGCTGAATAACCTGTGATGTGGATGTTGTTTCTGCTTTTATATTTCTACAGTTTGTAGGATTTTTTTATTTAGGTAAAGTAAGGCAATCTTTCTAATTAAGCATGTAAATTACCTAATTTTATAATTTGTGTGGAAAAGACATTGCTAGAATATAAAGAGATGGGATGGCAGATTTAAGGTTAGCAGCATGGATAATCTTTGTAGTGAGTAAGCAAATAGGTCAAGTCCTGTTAAAGAATATGTTTATGGATTTCTCTTAGTTTTCTCTTGCCAGGAGCAAGGAAGCTGGCTGATACCAAAGGAGGAGCCTGCCAGAGGACAGAAGTCTGCAAGAGAGGAGGCTGAAGGCAACATCAGGACCCACTAGATGTGAAAGACTTAAGACTTTGGGAAATGGGATAGTGTTTTGATTGTTAGTTAGTTTTTGGCCAAAGGCAGACTGTCTGCCTTTCTGGCCCGATAGTCAATGCACTGGATGCATTGGGGAATGCCCCCAAATGCCAATTCCCCAAACCTGTATCCCTGAGCTTTCCACTATTAGGGAATGGAGTCCTATCCCATATAACATTACTCATTTGTCCATTTGGTTGGTCAGTGATATTCGGTCTTGACCAAAAGGGGGGTGTGTCAACATGGAATTTAGGAATCCCAAACTTGTTACCTAGTGAGATCTGATGAACCCCAATTTTAGATTTAGCTTGTAGGTTGGAGACCCCAAAAGCTTGTCCTAGTTCCCTGTTCCCATGAGAATCTACCCTGAAGGGAAATGATAATTATGGTTGGGTGAGATAAGCATATGCTAAGGACATTCTTTGTTTTAGGTAGAGTCCCCTATTGTATTAAAACCTCTCTCAGGAAGGTCAGACCTGGGCATGAACCATCCTTTAGTAACTTTGTAAGCAGCCCCCTTCTCTTGCACCCTAGTGTCTAGCTTGATTGCATCTTATCAGTGTAGTTTGAACACTCCCATTTTCCTTGTAGCCATAGTAATGTCAATCATCTTTCCCTGCCCCTGGATTTCCAAAGGGTATATAGGTTCCCCAAGTTCTTTTGTTCCCTGGAGTCCATCCTGAGTGGGTGGCACTCCCAGGGGCTAGTGACCAGGGTGTCTTGACTCTGTTCAGTCATGGGAAGCAGCTCTGTTGTTGCATTAGTAGTGCTAACCCCTTTTCCCTTGATTAAAGAGTGATTTTTGACTATTTAATAGTTCTGCGTTTTTTCTAGTTGACAGTAGGGAAGGAACATGAGTCTTGAAACCATAGAGAATTTTTCTAAATCATATAATTAAATAAAATGTAAAAAAAATAAACCTACCCCAAAAAAGGAGGTCAATCTGGTTGTTCCCTGAAGGCAAAGTCCCAAGATTCAAATATAAATTTGTGGGTTCATTAAAACAAGGTCATCAGTAGAAAATGTCATATAAGAAAGAAAGGCCTGGTCCACTATGTCCAATAATTGGATTATCCCTTTTCATCTGTCTGAGAATGATGACCACTAGTTAGTTTTGTGTGATGTGGAATATAAGGGGATCTTGAATATATCAAAATATACCCTCTTTAACCATTTTCTAAAAACTGGGAAAAACATCTTTAAAATGGAATGTATTTGAGAGAGAAATGTGGGCTACTGCCTCAAGTCATTGATCTAAGACAAATGCCTCCCAAAATTTACAGAGAGAGAGAGAGAGAGAGGGAGAGATGAGCAGCTATGTATCAGACTATCCAGAGATAGACTCAATCACCTAATATGATGTTTGTGATAAAAAAAATGTTCCAAGGTTTACAGAGATACTCCCAATTTATAGGCAAATACAATATACTTATTTACACATTAGCCTTCCTTAATGTTGAATAGCTTTACAATGGACACATTCAAGTAACATTTAAAAGAAATGGCCAAGAGTTGGAGACAAAGGATTTAATCCAGAAATATATGACAGGAATATTATACAAAGAGAGGAGGAGTTCAGTGCTGGATCATCTGGGTAGGGGGGACTGATGTGAAGATCATTCCATCCATTGGACTTGATTACCTTGGATACAATGGGAGAGGATTCTAAGACAAAAGGGTACTTAAGATTTGAAACTTAAGATCAGATCTTGGGGTACTTTCAAGGTAACAGATCAGTCTGAGACAGCTACCCCAGGCAAGTTCCCAAACAAACTCCAAAAGACACCCAGAGTTGTCCTGTTTGAAGTAGGAAATGGAGTAACCTTGTAAGAAAAATGGATGGGGTGGGGACCAGTTTTTAGATGAACTCATTAATATTAATGTTAACTCATATAATAACAAATTATTAAATCTTAATAATTTGAGAATAACACTAATTTCTCACTCCATGAAGTTTGAAAATCCAGCCCTTAATGTGACTATTTACCAACTTATAGACAGTAATAACTTTTGAATAAAATTATAGTTTTAAACCCCAAATTTTGTGGTTTAATGGGGTGGGAGGGAGGTGGCAGGGATTAGTAGCTTCACGTGGATCAATTCTCACAAATGAAAACATTGCCTTTAATATTATTAACTCACTGCCCATATAACCTAACCTATTTCTTTACAAGTGGAAATGTAAATGTAATTATGTTTAAACTAGAAGCAGGAAGTGACAAAGGGTTTCATTCTGTAATCACTAGGAGGTTTTTTTCATTCACAATGCACACACTTAACTGCAATTAATAATAAGAGAAATTTATCTACCCACCAAAACAGAAAAAAAGACTCAAAATATCAGAAAATCAATTAAGATGTTTCTAAAAGAAAACTGGCAACACAAATTTTATGCATAGTCATGACTTTATTGTGTCTGGCTTACCAGCTTAAGGGCTGAGGTCCACAGGGATGCTGCCTGGTAAATGTTATTTCCATAAAGTCTAAAAAAATACACATTAGATAGTCCTTTTCCTTTGTGAAGGCAATTTGTTGTTATTTTCCCCTTAGGCATGCAACTTTGTATCTATTAATAATCTTGTGGACTTTTCATTTCATTCATTGATGCCAGTCTACAGAAAAAATTGATTGTGACACTTTTCATGAATACAACTCTTATGGAAATAACTGAGCTAAGTGGCAAGGATTAGAGGATAATGTTTGGTTCCCAAGAAAGGTGCTTGAAATAGGATAAAAGGACCTAGGATTAATCTGGGTAATTGGAGGAGGAAGATAGGGAAATAAGGCATTATGATATTTTTAAATCCTTCCTTAAGGAAAATGGGTCCCATTTCCTCTCATCTTCCTAGTTTTGTTTAAAGTTTGCCTCAAATGCCAACTTCTACAGGGATTTCTAGATGTGCTCAGATGTTACTGCTCTCCTCACAGTTATTATCTAAAAGTCTACATTCACTTAACTGTGTGCACAGTTGAATCACCTCCCCCACATATTTTCATCTACAATTGAAACTCCTTGAGGTCAAAAACTCCTCAGTGTCGACCATGGTATCATGAAGAGAGTGGTTAATTATTTAAGTCCATGAAAGGCACTTTCATCTTATCCCTAGTAAATGATTATAGCTCCACACTATCGACTATGCCAAAAACTTTTTATTTTCCTCCTTAATGCTTCAAGCAAGGTGTTTTCCTTCATGACATTTGCAAATTAGTAGGCAATTCAATGCACATGCAGTTATCTCTCATTTAAGTTACTAAAAGATACCTGCATATGATGGTATAAACAATTACAATGTTTGGTTAGAAGAAAGATCTGTGGTAGCTTAGGGAAATGCCCAGTGTCCTTTCCATGCTCCATGTTGCAGGCACATAGTTCTATGTCCCAGGTGAAAAAAATTTTAATAAGAAATAATTGTTCTGGATCAATGTATTAACACTAGTCACTAAATATAGCACATTTGAGTATTTCACAATATTGCTATTATAGTGTACAATGTTTTTTTTTTTGTCTCTGTATATTTCACTTTGCATCAGTTCATGTAGATCTTTCAAGCTCTATCTGAAATCATCCTACTCATCATTCCTTATAGCACAACAGCTATTTCTCAATTGAGGGACATCTCTTTATTTTCCATTTCTTTGCCAACACACACACACACACACACACACACACACAAATTGTACAAAAATTTCCTTCCTCATTTTTTTTAATTCCTTTGGAATATAGACCTAGTAGTGGTCATTACTGCATCAAAGTATAAGCATTGTTTTAATAACCCTTTTGGCATGATTTCAAATTGTCCTCCAGAATGAATGAATCAGTTCACAACAACTTTACCATGTCCCAATTTTGCCACATCCCCTCCATCATTCATCATTTTCCTTTATTATTATGTTAGCCAATCTGATTGGTGAGAGACAGCAGATTAGAAGTGTTTTAATTTGCATTTCTCTTATCAAGAGGGATTAAGAACATTTTTATATGAGTACTGATAGCTTTGATTTCTTCATCTAAAAACTTGCTATTCATATCTTTTGACCATTTGTTAATTGGGGAATGCCTTGGATTCTTATAAAATTGGCTTAGTTCTTTTCAAATTTGAGAAATTAGACCTTTAACAGAGAAACTTATTATAATGTTCCCCCCAGGTTTTGTTTCCCTTCTAATCTTGGTTGTTTTTTTGTTTGTTTTTGTTTTGTTTTGTTTTGTTTTTGTTTTTTGGTACAAAAGTTTTTCTGTCTAATATAATTGTATTATTCATTTTATATCTTGTAATATTCCAATATCTTGTTTGGTCATAAATTCTTCCCTTCTCCACAGATCTGAGAGATTAACTATTCTATGTTCCCTTAATTTACTTATAATATCACTCTTTACATTTAAATTATATACCCATTTTGACCTTTTCTTAGTATAGGGTGTGAGATATTGATTCAAATGTAATTTTGCCATAGTTTTCCAAATTTTCATCAGTTTTTGTCAAAAAGTGAGTTCTTATCCCAGAAGGTAGGGTATTTGGATTTATCAAATACTAGATTGCTGAGTTCATTTACACCTCATTTATTCCATTGACCCACCCTTCTATTTCCTCGTCAGTGACAGATTGTTTTGATGATTACTGTTTTAATACACCTGAAAATCTAATACCACTGGGCCACCATCTTTCACATTTTTATTAGTTCTCCAGATATCTATTAAGTCTGACTTCTTTAAAATTTAATTCACTTCCTTTACTTATTTAATTTTTGGTTAGAATTATCTAGTTTTCATATGAGAAAGTTGAGGTATCCCACTAGTATAGTTTTACTGTTTATTTCCTCCTTAAGTTCCTTTAGTTTCTCCTTTAAAAATCTGGATGTTATAACATTTGGTGCACTTAAGTTAATTATTGATATTATTTCATTTTCTATACTGCCTTTTATCAAGATGTAATTGCCTTCCTTATCTCTTTTAATCAGATCTATTTTTGCTTCATTTGTGTCTGAGATCATGATTGCTACTCCTCCCTTTTTAAATCTCAGTTGAACCCTAATATATTTTGCTCCAGTCCCTTACTTTTACTCTGTGTATTTCTACTTGCCTCAGATGTGTTTTTTATAAACAAAATATGATAACATTCTGGTTTTTACTCCACTCTATTACTTGTTTCTGTTTTCTGGATGAGTTCATTCCATTGACATCAACAGTTATGATTACCATCTGTGTGTTTCCCACCATCATATTTTCCCTCTTTTAGTCCTGTCCATTTTCCTTTCACTCTGTACCTCTAATCACTCTGACCATTCTCTCTCCCTTATATTACTCAACTTCCCACCATAATACATCTTATTCACCTCCTACTTCTCTATAGGGTAAAATAGGATCCTCTACCCCAATGAATCTAGCTGTTTTTTTCCTCTGTGAGATAATTCCAATGAGATTAATGTTGAAGTATTACCAATCACCAGCCTCAACCTCACCTCTACTCTACTAGTATCTCCCCAACTTTATATGATATAATTGATATCATTTTACTTCTCTTCCCATTTCTCTTAACTCAGTCCTCCTTTTTACCCCTTGATTGTTTTTGCTTATCATTCTAAACAGTTTACTACCACAACCTCTATCTATACATATTTCTTCTAACTACTATGATCATGATAAAAAAAATTAAGTTAGAAATATCATTTTTCCATATAGGAATAGAAACAATTTAAATATTGAGGACCATAAGGTTTTTCTCTTTCTTATTTACTTTTTTATATTTCCCTTGCACTTTGTACTTGGACATCAGATTTTCCGTTAAAGTCTGATGTTTTCTGGAGGAATGTTTGGAAATGTATTTTATTAATTCCCCAATTTTTATGGGCAGATGATTCTTGGTTGTAAACCCAGTTCCCTTGCATTCTGGTATATCATATTCTAAAACTTCCAATCCTTCATTGTGGAAACTGACAGATTCTGTGTAATCCCAAGTGGGACTCCACAATATTTGAGTTTTGTTTTTTTTTTCTTTCTAGTTGCCTGCAGTATTTTCTCCTTGACCTATGTAAGGATTAAATTTTAATGGTTGACTAAAACATATGAAAATTATAAAGATTATGATAGTCGCCAATTCAAAGTATTATTGCTCAATGTCAAAATGGCATTTAGTAGCTTTTATTTACAAAAGATGTGGAAAAAAATGAAAGTAGAGAAATATAAAAGGGCAGAGAAGACATTAGCCTATCTAACTAAAATATTGCTCTGGTACTCGACTCAGCCAGTACTTGTTGACCTTCAACCAGAATTAAAATCTCTCCATAAGGCAGGAAGGGAAAGTCAGCTAGATAGCTCACCCAAGTTCCCTCCATAAGGCAGGTCAAGACAATGACTCTAGCTGAAGGTGATTCTTGAGGCCAACTTTCTTCCTTTAGCCAACCTTCTTCTTGAAGCTGACTTCCCTCTTGAAGCCCAACACATTCTTGAAGCCAACTTCCTTCTTGGAGTTGATCTTTTTTAGCCCCAGAAATTCAGAGCCTTTTATAGTGGTTTCTTGTCTCTGCCCCTCTTCACAGAGGCCAATCACAGCTTCCAAACTGTCTAGCACTAACCATGGAACAGTTTGTGGGAACCAGTTTTCACCTTCTGGAGGGGTGCATAATCATCAAAAGGGTTTTCAAATTCCGGGCTGAATGAGTTTCTGAGGGTATGAATTCTCTAAGTGGTTTGCAGATCCTCCACATAATTCAAACTTTTCTTGATTCAATCAAAAGGTAGACAAAGGAAATTTAATCCTGGCTTCACAATCTAGTTAGGTACTATCTAGCCACACTTAAGTAATTGTTAACCAAAGTGTTAGCTCCAACTAAGCAAAGAGAACAAAAAATTCCCTTTTACACCTGGGAGCTCTTGAACTTGCCTATAATATTCCTGGGAGTTGTTGTTTGGGGATTTATTGCAAGAGATGATCTGTAATTTCTTAAAATTTTTTATTTTATCCTCTTGTTCAAGAATATTAGAACAGTCTTCTTTGATAATTTCTTTTAATATAATGATAATGTTTGTTTGTTTACTTGTTTGTTTTATTTTTTATTATGATTTTCAGATAGTCAAATAATTCTTAAATTATCTCTCCTGGATCTATTTTCCTAAGTTAGTTTTTTTTTGATGAGATATTTCATATTTTCTTCTATTTTTTTCATTTTTCTGATTTTGTTTTATTGTTTCTTGGTGTCTCATGAAATCATCAGATTCCATTTTCCCAATTCTGATTTTTAAAGAATAAATTTCTTCCATGATTTTTTTGATACTCTTTTTTACATTTGGTCCATTCTACATTTCATGGAATGCTTTTCCTTATTTGATTTTTTTTGCCTCTTTTTTTCCATTTCTCCAATTTTGTTTTTTAAACTGATATTTTCTTTTTGCATTATTACATTTATTTTTCCCATTTTTCTTCCACCTCTCTGATTTGAATTTGAAAGGTACTTTTTGAGTCCTTCTAGCACCTAAGACTAACTGCCATTTTTCTTTAAAGTTTATATGTGGTTGCTTGGATTTCATCATTGTTTCTGTTGATTCTGTGATTTCCTCTTTGTTACCATAGAAATTTTCCAGGTTTAGGTGTTTCTTTTTTCTCTTTGATCATTTTCCCAGCCTTATTTTAACTGTGGACTCAAGAGTTCTGAAAGCTCTTGAATCTAGCTCCACTGCTGATGGCTCATAGGACTCAGCACAGTGAGAGGTTTTGCCAAGACCAAATCTCATGGACTTTTGGGCCTGAGTTCATGCTGGTACCAAGGCTCAGAAGTTCAAGGGATGGGTGTGGGCTATGTGGTGCTCTTTTGTTGCTTTAGGTAGGGTCCCATCTTCCCAAAGTTGGTCTATGCCTAGGTTTGGAACCTTGAGCACTGGGAGAGGTGGGGAAGATGGTTGGCTAGAACTCTTCTTTGAGCAGTTTTACTTCAATGTCTTCCTTATCCTGTGAAAATCAACTCTTTCTGCTTATCTGCCAAATTGGTTTCCTGAAGAGAGTCCCTTCTAACACTTTTGCCGTTATTTGTGGCTCCTGTCATGTTCAGGTGCTTTTTAAAGATTACCTTGGAAGAATTCTCAGAATGATTTCAGCTTTCATTGTTTGTAGGCCACCAACTTGACTTTGCCCCCCTTCCATATTATTCCTTTTGTAAAAGAAAACTTAAGGAAAAGAAAAGTGAAGAAATTACATGGAAATATAATATATCTTAGTCTCCATTAAGATTCCATTAGTCCATTCTATGGCAGGACATGGCATTTTTCATCACATGTTCTTGAAGAATTTCTGGGATCATTGTATAGCTAGGAATAATTAAGTCTAAAATCTTCATCATGTAATCATACTGTATACAATGTTTTTCTTGTTCTGTTGATTTCACTTTGCATCAGTTTATGTATCCCATCATAATCATATACTACAACTTATTCACATATTCCTTAATTGATGGATATCCTCTCAGTTTGTAATTCATATCCACCACAGAAAGATCTACTAAAAATAGCTTTGCACAAACAGCTCCCTTTTCCCCTTTTAAAAATTTTTCATTGAGATACAGACTAATATGCACAGTTTTAAAGTTCTTTGGACATAATTCCTAATTGCTCTCCAGAATGGCGGGTTCAGTTCACTAGTCCACCAACAGTGAATTAGTATCCAATTCAGTATTAATTACTTTCCTTTTCTATCATATTAGCCCATCTGGTAGATGTGAAGTGACCCCTGATAGTTTTTTTTTTAATTGGCATTTCTCTAGTCAAGATTTATTTAGAGCCTTTTTCATGTGATTATATATAGCCTTGATTTCTTCATTTGAAAAAGAACTTGTTTTTTCTTTAAGCTCTTAATTAATGATACTAAGATGAATATGGATTTGAATAGAATATTTAACATTATCTTCCTAATGTTGAGAGATGTGGATAATTTGGAACTCATTCCTGGAGCTCTGCCATAAGCTAGGCCCATTCACATCTCTGATATCCCCTCAGTCATTCCTGAGTCTTCTTTCTGATTTTCAAGGTGTAATAGTATGGAGGATGGTAGGACTAGAGAATTAGTAATGGCATCATCATGATCAGTGATGTCAAAATCAAACAAAAATGATTCATATATAAGAATCTTTGCCAGCTGAATGATAGATCAAGAGGATGAGAGGTTCCTAATAATATTCTTCAGGGATATAGAGAAGTGTTCGAGATATATGCTTAGCTACACATGTGTCCAGTCCTATAATCCTGTCTCCTGGAGAATAAGAGTACTACTTGCTTCATGTAGGCTATGCAGGTGAGAGGATATATCCTTCAGTTTTGATTAGTGAGGAGACTTGACATCTAACTCTTCACATACTTTTTTAGTCATGTTGGGTATAGAAAGCTCAGACCAGAAAGATTATTCCTTACTTTTGATGGAATCTTCACTGTCATGGGAGTTAATATTTCCATTGGGTAATCAACAAATCTCAAATACTAAATAACTAAATGATGTATCATTGTAGAATCACTTTTTAAATTGGCCAATAATCTAAATTGGTAAATAAATTACTTTTTATTAAATGTTATATTATCCATGATTTTTTTTTATTGTAACATAATTCTGGGTCCAAACTACTGTTATCTAGGTTAATAAGTTGTAGAATAGTGGGTAGTACACTGTCCTCACAGGTAAGAAAAAATGAGTTGAATGACTACCTCTGTTACTCCTGGGAAAATGCTTAAACTCTTGGTATTCAAGGCAACTCACAAAGATTCAAATTATAGAAGAGGACAGTTTCATCTGGGCAGTCTCAATACCAGAAAAACACCGGTCTAGTCCCTACCCCATTACCTACAGGTTAATATACGTATGTGATTCTCAATGCAAAGTAATTTAGGTTGATTTGGTTGTAGTTTCTTTGATAAGTGTCTTCTCTCATTCAATACTTAAGTGTAAGTTATTTCTTAGAATTTAAAAAAAATTCCATGGAATTTATTTGAAAGAGAGGGTAAAAAAATTATATTTGAGTTCAACAATTCACCAAATCAATAAAAGATTTTAATAAATTGTTATAGCCAAAATTTTCTAAATTACATGTAAATAATGGAATAATGTTCTATTTCACTTTGCCAGGTTCAAAATAGTTAGACAATTTTAATGTAATTCCAAAATTTCAAGGAAGAAAGAAGCAACTAATAATATTGTGGCTCTCCTAAAATATTACATACACAATTTAAAAATATATATTTAAATTATATGGATTATGAGTTAAGATATAAAATTTAAAATTTCACATAAAGATCACTAAAAATGTTAGACTAATGTGAATTCAATGAGCATTTAAAAGGGCTATTAAATCCCCTACCTCTAGAATCTGATTCTAACACTTCTCTTGATTATGACAAGCTGTGAACTTTTTTTTTTATTTCTAGGATCATAAATTCGAACTTCAGAATAAATTTAATTTCATAAGTATAAAAATCTTATAGAGTTCTCTTTAAAATTTTTTGCATGTGAATATAAGTCTAAATTCTATAATTGTATTAAATGACTTCCAAAAATCAATGGTAAATAATGGTTTCCCCAGTTATAAGCAAAAGAAGGTAAGAATAAGTTGCAGAGACATGAGACTAACAGGGAGAGAATTCTAGAATGGGAAAGTATGGGGAAGAAAGTTAACTAAGGTTGATCTGGAGAAACAGGCTGTTTTCCCTTAGTGGCTGATACAACCTGATACTACTCCATGCTACCCCATATTTCCTATCCTGTCTTGCTATCCTATTCTGCTACTCTGTAACCCTGCTTGCTTTGCTGATTGGTTTTTATCCATATCAGTTCTTGATGATCCTGAACTATCTGCAATGATTGTGAGACCAGGCCTGGGTCATTTTTGGATCTAGGACTTTCCCTTACAGTGATCTTTTCCTTAAAACTAGCTAAGGGGGGTTTAGTTGTAGTTTATTCAAGATCAGCGACTAGGTATTTAGGCATTTAGGGAAGATTAGAGTAGGGGAAAACACTAAATAAATCTCAGTGAAGAGATATTTAGATCTGGGGGGGGGTGTACATAGATGACATTAGTTTAGGTTATCCTAAATTCCCATTTCACCTTTCCTTGTTTAATAAGTCCAGAATCTAATTCTGCTATTAAGTGGTCTGTGTGTACCATCTTAGAGTCAGACTCTGCCTGAACTGGGCTGTGTTGGTCTGTTAATCTTCTGATACTGGTCCAAACCTATCCTTGTGGTTCTATCCCCTAAATCACCCTCATAACACATCCAAGAGGGGATAAAATATTAGTTGCTGTTAAGTTTGTTATTTATAAAAACAGAAATATAATTTCTAACAAAACAATATTCTATATCTACTAAAATCCAATCAGATATTGCCATTTTCCCTCTTCTGTCAGTAATTCAAATAGAAGATAAAATTGGGAACATTTATAATAACATCAATTCTGAGAAGGCACTTGAGCTATTTTACTGGGTCAAAAAATAGATTTCATCCTCACTTTGTCCTAGACTCAATTACAAAAAATAGGAAGCTAAAACTATTGGAACCAGGTACTCTTTAGTTATAACTGTCTTGCATATTTAGGGGAAACATCTCTTTTCTCTGTTACTACCTATTAAACTCAGCTAAGGAGTTCTAGTAATCAAAGCTATTATAAGGACTAAGAGCCCTGAAATGGGGATGTATTTTGCTACTCATTTGATACCAAGTAGATATGTAGAAGCAATAGGAAGGAATAGCAAAGTGGGCCCATAATTATGTGGTGCTATATCCTTCGAATACCAATAATTTCTATCTTTAAGAAGGCCAAGACTGAGTTAAAGTGTATGTTATAGGGTTGCCATGGATCTGAATGGTTAGCAGAAAGTAGAATACAATTTTGAGAAAAGACTCTCTCTCTCTCTCTTCCTCTCTCCCTCTCTGTCTCTCTGTCTCTCTCTCTGTCTCTCTCTGTCTCTGTCTCTCTGTCTCTGTCTCTCTGTCTCTCTGTCTCTCTCTCTCTCTCTCTCTCTCTCTCTCTCTCTCTCTCTCTCTCTCTCTCCCTCTCTGGCTCTCTCCTTCTCTGTCTCTCTGTCTCTCTCACTCTCACACACACAACAACAACAACAATAGTTTTGTGAGGTAGATGTTTTTATTATCCTTATTTTAAAGATGAGGAAACAGACAAAAATAGAGTAAGTTACTCACCCAGAGTCACATACCTAGGAAGTGTTTGAGACCAGATTTGAACTCAGGTGTACTGTACTCCAGGCTTTGCATTCTATCCACTATGCCACCTAGGATCCCTAGGAGAATAAAAATATAGAAAATGTAAAAGAATATCTATGAGTTGTCAAATTTGGTGAGAAAATTTAAATCCAGAATGTTATAGGATTCAAAGAATGAAGGCCATCAAAATTATGAAAAATAAGCTTTTCTCCTCAGAAGTATGTGATTCATTATAGTCCAGTTGTTCTACAGTTTATTTTGGTTGTCAGACTCACTCTCTCTCTTCCAAAGTCATTAAAGTTCTCAGGCAAGACAAAAATCAGGACAACTGGAGACTGCCCAAAGTGGTTCGGTTTCTTCCATGCCTGACCACACTCTAAGCGCTCCACAGTGACTGCTTCAGTTACATTCAAGGTCATTAAAACAAAGCATTGCTGATCAGCTCATTCTGTACACAGGAAGTCTTTGCATGCTTTGGGTAGACATCCCCCTAACTTACCAATGGTTTTGAGGTCTTGAGGTCTGTTGGTTATACTCACCTCTTGGTTTAGCTTGTCTACTGATATGATTTTACTGGGGTGCAGCTTCAATGCATACTGCAGCTTCTTGGAACCACACATGAAGTTGGGTGAAAGATGGACACCAAAGGTGAATAGGTAGCCTTGAAAACACTTGGCAGACTCACACCCAAAGTGCTAGTTTTCCTGAAAGCTCATTTATTACTCTGTCTCACTTCAATACAATTCACAAAGTCATGACAGTACACAGTTATTAGTCCTCATTACTCTTCTAAAATGAAGGAACAACAACATTTTGGTTATCTTATGAGGTGAAAACAACACAGGCTGTCTTTATTGCTCTTGTGCCTCTGTGTTCTACCCACTTTCTTATGCCTTTATTTTCCCTCAAAGCACCAGATCAGATACAGATTTTTCGGATTTATCTAGAATTTATTAAATTCTCCCATGTGCCAGGCACTGTTCTAGGTTAAAAATGTAAGAATTAAATTAATAGTTCTATCCAAATATGTATTTTATAAAGTTTAATAGAAAGGGTAGACAATCATAGTTTTAAATCTCATCATTCCTCTAAGTAACCTGATCATGAGTTGCCTAGCCTGCCAGTCCCTTCATCTTTCTCCCTTACTTGCCTGCTCTGTTCCTGTGTATGTTCAAAAGCCCCAATCAGCTACTTCTCCCTCACTTTTATTGATGTACAGCATGTACATAGACTCAAAACCTGGCATAACTATGCTATATGAGGAATGTTGATGCACAGGTCAGGCTTCTCAGGAGGGGGAGGGAATGAACTTCCTTGACACAAAAGAAAATTTTAAAATAGTCCTTGCCTCACTCAAAGAACTTTTGTTTTTCAGGAAAATGGGATATAAACAGAAATGTAAATACAAAAAGTAATTGAAATAAATGCACAGTAATTTGGCGCATGGGAATAACAACAGAAAACATTAAAAATCTTACAGGGAATTTACAAAAGCTGAGATTTGAAGGAAATTAGAGATACTCTGCCTAAGGAATCTATTGTGACACCTATCTCCCAAGGTTACTGTAAAGCTTATCTTTGAGATAAAGAATCTGAAGACAGAAAGGTTCAGTATTTTTTCCAGTAGTCAATAACTAATAAATATTAGACGTGAAATTTGAACCCAAATCTTTCTGAGCTGGTCAAATATTCTTTTTAATATTCTTTGGTGTAAAATAAGTTCCATCTCTAACTATCTTTCACACACAAAGCAACACATGAATAACAAATTAATTTTATCTTAGCCATGAATAATTAAGGAACATTCATTTGATTTTGTTTTCCTACGTAGATTACCAAATTGTTTTCTATGAGACAGAATCTTGTTATGACCTATAGTAATTCAGTTCTTGTGCTTTTTGGAATTAATCTTGTACTTCTCCAAGGAACCACCATTAAGTTTAATTTTACATGCTCAAATGAAAGTTTCTGCCCAATATATCAGTGCTTTAGTCAATAATAAAGAGTAGTAATTCATACTGTTTTGAAAAGAAAGCAGAGAAAAATCTTGTATAGAATGCTCATTGGAAACATCTATTCTATGCTGTTGATTTCATTATGGTGTTAGAAGCACTTTTTGCCCCAAGTGCTTCTTCTAGTCATGCCTCTTAATTGTTGTTATTTGGCAGTGTGAAATATTGATGACATTGGTCAAAAAGATTGACAACTGCATGAATTATTATTAACCAGATTGTTGTTTGTAGCTTAAATTTCAATAATACCAAGATGCAGCACAAGCCCTCTGGGAGACTTTCTCAGTATTTAATAATTAACCCTTTTGGATCTTCTAGAACTGTCTCTGCTACCACCTCTATTCCCTTCTCTTTAAGATAGAAAAATGAAATTCTCTAATCATTGATACTTACCCATCCTCTCCAAAAAAAGAAAATATAGTCAATTATTTGTCATCTTTTTTTGTTTGTTTAGTTGCTATGAATAGGGGAAATTCCAAGGAATCAAAACATATTGACCTTACTCATATTCAGCAGGTAAGATCCAAGTTCTTCATAATGAGTATTTCCCTGTCTGTATAATAACATCATTGGACTTTAAAAGCATATAGATCCAAAGGGGATGGAGGAGACTTGAAGGGGAGAAGGGATATAAGAACATTGAAAAAATTAATTTAAATAAAAATATTGTTGTACAGGATGAGTACAATAATGAAAGTCAATGATCACTGTACACAGCAGATATCCTCTTGAATACATCTTAAATAACACTGTTTACTGTCTAACCACACACCGAAGGATTTAACTTCATTTTCTTGGATTTGTATGTGCATAAACAGAACTTAATAAACATTTGTGAAAATTGGATTGAAATCTTTTTTTGGTTTATGATTTCACTAAGAATAAGACAACCATAGTCAAGGATCACAAGTTTTTCATACTTTAATGCTTGATTTAATGAGTTATTCCCCACCTAAAACTCCAGGGAAGGGAGTATAACCTATGATCTTGCGGTTTTATAAAGTACTTCAATATCTCTGTGTTCTAGCATCTGGGTTTTTAGTCAGCATAGCACTGATGCTTATGGATTAAAAAGTAACCATCTGGAAGAAAATTTGATATCTTGGTTCAGCAATGCCCAAGACCTGGATTCATTTAATAATAATATGAGCTCTGGGGAAGAACATGTTTGGGTCAAATACTATGTAAGGGGAAAAGGAGTTTATTTTTAAAAGGGTTGGATTTTATATTTAAAGAGTGTGGTCACCAGGAATTTGATTAATTCCAAAGAGAATTTTTTACAATTTATTTACAAAATGTAGAAAGAGTGAAACAAGAAATCAGAGAGAGAGAGGAAGAGAGAGGATAAGGTAAGTATCTAGCTTGAGCACTAAGTAATTTACTCCCAACCTCTCTGGGCAGGGAGAATTAGTTTCAGCCAGCCGTGGCAAAGCCGAGGACCTGAGGAAGCCTTTCTCAAGAATAGGGCTTTCCTGAGGCCAGTCTTTTCAGAGAAAATCCAGCAGTAAAGAGTCAACCTTTCACTCACCACATGTCAAACCAGTCAGCAGATTCTTTATCAGCCTCACCAGGAAAACAGGGTCTCAGACCCAGTCAGGAGATCCTTCTTCCCCTCTTCACCAGCCTCAACTCAAAATCATAAAGAATTGAATTCTCACAGGAAGTAACAGCTCCTTTTAAAGACATTTTCTCTTGCATCACTTCCTGTATCTTTTCCTAATTCTACATCTACTAGTCACAGTTGAAGTCCTGTTCTAGGCCTGCCCAGAAGGCAGTTAGTTGATTCTGATTCATTATGTACTGTCACACATGTGGGTCATAGATCTCCCACTTTGTGATTAAGTGGGATATTTGCATTTTTGGTGATTAGATCTAAATGTGCAGAACTTCATACTTAACTGTAGACAAGGGTAACATTTAATCTTCACAATCAGGGGAGAGTTAAGTATTTTCATTGTTATAATTAGGGGAGAGTTAAAGTTAATCTTCACAACTATATAGACATTTACTTAAATCCGAGACTTCTCCCTGAAAGACCAAGGTAATATAAGGTAAATTGTGTCCAGAGAGGTTGCATTAAAAAAAAGTCTTTCCTTCATTCTCAATATGTATTTTAGGTAAATATTCCTTTGTTTAAAAAGTTATGGTATGTTATAAGATGAGACTTAGATGCTATTTTCTGTCACACATCAAGTAGGACACCCAGCCAGGGTGGATTTTGAGCCACTGATAGTCTCAAAAAGAAATCCAAACTTCTCAGGGTATCTAAGAACCCTGTAAGTCACTTGTAGTATCATTCATCAAATTGGTGAAAAAACAACACAGAAACAGAGAGAGAGAGAGAGAGAGAGAGAGAGAGAGAGAGAGAGAGAGAGAGAGAGAGAGAGAGAGAGAGAGAGAGAGAAATGTGAAATTAGAAAGACAAAAAGAGAAAAGGACACACACAAAGAGAGAAAAACAGAGATAGAGACAAAAAGTCAAAGGCAGAAAGATAGAAAGAGTAACAGAAACACACCAGAAAAGAGGCAAAAAGGGAGAAAGGAAGAGAGACAGAAACAGAACAAAATATACACAGAAAAACAAGGGACAAAAAGACACACTGAAAAACAGAGAAAAACTAGCAGAAAGCCAAAAAAGGGGGGGGTACATAAAGAAATAGACACAGGTATAGATGGATATAAAAGAAGTACAGAAACAGAGAGAGAGAATTCCAGAAGAGTATATTCACTACAAATTCTTGGGGAAGTAAGTCCTAACATTTGACAAACCCAAAGATACACACTTTTAGAAGAAAATCTTACTATTTTACAATGAATCATACTATCTATACTATCACTCTCAAAATATAAAACTAATAATGTTTTGCTTTTGCAATTCTCTCATTTGTGTAATGGATGGGGTTCACAATAACCTCCTAAAAAGATTACTTTTTACTCTTCCTGATTCCAATAATCCCCCTTCACAACATACAAAAACAATGACTCCAAACCTAGTTCCACTAAAAGGCACTTACCAAAACTAGCCCTTGGTATATTAGCAACAAATTACTCTCTAAGGTTTAGTTCCTAGTGATATTTCTATTTTTTAAGTGATCTAAAAGACAAAGTAACTACCTCATCCTCTACATTATATTCTTCAACCGAATTAGAGTAATCCCACTCGAACTTTCAGATTTACTATAAATACTTCACATTTGATTTGAGTATTTTTTTCAAAAACTGTACTGAGAGGGAAGGAAGAAGAGAAGATAGAGATGATTGAAGCCAGGAAGGTATGAGTTCAATTCTTGCATTCTAGCATATGTATACTAGCCCTATGACACAGAGAAGATCCCTATTTGGAAAATGAAGCATTATCATCATGAAGTTTCCTATATTAAAAAAGGTACATGTCCAGGTCCTAGCATATGACTAGAACATAAAGTCTTAAGTGTGCCTAAATTTGACCTTTTGTGTAACTTAGATAAGCTTTGATAAAGAGAGAAATTTTATGGAATTTCAATAGCCTCTCTTTTTCCTTTGCTGCAATTCCGTCCAAAAATTAAACTAAATAACCACTGGTTCATTTTAAGAAATATCTTTCTTCTCCAATATTGGCCATCCGCAAAATAGGCCAAACTAGTTCAGTCTTTTCTTAAAAACTGGGACATCTCAATAGCTTCTCCTTAAACTTTTGTCAAATCTTCCTTAATTTACAACTCATCATGTACTCAAATTATGTAAAAGACCTCTGAATGCAGTTTTCCAGAGATGATAAGTCAGGGAATTGGAATAGGATATTCCTTACATTTGTGAGTCTCCTAAATCATGAAAAATCCCTCATAATTACCCTTCTTTGGACACACAACTGCACAGTATAATACCATTCCTTTGTAAAACCACTGGGAAAAAACTTAGCAAAAATAATCACATAGCAAGTAGAATTGATAAGTACCTTATTTAAACAATGGTTCCAGTTGTTCTGTCTCTTTTTCCCCTGTCTTTAGTAATTGAAACTGCTGCATTTCAATGCTGACATTTAATCAATACATGCAAATCACCTCAGAGACCTATTATTCCTGGATTCATTAATACAGGTGGGCAGAAGGCAAGCATGTAGGAGAATTGTATAGGACAGTTTTCTAGTTGAGGTCAAAGAGGAGGATATGTTATATTGAGCTTTTAAAAGTGAATGTACCCTGCAAAGTGCAAGTGTCTTTTTGGTCCTGCAGTTCTCAGTAAAGTAGGTAATGTTTTGTACTAAAGGATATCCAAGTTTCTTCTTTAATTTAAGCTACTTCCACAGTTAAGGATGTTTTTCATAGACTACATAGTAGAGAGAGAATTTTGACTAATATTATCTTTTAAAAAAAACCTTTGCTTTTTAAAACTCAGAATTTCTGAATTTTCCTTCTTTTATTTCCCAGAAAATGAAGTAAATTTACTAACTTGAGAAATTATCTTGGCAGACTCCATATTTGTCAGAAGAAGACTGTTTTTCTTTTTCATTTTCTTTAGTAGGGTGGGGTTTGCTAGGGAAAGAAAAAAAAATTAAAGAGATGAGAGGGAATTGTAGGAAAATAGCAGGAGGACATGAGACTTCTTTGCTCTCAGAATTCATTCATAAACAATGAAAAACAGCTCCACAGAATCAGTGCTAAAAAGGAGCAAAATATATTGATGCTCAGGAATGAAAATGAGGAGCCAAGGGCATCTAGGGAGGAAGATCTCTGACTCCTCTTGCCTCAGTCTCACCAGATAGTTCAGAAACCTAGGAGAAAACAGCTCAGAATCTACAAGCAGCAAGTCCTAAGGGCAGGACCTGAAGTCTTACCTTATATGAACTTGGGATTCTTACATCACAGTGGCAGATCCTGGAAGAGTCAAAAGGCCAAAACTGGAAGCAGCTGTATTGGCTGCAGCTCAGCTCCAGAGATATCCTCACACCTAAAGTAGAGGGTTGACCACTGACAAGGAAAGGATTTTTGGGAGCCCAAGCACACAGACCAGATCTGCTCTATCCCAAGCACTGGCATACAAGAGTAAGGAGAGAGGAGGGAACACACATTGTTGAGTGTAGTTGCTGAGGGCCTGGGATTCTATTATATGTGGGCACCCCAAGGAGTATGGAGTCTTTGGCTCCCTTACCAGTGTTGGAAAAGTAATATGACTGCTTGCAGTGGCAGAACTGCAAGGGGACTACAATTGGAGCACCTAAGGCCAGTCCTAAATTAAGGATTGAGTGAGAAGCCAGGGACTATATTTGAACTAGATTAAAGAAATTGGAAAATCTAAATAGGGTCCAGGAAATTGTTTATTTCTTACATGAGAAAATGCCATCTATAACCCTTAAGAAGGATATCATAAATGACATTTGAAAGAATAAAGAGTTAGCTGAATATAAAGGAATGAGCTGAAAATAATAATAAAATAGAGGAAGATGGAAAATTGAACAATTATTTCATATAGAGAAGGCATGAATAGAACTGTTACAGAAAAAGAAATGAAAGGGTAAATAATTGGTAGAACTAGAACCCTATTCTCATCAGATATGGATTAAAGAAGGAAACACCTACATGTATACATATATCCCTACAGGTAGATAGATAGATGGATAGATAGATAAAAGCCTTTTTAATGTACAGAGAAAGAAAGAGAATGAGAGAGGGAAAAGAATAAGAAACTCGTTAAGGGACTAAGAGAAGAGATGGTAGGTTAAGAGAAATAAAAGAGTAAGAGGATAAGAAAAGAGAGGTATATCTACAAGGGAGGGCACATTAAGAAATAGTGGCATATGGTGGTAGGATAAAGAAGGGACTCTCAGGAAAATATGAAGGAGGGGAGTTTTAGAATCAAATTTATATTTGATATGATATATGGCAGATAATAAAGGAGCTTTTGTAAAGGTGGATAGAATAAGAAAAAGAAAGTAATGGAGAAGGGACAAGTGATGGACCTTTAGAAGGATAGGCTAATTTAGAAATAGAAGGGCAAAGACAGAGGGGTAAGGGAAGAATTTTGAGAAAGAGTAAGAAGTGGAAAGTTAGTATACAGAAAATAAAAATTGGACATCAGGCAAAATGCAACAAAAAGTGTGAAAGAATAGGAAAAACAGTGAGGAAAAAAGAAACAAAGGGAAATACATAATTAGTAATTGTGGCTTTGAATGTGAATGGGATGAATTCACCTACAGAATGAAAATGGATGGGAGAATAAATAAAAAAAGTGAAACCAGACATACTTTTTTCAAGAAACAAACTTAAAGATAAGAGACAAAAAGAATAAAAATAAAGATCTGGAACAGAATATTCTATGCCTCAGCTGAGAAAGCCAGCATAGCAATCATGATCTCTACTAATGTTGACGCTAAAATAGATATAATGAAAAACAGAGAAAATATATTTTATTGAAAAGTTCATTTGATAAATGAAGCATTATTCATATTAAACCTACATGCACCAAATACTCTAACATCCAAATGCTTACAGGAAAAGCTAAATGAGTTAGAGATGGGAATAGAAAACAAAACAATAGTGGGGGACTTCAACTTTGCCCTCTCAGAATTCAACAAATCTAGCTAAAAGATGAATAAGAAAGGAGTCAATGAGATGAATAGAATCTTAGATAAATTAAAAATTGATAGCTATTTGGAGAGAACTGAATGGAAACAGTACACCATCTCAGAGTATGGGGCACAGAAATATTACATTTACACATAGAAAAGCAGAAAGCTTAACTTATTTTCAGATCCTAATACAATAAAAAGTGTATGTAAAGGGGACCAAAGAAATAACAAGAAAAATAATAATTGGAAACTAAGTAACTAATGTTAAAGAATGAATGAGTTAAAGAACAAATGATAGAAACAACACATAATTTCATTGAAGAGAATTCTAATAATGAGACAACATAATGAAACTTATGAGATAAAACAAAAGCTGTAATTAGGGGAAAATTTATACTTCTAAATGCTTATATTAATGTATCATAGTAAAAAAATTAATGAACTGGGAATGCAGTTTTAAAAAAGTTAGAAAAAGAACAAATTGAAAATCTTCAACTAAACACCAAATTAGAAATCCTGAAAGTTAAAGGTGAAATAAAGTTGATTGTAAAAAAACCATTGAATTTATAAATAAGAATTATTTTAAGAAAATCAACAGAATATATAAGCAATTGGTTAATATAATTAAAAAAGGAGTAAAGAAAATCAAATTACTAGCATTAATGAAGGAAATGGAGGGCAGCTGGGTGGCTCAGTGGATTGAAGACCAGGTCTAGAGACAGGAGGTTCTAGGTTCAAATCTGGCCTCAGACACGTCCCAGCTGTGTGACCCTGGGCAAGTCACTTTACCCCAATTGCCTAGCCCTTACCACCTTTACAGTATTAATTTCAAGAACAAGGTGAGGGTTTAAAAAATAATGAAGAAAATGGTAAAAATGCCACCAATGCAGATGAAATTAAAGTAATTATTAGGAGTTATTTTACTCAATTTCATGCAAATTTACTAATGTAAATGAAATGGAAGAATACTTAAAAAAAACAAACTAATGGACTATTATAGGAGGAAATTGAAAGTCTCAATTAACCTATTTTAGGAAAAGAAATTACACAGGCCCCAAATGAATTTCCTAAGGGAAAAAAAGCATCAAAACTAGATAAACAAGTAAATTTTACCAAACATTCAGAGGAATAATTACATTATTAAATAAATTATCTGGAATAATAAGTAAAGAAGGATTTTACCAAATCCAATTATGGAATTCTGATACCTAAGTCAAGAAGAAAAAAAGGAAATTAAATTATAGAATAATTTCATTAATGAATATAAATGCAAAAATCCTAAATAAAATTCTAGCTAATAGACTATAATGATATATCACAAAGATTATATATTGAACAAAACTATTTATTACCAATGATGGCCTATTATGTGGAAAACTATCAACACAATCAATTATGTTAATAACAAATGTAAGAAAAACCTTATGATTATATCAATACATGCAGAAAAAGCCTTTAAAAAAATAAAACACCAATTCATATTAAAAACATTGGAAAGTATATGTATGAATGGAGCTTTGAAAAATGATATACATAATCTATCTAAGAATATCATTAAGTATGTACATTGAGAATGTCAGAAGCTTTCACAATAAGATGAAAAGTGAAACAAGGATGACTATCATCATCAATATTACTTAAAATAGTGTATTTTCATAAAATGCAATATTTAAATTTTTTGTTTGTAAAAGATCTTCAGGGAAGAAGCTTGCTAACTCATAAAATCCAGAGAATGAACTCTTTGCAGAAAGATACCTAAACCCTTACACTACAGGAAGATCCAGAATGAAACTTGGGGTATGGTTGATTGAACTGAAGGTTGATTGAACATTTATTTTGAATGTACACTCTTATACCAAAAGGGAACTGCCCCCTAATTGGTCTTTGTCAATGCACCTAGCAAAACATTGGTTTGCTGTCTCTCTCTTTTCTTTTCCCCCCTTATCTCTAATTATTTTAGTTTTCCTCTTAGAAGGGAAAATTTTGTATACACCTGCAGTTAGAAAATTTTGGGGTGCAGGATGCTTATGTTTACTGATCAATTGGGGAGACTAATCCTCCAATCATCAGGGGGGATTGCTATTTTTAGATTTTCCCCATCTTGCTTAGTCTAGCACCCAGTAATGTACACACCCAAACTACACTGGCATGTGCTAGCAAGTGACAAATCAGAAACAACTGACTATCCCCTGGGATGTCCTAAGCCAAGCTTGAGCCACCATTGGCACATGTGAGATGTAGAAAGTGATGGAGGGAACTGCCTTTGGAGTTCTCAACACTTCCTGTTGAGAGGGCTGGGTAGGAGTTTGACCTTGGAACTCAAGACTGGAGGAGCTCCCTCAGATAGCTTCCTTGAGATGGTCATGTGGTGAGTTATAAGACTGATTCCCTTTTTCCCTTTGATCTCAGGGGAGGCCCTCTTGGCCAAGGCGTTGAACTCTTACCTGGCTCAGCCTGAGCCGGAGCAGTTTAAATTAATTCTTTTTCCTCTCTCTCTCTCTTTTTCTTAATTTCTTCCTCCTATTGTAATTAAAACACCATAAAATTCCATTCTGACTTGAGTGTTTCATTTGGGAT
Organism: Monodelphis domestica; assembly: GCF_027887165.1. Classification (NCBI taxonomy): domain Eukaryota; kingdom Metazoa; phylum Chordata; class Mammalia; order Didelphimorphia; family Didelphidae; genus Monodelphis; species Monodelphis domestica. Next base: position 243,643,100 of record NC_077231.1, read on the forward strand.
TTAAGAAATTAAATCCTTGGTGACCAATAAATTTTACATTCAGTGTCAATCCTAAATTTACCCCTTACAATAGTATTAGAAAAGAAAAAGAAACTGAGGGTATCAGAACTGACAAAGTAGTAAAATTATCACAGTTTACCTATTTCCATGTTGTTGGTGTTTGCATTAGAATGTTCATTTAGAGTCTATATCCCCAACCATATCCCCATAGACCCATGGATTCAAGCAGCTGTTTTTATTCTGTGTTTCTACTCCCACTGTTTTTCCTCTAAATATGGATAGTGGTTTTTCTCATAGATCCCTCCAAGTTGTTCAGGATCACTGCATTGCCACTAATGGAGAAGTCCATTACATTCAATTACACCACAGGATATCAGTCTCTGCGTACAATGTTCTCCTGGTTCTGCTCATCTCACTCTGCATCAATTCCTGGAGGTCATTCCAGTTCCCATGGAATTCCTCCATTTTATTACTACTTGGAGCACAATAGTATTCCATCAACAGTATATACCACAATTTTTTCAGCCATTCCCCAATTGACGGGCATCCCCTCATTTTCCAATTATTTGCCACCACAAGGAGCACATCTATGAATATTCTGGTACAAGTCTTGTTCATTATTATCTTTTTGGGTTACAAACACAGCAGTGCTATGGCTGGATCAAAGGGCAGATAGTCTTTTAACAACTTTTGGGCATAATTCATATTACCCTCCAGAATGATTGGATTAATTAACACATCCACCAGTAATGCATTAATGTCCCAATTTTGCAAAATCCCCTACAGATTTCATTACTTTCCATAGCTGTCATGTTAGCCAATCTGCTAGATGTGATATGGTACCTCACAATTGTTTTGATTTGTATCTCTCTTATTATAAGAGATTTAGAACACTTTTTCATGAGTTTATTAGTAGTTTTATTTCTTTAATTGAAAATTCCCTATTCATGTCACTTACCCATTTATTAATTGGAGAATGGCTTGAATTTTTGTACAATTGATTTAGGTCTTCATAAATTTGAGTAGTTAGACCTTTATCAGAGGATTTGTTATGAAGATAGTTTCCCAATTTGTTTCTTCCCTTCTAAATTTGGCTGCATTTGTTTTGTTTGTAAAAAAAAAAACTTTTTAATTTGATGTAATCAAACTTATTGATTTTACATTTTGTTATTTTTTCCAGTTTTTGTTTGGTTTTAAATTCCTTCTTTTCCCAAAGATCTGATAAGTATGCTATTCTGCATTCACCTAATTTGCTTATAGTTTCCTTCTTTATATAAAAGTCATTCACCCATTCTGAGTTTATCTTGGTGTAGGGGGTGAGGTGTTGATCCAAACCTAATCTCTCCCACACTGTCTTCCAATTTTCCCAGCAGTTTTTAGTAAATAGTGATTTTGGACCCCAATGTTTGGATCTTTGGGTTTATCATAGATTATCTTACTGAGGTCACTTATCCCAAGTCTATTCCACTGGTTGTCCTTTATGTCTCTTAGCCAGTACCAAAATGATTTGATGATCACTACTTTATATTATAGTTTGAGATCTGGGACTGCAGGGCCTCCTTCCTTCACATTTTTTTCATAATTCCCCAGGATATCCTTGATATTTTGTTGTTCCAAATGAACTTTGTAATGTTCTTTTTTTCTAATTCAGTAAAAAACAGTTTTTTGGTAGTTCAATGGGTATGGCACTAAATAAGAAAATTAATTTGAGTAGTATTGTCATTTTTATTATTTTAGCTTGTCCTACCCATGACCAGTTGATGTTTTTCCAATTGTTTAATTCTAGTTTTAATTATAATGTAAGTGTTTGTAGTTGTGTTCATATTTTTCCTGTGTTTGTTTCTGCAGATAGGTTCCTATGTATTTTATATTGTCTAGGGTGATTTTAAATGGAATTTCTCTTTCTAATTCTTGTTGCTGAGATATGTTGGAAATATAGGGAAATGCTGATGACTTATGTGGATTTATTTTGTATTGTGCAACTTTGTTAAAGTTGTTGATTATTTCGACTAGCTTTTTGGTTGACTGTCTAGGATTCTGTAATTAGACCATCATATCATCTGCAAACAGTGATAGCTTGGTCTCCTTATTACTTATCTTAATACCTTCAATTCCTTTTTCATCACTGATTGCTACAGTTAGAGTTTCTAGTACAATGTTAAATAATAGAAGTGATAATAGGCATCCTTATTTCATTCCTGATCTTATTGGGTAGGCTTCTAGTTTATCCCCATTGTAGATGATGTTTGCAGATGATTTTAGATGTATAATGTTTATTATTTTTAGAAAAGGCCCTTCTATTACTATGCTTTCTTGTGTTTTCATTAGGAATGTTTTTTTTTTTTGTCAAAGGCATTTTGTGCATCTATTGAGATAATAATGTGATTTTTGTGGATTTGCTTGTTGATATCATCAATTATGTGGAAGGTTTTCCTAATCTTCAACCATCCTTGCATTCCTGGTATGAATCCTAACTGGTCATAGTGAATAACCATCATAATAACTTGCTGGAGTCTGTTTGCTAGTATTATATATAAGATTTTTGCATCTATATTGATTAAGGAGATTGATCTACAGTTTTCTTTCTCTGTTTTTGACTTGCCTGGCTTTGGAATCAGTACCATATTTGTGTCATAAAAGGAATTTGCTAGAACTCCTTCTTTGATTATTCTGACAAATAGTTTGTATAATATTGGAATTAGTTCTTTGAATGTTTGATAGAATTCTTTTGTGAATCCATCTGGACCTGGGGATTTTTTCTTAGGATGTTCTTTGAAGGCTTGTTCAATTTCTTTTTCGGATATGGTGTTGTTTAGGTAGTCTATTTCTTCCTCTGTTAGTCTAGGCAATTTATATGTTTGCAAATATTCATATCAACCAGATTGCCATATTTATTGCCATATAATAATATGGGCACAATAGTTTTAAATGATTGCTTTAATTTCCTCTTCATTAGAGGTGCGGTCTCCCTTTTCATCATGGATACTGTCAATTTGGTTTTCTTCTTTCCTTATTTTAATTAGATTGACCAGTACATTGTGTGAATTTTAAAAAATTTCCCCCCTAATCAGACTGTACTTTAGAAGATCTGATTTAGCTATTTCCTGATCAGTAACAATGGAGATACTTGGAATAACAGAATCAGGTCTTGGGAAGTTCACATTTTCTCCACCCTCTTTAAGTTTAACAAGATTAGGAAGGCCTTCACCAAACCCAAAGATTATGTATCTGAGAAAAAAGGCAACAGACCTATGCAGAAAAAGTGGACAGACCCCTGGGCTGTCCTAAGTCAATCTAAGCCATCATTGGTACAGATGAGACACAGGAAAGTGACCTAAAACTGTCTATATAAGGCATGTCACTTCCTCTCTCTGCCTCTTTCCCTGGAGAGGCGACTCTGGCTGAGAGCAGGCTAGGCATTTAGACATCTTGGAGTGTTGGTGGTGAGTTTTGCCCTTGAGCTGATTCAGGTTTGGGCATCTTAGCAGAGCCCCTTTGGAGGTCAGGCTGATTCTTTCCTCCTTCACACTCAAAACCTTACTTTCTAGATCTCCTAATCTTCCCTCCCGGTACTAACCCTTCCTTCTTTCTTCTTCTTAATCTCATCCACTATATCAATTAAAATCACCATAAAATTTCCAGCTGAGTTTGGGTGTTTCATTAGGATTTTATAAATAAAATCCTTGGCGACCAAATATAATTATTACATTCAGTCTCAACCATAAATTTAACTTTTACAGTTTTGGCTGATGACTTCGGTTGTAACAAAATACCCTCAATCTTCTTAACTTTCCTAAATCTTTTTTTTTTCCACTGTGACTATCCCTTTTAATAGTTTATTTTTATCAGCTGAAAAGATAAGCAAATATGTATTTTTCTTTCACTTTTCTCCCTCTCTCCTTAAATTAGATAGAAAACAGTTGTTTTAAATCTTATCAACAGGGCCCTAAGGTCCTGGCTGGGAGAGCAGTTTCTAAATCTCCTTTCCCTTAGGGAACAACTGCCTAGATTAGGAGTGGGGAAAACCTATAGAAAGTTTTTGCTTTGTCCTGCTCCCCACATGTTTTGTGAAGTCCATAAGAAAAACAATCACTATATATATATATATATATATATAAATGAATACTACATTCTTCGACATTTTTATGGTGGTTGAAAAATCAAGGACATTGAGGATTATAGCATACCTCCAATTTTTTATATTATTAGGTAATGACATTTTGTGTTTAGAGATGCAAAAATAAAAAAAAAATATATTGAAGATAAAATACAAACCCGATTAGATGATTTAAAATGTTTCTTACAGGATAAATTGACAAACACCCACCCTACCAGAAACAGACCTGTTTCTGAACCTTTGAATGAAGAAATTTCCTTCCCCCAAATAGAGATGGAAAACACCTTCCCTATAGCTCAGCTAACAGTCTGGGTCTCTCATGGTCAGCAAATATTGGCTGAATTTAGTCCCCAAAACCCTTCCCCTGCAATCCCAGTTTCTCATGTTCTTTCTACCCAAAACCAAATTCCATCCCAAATGAGATCTCATCCTTCTAGAGAAACTCGTAATCAAACTGGCCCACAGGTACCAAATTCAACTAGAGGCCTGTTTCCTCTAAGAGAAGTACATGAAATAGGACAGAATGGGGATGTGGTGACTTTAAGGCACAATATACCATTTAGTCACCAAAAAATAAATGAATTTACACAAAATGATCCCACATATGAACAAGATCCCTTTCTGGTAACGAAAAAGATGACAGACATATTTTTTTCAATATAATCCATCTTACAAAGACGTTGAAAACTTCCTACAGGCATTTTTAACTGAATATGAGAAAAATAAAATAATTGCTCATGTCAACAAAACCCGGGGTGCAATGCAGCACATTGGCCATCTCAGGATCCCGAATGGGACTATAATCACTCTGAGGATCTTTTACAACTATACCATTGTAGAGAAGCCATCCTAAAAGCAATGAGAGAATGTGCAGACAGTACAGATAAGTGGACAAAATTTGAAAAAAATTAAGCAAAATGAGGATGAGTCACCCTCCAGATTCTTGGACAGAATAATTGAATTTGTAGGTAGATACATGGATTTTGACCTACCTAAAGAAAATAGCATAAGACAAGTTAGAAGGCTCTTTGTCAATAACTATTGCAAAATATTTAGGGATTATTTTGGAACACATTGTCCAAGATGGCCAGAGATGGACCTTAAAGAATTGAGGGAAACAGATATATATATATATATATATATATATATTTCAAAGTGAAACAAAGAAAAGGATGAATAAAATAATGATGTCATAGAGGAAATAAAGAAAGAATTAAGATGTTTAAAAGATAAGATGGCTAAAACGGAAAGTGGGCATGATAATCAACCAATGACACTTGCCCCTCTCTAGGAATCTAATTATTGATCCATTACATGCCTTTTCTGTGGGAAGAGAGGTCATGTAATGATGGTGTGTAGGAGCTGGCTATTGGAAAAAAAAGAATAATAACAGCTTTAGAAATAATAACTATAGAAGTGACTATGATAATGATGATAGAAATCACAATTTTAGAATTGATAGAATTAACTATAATCATAAGTCACAGTAGATCAACTGACCAGATGGCTGCAACCATTTCCTGCAACCCGAGCCACAGAGGTATAAAAAATAGACTCGAATACAGGACTACAATCCCCATGAGCCTTTCCTCCACTTCCCCAGAATGCCTTGTAATCTCACCTGGGTCGAGATCGAGAAGGTATTTAAGCTGATTCAAAGGCTTTTGAGGGGCTCTTGGCTCTTGGACTTCGGTTTTGGGGCAGGTGTGGCTTTTTTTCATAATGTAGGTGAGGTTGTGTCTAGGCCACTCTATGGCCCGGACACGTGTTTCTTATCCTGTATTTTCTTTAATCCTTAATCTTCAATAAACCTCTAAAAAATATAATACTCCTTGCAGAGAGAAACTAATTTCTACCTGCCTCAGTCTCCCCGTCTCCCCTAAATTTTAATCTTTACAGCGGCTTTTGTTGCTAAGGTGATTTTAAAAGAAATTATTCCTCACTTTGTCCTGCCAGCACATATTGATTCAGATAGAGGAAGTCATTTTACTGATTTTGTCTTAAATCAAATATATTCTTGCTTTTGGATAACTCCCAAATTCCATGTTCCATATCATTCCCAGAGCTCAGGCCAAGTTGAAAGGATGAATAAAGAACTTAAAACTATGATTGACAAATTATGCACTGAGACCCTTTTAAAATGGCTTGAAATTCTCCCTCTGGCCCTATTTTATCTTAGAAGCAGGACTAGAGGAGACCTACACATCTCACCATTTGAGATGCTTTTGGGACATCCACTTGTACAGGCTAAGCCTTTCTCCCCAGCATATACATCACTATTAGGGGTAGATACTACTATTGCTTCCTATATACAGGAATTAAAGCACAAACTATGTGAAATCCATGAATATGAAGCTGCAGTACAAGCCGGACCACTGGACTTTTCATTTCATGACCTGAACCCAGGAGACGAGGTATATATTAGAACATTCAGTGTACTGGAGTAACTCAGCCTTCCTGAGAAGGACCATTCCAAATATTGTTAACTACTCCAACTCTATAAAGATTGGAGAAAAGGACTCTTGGATTCACTGCTCACATGTGAAGAAAGTATCTTCTGCTGAGACTGATTGACCGTATCCTATCATATGAATTGGAGATAATAATCCATAGACAAATGGATGCTGGTTTTTTTGAGAACACATTGAATTACTGATTTTTTCCTTATTTTTATTATTTATTTTCTTTATTTTGATTAGAATATTTTATTTTTTCTCATTTTTGTACTGAAGGTACACATAATTAATATTAATATTTTTCCTGCAGTAATAGATGTTAGTATATATTCTTGCTATAATATCAATATATACCTAAAAGCTTTAAACTATGGGAACCTGCCATTTATTGATAAAATATTATAGGACTGTGATTAATGTTTATGTATGATTCAAGAAAAAGGGATAAAAAACAAGGAGCACAGACTTAACCTTAATAGTGCCAAAATAAGAGCACACAAGAAATACTAATGTGAGACTTGAGGTTTCAATGCTTGACATACATTAAGTCGTAGGACTTCCTTGTATCTACACTCTCTGTGAAGTACTCATTCAAGTACAAAATTTGACTATCATGCTGGCTCCCTATATCTCTAAGAATGAAGAAAAAAATCATATGAGGGAATGACATTTCCCTATCAAAATAGAATTCTAATTCTTCTCTTCTTATATTATGGCAACTTCCTGTAGTCTTGGCTATGAATGGCTAAGTAAAATAGTACTGCATTCTGTCCTACATACTTGTGGGATAGAAATTACTTTAAATTGGACCTATACAAGGACCTATTTTGAATTTTCCCTTATTTTTTTTATTGTTTTTCTATTCTTTTGATAATTGACTCATACATCCCCATAACTGAACATTGCATTCTGAGCTAAACTTGATGTTTTTTAATACTTACTTCAGGGGGGATTGTATTTTAATTTGAAATTTAAGAATTTTTGAATTTTTTGTTTGAGATTGTATTTTTATAAAAATCCAAGAATTTTGATTTTTTTTTAAGATTGTACTTTTATAAACATTCAAGATTTTGATTTTGTTCGAGAAAAGATCTTCAAGAAAGAAGCTCGAAACTTTTATATCCAGAGAATGAACTGTTGCAGAAAGATGCCGGAAAACCTACACTTCATCAAGAAGCTCAAGAATGAACTTTGGATATGATTGATTGAACTGAACTTTGATTGAACATTTATTGTAAATGTACACATTTATGCCAAAAGGGACTGCCCCTAATTTGGCTATCAATGTGCATAGCAAAACATTTGTTTTGCTTTATTTTCTTTTCTATTTCCTCTCTCACTATTCTAATTTCTCTTAGAAAATTGAATATCGTGTATATCTATAGTTAGAAGTGCATTTAGGATTACAAATTGATTATGTTAAATGATCAATGGGGAGACTAGTCTCCCAATGATCATCAGGGGGGATTGTAAATCTTGAAATCTCTCAGACTTGTGAATGTTAAAAATTTCCCCATTGGGGAATTCTTAATTGGAACAAATTCCCTACTGAGAAACATTCCCCATTTTGATGTGAGAACTCGCCAGGATTAGAAATGGGAGGACCTCTACTCCAACCATACTTAAGACTGCTTTAGGGGAAAAAACTCCTTGCTAAACAATGAAAGTACTTGGACCCATGCTTATAATAAGGCAAGGAGTTCTTTGAGCCAGGCCTGTTTTTAGAATTGATACAATGGGATGCTAGGTACGTAAAAGGGTTGGGCAAGTTTTCTCTTGATGAGATTAGTTGACTCAGCTGTGTTTTCTCTCGTTCAGACTTACTGAGGAGATTGGTCGACTTAGCAGGAATTTAGATGGGCAGTCCTTTGGAAAGCATCTACAGTGATTGGTAGATGTAGGGACTTAGGGGAGGTGACATGGGAGAAAAACCCCTATATAAGAAAAAGCAGAATCTCTTGAGGAGAAATCCTTTTGGAGAAATCCTTTTGGAGGATCTCTGATGAGGATAGCTTGGGAAGAATCTCTTGAGAGAGGCTCTGGAGAAAGGCCCTTTGGAACAGACTCTGGCTGGAAGGCTCTCTGGTGAAGTCAGCTGAGATGGAGCTGGCCTGGTGTCACTAGAATCCTTGTTTAGTCAGACCTTGTGGTGAGTGTTAAAAAACTGACTGATTTCTCTCTTAAGACTCAGGTCTAGGCCATATTGGCTTGAGGCCCTTCATACTTATTCCTTTCTTACTCTCTCTCTCTCTTTCTTTGATTACTCATTGTATTGTTAATTAAAATCTCTATAAAACCCAATTGACTTGGGTATTTGAAAAATTGGGAATATTTCCCTAGCGACCACCTTATATTTGATTTAAATACCAAGACACTGTAGTGAAACATATTTTCTGCAGTCAAATTTACTCACCCTCTCTTATTTCTATCACAATTTATATCTTCCACTATGTTAATCACTACAGTTTAAAATCTCAACCATTTTAATTATAACAATACTGGATGTTAATGTAGAAAATGGTGAAATGGAATATCCTTCTTGGCAACAGAACACTGAAAGTGTCAGTATGGACAAATACCTAATAGGAAGTACTAGTCCAACAGGCCCTCCAAATAATATTGAAAAGTTCCTTACCCTCCACAATCCCATACATGGTATTATATCAAGGAAATATTTCTATTGATCAAGATAATATTCTTTCTTCAATTTCTATGAAAGACTTTCAGATAATGGGTAAGAGAAAAATTTTATGAACTTCCCTTAGCACAATTAAGATTTATTATGTACTTTAGTTGACTTTCAAAAACACATTTTGAGGATCATTAAGGAAACACTTAAAAACCTGACTTTTTTGTGAACCATTCAACAAATCTATCATTCGTAGTTTATAAGTTGAGTGGGAAGTTTTTGCCACTACTAATTTTCAGTTGGGATTGATAATTACTAACTTTTACCAAAGAAAATCTCTAAGAATGATAACAATGAAATGACATTATGAAATAATGTAGAAATAATAAATTAGGAGCTGCTAGGTGGCTTACTTGATTGAAAACAAGCCTAGAGATGGAAGGTCCTGGTTTCAAATCTGACCTACAATACTTCCTAGCTGTGTGACCTGGGCAAGTAATTTAACCCCTATTGCCCATCTCTTACTGCTCTTTTACCTTGGAATGAATAAACAGTATTGATTCTAAGATGGAAGATAAAGGTTTTATAAAAAATAAGTAAGAAATTATATATTCAAAATACATATTTAATTTTAAAGTGTGCAAACACCTTAAAATATGAATTCATTAGATCATAACAAAAATCCAGGCAGATAAGTTGTTCTTAGTTTCCCATTTTTAAAGATATAGACTCATAGCACACTATAATTGTTCTTTGTGTTTCTTGAGTAAAAGGTTTTATAAAAACTGAGGATTCTTTAGTAACATCTCATTTGAACTGAAGGCCTCATTGACAGAGAGAGAGAGAGAAAGAAAGAGAGAGAGAGAATATAGATATGAGATATAGCCATATAGATACAGATTTCATTCAATTTACTCGTCCCTAAGTAGAATTTATACAAATAAACTCACCACAAGGTAAATAAAGGAAGTAATTAAATGATGAATCTTTTTTCATTATGGAGAATGAGTCAAGTTGAATTTTTTTTGAGGATCAAAAAGTACTATTATTAAATAAAAATACATTGACCAATTACATTTAAATCAAACATAAATAGAGAGGCGATTTTTGAGAATTTTATTAAACATATTAAAATATATTATTAAGAAATATGGAATCCCAGAATGAAGGAAAGGTTAAAAATATAAATAGATGCAATGAACTACAAGTTTCTACTTTATAATCAACTGTAATAGCATCCAGTACTTTAAAAATGATCAATTCAGATTAATCATTTATATCAAGGATTAGAATTAAACAGTACCTTCTGTCTCTTCAATAACTTTGAACATTTTGGTTATATGACTATATCATAATAAGGGAGAAATGAAAATTAAATTTAAGCTCAATGGAATGATGTTACAGACAAAAGAGTGGTTGCCATAAACTGTGACCACAAAAATATGGCTTTCAAGACTGTGAATTGCCCAAACTGTAAAAGATAATTTTTAGCATCTTGATTTTTATCAAAAATAAGTAGTCACATGAGAAAATTTCCCAAATATGAAACACCCAAGTCATCTGGGTTTTATGGAGATTTAATTAATATAAATGAAGGAATTAAGTAAAGGGAGAGAGACAAGGTAAGAGGAATTAATAGGAAAAGGCTAGGGCCTAGGCCAGTGGCCTAGGCCTTTCTCTTTAAGAGAGAAAACTAAGTCAGTCTTTAATCACTCATGACAAGATCTTTCCAAGCAAAATTCTAGTGTTCAGAGACCCAGCTACTCCAATTAGTCCATGCTCCAACTCAGTTACCAAAGCTGAACTAATTCCAGAGCCCTCCAGCTCCTTCCTTTTAAAGAAAATTTTCTCTTGTGTCACCTCCCCTAAATTTTTACGCCTACCAATCACAGTAGATGCTTTTCCTAGGACAGCCCATTCTTAGTTTTTAGTTCTCACCTTCTCTGGGTAGATTATATCTTCTGAGTACTTCTTGCCTCTTTTGTTAAGCTTACCCTTTGTAAGTTGATTGACCTTTTAGTGATTGATTTGACCTTCATAGGTACTTAGCACCCTTTTTGTATTAGATGTAAAAATAGACCTAGCTTAAGGGCTTTTGCCTCACTATATGTATGAGTTCAGCACTTTTTCATTGTTCAGTAAGGAGTTTACAACTTTATCTTCCCCTAAAGTATGACTAAGTATGGGTGGAGTAATTTTAAAGTTCCCACCTACATTCCTGATCAAGTACCTCCATTGTTTAAATGGGAATAGCCTTAACCTTAACCTTAAGATAATGTTCCAAGGTAGAGCCTAAAAAATTTTAAGATTCACAATGAAGAAGATATTACTTAGAGAAATGTCATTATTACTAAAAAGAAAAGCCCAAACAAACCTGGAGTGGGAGGGGGGACATAGTATAAGGCTGAAGCATGACTTCAATTATGCCAAAGTTTTAGTATAATTACTCAGTTTATTAAGTACATTTCAAAGTAAAAACTAAGACATTAATGATATGGCTGAGTGGAAATAGGATTGGATTTCAAACCAGAAGATTTAGAAGAAAAAAAAAACCCTGGCTATGTAATTTCTGCCATGTAACATGTAATCTGCTATATGTAGTCTATGTGATCTTACACAAGCCACTTGACATTTAGTAATACCCTACATAGAATTAAGAACAGAGTTCAAGTCCAGTGAATAGTGACAAATCTGTAGACTGAGAAACTCCAGCTGGGAAACATAAAGCCAACCAACCACAGCCAAATACAAAAAGTCAACAAAGTGTTTGCCAACAACATCCTGCAACTTCAAAACTTTTCAATATCCCCTCTACTTCCAGAGACTGAATTTCCCAGTCCTCTCATGGACATCCAATGAAGCTAATCCAAATGTCTCACTTTCCCCAGAGACAACCAATAGAGGTGACCCAACTTGTATTACCACTAAAACCCTCTAATGTTATAAGATTTCATGATTTACCCACCCTAGTGGGACTCCACAGATACCTCTACTGGCATCAGACGCTCCATTATTGTTTCTTTCTTCTAATAAAGTTTTCCATTATTACCTTGCTTTGGCCTCATATTTCTTGGGTCAAACCTGTCAGCCCAACTGAGAGCAGAATGGATTAAAAACAAGATCCTATAGTATGTCATTTAAAATAAATACATTTAATGCAGAGAAATACACACAGGGTAAAGGTAAGGATCTGGAATAGAATTTATTGTGCATCATCAGAAAAAAAAGAAACAAATAATATTCATATCTCAAAGTTAAAACAAAAATAGATCAAATTAAAAGAAATAAAGAAGGAAATTATATTTTGCTAAGAAGTACCATAGACAATGAAGAAATATCAATACTGAACATATACGCACAAAATGTTATAGTCTCCAAAATACAACTAGAGTTTTAAAAAGAGGTTAATACTGAATGAAATGAGAAAAGAAAAAATTGAGGGAAAATTTATATGTCCCAAAGAAGCTTATGGTGGGAGGGGGGAGAACATCGATACACCAGAAGGGTAAATAGGTTGGAGACAGGAAATACTCAACTCCTACATGCTTTGAAACTGATCCAAAGAGGGAAGAACAATCCAATCCATTGGGGCAGAGAACAGATTTGCTCCCTATAGGGGAGTAGAAGGGTAATAAATGGACTGGTGGGGAGGGAAGCAGTACAAGGGAGGGAGAGTGTAGGGGGGCACTTTTAAAAAGACTATAGGGAAAATAAGGGATGATAAAAAGGGAGGGGGTAGAAAGGAAAGTAAAATAAGGGTAGGAACTAGGGGGACTGATTAAAAACAAACATTGGTATAGAAGGTAATAGTGAAAGAAGAAAAGGCAGGACCAGGAGTAGAAATCAAAATGCTGGGAAATACACAGCTAGTAATCATAACTCTGAATGTGAATGGAATGAACTCACCCATAAAATGTAAGCAAATAGCAGAGTGGATTAGAATCCAAAACCCTACCATATGCTATTTATAAGAAACACACATTAGGAAGATAGATATGCATAGGGTAAAAGTAAGAAGATGGAGCCAAATCTACTGGGCATCAACTGATAAAAAGAAGGCAGGAGTCGCAATCATGATATTTGACAAAGTCAAAGAAAAATTAAATCTAATTAAAAGAGATAGGGAAGGTAATTACATCCTGATAAAAGGCAGTATAGACAATGAGGAAATATCTGTACTCAACATATATGCACCAAATGGTATAGCATCGAAATTTCTAAAGGAGAAACTAGAGGAGCTCAAGGATGAAATAGAAAAACTATACTAGTGGGAGATCTGAACCTTCTTCTATCCAAACTAGATAAATCAAACCAAAAAAATAAATAAGAAAGAGGTAAGAGAAGTGAATGAAAGCTTAGAAAAATTAGAATTAGTAAACATGTGGAGAAAAATAAATAGGGACAAAAAAGGAATATAACTTCTTTTTAGAAGTACATGGTACATTCACAAAAATTGACCATGTATTAGGGCATAAAAACATTGCAAATGAGTGGAAAAGGGCAGAAATAAGAAATGCAACCTTCTCATATCATAATGCAATGAAAATAATAATTAGTAAGAGTACATGGATAGGTAAATCAAAAATAAATTGGAAATTAAACAATACAATTCTCCAAAACTGGTTAATTAAAGAACAAATCACAGAAACAATTAATAACTTCATTGAAGAAAATGACAATGATGAGACATCCTTTTAAACCTATGGGATGAAGCCAAAGCAGTACTCAGGGGCAATTTATACCCTTGAGTTCATATATTAACAAATTAAGATGGGCAGAGGTCAATGAAATGGGTATGCAAATTAAAAAATTTGAAAGCGAACAAATTAAAAATCTCAGATGAAGACTAAATTAGAAATCCTAAAAATCAAAGGACAATTAATAAAATTGAAAGTCAAAGAAATATTGATTTAATAAATAAGACTAGAAGCTGGTACTTTGAAAAAACAAATAAAATAGACAAAGTACTAGTCAGTCTAATTAAAAAAGGAAAGAAAAAAACAAATTGACAGTATCCAAGATGAAAAGGGAGATGTCACCTCTAATGAAGAGGAAATTAAGGCAATCATTAAAAACTATTGTGCCCAATTATATGGCAACAAATATGGCAATCTAGGTGAAATGAATGAATATTTACAAAAATATAAATTGCCTAGACTAACAGATGAAGATATAAATTACCTAAACAACCCCATACGAGAAAAAGAAATTGAACAAGCCATCAAAGAACTAGGTCCAGAGGGATTCACAAATGAATTCTATCAAACATTCAAAGAAAACTAATCCCAATATTATACAAAATATTTGACAGAATAAGCCAAGAAGGAGTTCTATCAAATTCATTTTACAACACAAACCTGGTCCCAAAGCCAGGCAGGAGAAAAACAGAGAAAGAAAACTATAGACACATCTCCCTAATGAATATAGATGTACAAATCTTTAATAGGATACTAGCAAAAAGATTCCAGCATGTTATCACAAGGGTTATTCACTATGACCAGGTAGGATTCATACCTGGAATGCAAGGGTGGTTCAACATTAGGAAAACTATCTGCATAATTGACCATATTAACAAGCAAACTGACAAAAATCACATGATTATCTCAATAGATGCAGAAAAAGCCTTTGATAAAATACAACACCAGTTCCTATTGAAAACACTAGAAAGTATAGGAATAGAAGGGCCTTTCCTAACAATAATGAACAGTATATATATGAAACCATCAGCAAAGAGCATCTGCAATGGAGATAAATCAGAAGCCTTCCCAATAAGATCAGGAGTGAATCAAGGATGCCCATTATAACCTCTATTATTTAACATGGTACTAGAAACACTACCAGTAGCAATTAGAGAAGAAAAAGAAATTGAAAGTATTAAAATTGGCAATGAGGAGTCCGAGCTATCACTCTTTGCTGATGATATGATGGTATACTTAAAGAATGCTAGAGAATCAACCAAAAAGCTAGTTGAAATACTCAACAACTTTAGCAAAGTTGTAGGATACAAAATAATCCCACATAAGTTATCAGCATTTCTCTATATCTCCAACAAATCTCAGCATCAAGAATTAGAAAGAGAAATTTCATTTAAAATCACCCTAGACAATATAAAATACTTGGGAATCTATCTGCCAAAACAAATGCAGGAACTATATGAACACAACTACAAAACAGTTTCCAGACAATTAAAAATAGCTCTAAACAATTGGAAAAAGATTAACTGCTCATGGGTAGGATGAGCTAAGATAATACAAATGATCATCCTACCCAAACTTATTTTTTTATTTAGTGCCATACCCATCAAACTACAAAAAATCTTTTCTACTAAATTAAAAAAATATATATAACAATGTTCATTTGGAATAACAAATGATCAAGGCTATCAAGGGAAATAATGAAAAAAATGCAAAGGAAGGTGGCCTAGCAGTACCAGACCTTAAACTATACAGCAGTGATCATCAAAACAAGAGGAAAAATTGTGGGATTAAAACACAGAAGAAAAACAACTGATTGACTACATGGGTGGAGTGGATATGGCTGGGGATGTAGACTCTAAATGAACATCCTAATGCAAACACCAACAACATGGAAATAGGTTTTGATCAAGGACACATGTAATCCCCAATGAAATTGCATGTCCCCTGGTGGAAGGACGGGGTGAGGGGAGGGAGGGAAATAATGTGATTTTTGTAACAAAGAAATAATGTTCTTAATTGATTAAATAAATTAATTTTAAAAATAAAAAAGAAATAAATTATGTGATTGTTTTATAAAATAAATAGACATTTTGTTAATTTGATTAAAAATGAAATAAAATCAAATAATTAGTATCAAAAATTCAAAAAGTTGAATTCATCACTAAAGAAAAGGAAATTACAGCAACCATTTAGAGCTATTTTGCCAAATTATATAACAAAAAATCTAATAATATAAGTGAATGAATATTTACAAAAATATAAATTACCCAGATTAACAAAAGAATAAATATAATACTAAATAATCCCATTTCAGGTTCATCAATTAGGAAGCAGCTAGACTAATTGTGGTATATTCTGGTGATGGTATATTATAAGCTAAGAAGTAATGAGCAGGATGACTTCAGAAAAAAGCTACATAAATGAGGCAAAGTGAAATAAGAACTGGTAGAACATTGTATAAGTAATAGCAATATTGTACAATGATCAACTGTGTAAGACTTAGCTCCTCTCAGAAATATAATGATATGTGACAATTCTGAAGGACTTTTGATAGATAATTTCATCCACTTCCAGAGAAAGAACTGTTGGAGCCAGATGCAGATCAAAGTACACTATCATCCACAATAGTTTGTTTATGTTTTTACTTTGGGGTTTTGATTTTATATGAGTATTCTCATAACAAATACTAATATGTAAGTAGGTTTTGTGTGATAATACATTTGTAATCTACATCAAATTATTTACAGTTTCCAAGAGGGGGTCTGGAAAGGAGTGAGGGATATAATTTGGATCTTATAAATTTGGGAATTTTTTTGGGAAAGTGTTATTACATGCAATTGGGAAAATATTAAAATAATAATAATAATAAATCCTCCACACAAAACCCGGCCAATAAGTTAGAAGTATATAAGTGGTAATGGGTAACCCATTTCTGAAGCCCAGAAAAAAAATTAATTCCAATTCTACCTAACGTGATATGGGACTCTAAGCAAGTAATTTAATCACTCTCTGTGTTTTTCTTCTAATGTTTAAAAAGGTGTGTGTATTGGAGGGAGGAGCATTAGTGGCACAATATTATAGGTTTGTTGTGAATATAAAAGACGATATTTGCCAAGCAGTTATAATAATAATGCCTATGATATAGAAAATGTTTAGTAAATGCATGTTCCTTTTTCCATCTTTTTTAAAGTCTTCCAACATATAATGAATAATACTATATCACCAATATTATATATTAATTTACCATTAATCTGGTTAAATGATCAGCCAATATCTTTTTTGGAACTTTGTTGGGGATAAGGAGGCAAAGAACTTATTGGTATAATAGGTAATTATGTGAGGACTGAAAACAACTTTATTTAAGAAATATCATAGGCTTTCCATTTGAGAACATAGATTATGTTTATAAAGGAATGCATTTATATTCATTAAATAGAGATTTCCAAATTTACAAAATGACTATAATTTAGCAATTCATGATGTCAAAAACATATGAAATTCCAAAATGTTCAGGCTTTTTTTCAGTGTTTCAAGGGGGAAGCCTTAGCAAGCTTCATTTTAGTAAAATCCATAGTAACCTAGAATATGATAGTATAATACTATGTAGCTATGAGATCAATTCTTGAATCATGGTGCTAGTCAAAAATGTTACTAAATTTAAACTCCCTTAAACAATGGCAGAACATAAGACTACCTTTCCACTCTTTTTTTAGAGAAATGGTATTAGTTCTAATTAGAATTAGTATTATAATATTAAAGTATATAAAGTATTATATAGCAAAATGACAGAAGTTAGCATGAGGTTTTCTTGAAGGGAGTGACATCGGATACAGCAGTTTGAAAAATTAAAAACTAGGAAGATAATGCTCTAAAGGCCACCACAAAGAGTCATAAGCAAAATGCCCCACAGAGACAAGTTCTGGGACTCTGAAAATGCTGACTCAAACAAAAAGGGGATTTTCTAATGAACTGGAGAAATAGGGGTATTACATACACCTGGGGGAATAAAGGAAAGAAGGAAAATTTATTGGCTTAGATGGAGACAAGAAAAGGGGGATTCTCCAACTAGGAGCTGGACTAACTAGGAGAGATCTAGATACAATGGAAGAAACTTCTAAGACAAAATGGTACTTAAGAATCAATTATATATACTAATTCTATAGGCTAAGATCAGTAGGTACTTAGTTTATTGCTCAGTCTAAGATAAGGGTCAGTCTGAGAGTTCCTTAAAGGCAAGTTCCTAAGGGACAAAGGTAAATTGGGGGGGTTCTATATATTTCTAACAAAACTCAGCAGCAAGAGTTACTATATTTAAAATCAGTCTTTGCTGCCTCTGTCAGAAGCAGCTGGCGAACCCACATTAACCATGCCACCGCCACCTTTGAAGATGAGCGACGTCTTGCCGCTGCACGTGAACGCCGACACCAGGCCACACCTGCTCCTCCCGTAACAAGTGGCGTCCCATGCCCCATGTGCCACAAACTCTGTGCCTCAATCTTTGGACTTCAAAGCCAAATGAGGGTACATCAATAGATGATAATGCACAAAGATAATTGTCATTCTCAGTCACTGAGAGACTACCACTATACTACTATACACAGTATAAAATATTTAGGAATCTATCTGCCAAGACAGACACAGGAATTATATGATCTCAACTCCAAAGCACTTTTTACACAATTAAAACCAGATATAAATAATTGGAAAAACATTAATTGTTCCTGGGGAGGATGAACTAATATAATACAAATGACAATCTTACGCAAATTAATCTACTTATTCAATGCCATACCTATCAAACTACCAAAAAACCTATTTTTTAGAATTAGAAAAAAATTATAAAAAAGTATATCTGGAAGAACAAAAGATCAAGAATATCAAGGGTAATAATTTTTAAAAAATATGAAAGATGGGGGCCTAGCAGTACCAGATATTAAAGTATACTATGAAGCAGTGGTCATCAAAACAGTATGGAACTGGCTAAGATACAGAAGGGTGGATCAATGGAATATACTAGTGCTGAATGACCTTAGTAAGCTAGTGTTCAATGAACCCAAAGACTCCACCTGTGGGGATAAGAGCTCCATATTTGACAAAAACTTCTGGGAAAGCTGTAAAATAGTATGGGAGTGATTAGGTTTAGATCGACATCTTATATCCTATATCAAGTTAAATTCAAAATAGGTAAATAAATTAAACATAAAGAGTGAAATAATAAATAAATTAAGTGAACATAGATTAGCATACCTGTCTGATCTGTGGGAAAGGAAGCAATTTAAGACCAAGCACAAGATAGAGAACATTGCAAAATTTAAAATAAATGACTTTGATTATATCAAATTAAAAATCTTTTCTACAAACAAAACCAATGCAACCAGAATTAGAAGGAAAGCAACAAAGTGGGAAACATTTTTATAACAAAATTCTCTGACAAAGGTTTAACTTCCCAAATGTATAAGGAACTAAATCAAATTTACAAAATAATAAAGCCATTCCCCAATCAACAATTGGTCAAGGGGCATGAATAGGCCATCTTCACATGACAAAGTCAAAACTATCAATAAGGATATAAAAAAGTCTTCTAAATCCCTCCTGATTAGAGAAATGAAAATTAAAACAACTCTGAGGTACCACCTCACACCTAGAAGATAAGCCAATATGGAAACAAAGGAAAGTGATAAAGAATGGAGGGGATGTGGCAAAATTGGGACACTAATACACAGCTGGTGCAATTGTGAATTGGTTCAATGAATCTGGAGCACCATTTGGAGCTATGAGCACAAGGTTTTAAATGAATACCTGCCCTTTTGCACAGCCATATCACTGCTGGGTTTGTACCTCAAAGAGATAAGGAAAGAAAAAAACATATACAAAAATATTCATAGCCCCACTCTTTGTGGTAGCAAAAAATTAGAAAATGAGGGGGCTGTCCATTGATTAGGAAATGGATGAAGAAATTGTGGTATATGTTGGTGATGTAATATTATTGTGCTAAAAGGAATAAAGAAATGGAGGAATTCCATGTGAACTGGAAAGACCTCCAGGAATTGATGCAGACTGAAAGGGAGCAGAACCAGGAGAACATTGTACAGAGAGACTGACACACTGTGGCACAATCAAATGTAACAGACTTTTTTACCAGCAGCAATGCAATGACCTAGGACAATCCATAGGAACTTGTGAGAAAGAACACTATCCACATTCAGAGAAAGAACTGTGGAACCAGAAGTGTATTAGAAAAATATATGCTTGATTGTGTAGTGTCATAGAGATGTAATTAGAGTATTGATGCTAAAGGATCACTCTACTGCAAAATACAAATAACATAGAAATGTGTTTTGAACAGTGATACATTTATAACCCAGTGGAAGTACTTGAGGGCTTTGGGAAGGGGGAGGAGAAAGTGGGGGAGAGTGGTATTATAAATCATGTAATCATGGAAAATATTCTAAATAAACATTTTTTTTAAAGTGGAGGAAAATGACACAGTAGGAGATAGTCAGAAGACCTGAAGAGCCTCTATAACAGGAGGCATAAAATTTGCTTGTGCCTCTCAGTGTTTATGTACAAGTATCCTAAACTATATAATATCTCTTGGGATAGGTCCATTATCTTTCATAAAATAAAATATACAGTACTTTTTATGGTCAATATAGATAATCCATACACTAGAACAGTTTGCAACCTGCCTATGACTTCTTATACTATTTATTTCTTATATAGTCAGCTATATAAGGCCAGCTAAATTTTGTGAGGGTAGCCATCGGGTCATCGACTCCTGGTGAATTAGGGCTTTGCTCACCCAGCATGTGAAGACTGCTTTGGCCGAACAGGCGGAAGAAACCAATAAGAAGGTTCAAAGGCTGAGAGGGCGACGCAGCAAGGCACTGTGGAGTGCTTAGGGTGTGTTGGAGCACAAAAGATAGCACGGCCATCCAATGCAGCTGAGGAAGTCTCCAGGTGTAATGACTTTTTGTGCCACTGGACCCAGACTTCCAATGCTGAGAGAGATTGGGACTGTCTCTGTACATCGACTTTTCCACTTAAATCTTCATGCACAAGTGTCTTTGTGCACAAAAACACACAAAGACAATAGTCATCCTCGGTTACCGAGAGACTACTACTACTACTACTACTACTACTACTACTACTAGTCATCTTTCTCAGTCTATCAAATTTTCCATCATGACTCAGATCTTAGAGTAGCCACAGAAGGTGAGGAGATAGTTGTGACCAAGAGTTGTTTCCCTGTAAGATATGGACTTAAAGCAAGTCTGAAAATAGGAATGATTATTTAGAATGCTTTTGACATAATTGAGAAGGAAAGACTAAGACGTGTGAAAAATAATAGATAAATACAAAGGCATCAAAGGATAGCTATTGTACTGGATTTTTAGACAAACTAACCAACATTAAAACATGGTACATTAAGGAATATATTTGAAAATTTTGAGTTTGCTTACCAGCCAAAGGAATAATGTGTTAGATTTTTATTTTTTCAAGCTTCTATATCAAATGTCACTCCCTTCAAAAAACCCTCATGCTAACTTCTGCCATTTTGCTATGTAATACTTTCTTTAAGTCTATATTTGCAAGTCACATTTTACCCCTGAAGCTCAATTGGACATTTGAATCCTGCACACTTTCTCTTTGCTTAATATATAGAAAAACACGAAAAAGTTTTTAAAACATAATATACCAACATAATGTACTTTATTGTCCTTGGAGTTGATAATTATTGTGTCCCAATGCAACTATATCCTATTATTCTTCAAATTCCCTTTTTATTATGGCAATAATTTGGAATTATAGCTTCATAGATTTTTCTCCACTAGCCCCTGAGCTCTACTCCTAACTTTCTACACAGTTGTTATTCCAATCAATATCTGTGTAATTAAAATCCAGCAGCATCAACATTTTATCCTTTTTCCAGAGCTCACTGACTCCATAGAACATTTCCTGATGTAATCTTTCACATTGCCCTAGACACTCAGTGTAACATTAGAGAACCATGTGATTCAGCTGATTTTCCTCAAATAGCCATTTCCCTTTTTCAGAAGAGATATTGATACTATTTCTCTCAGCCACATAAATATAATTTTGTTTCCTTGCCTTTCTTGTCTTTTTTTACCTTCTGTGTTTAACGATATTCTGGGGAAGAATTTCTCACAATAGCACATATATTGAAATTATAAAATTACTATATTTTAATTTTTTATGTAATTTCATATAACACAATGCTCCATCAATGGAATATATATATCCATAGATTAGGGACTGAGAGTTTAACTTACTTCTCAGGATTATCCAACCAGTATATATTAGAGGTGGGAATTGAATTCAGTTATTTCTGCATTTAAGGCTACCTCTCTATCCACTATAAATATGTATTACATGTTACCTTAGCAATAAATAAAGATAATAAATGCTTGGTGCATTAAAAATGAGTAGGTCTCCTTTTCCTTTGAATCATTTGTGACTTTGATTCTTCTGAAATCAAGACAATCCAAGAAATGCAACCATACATCATTATCAAGGGAACCGCAGAATTAAATATACAGAATGTCAATGCACTGATCCAATTGAGAATATGGAGATTTCTTTCCAATTTCCCCAGAGTGATTGATCCAAAGTAATTTCCTCTTACTTTTCAAGTCTTTATACTTGGAGAAAAATAACTTTTGATTTGTTTTCTGCATTTAGAAATAAAGATACAATAAAGAATACAAAACAAAAAAGGTGCTTAAATAGCATTAACATGTTTTAACTGTCCTTTGAAAATAACTCATTTCTAAATGTTTGTGAATAAAGGTCTTTTTTTCCTCTAAAAACAATATATGATTCAAAGTTTTTTTTTTCTTTCTCAATAATAATACAGGTATTATTTATATTGTGTATACTTTTGGCCCATATCTAAGGACATAAAGTCTTTAACAAACACCAACTTTATTCAAAGTACATTTAGTAAACATAATAAATGATTATTGAGTTTGTGAAGTGCTGAGGATGGCAAATAAATAGATGAAACAGTTCCTCCTTGCAAGTAGATTATATTCCAGTGGGGAAAGACAAGAGTTAAAGAGGGCCTGAACCAAGGTAAGAGCTATAATGATTGAAATTCTCTTGAGTTGGTAATAGCAAGGTTTGGCAACTGTTTGAGAAAGTGGATTGAGAAAACAAATTGAGGATATCATTATGATGGCAAATTTACAATATTGAGACACCATAAGAAAGGTATTGTCTTTAAGAGAAATAGAGAAGTTTATAAGAGGCAGAGGGTGGGGAAAGGAAGGTCAGCAGGAGATAATGAATTCTATTTTAGGCTTGTTGAAGTTAAGATTACTATGGTATATCTCATTGCAAATATCCTTTAAGTGATTATTAAATCAGTTCTAAACCTCAGTAAAGGAAATTCTTAGATATTTTGATCTATAAGCCATTTGCAGAGATGACAATTAAATCAATATAACCATTAATAAAAAGAGGAAAAGTATGTAATCCTAGATTTATAAATTGCAAATAGTAAACCTAGTTATGTCCTTTCCCTCCCCTTCCCATATATTCACTTTAGTACTCAGACAAAATCTAGTTACGACTTTAAAACAATGCAAAACAAAACTTTCCTGATAAGTTATGGAGAGTTATTCAACTCTTCCTGAAAATCTTCTGCTTGAAGATCCTTAGGGCCAGAATGTGCTAATAAACCTTTCAAAAATATCTACTTTATTTTAAAGAATAGCTCACATACTAAGAGAGTTTGACTTAACACGTCGTTCAAAATTAATTAGCAAAATATGATGCTTGAATGAAAATGCTGAATGTGTTGAGAACAGTGTTCATCCCTTCCTGTATAAATGAGAATATGCACATCTTTAGAGAGCTTGCACGCTAAGGATTCTCATTTACAATTTCCAGGTGATTGCCCTTACTAAATAGAATTACAAGCCCTGAATCACATGACAGTTTGCCCAATTACAGCCCATCACATGCCTTGTGCACAAGTTGAGAAGTATTTTACATACACCTCATTTCATCTAAAGTGCATAAATATCAAGGTAACATTAGGCACATTATAGATAGACTATTCTGACTATGGGTAGGACACAGTTTCTTAGGAAGAAGTGTTCCACATGAATGCATATGCTTATTACTTATTTAAAGCTTTGACTATTGTACAGATAAGCATATATGAAATGAGTGCCATCTCAGGAAATATCAATAACAACTGCAATCAAATCACCAACTAATTTAAAGGTCATATAGAAATAATTATTTCCATTCACCATTAGAAAATATGTAAACAACAATCTAGTCTAGGTACAGTAAATTTGAACATAACCAGGAGGGACATATAGTCTTCAGTGCAACATTAGAAACTATAAACTTCATATTAAATACTGGAGTAATTTTAAGAAAAGAAGTCTTTACATGTTTTGGATTATATTCAGATAATAACTAAGAGACAAGAAGACATCACAGGTACATTCAGAGGTTACAATCAAGAAAACAAGGGTTTAAGTCCTCCCTCTAATAAATACTGACTTTATGATCAAGAGTTACTTAATATCAATTACTTTAAAATATAGCAGTTACTTTAAAAAAGGTACTTTGTGTAGCAGTGTCTGAAGCAACTGTTTAAACTATATATTATGGATTAGTTACCAATCTATACTGATGAGTGGAGTGTCTTACCTAGTAATTTCCTAAAGTGATGAAATCACAGAACTGGGTCAAATTCAAATAATTGGTACTTGAAAAAACTCAAAAGATTTTTATGGACTACAACATCATATGAAGTAACTCAATCAACCATGATCTGAATGATACTTTTCCTGTAAGGGTATAACATCCCCTCCCCCTTTATATGAGAATTCAATTTTAATGTTAGCAGTAGTCTTGAGATAATCATAATTGTAATTCTATGATAGTTAACATAAGTCATGATTGTAGTAGGGTTTTTTTTTTGAAAGTTTGGATGTGTTTTATTTTTTGTCACTCTCTGTTGCTGCTTCTCTATTTTGCTTTTTTTTTTTCTCCATAGAAATATTCCTGGTTCAAGAGCTCCTTTTGCTGTTGCTTATTCCTTTTGCCTCTAGAGGATTGGGGTTCCTTCATGTTGGTGGTCATTGCTTTCTTAGCTTCTGTTTTGCAGGGCTTTGACCTATACTATCTTCTCTTCCTTGTCAGAAGACTGAGTGCAGGTCGCTCTATGATGTTCATTATATAGTAGGCTCTTTAAAGAATTTTACCCTGAGGCTATCTTCATAGCCCCTGAGGGCTTGGCTATAGTCAGCTGCTCAACTTTACAAGCACCACATTCCCCTGCCTATATACTTCAGCTTCAAGTATTTGACAAAATAGGCAAAGAAAGAGTCTGATCAAATTCTTTTTATGATACAAATATAGTATCAATTCCCAAGTCAGCAAGACTAAAAACAGAGAAAGAAAACTATAGACCAATCTCCTTAATGAAAATAGATGCAAAAATATTTACTAAAAATCTTGCTAAAAGAATACAGCAAATAATCACAAGGATTATTCATTATGACCAGGTATTATTTATACCAGGAATTTAAGGATGGTTTAATATTAGGAAAACCATCTATAATTTGCCATATCAATAGGCAAACCAATAGAAATACCATGATTAACTCAATAGATGCAGAAAAAACCCTTTGACAAAATACAACATTCATTCTTATTGAAAAAAACTAGAAAATATAGTAATAAGATTGCCTTTTCTCAAAATAATAAACAATATTTATTTGAAATCATTAGAAAATATTATCTGCAATTGGGATGAATTAGATACTTTCCCAATAAGGTCAACAGTGAAGCAGAGATACCTATTGTAACCATTACTATGTAATATTGTACTGAAAATGCTAGCAGTAACAATTAGAAAAGAAAAAGAAATTGAAGGGATAAAAGTAGACAATGAGGAAACTAAATATCACTCTTTGTAATGATATAATGGTATATCTAGAGAATCCAAGAAAATCAACTAAAAAGCTAATAGAAATAAGTAATAACTTTAGCAAATTTGCAGTTTATAAAATAAACCCACATAAATCATCAGCATTCCCATGTTTCCAACAAAACCGAGCAGCAAGAGTTAGAAAGAGAAACTCCATTTAAAGTTACTCTAGACAAGCAAAAATACCTGGGAATTTACTTGCCAACACAAATTCAGAAATTATATGAACATGACTATAAAACACTCTCCATACAAATAAAAATAGATCTAAACAACTGGAAAAATTTCAACTCCTCATTGCTAGGATGAGTTAATATAATAAATATCACAATCCTACTTAAATGAATTAATTTATTCAGTGCTAAACCTATCAAACTATCAAAACACTTTATTATAGAATTAGAAAAAATATTACAATGTTCATCTGGAAGAATAAAAGACCAAGAATATCAAGGGGGAAAAAAAGAAAAACGTGAAAGACAGAGGCTTAGCATTAACATATCTCAAAATATATTGTAAAACAGTGATCAAAACAATATGGTACTGGCTTAGAGTTAAACGGGTGGATCAAAGGAATATACTTGGGGTAAATGACAGTAACAAGATAGTGTTTGACAAATCCAAAGATCCCATCTTTTGGGACAAGACACCACTATTTGACAAAAACTGCTGTGAATATGAGAAAATAGTATGAAAAAATTAGATTTCAATCAGCATCTTACACACTATAACAAGATTAATTCAGAATGGGTAAATGACAAATATAAAAATGGAAATAATAAACAAATTACGTGAATATAGAATAGTATATCTGTCATGTCTATGGGAAAGGAAGGAATTTAAAACCATGTAAGAGACAGAGAACACTACAAAATGTAAAATGAATAATTTTGATAATATTACAATTATAAGTTTCTGTACAAAAGCAACCAATTGAATAAAAAAAGTGGAAGGGAAGCCAAAAATTGGGGGGAAAAGTATAAGAAAAACCTCTGACAAAGGTCAGATTTCTCAAATTTATAAGGACCTAAATCAATTGTACAAAAAAAAACTCAAGCCTTCCCCCAACTGACAAATTATCAAGGGACACGAATAGGCAGTTGTCAGATAAAGAAATAAAAACTACCAATAAGCACATGAAAAAGTGTTCTAAATTGCTCATAATCAGAGAAATGCAAATCAAAACAATGTTGGGGTATCACCTCACACTTAGTTTGGCTAATATGACAGTAAAGGAAAATAATACATTTTGGGGATGTTGTTGCCAAATTGGGAGACTAATGCATTGCTATTGGAGTTGTGAATTAATTCAACCATTTTGGAAGGCAATCTGAAATTATGTTCAAAGGACTATAAAAGAATGCATAGCCTTTGATCCAGCTATAGCACTGCTGGGTTTGTACCCCCAAAGAGACAATAAGGAAAAGGACTTGTACAAAAATATTCATAGCTATTTTTTTGTGGTAGCAAAAAATTGGAAAATGAGTGTGTGTTCCTCAATTGGGGAATAGATGAAGAAATTGTGATTTCTTATGGTGATGGAATACTATTTTGCTGTAAGGAATGATGATCTGAAAGATTTATATATGAACTGGAAGAGCCTCAATGAACCGATGCAGAGTGAAATGAGTGCAACCAGGATAACATTGTACACGAAAAGTGGAAAAATCCAATGTAATGGAATTTGCTACGATTAGTGATGCAACAATCCAGGACACTCCTGAAGGACTTATGGGAAAGAATGCTAACTTTATTGAAAGAACTATGGGAGGAGAAATGCAAAAGCAAAACATATGACATTATTTATCACATGTATATATAGGTATGGGATTTGAGATTAAGGCTTTTAAAAGATCACTCTATAAGAAAAATGATTAATATGGAAATAGTTATCAAGTGATAACACTTGTACAACCTAGTAGAGTTGCTTGTCAGCTCGGGGAGGAGGGAGAGAAAGAAAATGAATCATGTAAACATGGAAAAATATTTAAAAATTAAAATTAAAATAAAAAAGAATGCCAAAAGAATGTCAATCTTTTTTCCTCTATGAATTTTTTATTAGTGTAAGAGGTATGTGCTTTCTTTCACTATATGAACATGGAGTATGTATTGTATGTTTTTACATGTATAACCTGCATGTGACAGAGCCAACATAGCAGATAAGGTACCCAGACCCATCAAATTACCCTTCAAAATCAATGATATAAGACCTCAGAACAAATTCTGGAGTACAAAAGAAAAGTAAAATATTTTTTCATTCCCAAACCATTTAGAAGACCCAAAGGAAAGACTTATTCCACTGAGCAAGAAGTGGAGCACAAAGTTGCATTATAAGGCAGGATCCACTGCAACAAAAGGTTTTGGGAACAGTTGAATGAATAGCAAAGGCTTCCTGACTTTTCAAACACAGATTGTAAGGAGGATCAGGCAGCATGTTAAAAGGAGAATACAGGTGTCCCTTTACTGACTCTGTGCAAGATTCTCATTCCATTACCCATATGTGAATACAGGTCATAATACTGGTTTGTGGTCACAGGGTGAAGGAAAGCACTAGCACGCACCAACACTTGTGGATATATGGAAGAAGATCCAGGGATGTTGGTCACACTTACAAGATAGAAAAGATTACTTGTTGCTCACAGACCAGAAAGAATTGAAAGCCTAGAGATTCCTAGAACTATCTCTGAAGGTGGCTACACAAAGAAACTGAAGAGTGGTACACTGTTCCTTTTACCACAGAGACCAACTTTAATAGTCTTTTTTTTTAATTTAAAATAAAAGAAAAAGGCTGGAAAATGAACAAAATAATTCAACAATAGAAAGTTACTTTGTTGAGAGGGAAGATGAAAACACAAACTCAGAAAAATATAACAAAGTCATTACTGGTTCATCAAAGCCTCTAAGAAAAATATTAATTTCTTTCAAGCCCAACAAGAATTAATGGAGTAACTCAGAAAGGGTTTTAAAAATCAATTAAGTGAAGTAGAAGAAAAGCTGGGAAAAGAAATGAGAGTGATACAGGAAAATATTTTTTAAAAGCCAATGGCTTGATAAAGAAGGGAAAAAAACCTGAAGAAATTAATATCTTTTAAAAATTAGCCAATTGGCAAAAGTGTCACAAAAATTAAATGTAAAGATAATTTTTAAAAATCTGAATTGACCATATCAGAAAAAAAAAGAATTACCAAAATTCACTGAGGGAAAAAATTTTAAAATGTGGAATTGGCCAAATGGAAAAAGAACAAAAACTTATTCAAGAAAATAATGTCTTAAAACTTATAATTGGGCAAATGGTAACTAATGTATCCATGAGAAATAAAGAAACAAAGTTAAAATAATAAAAAATAAATAAAAGAAAATGTGAATTATTTCATTGGAATAATGACTGACCTGGAAAATAAATTCAGAAGGGATCATCTAAGAATTATTATATTACCTGAAGGTCATTTTTTAAAAAAGAGCTTAGATATTATATTTTAAAAATTATCAAGGGAAACTGCCCTAATATTATAGAATCAGAAGGTAAAGTATAAATTGAAAGAATCCACCAATCATATTATAAAAGAGATGCTAAAATGTTAACTCCTAGGAATTACAATCAAATTCCAGAATTCCTAGTTCAAAGATAAAATATTGTAAGCAGTCAAAAAAGAAGCATTCAAATATCATAGATCCACAGTCAGAATTACACAATTTTAGCAGGTTCTACATTAAAAAATCTGAGTCTTAAATATGATATTCCAGAGAACAAAAGAGTCACGACTTCAAGAAAAATTATTTACCAAGAAAAACTGAACATAATCTTTTGGGGAAAATGGGTATTCAATGAAATAAAATGCTTTCAAATTTTCCTCATGAAAAGACCAAGATCTAACTGGAAAATTTGGCTATCAAATACAAGACTCGAGAGAAGAATTAAAAAGTAAGCATGAAAGAGAAATCAAAAGTCATTCAATAATGTTACACTGTTTGCATGCCTACATGGGAATATGATTCTTGTAACTCTTAAGAACTTTATCATAATTAGAGCAGTTAGAAGTAGGGTAAGAAAAGTGAAAAAGGAATGCATTGATGGGAGGGGTAAGAGAGAAATAGAATGAGGTAAATTATATCAAATAAAAGAGGCATGAAAGAGCTTTTACAGTGTAGGGGAAGATAGAAAAGGTGGAAAATACTGAAAATAAGAGGGGAAGGGTATAATAGAAGGGAGTGAGCTGATAGAAATAATGGTAAATTGGAGGAGATGGTGGTCAGAAAGTAATTAGGGGGAAATAAGATGGACAGTAGTACACAGTGCTCAAAATGGTAAAAAATTTAATATATATTTCTAATAAAGGCCTCATTTCTCAAATACATAGAGAAATAAGTCAAATATATGAATACAAATCATTCCTGAAATGATAAATGGTCAAAGGGGATGAAGAAACAGTTCTCAGACAAAGTAATTAAAGCTCCCAATAGTAATGCAAAGGTGCACTAAATTGCTATTAATTAGAGAAAAACAAATTAAAATAACTCTGTGATCCCATAAGTATCAGATCAGGTATCATGACTATAAAGGAAATAGACAAAACATGGATGGGATGCAGAAAAACTGAGACCCTAATTAGGACACATTCTTGGGAGAGTTGTGAACTGATTCAACCATTCTAGAGAGCAATTTTGACCTATGACCAATGAACTATAAAACAGTATAAATTCTTTGAATCAGCAATGTCATTATTAGATTTTTATCCCAAAGAGATAAAAAATGGAGAAGGATCTATATATACCAAAATATTAAAAGCAGAAATTGTATTGGCTCAACGTTTCAACAAATAATTAACATTTTATAATTACTTAGATATGACTTTATTTGTATGAAAAGTTTTTTGTAATTATGTTCATATAGTTTCTGAGTTTGTCTAGGCAGATAAAAGCCTAATGTAAGGGTTAAAATTAGGAGCTTAACAAAGATAGGAGAGCAATTTAACAAATTTTTATTTCAATTAAGAAAGAATAGTAAAGACAAAAAGATAAGAAAGGGAGAGAGAGATATTTAACTATCTATGCTAGTACTACCTAAATCTTTTTATATCAACCTATAAACTACCTATAAACTGTCTAGTCTCACTAATAAATCTTCAGTCTAGCTAACCAGTCTGGACCTACATTCTATCTATCTATCTATCTATCTATCTATCTATCTATCTATCTATCTATCTATCTATCTATCTATCTATCTTCTAACTAACTCACTAAACAATGGACAGCTACCAACCCACACAGTCTCCTTCAGTCCTGTTCTACTGCAGCCAACTATCACCAACAACAATTGCCAGCAACACCCTGCCCTCAGGAAACCTTAGAGTGAAAGGCCCTTCTCCCACTTCCTGCTTCCTTTATCCCTCACTGTCTAACTGTCATTCTTACATCAATTTCCCTCCAGGAACAGTTTACATTTCTTTTAACTTTACACTGGTCACCATGGTAAAAGAATAACTTATCTTTTGGGCATTTCTCTGTCCATTGAGCCAGCTACCTCTTCCCCAGTTAAATTAGAGCAAGAGACAAATAATTCCATTTTACACTAGGTAATTTATATTGCCTACTTATTTTTTTAAAACTTTACCTTATGTTTTAGTATCATTTCTAAGGCAGAATAGTGGCAAGGAGTTGCAATCTGGGTTAAATAACTTGCCCAGGGTCACACAGCTAAGAAAGTCTGAGTTCAGATTTGAGCCCAGGTCCTCATGACTATAGGCCAGTCATTGTATGCAGGTGCTACCTAACTAACCCTATAGTTATTTGATTCATTCAGTCTCTTCCTGATGGTCTTACTTGATAATATATAGAAATGCTGAGAATTCATGTGGGTCCTTTGTTATTCAAAAATAATTTAGTTGATTCTCTAGAATTACCTAAGAATACCATCATATCATCTGCAAAGAGTAATAATTTTGTTTCTTCATTGCCAATTTTAATTTCATCTATTTATTTTTCTTCTCTACTTAATATAGGTATTATTTCTAGTATAATATTGAATATGAATATGAATTATTTATGATAGATTAAACCAATATAATACATATGATAATTTCTAAATATATTTACTTATTCAGTAATACATTAATCAATCTACCAAAAATTATATGATAGGTCTAGAAAAAATAATAGCAAAACATATTTGGAAGAAAAAAGTTCACAACTATAAAAAAAAGTGAAAGAAGGTTATCTAAGCATTACCAGATATAAAATTGTATTATGAAATTATAATCATCAAAAAAATCTGGTGCTAACTAAGCAATTGAGTGACAGATACCTAAATACATTTGGGACATAATAAATATTAGTAAATATCCACAGTAATCTAAGTTTTGATAAATCCTAAGACCTAGACTCTGGGGAGAAATACTCACTATTTGACAAAAAACAAACAAACAAACAAACAAACAAAAAACATCAGGGGAAACAAGAAAACAATCTGGAAGCAGTTTAGGTATAGGCCTACATCTCACACTATATACCATGAAAAGGTAAAAAAGGGAACATGATTTGGGCATAAAGGGTGATACTATTGATAAATTAGGGGAGCATGGAAGAGTTTGCCAGTCACATGTGTGTATAAGTAAGGAATTTATGACCATACTAGAGATAGAGAACATTACATGATGTAAAATGGATAACATTTATGATATTGAATTAAAATATTTTTGCACAAAAAACCCAATGCGATCAAGATTTAAAGAAAAGCAGAAAAGAGAAAAATTTAAAGCAAATGCCTCATTTCTCATATATATAGAACATTGAGATAGTCTATAAGAATACAAGTCACTGCTAATTTATAAATGGTCAATGAATATGAAAGGGCTATTTTGAGATGAAAATATCAAAGCTAACTATAGGCATGATAAAATACTTTAAATCACTATTGATTAGAGTAGTATAAATCAGGACAACTCTAAGGTGTCATCTCACAGTTAATATGACAGAAAAGGCAAACAATGTATGTTGAAAGAGATGTGCAAAATTGAGTCACTAATTCACTGTTGGTGAAGTTGTGAACTGATCTAACAATAACACTACTAGGTCTATATCCCAAAGATATACAATTGGGGAATATCTGAATAAGTTGTGATTGTGATGGAATGCTATTTTTCTATGAGAAATGACAAGTATGATAATTTCAGTAAAATCTGGCATGTCTCACACGAAATGATGTGAAGTGAAATGAGCAGATACAGAACACTGTATGTGGAAACAACAATATTGTGCAATGATCAAATATAAATGACATCTATTCTCAGCAATATAATGATCCAAGATAATTCTGTGACTCATAATGAAAAATGCTGCACACTTCCAAAGAAGGAACTGATCAAGTCTGAATGAACTGAATAAAAATATTCTTCACTTTATTTTCTTCATTTTCAATGTCTTCTTCTCTAAAAAACTGTGGATATATACTTTGCATATTAATATGTATGTATATGTGCATGTACATATATGTATATGGGTTTGAAAACATTGTGACCAACTGAGAGAGGCAATGTCTAAATTAATGGAATAAATTCAAAGTTGTTTCTATACATATATATGTATATAACCATATCAAATTGCTTACCATCTCATGGAGGGTAGAGAAAAGAGAGGGAGAAAATATGGAACTCAATTTTAGAAAACAAATGTTATTTTTTTATATATAATTAGAATAGAAAAATATTATTTAAAGAAGGAAAAAATTTGAAACATCCATTTATATGCATAAAATCATATTATTGAGCTTAAAATTAAATTTGAACATTAGAAATCTAACTCTTTCTAAAAGTGAACCAACCTAATGTAGTCTGAGAAGCTATCTCTCATTAAAATTTCTAGAACCAATTTCTTTACTAATAAAATGAAAGAGGAGATATCTAGGTTCTCTCTAAAATCCTTTCCAGTTCTAAATTTGATAGCTATTACTTGGAGTCATTGACATACACATAAATATTCAATCTACTGCATTAGTACACATGTGTATGTAAAATATAATATAGCTATCCAATACAGGCATTATAAATGAGTGATAAGGTTATTAAATTAAATAAGAAAAATAATTGAATACAGTGCATCTTAAAAATTTTAATGTTTTTAAAACAATTTAAGATGCTCTCCAGATTTCAAAATATTCACATTTTAAACCTAAACAAAGCTTCTGCAATACAACATAGTTATGAATCTTTGAACTACATAATATTGGACAAAATATTTTTTCAAGCTATATAGAAAGTAGTAGATATATGATGTGTACAAATAGGCAGTAGTATATTCCCAGGAAAGACCCAAGTTCACAAAGTAATATAAGGTATAATTGCATCAAGGGAAAGTAAGATTGTAAAAGAAGATTGGCTTGCTGTGTGGCAAGAATGAGGGATGAAATGCAGCCTAAGTACAAAACATTAATAACAATAAAAAGTAAGAAAAAAACTGGAAAATTTTCCCAGGAAAATCAACTGGATACTCTATGGGCCTTTCATGGGATAACATGGATAAGAAATGAACAGACTGAAACATTCATAGGTTGAGACAAAGTGGTAGAGACAAAATCTACATTAATGAGATAAATGATTATCATCATCAAAGCTGATACTTCAAAAACTCTTAAAATTTTGGAAAGGTATTTACGTACATAAATATAACAAAGTATAACAAGAAATTTTCTAAAATGGTCTATTTTCAAAGGAGTTAATGTAATTTCTGTAATTTTCCAGTTTTCCAGTTTATGCTTGTTTAGACTTTAGATTTTAAATAGCTTTAAAACAATTCTTATCAAAGATAGTACTAGTAATATGAAAATAATACATCAATCTATTGTGGCAGCTTCTATATGTCTCATACAGGTATGATTCTTTGAAGACCTATTTTTTGACTCATATCTTGGTGTCATAACATAAATTGCATGGTCAAAGTACTTTTATATTGGAAACCAGTTTGTTCCAAATTTCTTGATATTGAAATAATCAGGAAAAATGCTATCAAACTGAAGCCTCTTCTCTACCCATTAATTATCTTCTACACTTAAGAAAGATTAGTGTCATATTGCTCACATGTAATTCCAGTTTGACACCACCTTAGCTTAATAAAAAAAGCCTGTGCAAGTTCTCAATAGCCCATCTTTAGACATTAGCTCAACATTTTCCATTCAAAACACTTTTTAAAATTATATAAATGAGGTTAAAATGAGTGAAATATACCTTTTTCCTATTCTAAATTATTTTATTTTTCAAATTCCATGTAATAATTTTTAAACCCTTACCTTCGATCTTAGAATCAATACTTTTATTGGTTCTAAGGCAGAACAGTGGTAAGGACTAGGCAATGGGGGTAAAATGACTTGCCCACAGTCACATGGCTAGGAAGTGCCTGAAGCCATATTTGCACCTAGGACCTCCTGTCTCTAGGCCTGGCTCTCAAAGCACTGAGCTACCCAAGCCTCCCCCACCATGTAATACTTTTTAAAAATACATTTTCCAAAATATAATATAGAAATTACCTTCCTCTCTTCTTCCCTTCTAGAGATTGTACACAATTTGGTCTGGATTATACATGTATGATCATGTAAAACACATTTCCATATTGGTCATTGTTGTAAGAGAATACTTCTATGAAATCAATGCCCCCCAATAAAAACACAAATAAACTAAAGTTGAAATAGTATGCATTCAACTTTAACAGTTCTTTCTCTGGAGGTGAATATCCTATTTTCTTAACACTGCTATGTATTATTTTATCTCAAAAGATGAAGTCATAACCTTGCTAAAAAACATCACATGATAAGGAACTAAAGAAAATAAATCCTTGTGTTACTAGTACTTGAAATTGGACTATGGGACAGAAAGTTCCATTTCTCTATTATCTGTTTTAAAAGATAATCCGTCAACATAGCTTGTTGTTCAATCATTTTTTAAATCATATCCAACTCTTTGTGACCTCATTTGGGATTTTCTTGCCAAAGATAATGGAGTAGTTTGCCACTTTTTTCTATTACAGATGACAAAAATGAGGCAAAAAGGGTGAAGTAACTTACCCAGAGTCCCACAATAAGTAAGTGTCTGAGGCTAGATTTGAATTCAGGAAAATGAGCCATCTTAACTCCAAGTCCAGTAGTCTATCCACTGACCAATCCAACTACCTCTATAATAGCTAAAAACCTCACTCTCATGTTCATTATCAGACAAATCACACAGTGGACAGAGTTCCAGACCAGACCAAGAGTCAGGAAAACTTATATTCTTGAGTTCAAATTTGGCCTCCAACTCTCACTAACTTTGTGATCCTGAGTAAATCCAACATATGAAAAATAGAATGCATCATCTTTTCCACAAAACCTTCTCCTCTTCCAAAACACCTATCAAAGTAGTGATACTATGAGGTTCTCAACTTTGGCATTATCCTATTCTCAATTATCTCTCATATCCAGTCAGCTGCCAAATCCTGTAAGTTTTTTTATCCATTATGTTTCTTGCATCTTCCTCCTGCCTTCTACTCATATAACCATTACCTATAGAGGTTCTCTGTCTCTTTTTTGCCCCTCTCTTCTGACCACATGGACTATTTCTTGCCCATCTGCTATCTTTTGCCCTGTTTGCTCTTCTCTGATTTCCTTCAGATTATAATGAGTATCTACTGGGTTGTTTAGATTTTCTTGAGTGTCTGATTAATAAACTATTAAAAATTAACACATACTTTCTCTTGAGATTTCAATTGTTCCATCAGTAAATGAGTAAATAGGATAGTTTCTTCATTTGGAGATGGTTCATGATGAACTGTGTGCAAGTGTATGGAGACCATAGATTTTGGAATAAGAATATCTGAATTTGATTTCTGATCTTTCTACTGAGTATGATCTTTAGCAGACTAGCTTTCTTTTCTAATCCTTAATTTCATTTTCTATAAAATAACAGTACTAATATATCATTAAAATATAGAAAAGAAATCAAGAATTTGCAAAGGCAGAGGTTTGCTTTTTACTCTGCAATTGGCTCATACAGCTCATATCGTGGAACACAAAAAGAAGGTTCTAAAGGAATGTTGGGAATATTTGTAAAGGAGGACCGAGAGAGAGAGAGAGAGAGAGAGAGAGAGAGAGAGAGAGAGAGAGAGAGAGAGAGAGAGAGAGAGAGAGAGAGAGAGAGAGAGAGCACTTCCTATGAGGGACAAACTGACTTTCTGTGTGAAGCTGTTTCATCGTGCCTTTGTGATTCCTCTTTTCCATCCATTTGATCTACAGTGAGAGGCTTATTCACCAGAGATCATCCATTCCTGTCAGCTGTGTTCCTGATTCCCCAAGTCTTAAATATATCAGATTTCTTGATAAGAGACAACTTGAGAAGCTAAGATCTGTCTGTTGTCAATTGAAACCTGTAGGCCCTTGGCTGGACCCTGTGGGGAACTTTGTCAGTTCCTGCACCCTATCTGAGTTACCTGAACTATATTTCCTCTACAAAATATTATTTTGGGGGGCAATAGACAGGATAGCTAAATAACATTTGAGTTTAGAGATAGAGTAGTTTTAATGAGTTTCAAGTGTCAGAAGAGGTCCCTGTGAAGGGCCGTAGCTTTGGGGGATATATAGAGAAAAATATAGTTAGGGAAATTTCCTTTTGCCCTCCTTCCCTTTCCCTGTTTCAATCTTTTAAAATAACCCCTCTTATTCATAAGGGAATACATTCAGATTGTAGTTTATCTCAGGGTCAGGTCTGAGGCTTTCCCTTCTGTCCTTCTAGCCTGACACAAACAGAAACTCTAAAGTTATAAAATTAAGATCTTAAAAAGTGGAACAACTCAGTTTCTTTCAACATGCATTGCATAATAACATCTCTCATCTATATTGGTTTTATATATACCATCTTACTTGATACAACATACATCTAAGGCATGGAATCCATGTATTGGCATGTTACATCAAATGAAATTCTATTCATAAAATACAAAATAAATGTAACATTAAAGAATGGACCTTGTACTACTTTTCTATTCATGATATAACTTTACATCATATCATCCCACATTTTTTATTTTCTTTTGCTTTTTATGTTGTAATTGTGAGATGACTACCCAAGTGTAAGGATTATGTCTGTTAGGAGTTAGAATTTCCTCTGGCCACCAGATTGAAACAATAATTTTTTTGAATCTTATTAAAATCCTTTCCTAACTAGATCAATGAACTGGAAATTTCAGTCATTGGTAGGATGGTTTTTCATTGTTTCCAACTCTGATTGTGTAATTCAGAAGCAGGAGAGTACAGGTTCTCTTATAGGTTTCTTACAGGTTCTCTATTGTTGCTCTTCCAAACTAGTATGCAGTTTTGTATTATTAGAGTTGATTATTTTAATGATCTTCTTTCTTGTTCCTACACATGGCCAGATAATGATTTTTTTTTTCTGATCAACTCAGATGAATTAAATCTATGGAAAATTTTTTCCCAAGATTATAATTTTTAATTCCAAAAATTTTGAAAGGAAACAAAGCAAGCATTTCCGCGATCAAAGAAAGATAGTACATAAGTGCAATCACAAATCTTTTTTTTATGTTTAGCTTACTTTCCTTCATACATAATAAACCTCACACAAAACTTTTAAACTTTTCCTGCTCGTCTGTGTTTCCACCCATTCTCTTATTTTATTTATTTATAGAATATAACCATAGGTGTCCCCATCCACTCCCTACTATCCCCATATTACAGAAAATAACCTGGAGCTAACTTGTTAATAGAAAACAAGTCTTTCATATTTTGCCTTTGTGTTCACTTTATGGAGGTAACATTCACAATTTATTATTCCAGTATCAATTCTGTAATTGAGCACAATATTCTCTTGGTTCTTCTCTTTTCATTCTTCATAATTTCATGAAAGTCTTTTCAAGTTGGTTTGTTTTTTTTTAATTAGCCTGCTCATTGTTTCTTGTGGCACAGTAGTAGTATTATACAGCTATCTTAATGGGCATACCCTCAATTTCTAATTCTTTACTACCACAAAGAGAGCTGCTAAAATATTATGGAATTTATGAGTTCTTTCCTCTTTCCCTGATCGACTTGGGAAAGACCTTGCGATAGTGCCACTGGGACTAAGGCTACACACAATTTTATAACTCTCTGGATATAATTCAAAATTGCTCTCCAAAATGATTGGATCAATTCACAGCACCACCAATTGTGTATTAAAGTATCCAATTTTCAACATCTCTTCTAGCATTTGCCATTTTAGCCAGTCTGATGGGTGTGAAATGGCATCACAGAATTGTTTATATGTGTATTTTCTTAAGCAGTAATGATTTAGAGCATTTTTCCATATATCCATATATGTACTGAAAATTTTCACTGACCATGCATCTGCCTGTTCATATCCTTTGACCATTTTTCAATTGGGGAATATTTTCTATTCTTATAAATTTGATTCAATTTTCAGTATATTCACAAGATGAAGCTTTTGTCAGAGACTTACAATATTTTTCCTCAAATTTGTTCTTTCTGTTCTAATATTGATTGAATTGGTTTTACTTCTATGAAACCTTTTATTACTATTTAATTTTATTAATGTTCTCTATTTCTTATTTGACCATACATTTGCCCCTTATCCATAAACCTTACAGGCAAACTTTCCCATGTTCAAACAATTTATTTATGGTGTTAATCTTTATTTATAGATCAAATATCCATTTTTATTTTATCCTGATGCGTAGTGTAGCCCCTACCTAATTGCTGCCATATTATTTTACACTTTTCTCAGCAGTTTTTGTCAAATGGTAAATCTTTTCCCCAAAAGCTTGGATATCTTGGTTTATTGAATGCTAAATTTCTATGACATTAAGTGTCATGTTTTGATCACGTAACTGTTCTATTGATTCACCACTTTATTTCTATTAGATTGTTTTGGTGATTCATATTTCATAGTATAGTTTGATATTTGATAGAACCAAGCCTCCTTCAGTCATATCATTTTTTCATTAATCCCGTTATATTCTTTTTTTTTTATTTAAACATTATTTTATTTGGTCGTTTTCATACATTATTCACTGGAAACAAAGATCGTTTTCTTTTCTTCCCCCCCCCCCCCAGCCTTTCCCTCTCCCATAGCCGCCTCATGATTCCACTGGTTATCACATGTGTTCTTGACTCGAACCCATTTCCCTGTTGTTGGAATTTGCATTATAGTGTTCATTTAGAGTCTCTCCTTAGTCTTATCTCCTCCAACCCTGTAGTCAAGCAGTTGCTTTTCATCGGTGTTTTCACTCCCACAGTTTATCCTCTGCTTGTGGGTAGTATTTTTTTTTAGATCCCTGCAGATTGTTCAGGGAAATTGCATTGATACTAATGGAGAAGTCCATCAACTTTGATTGTACCACAATGTATCAGTCTCTGTGTATAATGTTTTCCTGGTTCTGCTCTTTCACTCTGCATCACTTCCTGGAGGTTGTTCCAGTCTCCATGGAATTCCTCCACTTTATTATTCCTTAAAGCACAATAGTATTCCATCACCAACATATACCACAATTTGTTCAGCCATTCTCCAATTGAAGGGCATCCCCTCATTTTCCAATTTTTGGCCACCACAAAGAGCGCAGCTATGAATATTCTTGTACAAGTCTTTTTCTCCATTATCTCTTTGGGGTACAAGCCCAGCAGTCCTATGGCTGGATCAAAGGGCAGACAGTCTTTTATCGCCCTTTGGACATAGTTCCAAATTGACCTCCAGAATGGTTGGATCAATTCACAACTCCACCAGCAATGAATTTATGTCCCCACTTTGCCACAACCCCTCCAGCATTCATTACTTTGCATAGCTGTCATGTTAGCCAATCTGCTAGGTGTGAGGTGATACCTCAGAGTTGTTTTGATTTGCATCTCTCTGATTATAAGAAATGTAGAGCACTTTTTCATGTGCTTATTAATAGTTTTGATTTCTTTGGCTGAGAACTGCCTGTTCATGTCCCTTGCCCATTTGTCAATTGGAGAATGGCTTGATTTTTTGTACAATTGATTTAGTTCTTTATAAATTTCTGTAATTAAACCTTTGTCAGAGGTTTTTATGAAGATTGTTTCCCAATTTGTTGCTACCCTTCTCTTTTGGTTACATTGGTTTTGTTTGTACAAAACCTTTTTAATTTGATGTATTCCAGAT
This sequence comes from Monodelphis domestica, assembly GCF_027887165.1. Classification (NCBI taxonomy): domain Eukaryota; kingdom Metazoa; phylum Chordata; class Mammalia; order Didelphimorphia; family Didelphidae; genus Monodelphis; species Monodelphis domestica. Next base: position 243,684,116 of record NC_077231.1, read on the forward strand.
TATTTATTTTGCATTTTGTAACTCTTTCTAATTCTTGCTTGGTTTTGAAGTCTTTCCCTTCCCAAAGGTCTGACATGCATACTATTCTGTGTTCGCCTAATTTTCTTATAGTTTCCTTCTTTATGTTCAAGTCATTCACCCATTTTGAATTTATCTTGGTGTAGGGTGTGAGGTGTTGATCTAAGCCTAATCTTTCCCACACTGTCCTCCAATTTTCCCAGCAGTTTTTATGAAGTAGTGGATTTTTGTCCCAAAAGCTGGGACCTTTGGGTTTGTCATATAGTGTCTTGCTGAGGTGGCTTGCCCCCAGTCTATTCCACTGATCCTCCTTTCTGTCTCTTAGCCAGTACCAAATTGTTTTGATGACTGCTGCTTTGTAATATAGTCTGAGATCTGGGACTGCAAGACCCCCTTCCTTTGTTTTTTTTTTTCATTATTTCCCTGGATATCCTTGATCTTTTGTTCTTCCAAATGAACTTTGTTATGTTTTTTTTCTAAATCAGTAAAAAAAAAATTTTTGGAAGTTCCATGGGTATGGCACTAAATAGATAGATGAGTTTGGGTAGGATGGTCATTTTTATTATATTGGCTCGTCCTACCCATGAGCAGTTAATGTTCTTCTAATTGTTCAAGTCTAGTTTTAGTTGCGTGGAAAGTGTTTTGTAGTTGTGTTCATATAGATCCTGTGTTTGTCTCGGGAGATAGATTCCTAAGTATTTTATTTTGTCTAGGGTAATTTTGAATGGGATTTCTCTTTCTAGTTCTTGCTGCTGAGCTGTGTTGGAATTATATAGAAATGCTGATGACTTATGTAGGTTTATTTTGTATCCTGCAACTTTGCTAAAGTTGTTGATTATTTCGATTAGCTTTTTGGTTGAATCTCTAGGATTCTTTAAGTAGACCATCATGTCATCTGCAAAGAGCGATAATTTGGTCTCCTCCTTGCCTATTTTGATGCCTTCAATTTCTTTTTCTTCTCTAATTGCTACTGCTAGTGTTTCTAATACAATGTCAAATAATAGAGGTGATAATGGGCATCCTTTTTTCACTCCTGATCTTAATGGGAATGGATTTAGTTTATCCCCATTGCAGATGATATTAGCTGTTGGTTTTAGATATATACTGTTTATTATTTTTAGGAATAACCCTTCTATTCCTATGCTTTCTAGTGTTTTTAGTAGGAATGGGTGTTGTATTTTATCAAAGCCTTTTTCTGCATCTATTGAGATAATCATGTGGTTCTTGTTGGTTTGCTTGTTGATGTGGTCAATTATGTGGATAGTTTTCCTAATGTTGAACCAGCCCTGCATCCCTGGTATAAATCCTACTTGATCATGGTGGATGACCCTTCTAATCACTTGCTGGAGTCTTTTTGCTAGTATCCTATTTAAGATTTTTGCATCTATTTTCATTAGGGAGATTGGTCTATAATTTTCTTTCTCTGTTTTTGGCCTGCCTGGTTTTGGAATCAGTACCATGCTTGTGTCATAAAAGGAGTTTGGTAGAACTCCCTCTTTGCTTATTATGTCAAATAGTTTGCATAGTATTCGGATTAACTGTTCTCTGAATGTTTGATAGAATTCACTGGTGAATCCATCAGGCCCTGGGGATTTTTTCTTAGGAAGTTCTTTGATGGCCTGTTGGATTTCTTTTTCTGATATGGGATTATTTAAGAAAACTATTTCTTCTTCTGTTAGTCTAGGCAATTTATATTTTTGTAAATATTCATCCATATCACCTAGGTTGGTATATTTATTGCCATATAGTTGTGCAAAATAGTTTTTAATGATTGCCTTAATTTCCCCTTCATTGGAGGTGAGATCCCACTTTTCATCCTTGATGCTGTTAATTTGCCTTTCTTCTTTCCTTTTTTTAATTAAATTAACCAGTACTTTGTCTATTTTGTCTGTTTTTTCAAAGTACCAGCTTCTAGTCTTGTTTATTAGCTTAATAGTTCTGTCACTTTCTATTTTATTAATTTCTCCCTTAATTTTTAGGATCTCTGGTATGGTTTTCTTCTGGGGGGGTTTAATTTGTTCATTCTCAAGTTTTTTGATTTGCATTTCCAATTCCTTGGTCTCTGTCCTCCCTAATTTGTTAATATATGCACTCAGGGATATGAATTTTCCTCTAAGTACTGCCTTGGCTGCATCCCATAAGGTTTGAAAGGATGTTTCGCCATTGTCATTTTCTTCAATGAAATTGCTAATTGTTTCTATGATTTCTTCTCTAACTATCCGATTTTGGAGTATCATGTTATTTAATTTCCAATTAATTTTTGATTTGGGTCTCCATGTACACTTGCCAATCAATATTTTAATTGCCTTGTGATCTGAAAAGCCTGCAGTTAATATTTCTGCTTTTCTGCATTTGAGTGCCATGTTTCTATGACCTAGTGTATGATCTATTTTTGTGAATGTGCCATGTGGTGCTGGAAAGAAGGTGTATTCTTTTTTGTCCCTATTTATTTTTCTCCATATGTCTATTAACTCTAATTTTTCTAAGATTTCATTCACCTCTTTTACCTCTTTCTGGTTTATTTTTTGGTTTGATTTATCTAAATTTGATAGTGGTTGGTTCAAGTCTCCCACTAATATGGTTTTACTGTCTATTTCCTCCTTCAATTCTCCTAGTTTCTCTATTAAAAATTTGGATGCTCTACCATTTGGTGCATACATGTTGATTAGTGATATTTCCTCATTGTCTATACTTCCTTTTAGCAGAATATATTTACCTTCCCTATCTCTTTTTTTCAGGTCTCTTTGTACTTTGGCTTTGTCAGATATCATAATTGCTACTCCTGCCTTCTTTCTATCGGTTGAGGCCCAAAAGATCATACTCCAACCTTTAATTCTAACCTTGTGAGTGTCAACCCGTCTCATATGTATTTCTTGAAGACAACATATGGTAGGGTTTTGGGTTCTAATCCAATCTGCTATTTGTCTACGTTTTATGGGTGAGTTCATCCCATTCACGTTCAAAGTTATGATTGTTATTGGTGGATTCGCTGGCATTTTGATATCTTCCCCTAGTTCTGACCTTTCTTCTTTAGCTTTCTCCTTTTGAACCAGTGATTTACTTTAGGTCAGTCCCCCTAGTCCCCTCCTTTGAGATGCTTCCCTTTCTAGCCCCTCCCTTTTTATGCTCCCTTCCCCTCCCCCCTCTCCTTCCCTCCCTTTTTGGACTCCCTCCCCCCTCCCCCTCCATGATTTTCCTTTCTTTCTTGCCCTAATGGATAAGATAGAATTCAGGATCCCACTGGATCTAGATGTTCTTCCCTCTCAGATTTGATTTCACTGAAAGTAAGGTTTAAGTAATTCCACTTCACGCTCTCTTCCTCTCCTTCTCATATGAGAGTTCTTCCCCTCCCCTTCCCATGTGTATCTTTATATGGGAAAGATTATTCTATTGATTCCCCCCCTATTTCTTGAAGTTAATCTTAGTATTATCGTGGTTCCCCTCTCCCTTTTCCTTTCTTTGCCCCAACTTTCCCCAAATCTTTTTAATGCCCCAATCTTTCCCTATGCATGTTTCTTCTAACTACTCTTATGATGATACAATTTATGAGAGTTACACAAAACATTTTCCTCACATATTAATATATATAATTCGATGTAAATGTAGTCCTTATAGAAGAGAGTTTAACTTAAAGAAAAAGAAAAGATTTATCTCCTTTTCCCTTTCTTTCATATTTACCTTTTCATGTTTCTCTTGCTTTCTGTGCTTGGATATCGAACTTTCCACAGAGCTCTGGTCTTTTCTTAGCAAATGCTTGGAAATCTTCTATTTTGTTGAATGTCCATACTATCCCCTGGAAGTATATAGTCAGTTTTGCTGGGTAGTTGATTCTTGGTTGGAGACCCAGCTCTCTTGCCTTTCTAAATATCGTGTTCCATGCTTTGCGGTCTCTTAGTGTATTATCCGCTAAGTCCTGTGTGATCCTTATGGGAGCCCCCTTATATCTGAAGCTCTTCTTCTTGGCTTCTTGTAGGATTTTCTCCTTTACTTGGAAGCTCTTGAATTTGGCAATTACATTCCTAGGGGTTGACTTTTGGGGATTTAGTATAGAAGGTGTACTATGAATCCTTTCTATTTCTATTTTGCCCCCTTGCTCCAGAACGTAAGGGCAATTTTCTTTCATAATCTCCTGTAGAATAATATCGAGTTTGTTGTTTACCTCTGATTTTTCTGGGAGACCGATAATTCGGATATTTTCTCGTCTCCCTATGTTTTCCAGGTCTGTGACCTTCTCAGTGAGATATTTTATGTTTTCTTCTAATTCATTAATTTTTTGGGTTTGCTTTATTGATTCTTGCTGTTTTATCATCTCGCTTTCTTCAAGGTGCTTAATTCTGGTCGTTAGGGACTGGTTTTGATTTTCAGCCTTGTCTGCCCTTCTATTGGATGATTCTAGTTCTTTTTCCAATTGAGCATTCTTGTCTGTCAGACAGCTGATCTCTTTCTCCCATTTTTCTTTCCAGGTTTCCATCTTTTGGATAAGTTCCAGTTTGAGAGCTCCCAGAGCTTGTTGATAGTTTCCATTTTGGGGGGCGTGTTCTGAATTTTTTTGGATTTCCTCCTCATTCTCCTCTTTTCCTTGGGTACTTCCACCATAAAAGTTTTCAATAGTCACTTTTTTTCCCTTTCTTCCTGGAGGCTTGATTTTGGGCCATGTGAGCCATCCCTTTGGTGGTTTTATTCCCCTTTCCTTTTTGGTCTGGGATCTGGGTTATATGGGTGGTTTTTCTGTGAATTTAGGTTGCTTCAGACTAGTTCTTCCCAGCCTCCGAGATTTCTTAGAGCGCTGGTCCCTGATCACAGCCACACTGCCCAGGTGTTCAGTTCCACCCAGATAATCAACGCGTGGTCCTCCCCTGGTGTTTAGCTCTGTGGAGATGTTCAGCGCAGCCCGCCCCAAGTACAGCTCTGCTGAAGTGCTGGATTCTCCAGTGAAACCGCCCTGAGACGTTTTATCCTGTCAGTCACCAGATCCCAAGGACCCTGGAGTGCCCCCCCCAGACAGAGATGTTCCCCACTCACTTGCTGTCCCGGTGAGCACTCAGGTAGCTCACTCTGGTTTAGTGGGGGAGGTGGGGTGGGGGAAGGGCGGCTCAGTTCACTTTTCTGTGCAAGCTTTTCCTTCTTATTTTAGTATGGAAATGTTCAAGCCCCACGTACCTTCGCCTCTGTAGGGAACTGGTGAGTCCTCCTGTTCCTCCAAAGGTGATTTTATGCTCCTTTGATGTAGTCTTTTTCGTTCGGTGCCGGGGAGAGGAAGCGTGTGGCGTCTAGATTGCAGCCATGATTACCCGGAAGTCCTATCCCGTTATATTCTTGGTCATTTGTTTTTTCCAGAAGAATTTTGTTATTTTTTCTAGTTCTATGAAATAATTTTGGAGTAGCTTATTTGGTATGGCACTGAATAGGTAAATTAATTTAGTTAGGATTATTGTTTTCACTGTATTGGCTTAGGCTAACCCTAAGCAATTAATTTTCTACCAATTATTTATGTCTGATTTTATTTCCTTGAAGTGCTTTGCCATTGTGTTTATATAGATCATGGTTTTTATTTGGTAGTTATACTCCCAGTATTTTATATTGTCTAGAGTTATTATGAATGGAAATTCCTTTTTTTCCCTCTGGCTCTTAGATTTTGTTGGTGGTAAATAGAAATGCTGGTGGTTTATTTTGTATCCTGTGATTTTGCTGAAATTGTTAATTATTTCCATTAGTTTTATAGCTGATCATCTAGGATTTTATATATCTATATATCATCTACAAAGAATGGCAACTTGGTTTTTTCATTATCTATTTTAATTCCTTCAATTTCATTTTCTGTTCCTTTTTCATTAATGGTGCAATATTAAATATGAATGGTGAACATGAGCATCCTTGTTTTACTCCTGATCTTATTAGGAAGGGTTTTAGTTCATCCCCATTTCAGATAATGATTACTGATATTTTTAAATAGGTGCTATTCATCACTTTCAGGAAGACTCCATTTATTCCATTATTTTCTGATGTTTTTATAAGGAATGTGTGTTGTATTTTGAGAAATGTTGTTTTTTTGCATCTATTAAAATAATCATGTGGTTTCTTTTAATTTTATTATTGATATGGTGAATAGAATTCAAGATCCCAATGGATCTAGATGCTCTTCCCTCTCAGATTTGATTTTACTGAGAGTAAGGTATAAGTAAAAACTCTCTTCCTCTCCTTCTTATAGGAGTTTTCTTCCCCTCCCCTTCCCATGTGTATCTTTGTGTGAGAAAGATTATTCTATTTAGTTTTGTTTTTGTTTTTATTTTTTTCTCTCCCCCCCTATTTCTTGGACTACATCTTAGTACCATCAACGATTCCCCTCTCCCTTTTCCTTTATATCCCCCCTTTTCTCCATATCATCTTGATGCCCCAAACGTTCCCTATGCGTGATTCTTCTTACTACTCAGATGGTGCATCTAATTTTTGAGAGTTACACATTACATTTTCCCCACATATTAATATATATAAATTGATATAAATGTAGTTCTTATAGAAGAGAGTTTGAATAAAAGAAAAAGATGACATTTTTCTCCTTTTCCCTTTCCTTCATATTTACCTTTTCAGGTATTCCATGCTCTTTGTTTTTCGATATCGAACTTTCCACAGAGCTCTGGTCTTTTCTTTGCAAAAACTTGGAAATCTATTTTGTTGAATGCCCAAACTTTTCCCTGGAAGTATATAGTCAGTTTTGATGGATAGTTGATTCTTGGTTGAAGACCCAGCTCTCTTACCTTTCTGAAAATCATGTTCCATGCCTTAAGGTCATTCAGAGTGCAACTTGCAAGGTCTTGTGTGACCCTGATTGGCATTCCTTTATATCTAAATTGTCTTTTTCTGGCTTCTTGTAAGATTTTTTCTTTTGCTTGAAAGCTTTGGAATTTGGCAATTACATTCCTGGGAGTTGTCTTTTGGGGAGTTAGTGTAGAGGGTGTTCTGTGAACTCTTTCAATGCCTGTATTCCCACCTTGTTCTAGAATCTCAGGGCAGGTTTCTTTGATGATATCTTGCATTATAATGTCAAATTATTATTTATTTCTGGTTTTTCTGGAAGGCCAATTATTCTCAGATTGTCTCTCCTTCCTCAATTTTCCAAGTCTATCACCTTGTCAGTGAGATATTTTATGTTCTCTTCTAATTTCTTGGTCTTTTGGCTTTGCTTTATTAATTCTTGCCCTTTTGCAAGATCATTGTCTTCCAGTTGCCTAATTCTGACCTTTAAACCCTGGTTTTCCTTTTCAGTTTGGTCAAACCGGTTTTGTAGTTGTGTGAATTCCTTTTGTATTATTTCCCACTATTCCTGACAGAAGGCTTCCATCTTTTTGATCATTTCTGATTCAAATTCTTCAAGAGTTTGTGGAGAGTTTCCATTTCCTTTTGAGGGTATTGGAGCATTTGCTTGTGTTTCCTCTTCTATCTCCTCTGTATTTTGTATTTTTGCTCAATAAAATGTGTCCAAAGTCACCCCCTTCTTCTTGCTTTTCTTCGTGTTTGGAGGTTTTTGTACTTCTGTATTATTTGCCATCTCTATCAGGGTGAGGAGGACTGGCTCTTCATGTATCTGTCTGATGGTCTGAGCCTTTAGCCCTAGGCAGATTGTCCTTTCTCCTCAGCTGTTCTTTCTTCCCAGGGAGGCCCAGGGTCTGTCCTCCCCTCCCTGCCAGCGTTTCAGGAGTTATTGCTCTCAGTTCCCTCCCATTGCTTCTCTTCTCCGCTGCCTTACTTAGACACTCTGGGCCTGGCACAGCACTGTCCACAAGGTATCTCAGTGCCTTTGCTGGCCTTGAGGTTTCTGTTCTTTCAGAAGACCCTGTTCTCTAAGGGGAGAGGGGTGGTGGCCTCCCTGGGTTCTGAGGGCTTCAGATGGGACTAAGTTCAGCTGGTTTGGGCCAAATGAGCCTTGAGGCAAGAAAAAGCCCTCCTCTGCAGTCTGCGTTGAATGTCCTGAGACTAGCCCAGGTTACTTTCAAGGAAAGCCCTTCGGAGCAATCCCTTTGCCAGCCCTGAGGTTTCTGTCTTTTCAGAAAATCTAAGGGCTCCTGATGGAATTGGGTTCAGCTAGTGTGGGCCGAATGATCCCTGAACCAAAAAAAAAAACAAAAACCTCCTCCTCTACAGTCTGTGTTGAATGCCTGGAGACTGGCTCAGCTGGCTTTCAAGGTGAGTCCTTCAGAATAGCCAGCCCTGAGGCCCTTTTGCCAGTCCTTCAGAATAGCAAGCCCTGAGTTTCCCCCTGCTGCTGTGGGCTCAGCACTCTGGGTTGGGGGGATGTGTCCTGGGACCTTCCTTCTGCCTACCCCTTAGATCTGAGTGTTCTAGGGTTCTGGCTTTTGGGGGGCCTTATCTTTTGATCCAGTTCCAGGAGGAGAGTTCCCTGGGTCTGTCCTGTTGTTCAGTTTGAATTTCTCTGTCCTAGGAGCATTCAGTTTGTGATCCATAAGGAAGGGTTTTCCGAGGTCTGAACTTTCGCTGCTTCTAAGCCACCATCTTGACCGAAAGTCCTTCTTTCCTTTTTTAATCAAGTTAACCAATGGTTTATCCATTTTATTATTTTTTTCATACAACAAATTCCTTGCCTTATTAATTTAATGATTTTCTCACCTTTTAGTTATATTAATCTCTCTCAATTTTTAGGATTTCTATTTGACATTTAATTAGGGATTTTTATTTTGTACTTTTTCTATTTGTTTTTTTTTAGTTGCATAATTCCTTTATTAGTTCCATAATTCCTAATTCGTTGCCTAATTCCTTAATCTTGTCATTCTCTGTTTTATTGATGTAAACATATATATGTAAACATATATATATATATATATATATATATATATATATATATATATATATATATATTCCCTTAAGTACCACTGACTGCATCTCATAAATTTTTATATTTTGTCCCATTATTGCCATTTTATTTAATGTATTTTTATGGTTCCTATGATTTGTTCTTTAGGGTAAGATGATTTAGTTTCCAATTATTTTTTAGTATTTTTTTCTGCTCTTCTTTGTTGAGTATAATTTTTATTATGGTATGGTCTGAAAAGTATGCATTTAACATTTTGGCTCTTTTACATTTGGTTGTGAGGTTTTTATGGCCTATTATAGTGATGGAGAACCTATGCCATGGGTGCCAAAGATGGAGCACAGAGCATACTCTGTAGACACTCAGCTTCCATCCCCTCCCCAGAATTCATTACTAGAGAATCAGAGAGACTTAGGCATAGCTGCTCTCCTCCCCTCTCCACCATTTTTTTCACATCACCCACCCCTCTGACCAGCAGACCAATGGGAGTGCACAAGGGGTAAGGTGAGAAGCTCACAGGTGGCAGATTTGGAAGGGAATGAAGCACTTGGTCCACTCCCTTCCCCTCTCTATACTCACTGAGGACATTCCTCACTTCACTCACTCCTCCACCCATCAGCCTAAAGGGAACATGTCCTCCCTCACCTGTGTGGGATAAGGGAGACCAAGGCATGTCCTGCACTCAGTGGGGGAGTATAACACAGAATCTGAAGTGGGGCAGGCATGGCACTCAATCTGGGGCTAAGGTGGGTGTGGTGCCTGGAACTCCATCTCTAAAATTTTCACCATCACTGCCCTGTTATGTGGTTAATTTTGGTGAAGGTGCCATATATTTCTGAGAAATATGTGTATTCCTTTCTATTCTTATTCAGTTTTCTCAAGAGGTCTGTCATATCCAATTTCTCTAAAGTTCCATTTACCTCATTAACTTCTTATTTATATTTTGCTTGGATTAAGCTACTTCTGATAGGTGGAAGTTAGATTACCACACTATGAATGATTTACTATCGATTTCTTCCTGTAACTCATGTGGCTTTTCCTTTACATTTCTGGATGCTAAGTCATTCAGTGCATGTATGTTTTAAATTAAAACTGTTTCATTTTCCATGGAACCTTTTATTATGATGTAATTACATTCATAATCTTTTTTTTAATTTGGTCAACTTTTATTCTATTTTGTCTGAGACTATGATTGCTACCTCTGATTTTTTTAAACTTTAGCTGAGGCCTAAAAGATTTTGAACTAACTTATATTTACTCTGTGTGTGACTCCCTGTTTTAAATGCAGTTCTTATAGACGGCATATTGTAGGATTCTGGTTTTTAAGTCTCTCTGCTATCTTTTTCTATTTTATGGATGATTTCATTTTATTCACATTCACAGTTATGATTGTTTCCCTCCATTTTATCCCCATCCACCACTTATTGTATTTTTGCTTTCCTTTTTGTCTTTCCCCATTCACAGTTATTTTGTTTTTGATGGCTTCCTCCCCCAATTCATTCTCTTTTTTGTCCATATCTCTTTCCCTTATTCTCCCTACCCTCCTGCTTCCCTATGGTATAATATAGGTTTCTATAGCTGATTGAGTGTAGGTGTTATTTCTACTTTGAGATAGTTCTGGTGAGAGTAAGGTTTATTCAAAGAACCACCCCCCACTATTTTCCTCCTCTGTATTTGCCACTTATGCACTTCTTAATAAGAAATACTTTAGGTCTTTCTATCTCTCCTTTTCTCCTCATATGTTCTTTATTCCCCCATTTCTTTTTTGGGGGGGATAGCAGTCAATCTTATTTAGTTTCCTTTTTTTCTTTCTAAGTGTACTCCTTTTCATTTCTCTAATAGTGGTAAATGTATAAGTATCTTAGATATTTTACATATCTTGCATATTTTAAGTACCTCACCTTCTTCAGGTATTTCAATTATCACCTTCCCATGTATGAATTTATAAAATTAAACATCATCAAAACCTTAAGTTTTCAATTTACCTTTTTATGCCTCTCCTCAGTGCAGAATTTGTTTATTATATTTTCTTTGTAGCTCTGGATTGTTGGTTAAAAAAAGTCTTTAAATTCCTTTATTTCATTAAATGCCATTTTTTCCCTCAGAGTATTATTCTAAATTCTGCCATGTATGTAACTATAGATAATAGTCATATCCTTTGACTTTTGGAACATCATATCCCATGCCTTCTGGTCCTTTAATGTAAATCTGCTATGATATGTGTAATTTTGATTGTAGCTCTACAATATTTGAATTGTTGCTTTCTGAGATTTTATAGTATATTTTCCTTGGCCTGAGAGTTCTGAAATTTGTCTATAATATACTGGGGTATTTTATTTTGGGGTCTTTTTATGAGGTGATTGGTGGAGTCACTAAATTTCAACTTTTCCTTCTTATTCAAGGATATCAGAGCAGCTTCCCTGAGGATTTCTTGTAATATGGTGTCCAGGATCATTTTTATCACAGCTTTCAGGTTTTCCAATAATTCTTAAATGATATCTCCTGAATCTATTTTCCATGCCAGTGGTCACCTCCACCTGTTGCATCACCACTTCCCCATCGGTGCAGGTCTTGAAGAGGGTGGATGGGGTTAGGATAGATGAGTGTGCACAAAGATACTTGTGTGTGAAGGAGATTTAAGGGGAAAAGTTGATGCACAGAGACAGTCCCACTCTCTTAGCGTTGGAAGCCTGGGTCCAGTGGCACGAAAAGTCATTACACCTGGATACTTCCTCAGCTGCATTGGATGGCCATGTTGTCTTCTGTGCTCCAACACACCCTAAGCACTCCACAGTGCTTTGCTGCATCGCCATCTCAGCTGTTGAACCTTCTTGTTGGTTTCTTCTGCCTGTTCCGCTGAAGCAGTCTTCACATGCTGGGTGAGCAAAGCCCTGGTTCACCAGGGGTCGACGACCCAATGGCTACCCTCACAAGGTTTAGCCGGCCTATCGAACCCTTTGCCCGGGGTGTGGCTGCTGCCTCCCAGTAGCAGCTACTGGGTGCCCCAAGTGAGAGCTGGGTGTCAGGTGAGGGTCAGAGGCTGAAGAGCTGCCCTAGGAGGACACAACAAGCCCTCCATACCAGAAATACTACCCCTCCCTGAACACCCCTTACACTCCGATATAATGGTATTATTAAAAAATCTTAGGAAATTAACTAAAAAGCTAGTGGAAATAATCAACAACTTTAGCAAAGTTGTAGAGTACAAAACAAATCCATATAAATCATCAGAATTTCTCTATATTTCAAACAAAACTACGCAGCAGGAGTTAGAAAAGGAAACTCCATTTAAAATCATTCAAGGCAATATAAAATATTTAGGAATCTACCTACTAAGACAGAGTAATTAAATGATCAAAACTGTAAAACTGTAATTCTTGCTCTTTTACATGGTCGTTGTCTTCCACTTGCCTGATTCTGGCCTTTAAAGCCTGGTTTTCCTTTTCAGTTTGGTCACACCGGTTTTGTAGATGCATGAATTTCTTTTCCATTATTTCCCACTTTTCCTCCCAGAAGGCTTCCATCTTTTTGGTCATTTCTGATTCAAATTTTTCATGGGTTTGTGGAGAGTTTCCATTTCCTTTGGAAGCTTTCTTAGCATTTTCTTGTATCGTATCTATCTCCTTGTATCGTATTCTATCTCCTCTGTATTTTGTATTTTGGCTCCATAGAATGTGTCCAAAGTAGCCCCTTTCTTCTTATTTTTCTTGGGATTTGGGGGCTTCTGTGCTTCTGTGGAGTTTGCCATCTCTGAATGGGGAGGATTAGCTTTTCTTATCTCTGTCTGGTGTTCAGAGGCTTTAGTCCTGGGCAGATTGTCGGTTCTATGAGCTTTCCCTGGGTTAAACTGAGTATACCTTAAGGCAATGATTTTCACTGGAACTGGAATGGAAGGGTCAGACCAGGGGGCCACACTCTCCCCTGGCTCTCTCTATTTCCCTGCTGCTAAGGTGCCCCCTTGACTGGACTGGGTCTGGTTGCTTTCTGGAAGTTGCCTTCAGAATAGCTGGCTGTGAGGCTGTCTTGCCTGCCCTGAGGGTTGCTGTTGTTTCAGACGACCCTGCTCTCTGAGGGGGGCGGGGCTGCGGCTTCCCAGAGCCTTGGACTCTGCGCTCCTACCCCTTAGGTCCGAGTGATCTTGGGTTCTGGCTTTTGAGGGGGGGCATACCTTTTGATCCAGGTCCAGGTCCAGGAGGAGGATTCCCAGGGTCTATGCTGTTGATCGTTTTGTATTTCGGCTCCTTAGGAGCTTATAGTTTGAGATTGGTCAGGAAGGGTTTCCGGAGATCTGAACTTTAGCTTTCTCTAAGCTGCCATCTTGACCAGAAGTCAAAAGGTCAAGAATATGAAGAGAAATAATGAAAAAAGTGAATGATGAGGGCCTAGCAGTAACAGATTTTAAACTGTACTATAAAGTTGTGGTCATCAAAGCAAATGGTACTGGCTAAGAGAAAGAAGAGTAGATCAATGGAATACATTATGGGTAAATGATCTCAGGAAGTTAGTGTTTGATAAACCCAATGTTCCCAGCTTTTGAGATAAGAACTAATTGAAAAAAAAATCTGGTAAAATTGGAAAACAGTATGGGAAAATTAAGATTTAGATCAATATCTTATAGGCTATACCAAGATAAGTTCAAAATGGGTAAATCACTTAAATATAAAAAGTGAAATCATAAATGTTAAGTGAACATAAAATAGCATATCCATCAGATATGTGGGAAAGGAAGGAATTTAAGACCAAGCAAGTGATAGAGAACATTACAAAATGTATAATGAATGACTTTGATTATAAAAAATTTAAAAGGTTTTGTATAAACAAAAGCAATGCAACCAAAATTAGAAGGAAAGCAACAAACTGGGAAAATATTTTTCACATGAAGAAATCAAAACTATCAATAAGAACATGCAAAAGTACTCTAAATCCCTTCTGATTAGAGAAATGCAAATAAAAACAACTCCGAGGTACCACCTTACATCTAGCAGACTGGCCAAAATGGCAGCAAAAGAAAATGATAAATGTTGCAGTGAATGTGGTAGAATTTGTACATTAATAATACACTGCTGGTAGAGTTGTGATTTGTTTCAACCATTCTGGAGGGCAATTTTGAATTATGTGCAAATTAATGCCTACCCTTTGATCCAGCCATATACCACCACTGGATTTGTACTGCAAAGAGATAATAGAGAAAAGTACTTGTACAAAAATATTTATGGCCTGATTTCTTTGTGGTGGCAAAAAATGGAAAATGAAGTGGTGTCCTTCAATTGGGGAATGGCTGAACAAATTTTGATATTTGATGGTGATGGAAAACTATTGTGCTCAAAGGAATAATAAACTGGAGGATTTCCATGTGAAATTAAATGACCTCCAGAAATTGATGCTGAGTGAAAGGAGCAGAACAAGGAGAACATTATATCCAGAGACTGATAAACTGTGGTACAATCTAAAGTAAACATCTCTACTAGCAGCAATGCGATATTCCAGGACAATGCAGTGGAACTTATGAAAAAGAGTCCTCTCCATATTCAGAGAAAGAAGTGTGGGCGCAGAAATGCAGGAGAAAAATATATATTCGATCACATAATTCAATGGGGATATGATTAGTACTTTGATGTTAAAAGGTCACTCTATTGCAAATATGAATAATATGGAAATAGGTTTTGAACAATGATACATGTATAACCCAGTGGAATTGCTTCTCAGCTCCCGGAGTAAGGACACAAGAGGGGTGAATCATATAACCATGGAAAATATTCTGAATAAAAACAAATGTAAAAAGATCTCTCTTTCCATCACACAAATGTTTGAAAAAATACCTTATTTTTTTCTTTTGATATTATATTATAATCAGTATAAATGGACACTGTATTTCCTCCTAACAGTCTTATGAGTGAAGTCCCAACATCATCCTTATTTTTAGAGATGAGGAAGTTAAGGAGTTGTTAACCTATATGTTCAGGCTAAGGAAACTATAAAGTTCCTAGGGCATGATGTAAATTAAGATTTTCTTAATTCCACATCCAATGTTCTATAGTAGCTAGCTATCTCATGAACTAATTTTGCTATGGATTTTCCTATTCAAAAAGTACTCAGTGAATTGGACAGTATTCTGTCCTCATTAGGGTATTTTATAGTCACTTTAACTGAAAGGGAGTATTGCCTTTATCACGGTATAGGAGTAAAGAGAAGTTCTTCTTCCCATGGGATGGCCTAGGGATCATCTATTTGGGCATAAAGCGTATTGAAAATCTTGATTACCTTAAAACATCTGAAATGATGGTGGTATTGATTGGCTAGGCCAATTTTCCTGTCTACCCTTTTCATGTTTTTCAGCTTTCTCTTAAATGATTTAATATTTATTGAGCATTAGCAAAGTGTCTGGCTGCTGCTGAGTGATTTTCACTGATAGCGGTTAACTAGACATTATTCTACCAGTCTGCAACACTGTAGTCAAATTTCATTCCTCTGTCATTCCAGTGGGCATCGCTCCCCATTACCTCCAGAGAATGCTGGATCTTATTTGGAGGCTGTGCAAAGCCATGCACCATGTCTGGCCTCTCCCAATTGGCTCACAAATTCTAAAACACATTAGCAAAGGCTAGCCATTTATTAGGATTTATGACTCTCTTCTTCCCATTCTGAAGGAAATCTTCCACAGACAGAATGAGTTATATTAAGAGAAAGGCAGGGTACTTAGAACATAAAAATCCTAGAATGAAAACCTCCTTTTCATGTCATTTGTTTCCATCAGAATTTTCTTTGAGAACATCTATTTGGATACAATGAACTTAGATATCCATTTTGCCATAAGAGATTTTTGATTATGGGAAAGGATATATGGAAAGCATTATTGCTGATTATCAGGAATTGTTTTTGAGTTAGCCATTAAGGAAAAGAAAAAAAAATCTAATAGATGTTTGGCTTTTCATATACTCTTCTTTTCTCTAGTTTGGATAAATCTGTAAGCATATATCAAAAACATATAAAGAAATTGCATGACAACTTCAGCAAAGAAGTCACTAACTTATGGACAGATGATATGGAAAGACATCACTTAGGTGGAGTTTAAGCGACTGGGTCTCTTAGCTATGACCACATAAAAGGTGATGGCTGAAGTACATTTCTAACAGGGTTACTTCCATGCACAATGGCTTTCCTAGACAATTTGCAAAAAAATTTGCATGAAGACAGGGAGCCATTGCTATCTCTGAAACTTTCCTCTCCAGTGAATATAAGATATTAGCTCTACCTACCTATCCTATAGAGAAGACCTAATTTTGGAGCTCTACATTTTGTTAAAAGTTAGCAATCATGGTTTAAATAATATCTACTAAATAATGATTCATACAGCAGATTCAAATTGTTTGAAGGATACAAATAGAAATGAATTGCATAAAAGACTATATGATTAGTGGAGGAAGAGAAATGAGATGTCACAAAAGTAATAGCTTAATATTAAATACAATTCTCTCAATTTTCACAGTATTCCACAATCTACATCTCCTATTGAAAGTACTGTGCTCCAATGTCAAAGAAGAAAAAAGGTGACTTATGTGTCAAAGACAAAGAGAATGTTTCTCAGCATGGACGAGAAATATCAACATACTTCAAATATCTATAATTGCTCAACATGTGAGATTCTAGTGAAATATAGCTTATCTTAATATTTTTCAAACTGGTCCATAGAATATTTGCACCCTGGGGGGTGTGCTATACAAAAATTTCAACTAAAAAATACCATCTAGGAGGCAGCTGGGTAGCTCAATGGATTGAGAGCCAGGCCTAGAGATGGGAGGTCCTAGGTTCAAATCTGGCCTCAGACACTTCCCAGCTGTGTGACCCTAGGCAAGTCACTTCACTCCCATTGCCTAGTCCTTACCACTCTTCTGCTTTGGAACCAATATATAGTACTGATTCCAAGATGGAAAGTAAGGATTTAAAAAAAAATAAAATCTAAAAGGAATTGCTTTTATTTCCAATTAGACAGAAGTTCCCTGAGATGTAAGGTAGGATAGGGGAAGAAGAAGTACTTCACTAACCTGAATTCTAACTCAAACCCTAGGTGTTTAGGGGTCAGAATTCATAAGACAAAAGCAGAGGCAAGGACAAGGGGACTCTTCCACCACTAACATATGGATTGATTCAATCAACCCCATATCACTCCTACTGAAAATTGTATCTTCTTTATTCCAAATGTAAGAGCGAAAGTATTTTAAAGAATGGGACTATTCTCTATTCAGTTGCTATAATGACACATTGGAGTATTATTTCTTCATTTTACAGATGAGAAATGTGAAGAATCACTGGTTACATGAAATATCCAGGGTCAAAAACTCTTTAAATGTAGGTGGTTGGTACTGAGGTCAGATATATTTAAATCCAAATCTAACACTGTATCCATCAGTCTACCCCCTCTGTTCTGAATAAAGCAAAGGGCATGATTGGATTTTTAGATTTCTGATTTAGCTCATTTCCCTTAAATCCAAAAATTTTAATAATTTTCACAGTATTCTACAACCTACATCTCCTATTGAAAGTACTTTGCTCCAATGTCAAAGAAGAAAAAAGGTGACTTATGGGTCAAAGACAAAGAGAATGTTTCTCAGCATGGATGAGAAATATCAACATACTTAAATTACCAATTCTTTCCTAGATACCTATTTAATTTCAGTAGGGGTTCCCTTTTAGAACTCTTCAACAAGGAAAGGTGCTGCATTCAGCTCTTCACAACTCTCAGTAGGTGTTATCTTTTCTCTCTACTGCATTCATCTCCCAGCAGGTGGCACTAGCCATCTCACACCATTGCTACTCTTATAGTACTTCAGGATTACAAATCTACAATTCTCTAGTTTCTTTGACATTGCTATATCTATTGAGTACCTCCAGCAGGTAGCATTGATAGTCCTTTATTTTTCCCTATATCAAAAGCCCCCTTATTTTCTTTTTTGACCTGAAGAATAGGATATTTCAGTGGCTCCATATTGAGGGAAGCAGGGAAGCTTAAACCTTGCTCCAAGAAGTGTATGGACTCTAACATCTTTTTGCTTTGTGCTACAACTCCTTACTGATAACTGGTATTAGAAAAAAAAAAGTTAACCCAAGGAACTGATCAGCTTTTTTTTGGGGGGGGGGGATTTTTGCATAAACTGTTTAAGGGGAAAAAAAAGTTCTGATACTCAAAATGTGTAGGGAAATAACACACGCAAAAAAAGGACAAACATCTTGTCCAAATGGTTTTTAGTATCGCAAAGGAATCAAGAAACATGAATAGTTTTCATCAGATATAATGGTAAAGTATTAATAATTGTATGAAAAAATTACTCAAGTCCTTAATAATAAGAGAAATGCAAATCAAAGCCACACATCACAGACTTTGAATAAAATTATACACACACACACACACACACACACACACACCTACCCATATATTTTGCTGGAAGGGTTGACTGTCAGAGAAGAGAGGAGATAAAGGAACATATTGGGAAATCTAGTTTCTCTTCCTATTCCTCTTGCATTTATACTGATTGGTAATCAACGCTTTAAGCCTAGTATATTGGGTTAGTCTTTTTATTGGTGGAGAAAATAATTACTGAAAGTTGTTTGCCTCTGTTACAAAAGGAGAGACCATTCTTGTTTCCTGTTTCAAGCCAAGGCATACAAGATTCCGTGTGTATATGTGTGTCCCTCAATTTCAGCTAGCTTCCCTAAAGACTTTGGAAAATTATCCATAATGTAAAATTAAGCTCTCTCTCTGTCTCTGTCTCTCTCTCTCTTTTTTTTCTCTCTTTCTCTTCAGTTGAGGGGAGATTTCTTAATTATTTTTGGCTAATTTAATAACTGTGTATTGTCAGGTATCCTAATCTAGTTAATTTTTCTGTTCTTTATTGTACATCTTCTTAGATAAATGGACCTGAGTACTATTCAGTCTATGTGATGGCAATTTGTGCAACTAAGATTTGTTTCAAGAAAGAAATTAAGACTTAGTTAAGTGTTACACTCTTTCCTTTCTTAAGGCATAACAACTGAAGAGGAAGTAGGTTTTGTTGACATGAGCAATTATTTTATTTTTTTCACGTTCACTTAAAAAAGCCTGTAGTAAGCTCTCAACATCCTTGTAAGACGGATTATACTGAAAAAAATATGTCTCCCATCTTTTTTGTTACTAGAAAAGGATCTTGTTCATATGTGGGGATATTTCGTGTAAATTCATGTATTTCTTGGGGAGTAAAAGGTATCCTATGTCTTAAAGTCACCACATCCCCATTCCGTCCTATTTCAGGTACTTCTCTTAGAGGAAACAGGCCTCTAGTTGAATTTTGCACCTGTGGGTCAGTTTGACAAGGACAGGTTTCTCTAGGAGGACAAGATCTCCCTTGCATTGGAATTTGGTTTTCTGTAGGAGAAGGAACATGAGAAGCTGGGATTGAAGGGGAAGGGTTTTGGGGATTAAATTCAGACAAGATTTGCACTACACGAGAGAAGCAGTCTGTTAACTGGGCTATAGGGAAGGTGTTTTCCATCTCTATTTCAGGGAAGGAAATTTCCTCATTCAAAGGTTCAGAAACAGGTCTGTTTCTGGTAGAGTGGTTGTTTGCCAATTGATCCTGTAAGAAACTTTTTAGATCTTCTAATTGGGCTTGCATTTTATCCTCAATTTTTCCTATTTTATCTTCCATATTTCCCATTTTATCCTCAAGTTTTTCTATTTTATTCTCAATATTTCCTATTTTATCCTCAATTTTTTCTATTGTATCCTCAATTTTTTCTATTTTATCCTCAATATTTTCTATTTTATCCTCAATATTTTCTATTTTATCCTCATTTTGTTTTATTTTATCCTCATTTTGTTTTATTTTATCCTCATTTTGTTTTATTTTATCCTCATTTTGTTTTATTTTATCCTCAATATTTTTTATTTTTTCATCTCTAAATATAGTATTGAGGAGTACAAAAATGACAGTACCTATTAATATAAAAATTTGGAGGTATCCTTCATTCCTCAATGCCCCTACTTCTTCAGCTGCCATATAATTGTCAAAGAATGTAGTACTCAATTATATATATATATATATATATATATATAGTAATTTCACAAAACACGTGGGGAGCAGGGCAAAGCAACAAACTTTCCACAGGGTTTTTTTTTTTTTTTAATGCAGGAAGTTGTTCCTTAAGGGAAAGGATATTTAGAAACAGCTCTTCCAGCCAGGAGTTTAGAGTCCTGTTGCTGAGATTTAAAACAGCTGTTTTCTGTCTATCAGAGTCACACAGCTGGGAAGTATCTGAGGTCCGATTTGAACCCAGGACCTTCTGTCTCTAGGCCTGGCTCTCAATCCGCTGAGCTACCCAGCTGTCCCTTAAGATTAAAGGGAAGAAAAAGAAAAAACTGCTGATTCCAATTTAACTTAAGGAGAAAAGAGAAAAAGTTTTTTTATACTCACGTGTTCTAGCAGCTGTGTCTTTAAGCCAAGTTTTTTGTTAAAAAAAAAGGACTAAGTGGTGAGACGGTATAGTAAAAAGGCAAGGAATTTCAAAAGTTTTATTGAGAGGATTCTTTAGACTCCTGTGTTGTCAGCCACAATGTGACAAGGGAATCACTTTAAAAGACTGATATATATTAATTTAAGGCCGCCAAGGAATCAGCTATGTAATTCCTAAATGAAAAACTCAAGTCAGCCGTCAGCCTTTTTTGGAGTTTAATTACAATAGGAGTAAGAAAGGAATTAGAGATAGAGAGAGAGAAAAAGGGAGAGAAGGGAATAGGGCTTAAATACCCCTTCTGTTTAGGCTGGGCCAAAAGGCCCAAGCCCTTAGATAGCTGGGGCAAAGAAAAGAGATCAGTCCCTATTACTCACGTGACCAAAATGGAGAAACATTCTCAGAGGCCCCCACCTTCAGCTTCCTTCAGAGCAAGCCTTCTCAGAGCCCACAGGAAACACACCGACCAACTCTCCACCTCCCCTGGAGTCTTCAGACCCCCTATCTTTAAGGAAAACCCTCCAAGTTCCTCCCCTCAGTTCTCCCATCTACCAATCACTGTTCATCAATTTCCCTGTGCCAATGGAGGCTCTAGCTTAACCCAGGACCGCCCAGAGGTTTCTGGCTTTTGCACATGTCTGTTGAAGGTCATATTTTCAAATGATTAAATCTTTACTCCTTTGCTACAGCCCTTTCTAAATCCTGTTAACCTGAGTAGGGTAGAGATTGGAATAATTAAATTTTGATCTAGGCTGCAGCCCTTACTCAATCCTATTAGGACTGAATAGGGTGGAGATTTATTCCAAGTATCTCCATTGTATCAATTCTAAAATCAATCAAGACTCAAAGAAATTCCTGTTCTATGCTTAAGCATAGGTCAAAGTCCTTTCCATTGTTCAGCAAAGGGTTTCTGTCCTAAAGTAATCTGAAGAAGGGAAGAGAAGGAACCTCCCATGCCAATGGGGTTCCCATTCCAATAGACTATCAGTAAGAAATTTTCCAAGTATGAAATATCCCAATGGTGAAATTTCCAACATTTATAAGTCTAAGGAAATTTGAGGTTTACACTTTGTAATCTTTTTTTTTCTAATTTTACCAAAAAAAAGACATTTTGGGGAAAGAGGCAAGATGGTGGTGTAGAAGCAGCAAAAGGTCAGACCTCTGAATACCCTTCCTTACCATTTACAAACTAGATGCTCCTGTGGGACTGAAAATCAAACTTAACAAAAAGACAGAGAAAAGGAACTCTCCTGCTGGACTCAATCCAAAAGGTACACCCCCCAAAAGCCAGAATTCAAGAACACTTGGGTTTAAGGGGAAGGAAAAGGAAGGTTCCAGGACCCCTCCCACCCCACCTAGAGTGCTAAGCCTCCAGTAGCAGTGGGAACCTCTGGGCAAGCAAAGGAGCTTGTCTGGAGGGTGAACCTTGTGGGCAGGGCTGTGTCAGGCTCAAAGTGTCAAACACAGGTGGTGGGGAAGGAGCTGGAGAGGGAGCACAGAGCAGGCAGCCTGGTCAGAGTGGTAGAGACCCTCCATATTGCTCCAGCATTCAAGGACTTTTTGGCCTCAGAGCACATCCAGATCAACCCAGCTGAACTTAATCCCATCAACAGTCTTCAGATTTCAGGGTGTCCAACACCTCTCCCCACAGACTGCTAAACTTTAATCCAATCAAAAGCCTCCATAGGACAGGAAAGTTGAAACTCCAACACCCCTCCTCCAAAGGCTACATGGAGAGATGTTCTATCAAAACTCCAATAGGGGAGACTGACAGAAAACCTCAAAACCAAAAAATTGAGAGGAGCAAGAGCACAGACAAATATGGGGAGTAAAGAAGGGGTAAATATGAGCAAATAACAGAAAAACAAGAAAGAAATTATAATAGACAGCTTCTACACAGGCAATAAAAATGAGCAAATGGAACAGAGGAGGAGGGATCATCAAATGATAAATCAAAAATCCTAGTGAATTGGATACAAGATTTGGAAGAACTCAAAATGCAAATCAAAACACAATTAAGAGAGGCTGAGGACAATTGAGAAAAGAACTTATGAAACTAAGATTTGTCATCTGGAAACAGAAAATAGTGTCTTGAAAGCCAAAATCAACCAGGCTGAAAATGAGACAAAGGAGATGAAAGATGAGGGAAAGAAGATGAAAGATGAGGCAAAGGAAATGAGAGATGAGGTAAAGAGGATGAAAGATGACTTTCAAAGAAAATCAGAACAGAAGAAGAAGGATGACCAAATAGCCAGGAACGAAATCCAGTCTTTAAGAACCAGAATACAACAACCAGAATTAAGTGACCTCACAAGGCAGCAGGACATTATAAAACAAAACTAAAAGAAGGAAAACATTGAGGAAAATATGAAGCATCTCATTCACAATACAGAAGAGTTAGAAAATCAATCAAGGAGAGACAATTTAAGAATCATTGGTCTACCAGAAGACCATGGCAAAAGAAAAAGTCTGGACATAATACTATAGGAAATTATTCAAGAAAACTGCCCCGATATTCTAGAAACAGAAGGAAAAGTGGAGTTTGAAAGAATTCACAGATCACCTCCTGTACTTAATCCCCAACTGACAATACCCAGGAATGTTATAGCCAAATTCAAGAACTATCAGAACAAGGAAAAAAAATTTACAAGCTGCCAAGAAGAAGTTATTCAGATACCATGGAACCACATTGAGGATAATGCAGGATCTGGCTGAATCTACACTGAAGGACTGAAAGGCATTGAATATGATATTATGGAAAGCAAGGGAACTAGGTCTACAACCAAGAATCAACTACCCAACAAAACTGACTATATTCTTACAGGGGAAATTATGGAATAATAAAAAATAATTATATAATATATATATATATATAATATATAATAATAAAAAAATAATAAAAATAAAGGAATTCCAAGAAATTGTAAAGAAAAGATAAGAAGGGAACAGAAAATTTGATGTTCAAGCAAAAAACTCAAGAGAATCATCAAAAGATCATTAAAAAAGAGGGAAAAAAGAAAAAAAAGACAAAACCACACAAAAAAACCACTTTTTTAAAGAGACTCAATAAGTTAAAATGATATGTATCCATATAAGAAAAGAGGTCATTGGTAATTTTTAAAAACTGTTGTTTTGACCTGGGCACTTAGAAGAATTACACTTAGAGGGAACAGTGACAAACTGTATAGGATGAAATAACAAGACATAAATAGGTATATAGATATATGTATGCATAAATACATATACGTATATATATATATATATAACTAGAGCTAAAAATGAGATTAATACTAAAAGAAATGGGAAAATAATCAAAAGGGGGTAAACTTCTATGTCACAAAGAAGCTTATGGTGGGAGCTGGGAGAACATCAATACACTGGAAGGGTAAAGAGGTTGGAGATAGGAAATACTGTAAAAAATGATTTCAATGTTGTGACCTAAACTATATTAGTTATGGGTCACCAAGGGATATCCCAAATAAAAAACCCAAGACTGCTGGATATTTATGGTGATTTTAATTAATATAGATGAAAGAAATTAAGGAGAAGGGAGAAAGGAAAAGGTGTAGGATTTCTCCCACCTGGTCTGTGCCAGGAAGAAGATTAGAGACTTCTAGGAAGAAAAATTTTGGAGAGTAAAGGAGGAAGGAATCAGCCTGAAATCCAAGAGGGCTCAGCTAAGGTGCCTGAAGCTGAATTAGCCATTGGCCAATCTCACTGCCAAAACCCAGACAAAGAGCTGCCACCATGCCAAGATGTTGGAAAACTTAGCACACTGCAAGCCAGAGCCACATCTCTGGGGAAGAGGCCAAAGAGAGGAAATGATGCAAAATATATGGACAGTTATACTTCAGTTTCCTGTGTCTCATTTGTACCAATGGTAACTTAGCTTGACTTAGGACAGCCCAGGGGTCTGTCAGTTGTTTCTGCACATGTCTGTTAAAGGCCATCCGCCAGAATACTTAATCCTTAAGTATGGGTTTAGACATTCCTGATTTTGTTAAAGAGAGTGTCCTCATTGTTACAATCAGGACATAGCTGAATCCAATCTTCACAATACTCATCTCTTATGTGCATTGAAATTGACACAAAGAAGGAAGAACAATCCAATCCATTGGGGCAGAGAATATTTCCGCACCATATAGGGGAGTAGAAGGGTAACAAAAGGACTGGTGGGGAGGGAAGCAGTATAAGGGAGGGAGAGGGTGGGGGTAGTTTTAAAAAGACTGTAAAGGAAATAAGGGGGATATAAGAAGGAAGGGATATAGAAAGATTAGTATAATAAGGGTGAGAATTAGGGGGACTGATTAAAAACAAATATAAGAAGGAAATAGTGAAAGAAGAAAAGGCAGAACTAGGAGTAGAAATCAAAATGCTGAGAAATACACAACTAGTAATCATAACTCTGAATGCGAATGGAATGAACTCACCCATAAAATGCAAGTGAATAATAGAGTGGATTAGAATCCAAAGCCCTACCATATGCTGTCTACAAGAAAAAAAAACATAAGGAAGGTAGATATGCATAGGATAAAAGTAAGAGGATGGAGGCAAATCTAAGGGGTATCAATTGATAAAAAGAAGTCAAGTGTCACAATCATGATATCTAAAAAGCCAAAGTATATATATACACATATATATATATATATATATATATATAAAATTAAAAGAGATAGGGAAGATAATTACATTATGCTAAAATGCAGTCTAGACAATGAGGAAATATCAGTACTCAACATATATGCACCAAATGTCATAGCATCCAAATTTCTAAAGGAGAAACTAGTGGAGCTCAAGGATGAAATAGATAGAATAACTATACTAGTGGGAGATCTCAACCTTCCTCAATCTGAACTAGATAAATCAAATAAAAAAATAAATAAGAAAGAGGTAAGAGAAGTAAATGAAATCTTTGAAAAATTTGAATTAGTAGATATGTGGAGAAAAGTAAATAGGGAAAAAAAAGAAAACACCTTCTTTCCAGCAGCACATGGTACATTCACAAAAATTGACCATGAATTAGGGCATAAAACATTGCAAACTAGTGCAAAAGAGAAGAAATAATAAATGCAATCTTCTCAGATGACAATGAAATGAAAATAATAATTAGTAAGGGTATAAGAAGAGGTAAATGAAAAATTAATTGGTAATTAAACAATACGATTCTCCAAATCCGGTTACTCAAAGAATAATTCATAGAAACAATTAATAATTTCATTGAAGAAAATGACAATGATGAGACTGCCAAAGCAGTACTCAGGGGGAAATTTATATCCTTGAGTTCATATATTAACAAATTAGGGAGTGCAGAGGTCAATGAATTGGGCATAAAAATTAAAAAACTAGAAAGTGAACAAATTAAAAATTCTCAGATGAAGAATAAATTAGAGATCCTAAAAATCAAAGGAGAAATTAATAAAATTGAAAGCCAAAGAACTATTGATTAATTGAATAAAACTAGAAGCTGGTACTTTGAAAAAACACATAAAATAGACAAAGTACTGGTAAGTGTTATTTAAAAAATGAAAGAAGAAAATCAAATTGACAGTATCCAAAATGAAAAAGGAGACCTCACCTCTAATGAAGAGGAAATTAAGGCAATCATTAAAAACTTTAATGCCCAATTATATGGCAACAAATGTGGCAATCTAAGTGATAAGGATAAATACTTATAAAAATATAAATTTCCTAGACTAACAGAGGAAGAAAGAGATTACCTAAACAACCCCATATCAGAAAAAGCAATTGAACACGCCATCAAAGAACTCCTTAAGAAAAACTCCCCAGGTCTAGATGGATTCACAAATGAATTCTATCAAACATTTAAAGAACAACTAATCCCAATATTATACAAACTATTTGATAGAATAAGCAAAGAAGGAATTCTACCAAATTCATTTTATGACACAAATATGATACTGATCCCAAAAGCAGGCAGGTCAAAAACAGAGAAATAAAACTATAGATCAATCTCTTTAATAAATATAGATGCAAAAATGTTAAATATGATACTAGCAAAAATTCTCCAGCAAGTCATCACAAGGGTTATTCACTATGACAAGGTAGGATTCATACCAGGAATGCAAGGATTGTTCAATATTAGGAAAACCATCCACATAATTGACCATATTAACAAGCAAACTGACAAAAACTGACAAAAATCACATGATTATCTCAATAGATGCAGAAAAAGCCTTTGATGAAATTTTACAACACCCATTCCTATTGAAAACACTAGAAAGCATATTAATAGAAGGGTCTTTCATAAAAATAATAAATAGTATATATCCAAAACCATCAACAAACCTCATCTGCAATGGGGATAAACTAGAAGCCTTCCCAATAAGATCAGGAGTCAAACAAGGATTCCCATTATCACCTCTATTATTTAACATGGTACTAGAAACACTAGCAATAGCAATTAGAGAAGAAAAAGAAATCAAAGGTATTAAAATTGGCAATGAAGAGACCAAGCTATCACTCTTTGTGGATTGTAAAAAATAGACTCGAATACAGGACTACAATCCCCACAAGCCTTTGCTCCACTTCCCCAAAATGCTTTGTAATCTCATGCAATTCTGAGGTGGGCCGAGATTGATGAAGGATTTAAGCTGGTGGCAAAGGTTTTTGGGCCTCTTTTTGGACTTCCATTTTGGAGCAGAGGCATCTATTCCATGATGTGAGGTTATTTTGTCTAGGTCTCTGGCCTAGGCACATGTTTCTTACTTGTATATTCTTTAATCCTTAATCCTTAATAAACCTCTAAAAAATATAATACTCCTTGCATAGAGAAACTAATTTCTACCTGCCTCAGTCTCCGTAAATTTTAACTGTTACAGATGGCGACCACTAGATTGGATGCAAATTTTTCAAATTTTTTAGCCTAGATAATGATTTTTTTAAAGCCACATTTCTCCAAGATGCTCTTTAGAAAAAGATCTTGATCAGCTCTTGCCTGCAGCCCTCTCCGGCTCCTGCTTCTGCTCCTGGCCTCTCACCTGGGTGCCGAGCTCCCGGCCCTACCTGTCTGCACTCCTGCTCTTGGCCCTACCCACCCCAGCGGTCTGTCTCTCACCCATCTGGCCTCCGACCCAGACGACTCATCACCCCAGTCCCAGACCCACGAGCGTGACCCCAGCCAGCTCATCACCCAGATCCTTGGAGCAGATTGTTGAGGACTCATTGCGACCAGCTGGTAACAGTATTGGCCTTGTGGGTGGAGGGGAGAGACAAGAAGGAAAGGAGAACGGATAATTTTCCCTTAGGCTAAGCCTCCACGTGGATGGGGATATTGACCACAGGGGGTTAATAGCAGCAGAGAGAGAAGAAACAAGACTTTTCAAACAGACTTTTAAGCAATGGGCTAATTTAAAGGATACCTTTTGACTGTTCTGGTAATTTCATTGATTTCACCTGCGTGCCAGAAGAAAGATTCAGCCCAAAGATTCAACTTTAACTTTGAAGGGGCAAATGGGTGGCTCAACGAACTGGGAGCCAGACCTGAGGACATGTGGTCCCAGGTTAAAATCTGGCCTCAGATACTTCCCAGCTATGGGGCCCTGAGCAGACCCCTTAGACCCCATTGCTTAGCCCTTACCACTCTGCCTTCTGACAATAGGCATTTAAATGTATAAACCCCCAAGGAACTTTGAAGAGACTAAAGGCTATATTCTAAGGCATTTCAGACTCCAATGGTTTATAAAAATCTCTGTATTCTATTGCATTTTTGTTATGGTTTAACTTTGTGATTTTAAGTTCATATATTACTGGATTCAATATTCTCTTACACTGAAGGTTGATTGAATTTATTTTGAATGTACTGAGTTTTGAAATTCTGTTGTTTTTCCCCTATAACTGTGCTGAACAAATATTATTGTAATTTAGCCCATATAAAAAAAACAGCCTTTCTACTTTGACTTTGTAAATTATCACATAGATGGACTTCAGGTCTGGTTATAATTGTATAAAAACCTTGGAAAAATTTAATGTGCTAAATACCTCAAATGATTTTAAGGGTTTTTTAAATATGATTTTTGGAATTTTTTTAACAATCTCTGGTTATTTTGCCTACCCCTACCATGAGGTAAGGCCCATTCTAGTAGCTAAAGTGAAATGTATTTTATAAAACCCAGACCTTCCCACATGTGAATGGAAGTTGGGCAGTTAATCTCAGGGTATTTGTATCCCTAAAAGCCTCCAAAAGGAGCACCCCTTTATTCATACTCTTCAGCTCACTACTTTACTTGCACCAGAATGATATCTAGATTTCTTGATTATGTTCTTAACCCAAGATGAGTTTTACTTTGTTTAAAAAAATGTTTAAATACCAAGGTTGAAAGATTGCTATGTTTGTAAAAATTGTGACAAATGTCCATCAATTCATAGGTTTTAAAAATGTCCTACAGCAACTTATGTGAAATATGAAAGTGTGTTTGTTTGCTATTGTAATTAATTGGGCTATTGAGAATTTTTGGGATTTTGGTAACTACGTATTTGTACTACTGTATTTTTTAAAATGAAAAAATTGTTAACCTTGTTCAATTCATTTGCCTTCTACTCACAGTGATCATGGCCAGATATTAAGAGGAAATGGATCTCATTTTTGGTGAGAAAGCCTTGCATTTTATATTTTCTTAGCTGACACAGAGTGTCAATGATTATAAGCTATATTTTTGAATTTTTTAAAGGTCTTTTATTATTATATTTTTCTTGCATGTGCAATATACTTTTTCAGTTTTTTTTTATTTTTTCTCTCTTTTTTATATTTAAAGCACATGTCACCAGCATTAAGGTTTTGATTTTTCAGTACTACAAGTTTGAAATACATTTGTCAGAGCATGCCCAAAAAGCTTGTGACTATAAAAAATGATGCCACTAATTATTGAAATAAATTCTGGGACTTTGCTTAATGATTCTGTCTGATTCCAGGACAAGATATACACACAAGAGCCATTGCACAGAGCCAAAGAAAAGCCAATCCAGGATGGATTGATGCACTCCTAGGCCAATACAAAGGTCTTGAACCTAGTGTGAAGACTTGAGGTTACTGTGTTTATCATTGCTAGACATAGGCTTTCCTTGTGTCCACACTTACTCTGAAGATACTCACA
Source organism: Monodelphis domestica (assembly GCF_027887165.1). Lineage (NCBI taxonomy): Eukaryota > Metazoa > Chordata > Mammalia > Didelphimorphia > Didelphidae > Monodelphis > Monodelphis domestica. Next base: position 243,713,549 of record NC_077231.1, read on the forward strand.
GAGGAGTATCCCCAAAACTTGGCTCCTACTTGGCTTCTACGATCTGGTCCCTTTCTTTTCTGCCTCTCATAGTGTGGTACCTTTCTGTAGTCCTGGCTACTGACTGGGTAAATGCATCATTGCTTAGATCATTTTGATTGGGCCCTTTGCTTAGATCATTTTGATTGGGCCCCGATTCAAGGACCTGTTATAGATTTATTTTTCTTTTACTTGGAATTTTTACACATAAGACTTTGATAGTCTATATTTTCATCCAGAAATTTTTCTTTTTTTCTTTTGTTTTTTCTGATGTCTTTTAATATTTCTTGCCAATTGATTCATATACCTCATACCTCAGCCATGCATCCCTAAGTGATCCTGTATTTGTCAATCACCCTCTTAACAGGGAGAATGTAAAAAATATCATTATTTAAATTGAAAAGTTTAAAGTCCTTTTGAGGAGAATTTTAGGTAAAGAAGATTCTACCTCTCTGAATCCAGAACTGAACTGTTGGAGAAGCCACCATGAAGAAGCCTCCAGACCACAAGTTGCACAAAACTGAACTTTGGGTATGGTTGATTGAACATTTATCTGTATGTAAACTTTTATGCCAAAGGGGACTGCCCCCTAACTGGCTTTCTGTCAATGTGTCCAGTAATTATTGGTTTTGTTCTTTTCTTTCTCTTATCCTCAAATTACTGTAATCTTTAAATTGATTATGTTTTTATGATCCTGTGGGGAAGGACTTCTTCCCAGAGGATCAAGCAGGGGAATGTAAAAAATAGACTCGAATACAGGACTACAATCCCCACAAGCCTTTGCTCCACTTCCCCAAAATGCTTTGTAATCTCATGCAATTCTGAGGTGGGCCGAGATTGAGGAAGGATTTAAGCTGGTGGCAAAGGTTTTTGAGCCTCTTTTTGGACTTCCATTTTGGAGCAGAGGCATCTCTTCCATGATGTGAGGTTATTTTGTCTAGGCCTCTGGCCTAGGCACATGTTTCTTACTTGTGTATTCTTTAATACTTAATCCTTAATAAATCTCTAAAAAAATAATACTCCTTGCAGAGAGAAACTAATTTCTACCTGCCTCAGTCTCCCTAAATTTTAACTGTTACAGAATGATATGATGGTCTACTTAAAGAATCCTAGAGAATCAACAAAAAAGCTAGTTGAAATAATCAACAACTTTAGCAGTCTCAGGATACAAAACAAACCCGCATAAGTCATCAGCATTTCTATATATCTCCAACCCATTGCAGGAGCAAGAATTAGAAAGAAATACCATTTTTAAAATCACACTAGACAATATAAAATACTTAGGAATCTATCTGCCGAGACAAACAAAGGAACTATATGAACACAACTACAAAACACTCTCCACACATTTTAAACTAGACCTAAACAATTGGAAAAACATGATGGCTCATGGGTAGGATGAGCTAAAATAATAAAAATGACAATCCTGCCCAAATTAATTCACTTATTTAGTGCCATACCCACTGAATTACCAAAAAAACCCTTTTTATTGAATTAGAAAAAAAATAGCAAAGTTCATTTGGAAGAACAAAAGATCAAGGATATCCAGGGAAATCGTGAAAAAAAAAATACTAGTGAATGAAATCTTGCAGTCCCCTATCTCAAACTATACTATAAAGCAGTGGTCATCAAAACAATTTGGTACTGGCTAAGAGACAGAAAGGAGGATCAGTGGAATAGACTAAGGGTAAATGACCTCAGAAAGACAGTCTATGATGACCCCAAGATACCAGTTTTGGGGACTAAAACCCACTTTTTGATAAAAACTGCTGGGAAAATTTGAAGGCAGTATGGGAGAGATTAGGTTTGGATCAACATCTCACACCCTACACCAAGATAAATTCAGAATGGGAGAATGACCTTAATATAATGAATGAAACAGTAAGTAAATTAGGTTAACACAAAATAATATACTTGTCATATCTTTGGGAAAGGAAAGACTTTAAAACCAAGCAAGAACTAGAAAAAATCACAAAATGTAAAATCAATAATTTTGACTGCATCAAATTAAAAAGTTTTTGTACAAACAAAACTAATGTATCCAAAATCAGAAGGGAAACAACAAATTGGGAAATAATCTTCATTAGAAAAATTTTTGAGAAAGGTCTAATTACTCAAATTTATGAAGAGCTTAATCAATTATACAAAAATCAAGTCATTCTCCAATTGGTAAATGGGCAAGGGATATGAATAGGAAATTTTCAGTTAAAGAAATCAAAATGATTAATAAGCACATGAAAAAGTGTTCTAATTCTCTTATAATCAGAGAAATACAAATCAAAACAACTCTGAGGTGTCACCTCACACCTAGCAGATTGGTTAATATGACAGCAAAGTAAAGTATTGAATGCTGGAGGGGCTGTGGCAAAGTGGAGACATTAATTCATTGCTGGTGGAGTTGTGAATTGATCCAACCATTCTGGAGGGCAATTTGGAACTATGTCCAAAGGATGCTAAAAGACTGTCTCCCCTTTGGTCCAGCCATAGCACTGCCAGGTTTGTACCCCATGGAGATAATATGGAAAAAGACATGCACAAAAATATGCATAGCTGAGCTCTTTGTGGTGGCAAAAATTTGGAAAATGAGAGGAATGCCTGAACAAATTGTGGTATATGTTGGTGATGGAATACTATTTTTCTCAAAGGAATAATAAAGTGGAGGAATTCCATGGGGTTTGGAACAATCTCCAGTAATTGATACAGAGTGAGAGGAGAAAAATAGGAAAACATTGTACACAGTGACTGATACACTGTGGTACAATGAACATCCTAGTGCTAACAGCAACATGGAAATAGGTTCTTATCAAGTACACAAGTAATACTAAATGAGATTGCATGTCGGCCTGCAGAAAGGGTGGGTTCAGGGGAGGGAGGGATATAATGTGATTATTGTAACCAAAAAAAAAATTAAATTAAAAAAACATTTTGGTATTTTGATAGATATAGCACTGAATAAGTAAATTAATTAAAGTAGGATTGTCATATTTATTATATATATTATAATATTTATGTATATACATTATAGCTATATTATATAGCTCATACCACCAATTAGGAGTTGAAATTATTCCAATTGTTTACAACTAGTTTTATTTGTGTGGAGAATGTTTTATAATTATGTTCATATAATTTCTGAATTTGTCTTAGCAAGTAAATTCCCTGGTATTTTATGTCTTCCAGAGTAGTTTTAAAAGGAGTTTTTCTTTCTAACTCTTGCTGCTGGGTTTTGTTAGAAATATAGGAAATCTGATGTTTTATATGGGTTTATTTTGTACCCAGCAAGTTTGCTAAAGTTATAGAATGATTCTATTAGCTTTTTAGAGGATTTTTTTAGATTCTCTAGGTATACCATTATGTCATCTGCAAAGAGTGATAGTTTCATTTCCTCATTGCCTACTATGATCCCCTCAATTTCTCTGTCTTCTCTAATTGCTACTGCTTGCATTTACAGTACAATATAAAATAATAGAGGTGATAATGGGCATCTCTGCTTCACTTCTGATCTCATTGCAGAGGATTCTTGCTGATGGTTTTTAATAAATGGTGTTTATTATTTTGAAGTAAGGCCCTTTTATTCATATATTTCTTGTGTTTTTAATGAGTGTGGGTGTTGAATTTTGCCAAAGGCTTTTTCTCCATCCATTGAGATAATCCTGTGATTTCTGTTGGTTTGATTATTGATATGGTCAATTATGTGGATGGTTTTCCTAATGTTAAGCCATCCTTGAATTCCTGGTATAAATCCCACTTGGCCTACTCAATAATCCTTGTGACAACTTGTAGTCTTTTAGGTAGTATTTTATTTAATATTTTTTAGATCTTTGTTCATAAAGTATATTGGTCTATAATTTTCCTTCTCTGTTTTTGGTGTTCCTGGCTTGAGAATCAATATGATACTTGTTTCCTAAAAAATAATTTGGTACGATTCCTTTGCCTATTTGTAAAATAGTTTGTAGAACATTGGGATTAATTGGTCTTTAAATGTTTGGTAGAATTTACTTGCGAATCCATCTGCCCTGAGGAATTTTTCTTAGGGAGTTCTTTGATGTTTTGTTAAATTTCTTTTTCTCATATGGGATTATTTAAATATTCAATTTCCTTTTTTTTAAACCCTTACCTTCCATCTGAGAATCAATACTGTGTATTGGTTCTACAGTATAAAAATGGTAAGGGCTAGGCAATGGGGGAAAAGGGACTTTCCAAGGGTCACACAGCTAGGAAGTGTCTGAGGCCAGATTTGGACCCAAGATCTCCTGTCTTTGGGTCTGGCTCTCAATCCACTGAACTACTCACTTGTCCCCCTCAATTTCTTCTTCTGTTAATCAAGGTAATTTATATTTTTGTAAATATTCATCCATTTCACCTAGATTGTCATATTTATTTTCAAATGATTGGGCAAAATAGTTCTTAATAATTACCTTAATTTCATCTTCATTCAAGGTGATATCACCCTTTACATTCATGATATTGCTAATTTGGTTCTCTTTTTTCTTCATTAGATTAACATATACTTTTTTTTCAAAATACCAGCTCTTACTCTTACTTATTATTTCAATAGTTCTTTTACTTTCAATTATATTCATTTCTCCTTTGATTTTTAGGATTTCCAATTTAGTATTTATTGAGAGTTTTTAATTTGTTCTTTCATTGTTATTATTTGTTTGTTTTAGTTGCATGCCCAATTTGTTCATCTCTTTCTCATTTTTGTTAACATGGGCAGTGTAGGATATAAATTTTCCCCTGATTTCTTCTTTTTCTTTATTCCATGAATTTTGATATGTTGTTTCTTCATTGTCATTTTCTTCAATGAAATCATTAACTGTTTCTATGATTTGATCTTTCATCAACCAGTTTTGGAGAATCAGATTATTTGATTTCCAATTAATATTTATTTACCTCTCCATGGACACTTACTAATTATAATTTTTATTACAATATGTCTTTAAAAAGTCACATTTATTAGTTCTCCCTTTCTGAATTTGTTTGCAATATTTTTATGCCCTAGTATGGTCAATCTTTGTGAATATAACAATGCTACTGAAGAAAGGGTATATTCCTTTTTATTCCTATTTATTTTTCTCCATATATCTATTAAGTCTACTTTTTCCTAAGATTTTATTCACATTTCTTACTTTTTCTTATTTATTTTTTGGTTTGTTTCATCTAGATCTGATAGAGGAAGGTTGAGGTCTCCCAATAGTATAGTTTTGCTATCTATTTCCTCCTTAAGCTCCAATAGTTTCTCCATTAAAAAACTGGATGCTATATAGCATTTGGTGCTGACATATTGAGTAATCATATTTCTTCATTGTCTATACTGCCTTTTATCAGGATGTTATTCCCTTACTTATCTCTTTTAATCAGATCCGTTTTTACTTTGGTTTTGTCAGATATCATGATTGTAACTCTTGATTTCTTTTTCTCAGTTGGTGCCCAATAAATTCTGCTCTAGCCTCTTACCTTTAACCTACCAGTGGGTCTACCAGTGTCATATATGTTTCTTGTAGATAATGTATAGTAGGATTTTCATTTTTAATCCACTTTCTTATCTGCTTCTGTTTTATGGGTGAGTTAATCCCATTCACATTCAGAGTTATGATTACCACCTGTGTATTATGCGTAATTTTGATTTCCTCTTTTTGTCCTTCCCTTTCTTGTTTCACCATTTCCTTCTACATCAGTGCATTGCTTTTAACCAGTCCTCCTTTTCCACACCCTTATTTTATTTTCCTTCCCACCCCTTCCATTCTTATTCCCCTTTGATTTCTCTTTAAGGTCTATTAATTGCCCCCCCAACAACTGCTTCCCTTTTTAATATTCCTCACGCCACTCCAACCTTCATTATTCCCTTTCAAACTTCCATATAGGGAAATATAAAATTGAATGTCCCAATAGATCTGGCAGTTGTTCCCTCTCAGAACTAATTCTACTGAGAGTAATATTTAAGTATTACCACAATCTTTCTCCCCTTCTCATCATAGTATTCTTCACAAACACCCTCCACTCCGTATACCTCTTTATGTGGTATAATTTATTCTATTTTTCTTATTGCTTCGAGGTCCCCTTAGTACCATCCTCTTTTTTGTCCTCCCCAAATTTATTTTTATATATCATCTTAAAAAGCATAATACCACAACCTCTGACTATGAATATTCCTTCTATCTACTCTCATAAGGAATAATTTTTAAGCTTTACAGATGACATTTTCCATATAGGAGTATAATCAATTTGACCTCATTAAGGCCCTTAAAACTTTTTTCCCTCTTTCTAGTTTACCTTTTTATGATTCTATTGAATTTTTTTATTTGGAACCAAATTTTCCATTTAGTTGAATCTTTTCTTTAGGAATGCTTTGAAATCTCCTATTTTATTAAATGTCTATACTTTACCCTGAATGTATATAGTCAATTTTGATGGGTAGGTGATTTTTGGTTATAAACCCAATTCTCTTGCCTTCCTGAATATCATATTTCAAGCCTTATTGTCCTTTAGTGTGAAGGTCAACAGATTCTGTGTAATCCTCACTGGGGCTCCTTGATATCTGAATTATCTCTTTTTGAATGCTTACAGTACTTTCTCCTTGACCCAGAAGCTCTTTAATTTGACTATAATATTCCTGGGGGTTGTCTTTTGGGAATTTAATGTAGGGAATGATCTATGGATTATTTCAATGACTATTTTATTCTCTTGTTCAAAAATATCAGGGCAGTTTTCTTGGATAATTTCTTATAATATGATGTCAATATTTTTATTTTTTCTAATCTTCTGGGAAGATCAATAATTCTCTGTTTTCCATGTTATTTCACTTTTCAAAGAGATATTTCATGTTTCCTTATTTTTTTTCCTTTGATTTTGCTTTATTAATTCTTGCTATCTTGTGAGATCAATAGGTTCTTCTTGGTCAATTCTAGTCTTTAAAGACTGATTTTCAGCTATGTTTTTTTTTTAATTTTCCTTTTCAATTTGGTCTAGCCTGCTTTTTATAGCTTCTAGCAGGTCAATTCTGGCCTCCAGTTTGCTTATTACTTCATCTGATTTCTATGCTTCTTTTTCCATATGGGCAATTTTGTCTTTTTTAAGATGTTGTTTTCTTTTTTTATTATTTTCATTCTTTTTTCCCACTTTTCTTCTCATTTTTCTTCTATGTTTCTTACTTGGTTGTTGAACTCCCCTTTGAGTTCCTTGAGGGCTTGTGACCAATTTCCATGTGTTTTAAAGTTTGGATGTGTTTTCTTTTTGTCACTCTCTGCTGTTGCTTATGTATTTTTCTCTTTTCTCCATAGAAATTTTCGAGGATCAAGAAGTTGGTGTTTGTTGTTGTTTTGCTTTAGCTGTTTCTTATTCCTTTTCCCACTAGTGGATTGTGATTCCTGCATGTTGTTGATCATTGTTTTATTTACTTCTGTTGCACAGGGCTTTGCCTTGGTAGTATCTTTCTTTCCCTGTCAGAAGCCTGAATGAGGCCATGTAGATCTGTGATGTTCTTTGTGTAGAGCACTTTAAAGTGTTTTGCCCTGAACCCATCTTTCTAGCCCATGCTGCCTTGGCTGTGGCTAGCCTTTTTTCTGCCATAGGCTCCATGCTCTTCAGCCTTAAGTCTCAAGTATTGATGTCAAGATCTGGCACAGACCCCAGAGGTAAGTCTGTGTTGTATTTATCCAGCCCCCGAGAATTTAGGGATTGTTCCAGTGTGTGTTCTGACTCTGGCATGGTAGGTAGTATGGGGGAGGGGTGACCTGCTTCCACTTTGATTAGTGCAGTTTCACCCCCTTATAGCATGGGAATCTCCAAATACTGCCTACCTTTAAGACTGATCTCCAGTGGGAGATTTGCTTTATTCACCTGGTTTTGATTCCTGTCCTTTTGAGCATCTTTGTAATGATTGGTTAGAAGGCGATTCAGAAGGTTCCTGCTACTACACTGCCATCTTGGTGATGCCTCGGGAACAATTATTCTTGAACACCACAAATCTTAATGGTTCTAGGGAATAACTCACCAAAATGACTGTTTTTTTAAACTAAGATAGCATGCATATGTAGTGGACTGAGATAGAGTTCATATCATAAGAGGACTAGTTGAGGGAAATGAGAGGATGATTAGATTTGAAAAGAATATCAGGTTAATGGTAGCTGGATAAATTTGTGAAGGGCTTTCATGTGGCACAGACTTCTGGAATCATAAATTTGGAACTAGAGGGGAACTCAGAGGCCATATAACTCAGCCTTCTAATTTTACAGATGAGGAAACTGAGGACCAAGGATGTCAAATGACTTGGTCATAGAAATAGCATCAGAGAAATTAGATTTGTTATATTTGACAATTTAGGGTAAAATTAAAGGAAGAATCAAAGTTGTAAGTGAAAAAAATAGATTTATGCTTGATGCAAGAAAAAACAACTTTTCCGTAGATCTCTAACTGTAGTGGAGTTTTTGTCTTTTGTTAAAAAGAAGGGTGGATACCTCCAACCCTTTAATTAAACAAGAACACCGTCCCTAAAACACTTGTCTTTGCTCAACATATTATCTTGATTTGGGGTGGTCAGGTTTATAGGAGGGAGAAAAGTCATTATAAATGTGATTGGGACTATTTATATTTTCCAGGCAAAGAGTGCTAGGAGCTGAGTCTCATAAACTTATAAGCTCCTTGACATTTAATTTCTTAAATTAAAAGAAAGGTGGGCCTTTCTTAGGAAAGGCATAGGAATCTACCTACCCAAAGATTAGTAGTTGAAACCTCTTATTCCCTCTCTTCTTCTTAAAATATCCACCAATCAGACTGCCAGGGAAGTCCAAATGGTATACTATCAGGCTAATGAGAGAGAAGAAAAATTCTATTGAAAGGCTCTGGAGATTCCTCTTCCTGTGCAGGTGCTACACACGATGGACCCATCCTTTAACGAGAGATCACATACTCCTATTATTAAGTGATATTATACTAAAGGAAAAATAAAATAACATAAACTACTTACTAGAACTACCCAGAATTAGAAGGAACTTCCTGTAAATTGAAAAATGTCTCATCTTTAGAAGGCTTCAATCAATGCCTAGATGACTACTTTGTATCAATAATCTACTGTAGCCTCTGAAGTCCAATTCAGTTTTGAGAGTTTGTTTCTTTTTCTCCTGCACAAAAGTTGGCAACAATTCCTGCTAGGATATGACTATGAGGTACTACATATTCTTTCACTGGGGTGGGGTGGGGAATATCAGGATAGCCGATATAATTATCGGCATCAACTATTAAGAGAAATAGCTACTATTTCCTTGACTTGGTCTCAGATACCATCGAATAAACTTGTGTCATGATTCTTGAAAGGTAGAGGAGGAAATGTCATAGCCGTGACCACCCCCCCCAACAAACTAAATTTCATTATGATATTCGCCTTCATTTTCTAATACAAGAAAACCATGCACCGCAGTAGACAAATGGCAAACTATCTGCCTCATTCCCATTTCAAGTTCCTGACAGATGTTTGATAATGGCAACCATCACAAATGGGAAGGGGTTGTGTCAAGATATCTTATCCTGGGGGGCTATTAGTCTCTGATCTGAGATAGGCTGTTAGAAAAAAAGGAAAGGGAAATAGTAAGCACTGACATTAGAGGCATTTATCACCTACTGCTGTGTGTGGAATAAAAGGATCCTTTTTGAAGATAGTCTATTATCTGCTGCTTGCCAGCTTCATGCTGTCATATGTTTTTTCCAGCAGTCAATAAACTGAGGAAGGCCACATTTGGAGAGTAAGTACTGTTATACATCTAACTTTATATATTGTTCCTTTATTTACAGCTGCATTTGCCTGTTTTCTGGAAGAAAAGAGAATTTCCATAGAGGTATTTGTTTGCTTGCCATATCATTTTCATTGACTTTAAGTTACTAAATTCATTTTTAGAATGGAATTTAGAATCTACCATAAGCAAGAAGTTTAAGAGAGAATTTTCTTCCTTAAATCACACCTTTCTCTTTACCACTGAGTTCCATGACACTGAAACACTGAAATACACTGAAAAAGATGCAGGCACCATTTTTATTCTTTGAAAAGGTGGTAACACTTCCAGATTTCATTACATCTCATTACTACTTTAATCTGTCAATTTCCCCAATCAGTGTGGATGCCATATGGGATCCTATAAGCTATGCACTACTTGATAACAAAGTGGTGATTCCTCATTCATTTTCCTGACTAGCTATCTCACTATTGTTGAAGCCCTTGTTCATTGAGCAGATGAGGAGAAAGAAAAAATCTGGTTGAAAAGCAGCTTGAGTCTGTTTCAGGTGAGGAGTTTTCGATAACCTATGTTCTGCCTAGAAAGGCATTAGCCCACTAATTTATTAGGGACAAGATCAATAGCCTGAACTAGATTGCTGTGCTTAACTTGAATCGAATTTATGCCATGTTTACAGCTGTTTTCTCTGATAGCAACTTTGGAGGGGATGAGCTGTTGATCTAATATCTTTTACCCACCATCTTGAATGTGATTGTTTCAATGACTCTCTGGAGGTTTCCTATATTAAGCAGAGGCTCACATTTAGGCTTCAATCTGAGATGCTACTTATCTCTCTTTAATGGGAATGGAAAATAGATCAGAAGCAATGTACTGAAACTTCGACTTGGTTAGCCATTGAAAAAGGCCTGCCTCAGAGATCCAATGAATTAGCAAGGAAATGTACAATGAGCGATTAGGCAGAAATTCAAAGTTTATATTGGTGAAGCAATAGATGTGTTAGAGGAAATTATACCTGCATTAAATACCATGGAAGAGTCATTAAACTTATTTTGCCTTGTGCTAAACAAGCAGAATTGGGGATGTGTGGAGATAATAGAAGTGTGCCTTAAATAATAAAGGCAAACAGCTAATATAGTTATATAGTGCTTTCAGGTCAGCAAATCATTTCACATCTTTTTTTTCTCTTGATCTATACAACAAAACAATGAGGAAAGTACTACTATCATCCCAATGTACAGATGAAGAAACTGAGTTAGATTGATTAATTATTTAGTCTAAGGCCACATATATAGAATGTGCCTGAGGCTGCATTCTAATTTAATTTCCTTGACTCCAAGCCTTGTGCTCTATCTACTATCTCACATAGCTGCTTTACTAGACTGAACATTAAGAAAAAACATGGTGGTAAAATAAAGCTATCAAAATGTAAAATTAACTGTTTTGGAAAATAGTGCATTAACCATCATTTAACAGCACTAAGGCATACATTCAGATCTAGGTGAGTTCTTAGATGTTACTTATTTCATTTATAAACAGGGAAACCAAGAACCAGAGAGATTAAGGGACTTTCCCAAAGTCATGCAAGTACTATGTTATGAATGCCAAATAGGAACTCAAATCATCTCACTCTGAATGTAGAACATTTTCCATTTCATAGCCGAGCCTTCCTAGTGGAAATTGAATTGTTACCAGTAAGTGTTCCATCAAAAAGTATATCTGGTCTCATATGATGTGTGTGTATGTTTTTATATATGTGTATGTATGCTTTTATGTTTGTATATATATATATATATATATTACAGTGTAGTATATATATACTATATGTACTATACATATACATACACATATAATTGAAGTTCTTTGTATCTCTGAGATTCTGTGACTATGAAATGCTAGCTATTTATTTGAGTTTTATGGATTAATTATAGGTCCATTGAAAAAATGAGCTGTAGGAATAAAGCCAGCAAGAAACCAATAATATTATTGTCTCTTACTTAGTTCTGTAAGACAAAAAAAAAGTAAAAGATAAAAAAGGAAACCAATTTCCTATAAAATCACATAATGCACATAATGCTTAATAGCTCACTATGATATTTTGACTGTCACTTTCTAAAATGATACAAGCTATGGGATTAATTCACATTTTATACACCTAAGGGATTTGTAAACACTTCATCAAAACATCACTCTGAAATATCCATTCAAAGCAAATGACAGTCAACTCAAATATATTGTTTCCTCAAATACTGAACATTCATACGTTATAAAATTTCTCAGTGAAGCAGTCTATACATGATTTAGTGCCCAGAAAAGAAACTAGACCAACAAATTTAAAAATAAAAATGATTTATGAATTTTAATTTTTTTTAGAAAATAGAGAGGGCTTGATTATTCAAATACTTTCTAAAATACTTTTCCCCATTGAAATATATACATGATTATTAGTCATTATGGAACCATAGAGGGGTTCCCTATTGGATTCAATAAGACTTAGATAGGCATATTGATTATACATATGAAATTTGTGATCTTGAACATATGATTTTTCAGTGGTACAGGAAATTTTTTAAAATTCATTTATGAAGCAGTTATGGGGTATTCTTCAAGATAAAAACTCTAGACTTATGAAGGTCTTTTCTCCCTTTGCCTTCTCTCCCCACCCCCCCCAAAAAAAACATGAAAGACAATATTTTCTTCCTGTGGTCTTAAAAAAAAAAGTAGTTTTTCAATGCACATCAGGTTCCAAAGAGGTAGGCTTCCTGTATCATAACACTGTCTCCAAAATCTGTTAATTTGGAATGAAATTTTGCTTGATGTTTTCAGTGTTGGCTAATTAGAGCTGGTGATATTTTATCCAACTGGAGAATACTGCAGGAGAGTAAATACTCGTACTTTGGCACCAAATCAAGAAATCTTGATGATCCAACAGAGGAATAATAACCCAGACTTAACATTCTCTATTTCATCTGATATTTTATAAGGTCCAACTTCTCCTGAGTCTTTTCTGTTTTCCATGAAACAGCCAAGTAAAAAATGTCACTAGTGTCTGTGTTACAAGTAAACATATAATTAGGAGCACATGTAAGAACCCTTTGAATATTTGCCATTTAAATGGCTTGGCTTCTACTGTCTAGTAAGCTCTCACCACCACCACTACATCAATGCCATTTTTTAGATTAGACTTATAAAAGTACAATTCCATAAACCCGCTAGTGTTCAATTTATTGGTTACCTATTTTGTACAAATTGCTGAATTCTAGGGATACAAAAACAAAAGTGGGCTATTTTTGTCTTTAAAAAATCTTTAAATTTAGCCAGGGATTTGTTCATTCTGCTTTAATATGTCAAAGTTATGTCATTTCATCATTTGTCCAATAAGATAGAACACAACTTCTCTTGGTTCAATCCTACCCCTGTTTTAACTAGTGATATGAATGACTTTAAATGAATTGATTCACTTTACTGGACTTAGGTTCTCTATTTACTAAAAGAATAAATGGTCTCTTGTGTTAATTGTGGCTTAAGGTGGTGCTGAGCAATCTAATGTAAAGATCCTTAAGAGTTGTGGAGAAAAATATCATGGCCTTGTAATTCTATGAGTTTCTCTAGACTCTAATTTGATGAGGTAGATTAAAAAAGGCTATAATAATTGTGTCCTATTATCTATAAGTATGAAATATATGAATAGCTTGTAATTATGCTCACAGATAAAAAGAACACATTCTGAAAATTTGAGTTGTGAATCCAGCCATGCCATAGGAAAAGGAGCTATCCTTTATCAAAATATCACAAATAAAGGAGGAGATACAGAACAGGATCAATTACAGGTATCTTTGAAAAATAAGATTTGATCAGTCAGAAGAAGTTTTTCATTTAATAAAACGATACATGTAAAAAGTGGGTTCAGTTAAGTTCAGCTGAAATAAAGATCAGGATGAAGATTGCAAGTTTCTTGGTGTGTATTTTTTCCTCAATGTTCCAGCCATCTGAATAAAGGCTCCCATCTAATTCATTGCCATTTGGTTCCTTTAACTTTCACCTGAGCTTGAAGTAGTATTGTAACTTTATTACTGATGGAGCATGGACACCTCCTTCCCTTCTAAAAGATGATTAGAACTCCTCTTCAATGTATATAAGGAAATGGAGAAAGACAATTTTTCTTGCCAGTCCTATTTCCCTAAACATTGGTCTTTTCATAATCTGAAATAAATAAAACTTCTAGAGACTTTGGAGACTAAAACCTAGGCAAAGCAGTCAATCAAGGCTTGCCAAAAAGACTTGTATAATCCTATGGCCAACTTGGTAATGATTCTCTTTAAAATTAGTTAGAATGGCCTTTTCCAGATAGGGCATATTTGGACCTGTTCTCAAATTGTTTTCAAATTAATATGGGCTTTTCATAGCCTATATGCAATAAGCATAGCCTCCTTCCCAAAATTCATTGATTTCTTCAGTCATGGCAAGGAGGACTCATTATGTGCCTTTACTGATATACTTACAACATAGCTAATTTTATTAGGGTATTATAGAATCACAAAATTATAGGACTAGCTAAAAAGGATCTCAGAAAGGTTCCCATGTGATCATTTCCTTTGTCATATATGGGGAAACTGAGGATCATAAGGATAAGATTACTTTTCCTAGGCCATGCAAATTAGTGGTATTTCTGGAATGTCTATTGCAGATCTCCTGATTCCTAGTCTTTCCTTTCTTAACCAAACAACACTACTCTCATATTAGTATTACCTTGACTCACAACTACATTTTCTAATATAATATTTAATTCTGTTCAAAAGTTGTTTGTAATTATGGTATTACATTGATTTTTTTAAAGACTATTATTTCCTCTGTCAATGTACAGAGGAAAAATCAAGGGTGCTAAGTGCCATGTAATTCAGTCACCAAATTCATGAATGTTTAACTTTATGCAAGCATTGGTAAAACTCCTTTTGAGCCTAAATTTACTATAATCAACAAATATCTGACTTTTTATTCAGATTCAAACTATTTTTTCTATATGTCCTGTAGACTTTAGTTCCTTTTATCTTAATGGATTTTTGAGACTATCCTAGAGTAGTACCTAGGTTGTATGGTTATTGAGGGGGATGAGGTGGGCAAATGAACCAAGGTATGTGATACCCTTTGTAAAGCTTAAAACTCTTTATAAATACGTTATCACCATCATCATCATTATTATTTTACTTATATAAATGTTCCCTTTCTATATACATAATGCCTTATTCAAAACTTAAAAGGATATGATTGAATTAAGAAAATTCTGTTTCAGGAGCTTTTTTGGCTGAGGTCCCCTCATATCAAAGTTCAAATAAGAGGATTTTTAGTACTAAGCACCCGTGACTTAATTTTTCTTAAACAACAATAGAAGGTGGCAGCTCTACAGTCAAAGATTCCCATTGTATTTTTGCAAATGATCCTGCCAAATCCACCTTATTTCCAATATAATTGGTTGAGCACCATGTAATTTATAGAGTAATATATGAATAAAGTGATAGCTATCAGAATACCAAATATAGTAGAGAATAAAGTTAAGTATTTTTGATATTGGACTACATGCAAATTTCTTTTTATTATATATGACAAAATTTTGTTGAGTTCATGTGAGAGAAACACATTTAATATTTTTATTGTATATATTCAATGTAAAGTTCTATATACTAACTTCATTGCCACTACTTTGGGATCAAGTGGTAATAATTGCTGGCAGTCTTCATTCTCTCAAGGCCAATATTTCTCAGCCTTTGGGGAGCTGCTATGTTCTATTATTATTTGTTAGCTGAATTTTCCAACATGTTTTTCCTGAAATGTTTATTATTTTACCAGTCCTGTGATAGTACTATAAGACTTATACTTAATTTTCACTTTTAGAGGCATTAAAATTAATATTTCCTTGTGGAAAGCAATATATATTTCCAATTCCTGATAATTGGTGATTCTCTCCCTGCCTATCTTCAAATAAAGGTTTCATAAATCTAATGCTCTGAAACAGGTTACATTTGTTTTCCTCTCTCCCTCCCTCTTTCCCTCCTTCCTTTGTTCCTGTGTTCCTCTGTTCATTTGTTCCTTCATTTGTCTGTTCCTTCATTTGTTTCTTCCTTCCTTCATTCCTTGCTTTCTTCCCTCCTTCCTTGCTTCCTTTTTTTCCTCATTTCTTCCTCTCTTTCCCTTGTATTGTATTTTCATAAAAATCCAAGATGTAAAATTTTGTTTGAGAAAAATTTCAGGGAAAGAAGCTTGCTAACTCCTTGAATCCAGACAATGAACTGTTTTGAGAAAGATGCCTGCCAAAACCCACATTGCATCAAGAAGATCCAGAAAGAACTTTTGAGAGCAACTGATTGAACTAAAGGGGGTTGAACATTTATTTTTAATGTACATTCTTATGCCAAAGGGTATAAGAGCTCATTGTCAATGCGCTTAGCAAAACACTAGTTTTTCTTTCTCTCTCTTGTATTTCCCTCTTATCTCGAACTATTGTAGTTTCCTCTTAAAAGTTGCAATATTGTATATATCTGTACTTAGAAAAATTTTAGGGGTACAAGATGATTATGTTCAGTGATCAGTTGGGGAGACTAGTCTCCCAAATGATCATGGCAGGGGGAACTTTGAAGATGAGATTAACTCTCCTCTGCCCATTTTTAGATTTAATCATCAGAAGCATGCACACTCCACTTACACTTGAGTGGGGGATGTCTGTGACCCACATGTGCAATAGTAGGTGACACATCAGAATTGACTGCCCTCTGGGCAGTCCTAAGCAAAGCTTTAGCTGTAATTGGTACATGTAAAATGGAAGGAAGTCATAGGAAGTGAAGAAAAGGAATAGTCTTTAAAAATGCCAAGGACTTCCTGGGAAGAGGTCTTTTGTCTTCAACTTGACATTGGAGGAGCTCTGACTAAGGACCTCTGACTGCTTCTATCTTCCTTAGAATTACCATGTGGAGTGAGTGAAAAAAATGTGAGTGAACAGATCAAGGGGAGACCCTTTGGTCTCGAGTAGCAGAGTGGGGACAAGAGGGACAAGAACAAATCTGGGAGAGCAGCCATAGCTAAGGAGGGAAGGCAGAAGGGGGAAAATCTTCAAGCCCCCTCTCCTCTCTCTGAGCCAACCCTAAACATCTGCTGCCTCCCCTGGGTCCCACTTTGAGAAGGAAGGTCTCCACTCTTCTCTCTCATTTCTATACAACTTTTCTTCAATTGGGAAAATGTTGGGAGAAAGGATTTCCAGGCACAAGCAGGAAAAGTTGGGTAACCCTCAGGAGAAAGTCTTAACCTTTTCTCTTTGGCTTCTCTGGACCGAGAGATCAATTCCTCTACCAGCCAGAATCTTCTCCCACTCCAGATTCCAATCTCCTGGGGCCCCTCCCCTGTTGAGGTGATCAGTTCCACACACTCTTCAGACTGGCACTTTTTCTTATGTGCCAGCCTCTGCCACAAAAGGAAGTAATTAACAGAAGGGAAACACTAGACTTAGTATAGATAAAAAAAGACTTCCTGTGGAAGGTGAAAGTAGCTGAGAAATGAAGGAAGCCAGGGAAACCAGGGAAGCCAGGATGTGGAAATAGGAAGAGAAAGTATTCTAGGCACTGGAATATCTGGAGGGAAAAGATAAAACCTCTTACAAGTAGTAAGATGGAAGAGAGAGGACAAGTGAGAGAGGCATTTGTGGCTAGGTTATGAAAAGATTTAAACTCTGAACAAAGGATGTTGCTTAAGATCCTAGAGGTGATAGAGAGCCACAGTTTTATAAATTGGGAGAGTAAAAAGGATCAGACCTGTACTTCTGGAAAATCATTTTGGCAGCTGAATGGAAGATGTATTCGATTAGGCATAGACTTATTGCAGATTGATAAACTAGCTAGCTATCATAAGATGAGGAAATAAGATCTTATACCTTGGTGCTAGCAATATCAGAGGAGAGAAAGCATCATGTTTAAGAAATGCTACAAAGGCAAAATTGACAGCCATTGACAACAAATGTAATGTGGTAATGTGGACCTTAAAAGAAAATGGGAACATGAGGATACCTAGGAAGTGAGCTTGAGAGAGTGGAAGGATCATGGTGACTTTTGACAATAATAAGGAAGTTTGGAAGGGGTGAGGTTTTAGGGGGAAAGAATTTGTTCAGTTTTAGATATGTTGTGTTTAATTTCTATTGGACATAACAATTTGAGATGCCTGAAAGACAATTAGTTGGGGATGAAATTCTCTCAGTCATCAGAGAGCTTCCGGCAGGATTGAGAGATTTGAGAATGAATGGTATGAAAATGGAGATTAAATTCATTGCAGCTGTTGATATAAAAATGAAGTTAAAGATAAGATGTCCCAAGACAATATCCTGTAGGACCCCTATGGAGTGCACATGACATGGATGAAGATGAGCAAAGGAGACTGAGAAGCAGCAAGATAGTAGGAGATCCAGAAAATGGTTTTGCTGGAGAGAATGATGTATAAACATACATTTTACCAGAATTTATCACCTATGAAATTTTTACCTATGAAACACTTTGAACTTTTGGAAATACTAAATAAATTTTAGTTTGCATTGATGTTTGTATTAGCATAGATAAGAAGAATAGGTATATAGTGTTTACTCTATGCCAGAAACTGTACTGACCACTTTACAATTGTTTTATTATTTGATGCTTATAGCAAGGCTTGCTGTTAGGTGTTGTTTATCCTAAAATTACAGATGAGAAATCTGACATAGGTAAAATTTAAGTGGTTTGTCCAGGATAACACACACCTACTGTTTTTCTGGTCTAAATTTGAACTCAGGTCCTCTTGATTCTAGTCCTGGAGTTCTAGCTAATGCACCAAAAAGTAAATAATGATAATAATAATAATAATAATTTCATGAAAACTTAAATTTCATTTATCTTATATGCTATTGAAATTGTATTGAGGACACTTTAAGTGAGACTCCAAAGGATGGACTTTTATGCCAATATCATATTCAACTGCAAGTAAACAGTTATTTTATTTTTGTTGTTGTTCAGTCATTTTCAGTCATGCCCTACTCTTTGTGATCCCATTTGGGATTTTCTTGACAAAGATACTGTACCAGTTTTCCATTTTCTTCTTCAGCTCATTTTATAGGTGAAGCAACTGAAGCAAACAGTTAACTGACTTGCCCAGGATCACACATCTAGTAAATAAATGTATGAGGCTGGATTTGAACTCAGGACTTTCTGACTCCAGGCTTCATATTCTATCTGTTGGATCTACCTTCTCTAGTTATTTTATATATTTATTCAGTAGTTCATGGAACAATGATTATAAAAGAATAATAGCAGCTTAATGACCTGTCCTAAAACCATTTATATTAGAGTTCCATTAATAAAGATGAGAAGAATAAGAAAGCAATATCAACCAAAACTTTAACAATATGAGGCATCATGGCATTTTAGATAAAGAGTGCTCTAAAGACAAAGATGCCCTTTATTATTAGGGTCTCACTTTTGATAAAGTAGCTGGCACAGAGCTATTGCTGAAAAAATACTTCTTCATTTGTATGATTCTGGCGCTATTTCTCTGATCAAGTTACCCGAGTTTGCAATAGCTGAGAGCTCACTAAGATTATTAAAGGTTGATTTGCACTGAGATGGGGAATTTACTTCCTGGACATTCTCCATACTGATGAAATCATATGTTAGATCTTTCTCTCTCTCTCTCTCTCTCTCTCTCTCTCTCTCTCTCTCTCTCTCTCTCTCTCCACATCTCCTTATATGTATGCATGTTTATATGTGTGTAAATACAGCTATACACACATATATAAATATGTACATATATAAACATATATAAATAAAATACATTTATCAAATTAGTAATTGAAGGCAGTGTTTAATGAAGAAATGTTAAGGAATATATTGTTTTTTTTTATACATTTGCTACAACTTAAAGAAATGGTGGCAGTTTCAAAATAAATCAGTATTCCCATTAGAGCAAATCAAGATTTCCAACCTATTTTCAACCTACCTTAGTTATCACTTATTATCTGCTCCCATTCACTTTTCCCAAATAAAATCATGCTCCCAGTAAGCTTTACTTTCCCTTAGCACACTCAGCTCATTCCCATCTCTGTCTCTTTGATCACATCACTTTCAGGACTTCAGATATCCTCCATAATTCACTTTGCCTGACCATATCATACTCATCTTTTTATAAACTCATATGTCCCACTTCATGATACCTTTCATGTGCCTTTCATGACATATTATTCTGATATGTATTATCTGTGTCATTCATTTTGTTATTTTTTCTTCTGTTTCATATTGACATTTTCTCTCCTCTATGAGAGGTCCAAGCTTGAGAAGAAAGGTTGAATCTCAGGTATCTTTTTAAACCCTCAAAATGCTTTACAAGGTGCTTAGTAAATACTCAATATACGATTGCTTAATTGAAGATAAACTGACATAGTCTCAGGTTATTTATGTCCAACTTTTCTTCCACTCATTGATTCCTCTACCTAAATCCTCCTCATACAACAGTAGATTAAAGATTGACTGATGATCTAATATGCACCCAGTATCACTAGTTCAGAAACTTTATGAAAAGAAGGGGTTAGGGAAAATCTCAGTCAGCATCTTGCTATTTAGAATTGTTGTCTGTAAGCATTTTAAAATATTTCAGTTAGATATATGTGGATTTTGTATTTCCAAAAGGAATTTCCCCTTGACTTCTGAATTGTTAGGCTGATAACTAACCCCATCTCAGTCATAGTTTGGCTATGTTGCTTCATCTGTGCTTTCCCATTTTATATCTGCAGGATATCACTGTGCCGTAAGTGACAAATCCTTGATATTATTCCCTCTTGTGGAAATGAACTTCCTGTCTTAATTATCAATCTCATTTTTTCTTTGTATCCTGCTTGCTCATTACTCACTTTCAATTATGATTCAGATTTCTTCTAGAGTTTAATTACTTCTTGGACTTAAAAACTGACAAATTAATTTGCTTATTAACCCTTTTGTAGCTCAGTAAGATTATTAAATAAGACTATAACTATAGTTTTCTTTGTAACCTTTGAGTATATTACAGGAAGAACAAAATATTAGAAAGTAGTCCATAAAAATCTTTAAAAGGGTACAATGTATAGTGGCTTTAACAGAGCATGCAGAAGCTTTCAGGTTATATAAATATAGCCTATTTATGTAAAATACCCTAGGAATATAAAGAAATTAACTTATGTTCCACTATTGTCCTATAGAAAATCAAGGAATCTCATATTTCAAAAGTTGGAAGGGACCCCAGTGACAATCTATTCCCACCCAAGTGGCAAAAAACATTCTTACTCCAACTTACTCAGCAAGTGTCCATCCAGTCTCTCATTGAAGGCCTGCAAAGAAGGGGAATCTACCACCAACTGAAGCAGGTAATTATATGGAATTTTAACTGACATCAAACTTGAACTAGTTTCTTTGCCAAATTAATGTGTCTTATCACCTTGCCCCTCACTGTTCACCTGTGTTCTTTAATTCAGGCTAAACATATTTTTGTCATAGGATCAAGATGTTTTACTTAAAGAGATCTGACAGGCTATCTAGGCTAAATCTCTCTTTTATAAGGGCGTGAAAGAGGTTTAGAGACTTTGAGAAACTTGTCCACCTAAGCAGAAAATAGCAGACTGAAATTTGAACTTAGATTGATCCTCTGACTCCAACCAAATCCAGAATTCCTTCCAGTACACCAAAACGTCCCTTTGCTCGTCGAGTCAGTTAGTATTTTCCTCAGTGAGTAACATAATTTATGACATTTTTTAACAGTACCAATTCACTCCAAACATTTTGCTTAGGTTGTACTCAGTAAGCATTTTTAAATGTTTGCTGCATTTTAATTTAAATCACTCTCCTTGTCCCCCTTAGAATGTCCTGGAATGGATAGATAGAAAAAAAATTTCTTCCAAACATTATAATCCTTTCCCATTTTGCCCCGTTCCAGAAAAGGGGGTGATGTTAAACCTAAAATCTCTCAGATTATTTAAAGGAGCTTGATTATGATAAAAATCTAACATTTATATGCACTTTAGATTTTTCAAAACATTGCATTTTTTATCTCGTTTGATCCTCATAATATGCCATGAGGTGGAAATCATCATTATCTCTATTTTACAGATGAGGAAACCAAGGATGAAAGGGGTTAAGTAGATTTAGGCATATCCAGTCTAAATAACCACCCAACACAAGGATTTATTAGAATTCTTGGTGTACATTAATTTTGTGGTTATATCTTCAAGCATTTCACATCATCTCTACTTTTCCTTTTGCCTCTCTGCTGAAGAGCAGTGGAATGGATCCAGAACTAGAAGGTCATACCAAGTTTCCATTTTTTAAATCTCCATTTGTGACTTGAGCAGAAAGTAGCTTTCTGACCTAAGGTTTAGTGGGAAGAGAAGATAAATATTTTGGTTAAATTCCTACTGATATTACTTTCTCAAAGGCAAGCAGCATGTATCAACTGAAGAAGACATTTTCTAAATTGAGAGAAGAAAACAATTCTGTCTAAATATTATTTTCTTTTCCTCAATGTACCTTGATGATAAAGAAAACATGTGGACCAGAAAAGTTGAAGTAGATGTTTAAAGAGTGAAAAATATCCTTATAGTCCTCCCTTAAGAAAAACTGCCCAAAGAATTTTCTCTTCTAAAAATAAAATAGAAATCTTGCAATTAAAATATTGTCACATTATAAAGTTATTGCAAAACTGGGTACAGTAAATATTTTATGGTTTTACAATCGAGACCTTAGGTTGTTTTGAAGGCCTGCAGCGAAATGTGTGGTTTTCTGATGATCATAGTACTTTGTTGGAGATTTTCATACTTTTTTCCTCCTCAAGGACTATTAATAACTTATTGGGGCAAGATATGTCATTCAACTCCAAAAACCTTCAGAAAACTTTGAAGCTAGTTAAATTGAACCAAATAAGGAAGATTTTAGCATTCAAACACATATATTAATCTTTTGATTTTAAATAATGATCTCTATGGTATCATTAAAAATGATGGAAATGGTGGGAATAACATCAGTATTTACTTCTTGACATCCATCATTTCATAAGCATTTCTACCTTCCAGCCTGTTCTAAGTTCAGCAAACTTAGAACAAAGCATTTTTATAGATATATGAGAAAACTACAACTCTAAACTTTTTCTCTTCTGTTGAGTATACCCAAAGGATCAAAGTTGAAGTTTTTGTGTTATTTAACTCTAGATGCAAAGTTGCATTTCTCAGGGTAGGTCAAGAAAGGGTAGGGTGTTCATCCATGTGTTCCACTAGGTTTCTCCAATTACATTTAATCTTTCCCCTTCCTGCGTAAGAAGTTGAACAGTGAAAATGCCTTAAAGAGTCACTCAAATTGACTCAAACCAAGGGAGCTATCAACATATCTGAAGGTCTTTTAGATCCCTGAGTGAGAAACTTGAAGATTTCTGAGATATAGTCTGATGTCCTGGGGAATGAAATATGTACAGGGTTAGCATGGCAGGCCAGCTAATTATTGTAATAAGTGAAATGCTCAAAGGTAGAGCTTGTCCCCAGTGGGAACTCTTTACATTGCTAATTGATGTTGACAGATGCTGCTTGGCCCAGGAAATAGAAAGCTTGGGTATAATAAAAGTTCCACAAAATCAGGTAGTTTCTTCCCTTTCTCCTAAGAAAATGGAAAACATAGACGACTGTCAATCCAACTTAAATAATGGTACCTCCTTCTGTCCTGTAGTGTCTATAATTCAAACAAGCCTTCACTTTCCTATTGTCTCCTTCACATTTCAACAACTCTCCCTTCACCCTCCTTATTCTGATTCTTTCTACATCCGTATAAGCTTATTTCCTTAAAGATTATATGGCAGCAAAGAGGTAGAAATATAAGCAGTTGATGAAGGTCAGTTACAGTGAGTTAGTAGTATGTTTCCAATTTTATGAAGTGGGTAATATACTTGACCTACAAATTGTTATGAATCTGTTTTAGGCACTGGAAGTGGCATGTGAAATAGGCACAGGATGTAAATATTTTTCTTTTATTTGTATCTTTAATTCTTAGCACAATACCTGGTATGAAGTAAAATAAAATAATTGTTTATTGACTAACATATTAGGTATATAGAAATATAATATTATAAGATATTAAACAGTTTGAAGTTACAATCGCCTTTGTGCTCCTGATAAATGTTACAGATTCATATAGAGAAAGGCACAGGTGCCAGGGAGCCAAATTTCCCAATTTACAAAGGGGATTCCAAAACTCTTAATATAGCTTTAAGTTACATTTTTCAATTGTATTGAGAATTTTGATATTCCCTGTAGAAAGGTTATAGATTCTATAAACTGCACTTAAGCAAGCCTTATCCTATGGAAAATTCAAGAATCAATGGATATGTGCAGATCCAAGATGACAGAGAAGGTAAACAAACCCACTTGATTTCCACCAAATTGTCCTCCTGACAACTATGATATAACATCTCCAAACAAATTCTAGAGCAGCATATTGCACAAAAAAGACTAGGCAAAATTTTTTTCAGCTCAAAACAACTTAGAAAGTGGCCACAAGAAATTAATTGCACTCCAGGTGAAGTGGAGCACCAAAGGGCATGCCAGACCAGGCCCTACCTCAACAATAGATCTTGGGGGAAGCTGAATTTAGTATCAAAGAATTCTGGAGTTCTCAGTCACAGATGTTAGGGAAGTTCAGGCAGCTTCTCAGAAAGGGATTACAGGGGTCACTTTGTTGGTTCTAGGGGCAAGGCTCTTGTGTAATGGCCCATGTGGTGATATAGCCCCAATCCTATGTCACAGTCTCAAGGTGGAGGATCACTAGCACATACCAGCCTTGTAGCCACAGGGAGCAAGGGATTCTAATCACTGAACAAAGGCAGAAAAGAGTGCTTGTGCTTGCTCACAGACTGGAGCACAGGGTCAGTAAATTAAACACATCTTGCTTTGGATCATACCAAATTGGAAGTGAAAACTAATAGATCCTCAGAGCTAACTCTGAAGGCAGCTGCACACTGATGCTTGAAACATCTCTCCCTTTAGCACAGTTTATAGAGTCCACCTTTAGCAGTTTTTTTAAAGTTAAAATCAAAGGAAAACCTGGAAAAGGAGAAAACAACAACAACAAAAGAAACTCAATGTAGAAAGTTCTTTTGGTGGCATGGAAGACTAAAACACATACTCAAATGTAAAATCCAGTGGAATTGTGCATTGGCTATGGGAGTGGGTGCAAGGAAGGGAGGGAAAGAACATGAATCATGTAACCATGGAAAAATTTTCTTAATTAATCAATTAAATAAAATCTAAACCTCTCCCCCCAAAATCAGAAGACTAACTAAGAAGTTAATAATTCTGCTTCCAAAGCTTTCAAGAAAAATATAAATTTGTTTCAGGATCAAAAAAGAATTAATGGTGGAGTTATAAAAGCATTTTAAAAGTCAAATAGAAGAGTTAGAAGAAAAATTGAGGAAAGAAATTAAATTGATATAGGAAAATCATGAAAAAAGTCAACAACTTGGTAAAAAAGGGACAAAATTATGGAAGAAAATAATATCTTAAAATTAAATTGGCCTATTTATAAAAAAAGTATAAAAATTCACTGAAGAGAAGAATTTCTTCATAGGCAGAATTGAACATGGAAAAAGAGGTACAAAAATTTACTAAGGAAAAGAACTTTTTAAAAGTGGAATTTGCCAAATGGAAAGAGGTGCAAAAGCTCAATCAAGAAAATCATGTCTCAAAAATTAGAAATGGGAAAGTAGAAACTAAAGACTCTATGACATATCAAGGCTCAATTAAACAGAGTCAAAAGAATGAGAAAGTAGAAGAAAATGTATCTCTTTGGGGAAAAATAATCTAAGAATTCTTGGACTACTTGAAAGTCATTATTAAAAAAAGAGGATTATATATTATCTTTCAATAAATTATTCTTAAAAACTGCCCTAATATTAGAATTGCAATGCAAAATAGAAGTTGAAAGAATACATTAGTTTCTTGAAAGAGATCTCAAAATAAAAATTTCCAGGAATATTAGAGCCAAATTCCAGAATTCCAAGGTTGAGGAGAAAATATTGCAATAGCCAAAAAGAAATAATTCAAACATCATTGAGTTACAGTCAAAATAAAACAATACAGTATAAATAATACAGTCAAAATAAAAAAATATTTTGCAGCTTCTATATTAAAGGATCAGAAGTCCTTGAATATGATATTACAGAAAGCAAAGGAGCTTGGACTTTAAACAAGTATCACTTACCAGGCAAAACTAAGCATAATCCTTCATGGAAAAAAAGGGTTTTCAAAGAAATAGTTGAATTTTAATCATTCCTAATGAAAAGATCAGAGCTGAATGGAAAATTTGACTCTCAAAAATAAGAATAAAGAGAACCATAAAAAGGTAAACAGGAAAAAATTCAAGATATTTAATAAGATTAATTTGTTAACAAACCTACAAAGAAAGAAAACTCTTATAACTCCTAAGAACAGGAGTATACATAGAAAAAATGTAAAGGTACGAGTTAAATATGATGGGATGACATATAAAAAAATAAAATTAAGGTATGCTGAAGAGTTGCATTGGGGAAAGGAGGAATGAAGAAATAGAATGGGTTAAATTAGCTTATATAAAAGAGACTTGAAAGAGCTTTTGCAGTGCCAGGGGTTTAGGGACAATATAGGGGAAGTTAGGAGAGGAGCTTTTAAACTTTACTATTATTGGAATTGGCTCAAAAAGTGAAGAATATGAACAACCAATTGGGAATAGAAATGGATCTTACTATATAGGAAAACTGGAGGGGAAGGGGATAAGAAAAGACGGAGATGATAAAAAAGAGGGCAAATTGAAGAATCTGGTGGACAAAATGAAAGGAGAAGAGAAAGGATAAACAGGGAGGGAAATAGAATGGAAATAAC
Organism: Monodelphis domestica; assembly: GCF_027887165.1. Classification (NCBI taxonomy): domain Eukaryota; kingdom Metazoa; phylum Chordata; class Mammalia; order Didelphimorphia; family Didelphidae; genus Monodelphis; species Monodelphis domestica. The sequence goes on from NC_077231.1 coordinate 243,740,210, forward strand.
CATAATGAAGGAAAAAATTCAAGTTTCTCTAATAGATGTCTGTTTTCTCCATTGTACACAGAGAGTGATATATTATGGCATAATCAAATGTAATAGACTTTTCGACTAGCAGCAATGTGATGACCCAGGACAATCCAGAGGAACTTACGAGAAAGAAAGCTATCCACATCCAGAGGAAAAAAATGTGGGAACAGAAACACAGAAGAAAAGATAGATCATTTGGTTCATTGGGGACATGATTGGGGTTTTGTTGTTAAAATATCACTCTACAGAAAATATGAATAACATGGAAATTGTTTCTGAACAATGATTCATGTGTAACCCAGTGGAATTGCTTGTTAGCACGAGGAGGGGGGAGGGAAGGGGAGGGAATCATGTAACTATGGAAAAATATTCTAAATAAAAAATGAAAATAAATGTCTGTTTTCTCAAATACACAGAGAAGTGAGTCACATGGATAACAACATATTCAAGTTATTCCCCAATTGATTAATGGTCAAAGGATACTAACAGGCAGTTCCCAAAGTAATGAAAACCCTATAGTCATGTGAAAATGCTCTTAATCACTATTAATTAGTGAGGTGCAAATGAAAACAACCCTGAGGTACCACTCCACAGAATAAATTGGCCATTATATCAAAAAGAAAAATAAAACTTTGAAGTGATGTGGGAAAAATTGGGACACTAATACATGGTTGGGGGAGATGTGAACTGATTCATCCATTCTGAAGAAAAATTTTGACTTATACCTAATGGAATATAAAACAGAAAAAACATTTAGATTCAGTAATACTATCATTAGATTTGTATCCAAAAGAGAATAAAAAACTAATGGGAAAGGACTTATGTGTATAAAAATATTGATAGCAGCTCTTTTGGGGGGGCAAAGAATTGGAAAGTGAGGGGATAACAAGAAATTGCATAATAGCTGTGTATGTTATAGTATATTATTGTATTGGAATCTATTGTTGTATAAGAAATGATGAGCAGGAAGAACTCAGAAAAATCTTGAAAATTTTCTTATATCAACTGAAGAAGAGTGAAGTAAGAAATAACAGGAGAATATTGTACATGGTGACAGCAATACTCTGATGATACTTGGCTGTTATCAGCAGTACAATCCCAAAGGACTCATTAAAAAAAGAAATGTCATCTGTTTCCAGAAAAAGAACTAATAGAATATGAATTCATATCAAAGCAAACATTTTTCACTTTTTTCTCATTTTTTTTGTTTCCTTTCATGGAGGGATAAATAATAAAACTGTTTTACATGATTGGATATGCAAAATCTATATCATATTGCTTAATATTTCAATTTGGGATGGGTTGGAGGAAAGGAAAGAGAGGGCAAGAGAAAACTCGAAACTCAACATTCTTTTAAGATGCTGAAAACTATGTTTACTTGTAATTGGAGAAATTAAATTATTTTCTGAAAAAAGAATAAATGGACTTTTGATATTACTTTAATAAGAAAGAAATGATTTCTCCAAGTTGGGATAGAATTACTAAAAGAATCTTAATAAAACTTACCTAATTAATTTTCTAACTATGGTTAATAGAATAGTAAACCAGGAAAATATCATAGTTACCGTTTGGTTTCAATTTCTCCTAATACATTTTTGAGAAAGAAAGAAAAAAAAACATCAAGATATTATATATGTGGAGCTTTAGAATTAATGGTAGGGGGAAATTCCAAAGAAGGATGAATAGCAGAAAAATCCAAACACAGGTAATTTTATTTTCTTGGTGTACCATTGAAGCCGTGACAGAACACATTTTTATCATTTACTTGAATGACCAATTGATAGGCAGAATGGTGTTATAGATATAGAGCCAGATCAAAATAAGGAATCCCTGAGTACAAATTCTAAATCCACATTATCATTGATCTACCTCATAAAACTTGGATTCTGTATTGAGTATAAAATGTATATTAAAGCATGTGATATCTCAAATAGAACATTATATTCTCACATTAATGAACATAATATTGAGTGTCAAAACAAACTAAATTTAAGGTATTTTCATCCAAATATCTAGTATCATGTTTTTATACATGTGTATATGTATATACATACACACACACACACACACACACACACACACATATATATATATATATATATATATACATATACTCTTGTAGGTATAAATTTGCCATTTATTTTTTCTATTAATTGGACTCTTAAAGTGGCCAGTACACAGTTATATGAATTTTCCAAACACATCTACTTCCTGCAACCTATATCCTGGGATTTTTGCAAATTAGAGTCTGTAATGAACTGCAGGTACTTTTTGATTAGCACAGGGATGAGCATTCGGCTGTTTATCATCTTTCTTCCACCAATGTGACATCTCTGCTGATTACTCACATTATGGCTAATTTGCAGCTGATAATCAGTCCTAGTTTCTTAATAAACTTCTCATTAAGTAACTGGAACTGTCACTTTACCTCCATGTTCCCAGTATCCAGTATAATCTGTGACCATTATGCAAAAGAAAGGACTGCTGGACGTCACACGTGTCATCTGCAATCATGTACAAAAGCTTCAAAGGGCTCTTGTTAAGTAAATGCCCTTCACAATTCATTATTGCAACCTGGAAAAGTCTAATTAATCTCCACATTGCCTCTTTGTTATCATTACTTTGGTTTTTGATGAGAAGTCTCTGCCAAGCCAAATCAGAATGCTTCTTCCAAGATAATAAAATCAATAATACTAAAAATTGGGCCAATCTATAAAGCTTTTTATGTTTTACAAAACATTTACAAAACATCGATTATTGTCCTCTTAAAAACCTTGTCAGATAGGCAAGTATAACTCCCATTTATCAGAAAGGGAAATTCATTAAGTGAATCTACTTCAAGTTTCAGAAACTTTCTCAGACTTGGCATTTTTCCAAGGATATGGAAGGTAAGCTCCATAATTTAAGAGATGACATTTTAATTACTATGGCTCAAAACATCACTACTCAAAGGACAATCTGGTTATAAGTCTTTCAGAATTTATCTAACGTTATCCCTATTATAGCAGAAGTTCCAACATGGTATGTACTTCTTCCCTGAAAGAAGTAAAGTAGTAGCTCTGGTAGAATTTTACAGTTCTTTCTAACAGGAGATTTTTATACCACTTTCTCTAGGTGCAAAAATTACTAATTCTATTGTTTTCATGAAATTAACCATGAATAATGGAGACTTGCTTCTTCAACCTATAAAACCAGATATGAACTTCCAAATTTCAGCTGTAAGGCCCATCAAAAAATACTAAATTTTTCTCTAGACACTGTTTCTGAGTAGTAATTTTCCTGAATCTCCTTTGGCCTGACTATGGCAGTATAGGCATCGTCTGAGTTGATCAGACACTATTTATGTCTCCTCTAAAATAGATTTTCATTAAGTTATCTGTTGTATCCTCTCCTCCCATAACTTACAAGCATAATTTATACCTACAAAGTGGAAAGGTGACTGTGGAACTGAAGGAAAGACATGAAACTACAAGAAAGGGAATTGGGGACTTGATCTCTGAATGTTCATATTCTGTACTAACCCAATGTCCTTTCTACTTCGTAGGTTAAATCTCCAGTGAAATATGTGGCTTTAGGTAATACAAGATGACAGGCTAGAGAGGCTAGCGGCAGAGTTCTTAACCTTTTTTTGCCATTAACTCTGCTTTTCTGGCAAAATATATGAACCCCTTTTCAGAATAATGTGTGTACATGTATACTTATCACAATGAAAAGAAACACTAAATTTTAGTTAGTAGCTAATGAAAAATGTATTTTCTTCCACCAAAATTTAATAGATCCACTGAAATTTATCCACAGATCCATGAGAGAGGGTTGTCTCTGACATCCATGATAAGGACTCTTGGACTAACATTGGATAGCTATGGAAATTCCAAATCTTGGTTCTGGGACCACTGTAATGAAACCAACAACAATTCTGCAACTGGAATTTTTGATGTTCTCATCATGTGATGAAATGATAAATTCTTTTGTTTAAGAGGCAATGTGGTACAATAGATAGAGAGTTTGCCTTGGAGTGAAAATAATCTGCATTTCAGTGATACTTCTGACACTCAGGGGATGTCTATCCCTTGGAGAATCATTTAAACCCTCACTGAATCAAACAATTCTCTAAAATTAAAAATGCTGAGTGGTCATTGATCTTTATTGGTACAAGGAGTTCATGTGTTTGTTTTTCTTTTTTTTTTTAACCAAAGCTCCCTGTATCAAGGATATCACATGTCTGAGTCTCACCATCCTCTTGATATCACAGCTATCTTTAATGATTTTAATGAACTATCCTCTATAGCACTCCTTTAAGAAAGCAAAAACACTTAAAATTTTTAGACAAAATAGAATTACCAAATAATTTTCACCAGGCTATGTTTCCTTTTATCTTTATAGATTTCTAAATAATGAATGCATTTGAAACCAACAGGAAGCACTGGACAAAGGTGTTAATTATATGTATAGACCTAAAGAACAGGAAAGGAAAGATAAACTTTAAACTTTGCTAATGAGGTGCAGAAGGAGAAGATAAAGACTTGTGTGTTCTGCCAAAATCCTGGCATTTTTCCAACTTTGGCTTATAGCAAGTCCTGCTTAACCTGATATTGAAGTAAGTAGCAATGAGGAGTTACAGCATGAGAATGAATATGGACCTAAAGAATAATCCCTACTATGGTATATCCACATTACACCTAATCAGTTTGAGATAAAAAAAATTAAACATTCATGGGATCCAATAAATTTCAATTTAGAACCAATGGGTCTATCAGGAGAAGACATGATTTTGTCATTAGTCATGCTAAAGTCATGATTGGAATGTCCTTTTCATTTCTATCAAACTCCACAAATCCCTGCCATCCTATCAAAGCAAAGCTCAAGCCATGCTTCCTTAAGGAAGCCTCCCTTAACTACTTAGGAGCTATTTTTTATTCTTTCCCATGAAGTCTTGAGTTGTCATACTGTGGATCAAATATCTTACCACCACCATTTACTGTTTTGAATGCTCTGAATTGATGATTAGAATGAGATTTAGAAGTAACTAGAGGTCAATTAGTGCAGCCACTTCATTTTTTTTGAATGAACTAACAAAAACAAAAACAGGCTCAGAGAAACAAAATGGCCTTTCCAAAAGGCTATATATGGTAATTAGCAGAGTTAGTTTTCAAACCTTCTTCTGAAACTCATAAGGTTATCATAGATGCATAGCCTATAAAGAGACCATAGAGGACATCCATTTCAATTTCCTCTTGGTATAGATGAGTAAATGGGTGCTCAGTATAAGTGATGTTGGCAGGACTCTAACTTTTTTTAAATTTAATTACAAATTACAAATTTATTTACAAATTTAATTACAAATCTAACTTTCATTTCATTGTACAATACTTCAAGTTTTGCTGATGCCTATCCATTTTTCACTCACTTGATTAAGAAAACAGGAATTATTTGCAGCAAATGTGTGAAGAAGAGTATAGAGAAAGAATAATGAAAAGTAAGTTTTCATGACAAAAACATATCAAAATATTACAGATTTGCGGGTTTAGGAGAGCTAAGATATAATCACATCATTGCATTATATAAATGGGAAAAATAAGACCCAGTATGTACTGTTTTTTGGTCTCCAAACACAGAATATATTTTATTTACTAAAAAACACAATAGAAGTGGGATTTGCATAGAATGAATGGACATGGACTCCAAGTCTATGTATCCATGTAAATGAGGTAAATGTATCAGGGTGAGAAAGATGTTCCATTAAGAAGATGATAAAGGAAATAAAGGAATAGGAAAGGGTTTATACCTTTTTTATAAGTATTCATGTAATTTTATATGGTGATTCTTAACCCAATATTCTACATGGAAACTTTATTGTCTTTAATACCTCCTGAGGAAGATAAAAGAAGGCAATTGTGGACAGATACAGGTTTTCCTAGGGAATTTTTGAGTCCATTTGTATCCTCCTCCATTTAGCTGAATCAAAGGTCTTCTAGATCACAGCCATGCTACTGGATCTGAGTAAGGATGATGTTACAGACCTGCTCTCTGTTCAGAAGATCATCAATAAAGCATTTTAGGTATATTTGTGAATACCAGCCAATTGATATCTGCCTAACAATTATACCCGAGAAAAGGAACAGAAGATCCATATATTGTATCAGTAAATGGCAGTGCCTTTTGGGCTCATATACATGGTCCTCAACATGCTGGGACACACTCAATGATCATTTTTAATGAACTCAACTACAATGTTCTTCTCTGGTTCTGCTTGAAATATCTTGAAGTTCACGCACAGGAAGGATGTCGCCTTGATGTTGTCTCAATAAGACTTATGTCCTCACATAATCCAAATCTCTAATGGTTTTAGTCAGGACAACCTCAGTCATGAGTCCAAAGCAATGCTCCTTTCAGTACTTGGACACACAGATGTGTATTTGGATGCTCTTCACCAAGTACTATGTGTTGGTGGGGCTAATGCTGTGAACACCTGTCATTATCCAGAAGGACATCTGGGGAAGCAGGGTCAAGTGAATCTGAGCAAGTCAAAGGATGTCATTTAGGCAGCCACTACTCTTTTAGGAACCATGGCCAAGGGTTCAGGCTGAGTGAAATCATCAGAGGAAAAAAGACTCAGTTAACTTTGACTATAGTCCTGTGTACTGAGGAGAGATCAGAATTAGATGAGGCTCACTAAATATTAAACCAGAATTACATGGATTTTACAAATCTGTCCCACTGGATAATTTAAATTCATCATACATAAAACTCTTTTGCATCCTGGACTCATCATTAGTATATTAGGTCTATATAGGGGATGATTTTATTTTTATTCCATTAAAAGTCAGGCTGATGGTAGAATGTTTTCATGATGAGAAATGTTTATATCCTCACATATAGATAATTCTGGGCATTGGTCCTAAGAGTTCTCAGTGCTGATCAGAGGTGACTATAGAATCTGAACTAAAGAATATAAAATTTCCCTGTTGTTCATCTTCAGAATATCCCATAAATTTTAAAATCACTGTTTTCTCATCCCTTCCTGCCTGAGCTACTTCTTGTTTTGTTACCAGCCTTCTTAATTTCTCATAGAATTATACCTATTTTTCCTTCCATTGTTTCTAGGCTCTATTGCCTTACCCTTGAAGCACTAGAGAAAAAGTACATTTAAGGACACTGGAGTCAACCCTAAATGAAGCAACAAAGCTATTATCTATTGGGGAAGCAGGCAAAGCTTGTTGTCATCCAGTGATGTTGGTGTGACTATAGTAAACAAAGGCACCAGGCATTTTCAGAAAGAAAAATCTATCCTGGTGACAGATCAGATAAAAATCATTGCAGAATAGGGGCCATATTGCATTCATGGATCCTCCTTTCATAGGGATTATGTGTGTGATTATGTATATGTGAGTACATGAAAGAATGAGCATATCCAAAGTCCACATACTTCCAGTGTCTACACATAGAATATTATGTCTTTCTTTTCTGGTTATTTGCATCACCTGCCATCACTTGGGATTACTCTTAGTCTGGAGTATAGAAATGCTCATTTTAAGAGGTTTTATGAAAGTGGATGGGAAAAATATATTTAATTTAATATAATTTATTTGCTTTGTCATTCAATATATTTCATGCATTTAAAAACATCATCTGAAAAGGGATCTATTTGTCTTGCCACACTGTAAATTACAATATTAACATTAAGATTTAGACTCATTAACTTATGCACCAGCTACTTTATGGTAACCCTTCAGAGGACATCGTCCTTCATGGCAGGAACAGTTTCATATTTTGTATTTGCAGCCTTAGCACTTTAGATAGTGCCTTGAATACTTTATTTATTTGGTAACTATTTAGTGAATTGAATTGATTTTAAGAAATATTATTTAAAGGACAATGGTAGAATATTATTAGAAAGTAAAAGAGAACAGATCCCCCTCTAGTAAAGGTCTAGTCATGAATAAGAAGGAGCATTGATAAAGAAACCCATGAAGATCAGGAATGCACAAAAAGCCTCTTAGAAAACTGCTGACTCATGAAACATGCAAAACAAGATAGTTGGAAGGCCAAGAGCACAATTCAGACTCAGAGAAAGAAAAAAGACCAAGTAAGCATCCAGTTATCCTCAAGTAGCTATTCCTAACTATCTACAACTTGACTGTCATGGTGTTTTATCCAAAGCAAAAGGCTAACTAATTATATCACATCTTTGATTACTAAATTCTAAAAACGTCCTATTAGGATCAAATATCAAGTCCATTATTTTGCACTTTGAGATCATCTTAAATTGGTCCTTTCCACTCTTTTAAAAATATTACTCCTCTCAATATCTTCTACCATCTAGCTATGAAGTCCTATATGCAGATTTTCTACTTAAAAGTCTTCCATATCTGTGCCATTTCCCTCCATCATTGGAATTCCCTATTCCCTAGCTTCTTGCTTTTGGTTTCTCTGCCTTTATTTAAGAATCAGCTCACTGTGTGACACTGGGCAAATCCTTAATGCCCATTGCCTAGTACTTACCACTCTTCTGCATTGGAACCAATACATAGTATTGATTCTAAAAACAGAAGGTAAATTTTTTTTTTAATCAGCTCAAATGCCACATTCTTCAGGAGAATTTTTGTGATCTATTCTCCATTTACCCCTAATTCTTTTCATTCAGATCATCTTTTTTTTTTCTGTTCTGTAATTATCTTGTGTATATACCTTGTTATTTACATATTCTCTTCCTCATTAGTATGTACAATCCTGGACAACAAAAACTGGTTTCTATTTTCTTTGTATTCTCAGAATATAGCAGAGTACCTGTCACATGGTAAGTTCTTAATAAATGTTTATTGGTTGAATGACTCATGAATGTTGACACATAGGGGTATAAAAGATCAAAGAAAATAGAAAAAATCCATGTACAAAAAATATTACAGCTCTTTTTATAATGGCAAGGTAGAAGCTAAATGTATATCTATCAATTGGAGAATAGTTGGACAAATTATGTACATAACTGAGATAGAAAACTAATTCTAATAAATAATGAAGGGATGATTTCTAGGAAATCTGGGAAGATTTCACTTAATGAATCAGAATAAGAGTTCAGAACCAGAACACTTCATATAATGAAAATGATTTGAAGATAAACAATTATAAAAGGCTTTGGTCAACTCAGTGATTTATTCTTATTCCAGAAGGCTCATGGTGAAATTCATAGACATCAATCCATCTCATCACAGAGTGATAGCCTAAGGATACAGAATGAAGCATTTTTCAACTTTGCTTATATGGGAAAAAATTTTGCCGCATGTTTTCTTTACTATGTCTATTGGATATATGTATTTCATTTTTTTTCTCATTGGAGGATGCAATGACAAATGGAAAAGGTCATTAATAAAAATTTGAGAAATAAAATTTAAATACACTTTAATATAAAAGTGTGTGTTTAAAATCAAAATTGTTATATGCACTGAGAACATGTTAGAAAGCTCCCACACACACATGACTATCAGAAAAAAAGATGTCCTCTTTGCCTACTATTATTTGATGTGTTCTGAAAAATTATAGTATTAGGAATAAGATGAGAGAAATATATAAATATATAAATAAAATATATAAACTATAGATATATATATAAGAAAAGAGGAGACAAATTATCCATGTTCTAATAACATTATAGTTTATTTAGAAAATCTCAGTGAATCACTAGAGAAATTAACAAAGAAAATGAGTAGTTTCAGTAAATCTGAAAGTTACAAAAAATAAAAGGCAAAAACATTTACATATAATCACAAAATCTGAGGCATTAATATGAAAGTAAATGTAATTAAACATAATAAATGTATAAATTTTTTGAGAGTCAGTCTACCAAATTATACTTAATATTGCACAGGTTCAATTACAAAGTGTCCCATAAAGAAATAACCACTTAAAAATAAATAAAAAATAGAGTTCATGGTTTTTTCAGTGCCAATACAACAGAAATGATTATATATCAAAGTTAATTGGCAGTTTTAATGCTATACCAAATTTTTAGGTTGATGATATAAATTAAAATATTTATTCTGCACTTCCTATGTTCTAGATATTGAGCTAAATGATTGGAATAAAATATAAGCAAAAGGAGCTTAAATGTTAATGAGAGAATGTCACATGTAAAATAGAATTGAAAATTATTGATGGTACCAAGATAGAGGAAAAGTAATAAAATGATCCAAAAAGTGAGAGACTGAGATAGACTACAAGTAAATATGGCTGGTACTTTCTCAAATGGAGATTTATAGAGAAACTCATCAGCTGGGGGGAGAAAGGTGCAGAAATTGAAGTATTCCTAGCATAAGTTTAATGGGAAAGAAACATAAATGCAATTGGGAATAACTAAGTTGCTAAGCCAATATGATACAATTCACTTCTAAGAATGAAATAACAAGTAAAGGAACTTAAGAACGAAGATGGAATTGCTCCTGACCTTAAAATATTATAAGCAAACTAGATGCCAATGAATTGGAAAAACTAGCTAAAAAAATGTGGTATACAAATATAATGAATTCTTGTGCTGGAGAAAATGATGAAAGGGATGGTGTTTAAGAAACCTAGGAAGACGTATAAAATAACAGAATGAAATAAGCAGAATCAGGAAAATCTATATAATAACATCATAAATAAGAATGACTCTGAGAGACAAAATAAAGGAATGCAAGTTGATAAACTTCCTTCTAAGATTTCAGATAACTTATTATTCATCTAAGTCATATTAAAGGCTTATAGATTTATGGAAGAAACTTTGAAGGCATCAAGAAAAGGTGCATCAACAGTAATTTGTTCCATAGACAGCTAGCCTGAAGCTGAACAATTACCTCTCAAAACATTCTCCAAATTTATAAGCAATAATGAACCTCATTTCAATGTTTAAAATCTGTTAAAGGATAATATAAATTCAATGCAACAAGTACTTATTAAATATCTCCTATGTGAAAGACACCATGCTAGAACTAGGGACACAAATGTAACATACTATTCCAAAACATGTGTATGTTTTAGTTATTAAAATGGAAATGAAAAATAATATTTAAATGAGAAACATCATAAAATATATTTAGGAAAACATAACTTTTCAAGAAAAAATATTGAGGATAAAATTGACTACATTATTGATTACATGTGAAAAAGGTCAAATAAATGTACTGATAAAACATGGCTGAAATAAGGGTTCTGAGTGAGTCTGTCAAAAAAAACCCAACATTTATAAAGAGCTTACTATGAGTGAGACATTGAAAGGTAAAGTCATCTATAATTTATTATGATTCAATAACTCATTTATATATTACTGTTCTTACCATTTTGAAGGATACATTCACACATACACAATTTAAAAATTCAGAACACTAAAATTAAGCTGGTCCAAAAAAGTCTATGCATAGGAAATCTCTATAGGACAGGAGGCCATTTTTACTTAAAAGGAACTCCTCAAATTTCTGAAATAATGTATTTCCAAAATGGGAAACTTAAGTAGGCATGCAAAACATTTATCTGATCTTTCAGAAATAAAAAACTGGATAGAGGAATTATTCTAAACTATCTTTTATTTGTTGCCCATGAAAACAAAGTAATCTTTTCCAAGACTCAATTGCTCTTCATTAGGAAATAGTTGCAAAGATTCCATTGTCTGTAAATGTTTTACAAAGATATTTTGCAGGACTAATTTTTTTGTTATACACCATCATGCAGATTCTGTCACATTTCAATGTTATTGATTTGAAACAGAAGTAGAATTTTGATATCATTTATTCTAGACTACATAGTGTGTAATTATTCAGATGTTTCATTTTCATTTGCACTTCCCTATTTGTTTTAAATGTTATTACTTGCTTCAATGCCTTTTCATTTTGTTGAACACACTGATAAATATTTCTATCAATTGCAGATGTTATTTTTGCATAAGTAACTAAAATCTTAGCACCATGGCATATTACAATATTAGACACTACAGGAACCCATACCAACAATTAGAATGTTAGTCTGCATTTATTTGATTGTAATGATCATATGGAATAGTTTGGAACTTTCTTGTAATTTTAAGTTTTAATGCCTCATGTATTTGCTGAATTCTATTTTGAAAACTATAAGCCTGAGTACAAGAATAGTCCAAGGGAACTGAGGTTTATATGGCACACAATGCTATTTTTCACTGTTAATCTCAGCCATACAATTCTATACTAATTTCTTCTCCCCTCCCTCCTTTCCTCTTAAGATTCTTGACTGAATGTTTATTCCAAATAAATAATTATAAGAGAGATGAAAGTGATAACACCTCTGAAATTTTACTTCACACTCAACAAATTAATAAAAAGACCATGGAGATATTGGGGAAAGAGTCACATTAATGTTCTCTTGGAAGAACTGTGAATTGTTTCAACCATTCTGGAAGGAAAATTTGAAAGGTGTTAAGAAGTGATTAAAATAGCCATGTAACTTGATCTGAAGATAATTCTATTAAGTATATACCAAACTAAAGGAGGTAAGTAATAAAATGAAATTTTCTGCATAGACACAAAAATATACATAGGAATATAAAAAACTAGAAACAAAATCACTATCCAGTGATTAAGAAGGGAAAGATTACATGAATGTGATTAAATATTACTGCACTGTAACAAACCACAAATATAAATATTTCCAAAAAGCATGAGAAGGCTGGCATGAATTGATACAAAAATTAAATAAACATAACCATGAAAACTATAAAAATGATTTTAAGTATGAAAATGGAAATGATGGTGGCAAAGACAAGCCGCATTTGGTATAACTAAAGTTGAGAAAATTAAACTTTTATTTAGATGGGTAAGGGATTGTGAGTATGAAATATTAAAAATGTTATCAGACATAGTTGAAGCATTCATTGTTTTTTTCTGAAATTATCTTTCATTTTTTAATCAATTGTTATAAGGGATAGTTCTTGACAGTTCTCAATGTATGGTAAAAATACAGTACAAATACACTACTGATTTTTTCAATCATATTCCTGACTTCAAATCATAGCTCTGATACTTAGCACCTATGCAACAATGGGAAAATAATCTCTACTGGTATGAGGTTACTTTTTTTTATTAAATATGAGTTTCCAAATGATATTTAGGTTTATTTATGACTATGATTTTCCATATATGATGAACTAAAGGTAAACCAAAATAAATGTTGCTATATGAATGTTGTGGAGGTGATGATAATGATTTAATCAGAGGATTAAAAATATATGAAGACCTGAAAAGGACTTCTGAAGCCATCTCATCTGTTCTGGTTACATTAGAAAGAAATAAGCAGCATGATATTAACTAATCACACTGGAAATCTAAAAAGAACTAAAAATCTAAAAAGCTGACAACTAAAATAATTTTAATCACATTATTCAGTACTTATTTATGGAAACTTTTTTCAACATTAAAAGTAATTCATAGTTACATAAATAAATAGATATTTCAGGTTAATTTGTATAAACTTTATTTTAAAACTATAAATTTTTAAAATTGTAAAAATTTTAAAAATGTAAATTTTATACATTTTTATTCATAAATGAGAGCTTAGATATAGAAGAAAGGAAAATGAAAAGTGGGAAAGAAAGGAAAAAGAGGTAAAGATATACAGAAAATGAGAGAAGCAAGGAAGGAAGAAAGGAGGCAAGGAAGGAGAGAAGGAAAGAAAGGAAAATGACCTATACTGTGTTATAAATTTTAAAAAAGGAAGAATTTGGAGTCACATATTGGAGGGATTTTAAATGTTGGACTAATATACATATATGTCATTTGTTAGGTCACTGAACATTCAAGAGCAAAGAAGGTGATCTGAATTGTTTTCCCCTATTTGAATCTTCCTAAAACATCTTTGATAAACATCACTCAGATATAGGAGAGAAAAACATGGAGAGAGGCAGAGAAGAAGAAATGATTACTTAAAAACTGGGTTATGAAGCCAATATTACCCTACATTGCAACTAGTATAATCAGTTAATTATTTTTATGTCTTCTTTAGAATAAAATTTGTCATTTGCCAGTATGTTACTTTAAATTTTGGCATAATAAGAAAAAAGACAATGAATGGGAAGTCTTGTTTCAATGAACATCTAGTAAATGTAAGTTAAGGGATTAGGTACAGTAAAACCCAACGAACAAGAAGACTGGCAAGCACCCCTTCTAATTGAAATATTTTCCTTAAATGAATGATTTCAGAATAGGTTGAGGGGAAAGTATCTTATACCTTAGGGCTTTTTGAATGCACAATTTAAATGCTACTGCTCAAAAGTTCAACTTGTTCATCTTTAAGATCCAGGAGTGAAGTGACTGGTTTGGGATTTTCCTGCAACCAGCAACCTCTTCCCTTATTGCTCACAAAATCAATGTCACTATCCACAATTAGTAGATTAATTAGAAATTAGATCATTTGAAAACTCCCATATAAAGATGTCTGTCTCATTGGACACACCTAGGAGATTTGAAGATGTGACAGACCTGGGAGGTCTTTCTTCTTTAGTTCCATAACTATTGTTAATAACTATAGTAATAATGTCAATAACTATTGCTATTGTCCAATTATTCTGCAACAGCAATGTTATCTATGTTCTGCATGTTCTTCAAGATTTTTTTAAACCTTTACCTTCCATCTTGGAATCAATACTATGCATTGATTGCAAAGCAGAAGAATGGTAAGGGTTAGACAATGGGGCTTAATTGACTTGTCTGGATCATAATGCTAGGAAGTATATGAGGTCAGTTTTGAACCCAGGACCTCCCATATCTGGGTTTGACTCTGAATCCACTGAGAAACTTAGCTGCCTCCTTAATTTTCTTCAAGATTTGATGATATCTAAAACAAAATGAAGATGTTTCATCTGTCATGCTGATCTCATTATCCTCAATCAATCACTCTCCATGTGACCCTAGGGAAAAGTCAAATCTCTGCCTGTTTCATCAACTGTAAAATAGTTACTTACATTACCTCTCAATTTCCAGGTGGTTGTCAGGAAAATTCTTTGCAACTATTAAAAAACAAATGTGAATTATTGTCATCAGAATAAAAGAACTGGGATTGAAGATGTTCTAACCTGAGGACTGTGAATTTTAAATATATAAATATACATATGTGTATATGAGAACATTATTTCAACATAATTACTTTCCTTTGTCATCCTTTCTATTTTATTTAATGCATTTATAAACTATTCTCAGAATATCCACCTACAGATAAAGAACTGATAAATAGAAACAGGAAAGATGGTTTACATAGTTTACATAGTTTTTTTTTTATCATGGAGAGAGTGAATTGTCTGGAAATTTTAATGTAACTAACAAATAATATGATTTTCAAAATAAAAGGCACCCAAGTAGATAGAAGTTTGAGATAAAGTAAAGCAAACAAGGGACATAAAAAAGGAAAAAAAGATAGGTAAAGTATGCCTCGAGCAAAGTATGACTTTATTTGGGGGGTTAGGCAAATAAACCAGAGATCTACAGATATGCCAGTTGAATCTCAGACACCAGATTGCCAAATCCGATAGATTTTCAAAGACAAAAAGTGAAAATTTACATTTTGGATGGGAGACTTTAAGGGGTCATTTTGCTACAGGAGCTTATAGGTGATAGAAAGGTCAGGACACTTTGAACTGGATTTCTATCAAGTCACTCTTGAAGTAATATATCCCAACCATCATTTCTGAGAGGTCCCCAACCCCATTCAAGGCTTGCTGCCTATCTATATGAATTAATTTATAATCACAAATTTTGGATTAATGTTGTAACATCCTTATGTTAATACACACTTAAAACTATTACTCAGACACTAGCCTGGGACTACATTTTTAATCTGGTTCCATACATAGACTTTTGCTGGGACTATATTCTTACAGTAAATCATATAGTTGCGCAGTATCAAACTAAGGGCATTCTTAAGTTAATACAAGTATCAGGCTGTTTTATTAAAGTTCTTTCATAGAAATCAACTGCTCTGTGTACAGCTTCTTTAACTGAAATGAAATAAATATGGAAAAATTACAAATATGTGTCACAGTCTTCTAGGTTTATAGATTTAGACATATACATAGGTAAATACATACACATGTATATAGATGTGTAATACATATATATGTATATAATGTAAGAGGCTAAAGCCTCTTCATTTTACAAATGAAGAACTGAAGCCAAGGCATGTTAAATAATTTTCTGACGGTCATGTACATGCATATATGGAGGAATCCAAACTCAGGGTCTGTGATTGCAAATGAATCTTTCATTCCATAGCCCATCATGCTTCTTTCACATTTATTAAAACCATTTTGGCTTGGTATTACAGACTGGATGAGGATGAATCAGAAATTAGTGAAATCAATCACTAGTGTTTGACAAATTGGAAAACCTAAATTATAGGGGAGAAGAACTCATTAGCTAACAAGAACTGCTGGGGAAAATAAGTACTCTGGTGAAAATTATGCAGAGCCCAATATTTTGTACCATATGCCACAACAAGGTCAATATGCATAAGATACATGAATATTTAAAATCCCACCAAAAAAAAACAAATATCTAGATCAGGTATATTTTATAGATATTTTTAATTAAAGAATTCATAACCAATCTAAAGCAAACATGTGATCACAAAAGATAACCTAGATATTATTCATAATGTAAAATTGAGAGGATTTTTATACACAAAAGTTAATGCAACTATATAAGAAGGAAAGTTATCTAATGGAGAAAAAAATTGTATTGAATATTTTTGATAAGGGTGAGATGTCAAAAATACATAGAATTATTATAGATGTAAATATATAGATATATATGAGAGAGAGTCATTCCCCAATCAATAAATTTTCTAAGCATATGGACCAACAGTTGAAAGTAAATGGTAAAACTATAAGACATTTTGTTCAAATTCAATGTTGTAGAAATGAAAATCAAAACAATCTTCTCAACCTACAGTAAACAAAGTAGCAAAGATGATAAAATACAAGATTAATTGATACTAGAAGGGTTATAGAAAGGGAGGCACACTAACAAATAGTTGGGTATAATCATTAAAACTCCACACTTTATGGGAAATATTTTGGATTAATGCTAAGAATATAAATAAAAAGTTTCTTTATATAGAGAGAGATTCTGTTGCTAAGCAAAGAAGTTCAGAAATCAAATAAAGTTTCAATTATGTGTATATATATATATATATATAGTATTAGAATATGTATAATGCTTTAAGGTTTGCAAATCACTTTACATATATTACCTTATTTGATACTTATTTCAGTCTCTTTTGGTTAATGACATTAAAATTACCATTTTACAAGTAATGATAATGAATCTGACAAAGTTTAAGTAGGTCTCCTTGATTAACCCAGCTAGTAAGTATCTGAAGCAGAATTTGAACTTGATGCTTCCTGCAACTAACTGTTCCATCTTGATGCCTCAGAAATGAATTAGACATCAATTGATCTGGGGAATAATATAGCACATTGTCTCATAGGGATGTCAAAGAATACTTAAAGAAAGTTATGCTTAAAGAAACAATGACTATAAAGAATATAAGGACACAGGAGAAATTGTGTATTCCAAACATTTTTTTTCTTCACTAGGCCATCCACCACACATCTGTCAAACTAAATTTTCTTTAGTACAAGTATATTCATATTACTCCTAACCTCAAGAAACTCTTGTTTTTTTTAAGTATGTGTTCAATAAAATATGACTTACATGTTTTTCATTTAAAGTCCATTGTGATCTGACTCTGAGCCCTCTTTCAGCTGTAGTTTAAAAGAAAATACTGAAAATATACTTCATAGAGGTTTGCTGTAGGCAGCTCATAGAGGTGCTAAAGATATGCTTGTTAAATTTTAAATGGAAACATTTATATATTGGAAATTTGTAATTGCTACCAGGCAGGACTTGATTTATTGTTTCACTGATTGTCCATACTTAATAAAATGAAGGAGAATTGTTAATAGTATATCTATTTTAAAGAACATATATATATATATATATATATATATATATATTTGGGGGGGGGAGAAAATAAAAGAAGCAGCTAAGTTACACACTATATAAAGGATTCGAGGTTCTTAGAGGAAGACCCGAGTTCAAATCTAGCCTCATACCCTTTCTAGATGTATGATCTTGGGAAAATCACATAAACTTCTGTTTGCCTCAGTTTCCTCAACTGATCATATAAAAACGGCGCTATAATAGCCCATACTTCCCAGTGTTATTATGAGGACTAAATGAGATTATTTTTAAAGCAGTAAACACAGTAGCTGGCATGTATTATACACTTGATAAATGTAACAAATATTTGTTTTCTCCTTTATTTCCTCTTGTTTTATACTGTCTCTAACAGTCATTATTCAACTTCTGCTTATAATGTGCTCCCTCCCCACCCAAAAAAAAATCCAGAGGCTATGTTGAATTAATGGATAAAGGCGATATTAACTAATCTTTGATATTGTTGTGGGTAAGCTAGATCATGCTCTAACAGCAGAAACTAATATATTTAGAGCAATTAAAACTGAAAAATGTTCACATTAACACATACTTTTGGAACTATATGTTGTATTATAATACATTAAGAAGAGATTTGATTAAAAACATATTAAAAATAATGCCCAGGTTCTATACAATAAGAGACTTACCATCCACTGTGCCACTTACTTTCCTTCTAGAAAAATATGATTTGTCTCCAGGAAATGCTCTAAAATATCTAAAATCCAAAAGTAAAATGAAAAGGATATCTATGAGCTACATCCATTTGAATTCACTTGATAATATGTTGGTAAAGATGAATCAAACAAAGAGAGGAATAGCATAGGCTTGTTTATATGAACAGAAAGGTTTAATACAACACCTCATGATCTGGTCATTATTACCAGCAATTACATCAACATTTTCCATGGATTTATTAATTCATTTATATTGCTAAATGAGCATAAAGAATTGTGCAACATATCACTATCAGTTCAAATTCAATACCTATCAGTTACATAGAAAGATATGGTCAGGTCAAATTAGAATTAAATATCAGAAGTACACTGTTATTTTTAAACTTATAGAAGACAAGTTCCTTCATTACAATGACAAACACAAAAATATTATTGAAAATTCAACATATAAACTAGGTGGGACCCAGAGCATATTAGTCAAGGCAATCTCATACGAGCAATGAGATCCACAATCACAAATGCACTGACATATAAGAATTTTAAAACAACATGGGTAATACTGTAGTTGTCACCAAACTGAATATCCATAGTCTCTAAATGTCTTGAAAGGAAAAACTCCAATTATAAAGACTTAGTAGGAGATAGTAAAATTATTTGAAAAAATAATTAGGTATATTTCATCCCTATTGTCTTTTCCACTGCTAGTTGTTTAATTTATAATTTTATCTAGTCTACAGAAAATGAAGCTAGACTCCAGTAGTCCTACTGAATTACAAAAAAAGTCATTTTATTTATCTCTAATAGTCCATAGATAATACTGATCATCTATGTCAGGAAGGCATGGATTATAATTTATTTAAGTACCAAATGGAAAAGGATCTATATTGAATCATCAGTCATCTCTTCCTACATCCTATCTGTCATCAATGAGCATTCATGAAATGATGATGCAGGATTTTTAGGTAGAAAATACCATATTAAGCTCTCTCATATTTCTTGTATACATTGAGAGTCTAATAATAACAGCACAACACAACAGAAAACTAACAACTAACAATAGCAACAAAAAAATCCTCTTTTCCTTTCTAATGATACAGATATAAACTGATTCACAGCTGCTCATCTGGTAAAGTCCTTCTTCATATCCTCTTGTAAATCCTCATGTACTCAACATACTGGTAAATTACATCTTATTCTCTTTTCATGAGTGCCAGTTCAGCATATAAGAATTCCCTGTTTTTCTTAAGACTCATTACCTCAATCAATCAACAAGTATTTAATGAAAACTAGAGGCCGGGTACACAAATGCCAAATGAATAACCAATGACAATAACAACAACAAAAAGCATATGAAAAAATTATTGCTATCAGTCAGTTTACACTCTAATATCATCAGTGATTCTCCTATTCTAATCACACCTCTCTGATATGTTGAACAATTATTCTGCTTGTAAGTTGTTGTTTTTTTTTTAGTATTATGCTTCTGTAATTATGTTCATGCTAGGTCTCTACTGTCTTCTGAATAATCTACTGGGTTTAATCATTAGAGACTATGTTATTCCATGATTGATGGCCATCAAATTCACTATCAGAAGTCCATTAGATTCAATATTAGTAAAAATATATTTGACCACATAAATAACAAGACGAACAGAAAATATATGATAACTCCAATGGATCCTGAAAAAGCTTTTGAAAAAATATAGCACCCAGAGAATGTTGGAATAAATGGAGCTTTCCTTAAAGTGATAAAAAAGTATTTCTTTTAAACCATCAGTAAGAATCTGTATGAAATTAATCTAGAGGCCTTCCTAATAAAATCAGAAGTGAACCAAGGATGCCCATCATTACTACAACTATTCAATATTGTAGTAGAAATACTAGCTATGGCAGTAAGAGGAGAAGAAATAGAAGAAATTAGAATAGACAATAAAGAAATAATGCTATCTTTCTTTGCAGATGATATTAAGGTATATGTAGAAAATGTTAGAGAATTAACCAAAAAAAGTTCAAACAATGAACAATTTTATCATTTATAGGATATAAAATAAACCCATATGTATCATCTATATTTTTATACTACAAATAAATCCCAATAACAAAAGATAGAGAGAAATCCACCATTTAAAATAACAATACAAAATACTTGTCAATCTACCTGCTAAGATAAATCCAAGAACCACATGATCACAGCTACAAGACACTTTTTGCATAAATCAAATCAGCTCTAAACCATTGGAAAAACATTCATTGCTCATGGTTAGGTCAAACCAATGTCATAAAAATGTCAATTCTTCCTAAATTAATTTGTTTGTTCAATGCCATACCAATAAATCTCCCCCAAAATTATTTTATATAACAAAAAATAAATAATAAAATTAATATAGAAGAACAAAAGACAGTGGTTAATGAAATATTATGAAGGAAAATTGCTTAGCTCTACTGAATATCAAACATATGAAGTGGCAACCATCAAAATAATCTGCTATTGGAAAAGAAATAGAGTGGAAGACTAAAAAAGTAGATTAGGAACTCAACACATAAAGACAAATGGTCTAGTGTTTGACAAGCCCAAAGATTAAAACTTTTGGAAGAAGAAATCCCTATTTGACAAAAACTTCTGGGAAAACTGAAAAATAATACAGCAGAAATTAGGCATGGGCCAACAACTCACACCATATAATAAAGTGAAGTCAAAATAGATAAATGATTTAGAAATAGTGATACCATTAACAGATTAGAGTAGTGCAAAGGTTTACCTTTCAGATCTATGCATAAGGGAAGGATTTAAATTAAAACAAGACATAGAGAACATATATATTAAATAGAAAACTTTTACTATGCTAGTTTTTTTAAGTTTCTGCACAAAAAGAAATGGAAATAAGATTAAAAGGAAAACAAGAAAGTGATAAAACATTTCTTGGCAAATGTCAAATGTGTTGTGTTAAATGTATAAAGCATTTCCCATTTGTCAAAGATTATGAACAAACAATTCTCAGATGAAGAAATTAAACTATCTTTAGTCATATGAATAAAAGAAATATTCAAAATCACTACTAGAGAAGAGAAATACAAAAAAAAAAACAACTCCCATCTCACATCCATCATATAGACTAGCATGATACAAAGGGAAAATGACAAATGTTGGAGGGGATATGGAAAAATTGGGACAGTAATACAATACTGGTGGAGCTGCAAACTGATAAACCATAATGGAGAGCAATCTGGAGCCCTAAGGGCCATCAAATTATGCATACCCTTTGACCTAGAAATATCAGTACTATGTCTATATCCCAAAGAGATCAAATAGAGAAGAAAAGGGTCTACTGGTACAAAAAGTATTTATAGTAGCGATTTTTGTTGTGGCAAAGAAATGGAAACTGAAAGGATGTCCATCAAGTCGTATATTATTGTAATGGAATGCTTTTGTGCAATAAGAAATGACCAATCAAATGATCTCACAGCAAAAAAAAAAATTAAACTTGGAAAAAGTTTAATTGACACTAATTGAGGTGAACAGAACCAGAAGAATACTATTATCAAGTCAAGGATCCAGGACAACTCCAAGAGAATCATGACCAATTAAAAAAGAATTTTGGAACAAAAAATGATTGCAAATGGAAATATATCATTTTTTACTTAATTTCTGCCACAAAATTTTTCCTATAGTGAAAGCAATTTATGTCTCCTTTCACAAAACGATGAATGTAAAATATGTATTGTAATATGAAGAACTTATATTTTATTACCTGTTTTCTGGGGAGGGGAGAAGAGTGTGACATAGAGAAAAGAATCTGAATGGCAAACAGAAAATGATTGTTAAAAAATTGTATTGACACATAATTTTGGGAAAATTACAAAAAATCTATGAATGTTAAAAAGATGGAATTTTTAAGGAGAAGTTCAGGGTTGATAAACATGTTCAGAATAATTTCTCAACTGTAATTCATCCTCTAATTTTGCTTCCCACTCAGTTTCATTAAGGTTTTGACAAAATATTATTATTGTTATTATTATTATCATTATTACTTTATTTGTGTACAAGTTCTATATATATTGTCTAATAGATGTCATACTTTTTTATTTGGTTGCATTTTTATTCATATGATTTTGTTTTTTTCCCTGCATGGATAAGTAAACTGAAACAATATTTTTAGTTATTTTGAATCAGTTAGGAGGCTCTATATGCCTATGGAAGACCTTATCTCCTATAAGGAATCTTGAGTGAGAGACTACATCCTTTACATCTTTGTATCCTTCCTCTGACTTGCACCTGGTAGTCATTTGACCAATATTTATTACTATTAAATATGTTGGTTCTTCTTAGCCTCATAAAATATATCAATATACTTCTCTTCATTATAATTACTTGATAGTTGGTTAAGTACTTAGTTGATTTGTAAGCTAAGTGAAAAAAGGTTAATGTTATATTATAACTGATATTCAAATCTGCCCTCATGCAGGAGAGCTCACTATTCATCAAACAGGCATTTATTAAACAAAGTGAGTGAATGAACAATAACAGTGTCTTAGCTGATTTCACTAATACTCAACTCTTCCCTGGCAGATGAGACTTCAACATATTTTATGTGATATAATGGAAACTCTTTTGAAGAACTGCCTTCAAAATGAGACAATTTACAACCTACAAACCTGTATGTACCCTACAATCTGACCTTGAATAAAAAATGCAAGAGTAACAAAATTCAAATGGCCACCATGTTCCAGTGTGTCTATCTTTTAACAATTGCTTCCAATTTCCCAGAGGAAGTTTTCAGCAGCGGGGGCACCATACATATTTCTGCATGTTGCCTACTAATATTTCCTCATTTCCTTCACATATTTTAATGTAATCAGCTTAGCTCACATCTGCGCAGCAATCAAATTACAAAGTCAACATAATCCAATGAAAGACTGAAGAGGCAAATAATCAAATTCAGGTTAATATTAATTGCTGTACTTTTTTGCACCTGGATTCAGACAAGAATGGGAGAGAGAAGAAAGAAGAAAGATTCAAAATAAAGAAAAGAATGAGGCAGAGGGGAAAGGGTTGAATGTGTGAATGAACTATTACTAAATTCTTGCTATATAGAAAGCACAATGCTAAGTATTGGAGATCCAGATAGAAAAAGCAAAATAGACCTACTCAAAAGCAGCACAAATCAAGCCCTTTAACTGTCCCAGCAATGGGGAGCTCACAACAAAATGACCATTTCACTTTGAACAGTATTATTTGCAAATTTAACTATTAATAAATAACAACTAATGCTAATTAAGCAAAACATTTTAGATAATGAAAGAAGTGGTGAGTAAAACCATATACATTAATATTTCAGTGAATTTCTATTGTCTGAACTTCGAAAGCATTTCAGCATGTTCTTGGGAATTTTAGATTTACTCCGCCCTGCTCAGTCTTTAGAATTTTAGCAAACAGGAATGTATACACCCCCACTTACAGATTAAGTGTGGGGGAGGAAGAGTGCAGTAGCAAGTGACAAATCAGAAAAAACTGACTGACCCCCTGGGCTATCCAAAGCCACCTTTAAGCCACCATTGGTATATGTAAGACACAGGAAGTGACATAAAGAACTGCCTTTATATTTTGCATCACTTCTTGTGAGAGGGACTTGGCCATAGAACTTGATTGTGTAGGAGCTCCAGCCTCATACCTCAGACTGCTTCCCTTAGACTGTCACGTGGTAAGTGCAAGGCTGACTGACTCCCCTTTCCTTTCCTTTTCTGGAAACACAAACCTCTGTAGAGGCCCATTTCTTGGGATTCCCTTTCCTTGGCACCAGCCTCTGAGGAGGCTCCTCTTCTTGGAGGAGGCCTTATGGCTAGAAGCCATGCTAGATAAACCTCTGCCCCCCACATTGGCTGGGGCCTCTGAACTCTCTCTCTCTTTTTCCTCTCTTTATTTCCTATTTAATATCTTCACTCTGTTGTAAATAAACCAACACAAAATTCCATTCTGACTTGAGTATTTCATTGGGATTTAGAATTTAAATCCCTGGTGACCAACTAAAAACATATTCAGTCCAACCATAAATTTTACTCTTAACATTCTCACCTACCTCAAAGTGTTGATAAGAACAATAAGAATGGCATGGTTTAACATTAAATCATTATAAAAATAATCTATCATATTTTATCACTTGCATGACATGTGCTTTGGCTAAGAGAAGCAGCAAGACATATAGAATAGATTAATCCACTTCTAATGAGAAAGACTTGAGTCTAAATCTTATTTACTAGCTCTGAGAAAATTGTGAAATCATAGCCCCCTCTTTGAGGATCAAGGAACTGTCTAAATATGCATTGCCTAATACCAGTAGTTAAATACTGGGTTTATCTTGTCTTCCCAACTGGATTAGGGTTTTCTCTAGACTAGTAACCAAATTTCTAGACCATGGAGTCAGGAATACCATAGCTGAAACTTCATTCCAAACATTCATTAACTGTGAAACCAATACCAATTTTTTAAACATTCTCTCCTTCAATTCCTTATTTATAAAAGTGAGAGTGATGATCTTTGAAATCTTTTATTGCCCTAAATCTGTTATGTCATAATGTATAATAAAGGCTTCATGACTTTAAAGTTCTTCAAACAGATGAGAGTTTTCTTGTTAGTACTTGTAACTTAGTTTTTGGCATGTAGTGGGTGTTCAGAAAATATTTACACTATTGAATTCAATAGTCAATTATCAACTATTTGAATAGAATTGATATGTCCTGCTACACATGTACTGTGGCACTGAGAAGTCAGATGACTTGTCTAGAGTTACACTGACACTATCTGTCAGATGTAGAATGTGGAACCAGGTTCTCCTTGACTTTCTGCTCAACTCTTCACAATGACATGCTGCCTCTCAGAAAACTATGTAAAATACATCGTTTTATTGTTTTTACTTCTGTTGGAGTCAATTTCAAATTCTACACGGTCTCATGCTATTTAATACTTATCTCTGCCATTGGGTATATTTTACTCCAGTGCCATGGGTTGATTTAGGAACATGACATAAAGCACTTGCTGTGGAAATTTCTCTTGGATGTTTCCACCCTGGGGTAAAGCCCCTATTATTCCATGTAGCTATGGTGATGACAAAGAAATGTGGCCAAATTGAAGAGTTTGATTAGTAGAGGGATTGATCATAAGTTTCTAAAGATTTAGAATCAGACTTTTAAAAGCTGGAAGAGAACTTTAGAAATCAATTCATCAAGGATCCTTATTATACTAATGATCAAATCAAGACTCACAAAGTACACATGATTTATCAAAGAATACTCAGGGAGTTATTGGCAGAGCCAAGGCTGTAATCTATGTCTTCGAAAATCTCAACACAATATCATTTATGTACTACATTGTGAGGAGCATTGAATGGTAGGCCCTTTAAATTTACATTTGATTCTAGACCTAGGAGGGAAGCAAAGCTATTTTTGGAGAAAATAATATTTTCAAAATGTAATTTTAATCATAAAGGATCTTTTATATATTAGGATAATTTTTCTGGTGACCATGTGCAAGTTATAAATAATAAAGGAGAAACTGATCAAAGGAAAACTAAGTAGGAGAAAATTGTAGTTGTTCAGGTATAAGTGATAAAGGCCTCAACCAATTAGATATTAATGGGAAAAGACAGATTCAGTAGGTGTTGAAAACAGAATCTTTGAGACATAATTGGATAGATGAAATAAAGGAGGGAAAATCAAGGATAACTATAACATCTTCATCCTACAGTTAGTTCTATCATGACTAAAAATTAGTTTGTGGGAAGCATAAGTACATGAAAAAGTGAATTTTATGAAACTGAAAGAATTTCAAGTATATATGTTGTAGTAAGGAAAATTAGGAAATATTGATTAGGTATTAAGATAAGAATTTTAGGAAAAGGGTCTCTGAGGCTGAAGGCAAGACAGAATGTGATGCATGAGATCAGAATTTGGAAGGAGAGAAACATAAAATTCTGGCATTTGGCGAGTGGAGTTGATCCTTAGCTTTTGAGGAAAGTAGACTCAACTGAGCCTTGTTCTCTGGTAACTACAGGAGAGAGAGAAATCAAATACATCTAAAGATCCCTACTTGCCTTACCAGGAAAAATCATCTTGGAGAGAGAATCTATTATATTTGTTGTGGTGAAGAACAGTTCTGAATAAAGAAGGATCAAAGACCTGTTTTGTCTGTACTCTGGGCCAAAGCAGAGTTACCTTTGTTTAGACAGCCTGGGCCATATTGGGCTGCTTGACTGGGTTTTACTTGGAGACATCTTTAATAATATTAAGTTAAATTGAATAAGGATGTGTGTAGATTGTAGTCAGATAGCATTTTGGGGTTTTTTAGTAAGTGCTAAGTAGTTTAGAGTAGCCAGAAGATCTGAAGAGTTCATCATGAGACAGACATAGAGGGTGGGTGAAAAGTTAATTCCACTTTAGTGTTAAGGTTTCTTTGTTACTAATCCTTATACACATACTTATTAAATGTAAATAAATAGTATTTTCATAAATATAAACCTCCAAGCAAAATTTATACTAGCCTGATGAAGGGAAGTCACTTCTGGCTTACCTTCTGAGGGGAGAGCTGAAGAGATAATTCTGTAAACATTTACAGAGTAACTTACCACAACATCCTCTACAATGACAACAAAGATAATCCCACTATTTCAATGTATAGCAGGCATCCTTCAGGAAACAATTCGAAATAAAAGAGTCAGCTTTGGGGGTTAGTCAAACACAGACTAATAAGAGATATTGGATGGACAGATGGAAGGAACTTGAGTTGTATTTACCTGATGTCAACAGAACTGGTTGAATAGCAGAAAATGCTAATAGTTAGAGATTTGATTTATTAAGTCATGTCAAATAACAGGTTGATTATTATTTTCCTTGAAGTGACTTATTTTATAAATCATGACCAATTAATAGGCACAGTACACAAATACTCCAATGAAAAATACTATGAGGGAACAGGGAGCTGGAACCCACAGACAGAATTTTAAAATAAAGATATAATAAACATTGCTTTAAAAGTGGCCTTCATAATTGGAAGATAAATGTGAAGGATCATTCTGAGAAAAGCTAGTGAACCATCTTTCTAACTGTGTTGTCCTTTGCATTAAATTGCATTGCTTCTCACTCTTGATTCCAAGATCATTAAATTCAATTATATTACAAACATAAAATTGAAAACAATAGCATTATATTTCTATAGAAATTCAAAATTATAAAGTCTTCCTTATATCAACTTATATTATTTAACTTCTTCTTCCCACTTTACAAATTAATATCCTGAGATTTAGAAGGAATAAGCTATTTGACCATGGTGACTTAATAAAGAAGCATTAAGGATGAGGACAATTTATCTCAAGAATAGTGCTATTTTTCCACTAAGTCACACTTTATAAAGAATGAAAGTTAGCTGAGGTGAGTTCAGATAGATTTGATGATGGTAGGAAATTTTGAGCAGGAACTTAGAGGTAAACTTTCAATAGATGGTTAGAAGAGTAAATAAAAAGGAGAGTATGGAATATATAGCATCACAATAAAGACTTGGTGCAACATAGCAAGAATAAATAGCATGGTTAGAGTAAAATACCATTGTAGAAAGAAATTAACATATAAGCAATGGAACCTTAAAGATCCTTAATACACAACAAAAAGGAAAACCAGAGAGAAATATCAGAAGATTCACATGACTCAATGCAAAACAAAGAAGGCGCAACTAAAAAAATACATTAATAAGCACCTCTACTCAGATTAAAAGCAAAGCTTTGATTAATATTGTTTCCAGAGTACAGATACCAACACAAACTTTCCTCCCTTAAGTAGAGAAGCAGTAGAATATGCACACTAAAATTATAATATTCTGCTTAACATTGTTATTTTGTGTTATTTATCCTAAGTTATTTGTCTTTGATGCCACAAATAGGAGTATTTAGGAGTGGGTAAATGTTGAAGGAGATACTAAAAGTTTGTTTTATTCTTAAAGTATTAATACATTTTTAAAAGAAAGAAAAATATAATGGACAAAACTGGGTAAATATAGAGCAATTGTAGGACGTGGATTGATTGACTGATTAATATTATTATATTTGCTCAGATGACTGTCCATTTGTTGCCTAGTAGAGTTTTTGATAGTGTTCAAATAACCCTATACTATATCCAGTTTAGTTATAGCACTTAATTTTCCCCTCCAAGTCTATTCAAGTGATTGTTTTCTCTTCTCTAATCTTTGTTTCTTCCTATGTACCTCAACCTAAGTAAGACATAATGAGAATGAAAGAGAAGATTGCACAGAGGTAATTTTTTTAAGTAGGAAAATTATCTACAGAATAGACACAATGAAAATGCAGCCCAAATCTTTCAAGCTGGTTGGATGGCTAGTGTTTTGTAGCATTAATTGCTTGGTAGTACATTATTCCATCTAATTTTATTATGCAACTATCCATGCTGTGTGAAGGAAAGAATCATGACTTGGGGCAGATTTGGAAATCAGTCTCTACTAGCTCATAATGATTCTGAAACCAGTGAAACTCATGAATTAAGAGATTGCTTTGTACTTAAAAGTGAACATTTCATTTGAATAGCCTGGGGCAGGCATCAGAAGATATAAAAAGATGTCCTTCTTTCTTTCTCTTTTGTTATGCACAAATCAAATACAACGTGCAGAATATATTTATAGTCCTTATTCATCACTTTCTCTTGTCATGTCCTGAGAAGCATATGTTTGATGGAAATGTTTAAAACCAGTTTACCATTTGTAAGAATGAGATGGTTTCACACTAGGGCACTTAGTTTTTCTGAGACTTCTAGGATTTTCCCTATTTGTATTTTTAAATGAAAATTTTAAATGGGGGAGAACTAAATGCAACACTTGTCTAGAATTTCTGAACCCCTATTACAAAGAAGTAGAGAAAAAAGGCAATTAGAATTAATACCAAACTGTAAAATATGACTTTTGTTCTTGAAAGAATTATAGTAGAAGGGCAGATAAGTAACCTAGAATTATGGTCTGACTTGAGGTTGTGAGAAATGATCTTAATTATTTATTCTTCTATGCTGATAAACTATAGCATCTGCATTATCTAAGTAAATAGTAATACCATAATACAGATTAAAAATTGGAAGAATTACTGGACTATCTCATTTTATAGATAAGGAAGCAGATATATATTTATATCTATCTCTAGGTCTCTATCTCTATCTATAGATTCATCCATAATACTATAAATAATAAAAGCAGAGAGGGTGAAAACACAAATCTTTCTAGTTAAAAGTCAATGCCATTATCATCATAGATGAGTGAATAATTGGTAATTCATATCTAAAAGATGTTAGTATGTAGCTTTTTGAACAGATATCACTCATCTCTCCCAGAAATAGAATGCAAATTGATTAAAAGAAGAGATTAGAAGACACCATTCTCTCATTCCCAGGTCAGGGATTGCAATATGGTTATGGAGGTTATGGAAACTATCACTAATCAGAAACTGATTTTCAATTTTGTTTTAGAGTTGCCTCAAGCACAAAAAAGCTAAATCACTTCTCTGGATTCATATATCAAGTATATCTAAAAAGCAGGACTTGAATTCCTGTTTCGTAGACTCACTTAAAAATGACAGTATACGGGGGCAGCTGGGTAGCTCAGTGGATTGAGAGCCAGGCTTAGAGACCGGAGGTCCTAGGTTCAAACCTGGCCCCAGCCACTTCCTAGCTGTGTGACCCTGGGCAAGTCACTTGACCCCAATTGCCCAGCCCTTACCACTCTTCTGCTTTGGAGCCAATACATAGTATTGACTCCAAGAAGGAAGGTAAGGGTTTAAAAAAAATGACAGTAAATGAAATCAAATCATTCCCCAACTGCTAAATAGTAAAGGGATATACAGTTTTCAGATGAAAAAATTGAAACTATCAATAATCATATGAAAAATATTCTAAATCCTTCTTAGTTAGAGAAATACAAATAAAAAAAACTCTGAGGTACCACCATCACCTAGCAGAGTGGCCAATATTACAGTAATAGAAAATAATAAATGTTGGAGGAGATGTGACAATACTGGGTCACTAATACATTGCTGGTGTAGTTGTGAATTGATCCAAATATTCTGGAAGACAATTTGGAATTATGCCCTAAGGGCTTTAAAAAATATAAGTCCTTTGATCCAGTAATACCACTACTTGGTTTGTATCCCCAAAAGAAAAATAATAGTAAAAGTTCTGTTTGTACCAAAATATTTAGAGCTGCACTTTTTGTGGTGGCACAAATTTGGAAAATGAGGGGGTATCTCTCAATTGGGGAATGGCTGAACAAATTGCAGTATATGATGATTAAATACTATTTTGCTATAAGGAATAATGAATTGCTTCATTTCTATAAGAACTGGCAAGATCTCCATGAATTGATGCACAGTGAACTAAATGGAACCGGGAGACATTATACATGGTAACTGAAACATTGTGGGTCCTTCAAATGTGATTGACTGCTACTAAAAGCAATGCAATGATCCAGGAAAATGCTGAGGGACTTATGAGAAAGAATGCTATCCATTTTTGGAGAAAGAACTGTGGGAGTAGAAATTCAGAAAAAAAAATAGGGTTTCTTACTTGTTATATGGGTATGTGATTTGGGGGGGTTTTTAAAGGTTACTCTATTACAAAAATGAATATGGAAATATGATTTGAGTGATAATATATGTATAACCCAGTGAAATTGCTTGTAGCTCAGCTCTGTGAGGGAGGAGGTAAGAGAGGAGGGAAACAACAAGAATCATGTAACCAAGGAAATATTTTTTAATATAAAATAATAAAATAAAACATAAAAAATGACAGTGTATCCGCTATCAAAATAATTCCATCATGAAGGGAGGGAAATTGGAGGGCATCAACAATAAGGACATGAGAGGCATTGTGTTACATATCAGGAATACAAATGAAAAATAAGACCAAATATAAAACTATGACCCCTCCTTCCCTCTCTTCCAACAGATGAGTCCCCTGATAAACTTTATTTTGAAATATTACTCAAATCAGAAATGCTCATCTCTTCATTCTTCTTCCACCCACCCAAAATTTCACCTTCCTTTAAGGTTTTATATTCCCCCATTAGAATTTAAGTTGTTTAGAGGCTGGATGTCTTTACTTTTTGTTGTATTTGTATTCCTAGTGCTTGGCATAGTTCTTGACACATTTTATGGACTTCATGAATGCATATTTACTTGACTTGATCATCACTTCACTTTACATTCTAAGAGAAGGATACAATTTTTATATGAAAGTGAAGCCAGGCAAAGAAGTTGTGATCTGGAAAGACATGCACAAGTGAACACAGGCCCTTTCTAGAATCAATAGGAGCATTAATTTGATAGCTAACAGAAAAGGAGGTAGAAAAATAATGTGAATGAACTATTTCAAAGGTACAGAAAGAAATATGTCATTATTGATCTTTAAGTACTATAGACAACTCTCTAAGTTTATAAATTGCAAAGAAATGCCATCCTGAATTGATAGAGGAAATTTTGTCAACCAAAAGATCTCTCAAACAATAAAATCACAGATTCAAATCCAATCACAGATTCAGTCCAGAAGAGAATACAGAAAGATAGAAGTAGAGATACAGATATATAGCAAGAATGACAGTGAGATATGGGCTCTAATATACAAAATTTAATGGCAGGAAGAAATGTTAGGTTATTTTGATGAAATCAAATAGGGTTTTCAATAATTACTGCCTATACACATATTAATTTACATCATTTTAATGATTATGGTTAAATTAGAGGAAAAACAAACAAAAATTATATTTTTACAGTTTTTTTTAAATTTCTACCAACATATTTTCAAAATTTCCATTCCAAAAGAAATTATTATCATTTGTTCTATCATAAGTAACATCAAGTAAGTTAGGGTCTGTTCATAAGCTTTTTTAATAGAAAAATGAAATAATGTAGAACTAGAGTTAATAAAAATTATTTTAGTTTTGATTTGTTTGAGGGAGAGGATGGAATTGGAGAGATTATATAAATAAAGTAAACACTGCAAAGTTATGTAGACAAAATAATTTGCACCATGGCAATGGAAAGCATGTTATGTACTATAAACTTCAAGTAATTACTCATCTAACTTAGTTTAGAAACTGAAAGTCACAAAGATGATGGCATTTTTAGTTCATAATGGGAGAAGTCTTCATTATAAGAAAAAGCCAGAACTACTCTGGTTTGGAATGGACTTCTTGAAGTGGTATGGAATTGCATCCCTTGGTGATGAGTAGAACAGGTTCAATCTTCACTCAATGAAATGCAAATTAGTTGTGAGAGGCAGCTGAAGACCTAGTCTTCCAAAAATAGGGTGGATAAATTTGGTGATCACTGGAAGTCTCTTTCTATTTTCAACTTTCTTCTCTGACATATTCATGTATATCTGTAAATTTGGATTTGTTTCTAAGGTGATGCTGAC
The DNA here is from genome assembly GCF_027887165.1 of Monodelphis domestica. Taxonomy (NCBI): domain Eukaryota; kingdom Metazoa; phylum Chordata; class Mammalia; order Didelphimorphia; family Didelphidae; genus Monodelphis; species Monodelphis domestica. Next base: position 243,773,337 of record NC_077231.1, read on the forward strand.
ACAACACAAAATAGACAATAGGTAATTACTCAGACAGGTCGATGTTAATAGTCCAATCTGATGATTCCAGATAAGCAGAGGATTGATTTAAAAGGACATAAGTGGAAGACAATTTTCACTTGATCATTTTGCTACAATAATTACCTTTTATAGTCTTGGGTCACTTTTAGGCTTTACATATGAAGTGATTTAGTTCCTTTTTGATGAAACCCTAAATACCACTTTATGCCTTTTTTGGGCCACTCCAAAATTTCCGATATATGCTGAAATATATCTCTGAATAGACAGGTCAAACTGTCTGTATCAAATGTAAATGCATATGCAGATTTAGTCTTCAAGCTTAGATTATTACAAAATAATAACATAGAGGATCTAGATTCAAATTTCTGCTGTGCTATTTACTTTTTATGTGACCCTGGGGAAATAATTTCACCTTTCTGGGTGTCCACTTTTTTCTGATTCCTATGATCATCAATAACCACCAATCTGATAATATTAATTTCAGTGGGGGAAGTAAAGGAGGAAACTGTCTTTCAAACAAAGTTACTCAATACATAAATATTACTTAAAAGATTTTACTGACATGAATGTACACTATTGAAAAATAAATTTATCTTAAAGAAATCACAATTATTTCTTAAATACTTCTTTTAAAGCATTTACTGGAGCCTCAAAGGTGAGTCCTACTCTAAAATCTCAATTATACTTTAAATTAAACAAAGCAATGATCATGGGTTTGTGATGCTTAGACCTATCAACAGAATCAAATGGAATATTCTCTAAAGGTAAAAGTTAAGGGGAACTATAATTGAGTAAGAGAAAATCCAAAAATAGACTTTAAAGGATGAAATAATATAGTTCAATGTTCTAGTTTGCAGCTTTGGAAACAGGTAAAGAGAGATGAAATGACTGGTGAAATGTCACATGGGTAATGGACTTGGGGTATAAGTCTGAACATTAGTATAAAACTCTCCACATTGGTAAAGAGGATACAGAATAAAACTAGGAACAAGCAAAAACATGGAAAGACATTTTGGATTAATACTTTGACAAAAGCTGATGTATCTCCAGATAGTCTTTGAACAGAAACCCAGAGAGAAAGAGAATGAACTTTAACAGATAGACAGACAAGAGAGAGAAATCACTCCCCAACTTTTTCATGATTTTCAACTTGCTTACCTAAAAACTTTTTGGGGGGGTTATTCATAGGGGAAAACAAGGAATATTCTTCAGTTGAGCTAAGGTATTTCATTCCCAGCTGAAGATCCTATTCACTCTTTTTATTATTTAATGAATTCTAACCTCTCTAAGGTTTCCGATTTGTTTATTTTTTTTATTCACTCCACTATTTGTAGTGATCTTTTGTATAAGTAACTGTACTTTATGGGAAGTAACCAAAGGTTCCTATATAAATTTCCTCATTCTTCTTTAAGGGGGAGTGATTGAAGAAACTGACAGACCATAAAATAATTTCACTTAGAAAACCAATATTTAATGTGGCAGAAAGATGTAATTCTAGTTCAGTACTCTTGAAAAAAGAATCAAGTAGCCAGACTAGTGGTCATAATCTCCTGTACCCCTCCAGGGAGGAATCAGTCTCACTTGGACAGTGATGAGGAGGATTTCAGAGGCAAATACAGATACTTACTTAAAGGCTTCATTCAGATAAATCTTTATGGATATTTACATAATTTACATTAACTATACATACCTTACCAAAGTAATAGGGTAGGGATTTTAAATCAAGTTCTTTGATTCAAAATCGAGTGCTTTTTTTTTTTTTACTCTATAGTCTGTTGCCTGTAGTTACTTGGCATATATTTTGTATTTTATGGGATATGGAAAGAGGTTTTGTTATTACCATTTTACCTTCTAGTTAGGTACCTCCTAAATAATGCACAATGCTATGGCTCCTCCAGTCAATTAATTTTTCAAAGGATTACAACCAGACTTCTGAGTTTTGAAGGTTTTATGTGTTTATTTCTAGTGAATTATATCAGATACACAATAGTAATTAAAAAGAAATCTAATTTAAAATATCTAGGATCCACATGACCTCATTAACCTAAAATTATAAGTCATTCACAATATGCAAAAATTCTACAATAGCAATCTTTAGATCAAATTTGTATATTCTATATGGGTTCTGTAGACCCTCATTTAAAGTCATCTGCTGTTTTCAAAACTTGAGAAAGCAACATACTGATTTAAAGTGCATACCTTGCTTACATCCTAATATTTCAATATATTAGATATGAAATACTGAGTTTCACAGTGTGGCTACTATGCCTACATACGAGAATTTAAACAAGCAAATATGTTTGGTGTGTGGGCAAGGTTCACAATAAAGATTATGAAATCACTGTCAGGGCATGGGTCATTTATTTGATTCTAGTCATATAGTATTGCTTCTTTCTGTCAATGTCTTCAACATTTCCATTTTCTGTTTTTTAAAAATCTGGCTAATTAGAGGATTTTGCTTCCTTTTGACACCGGACTCTCATGCAGAGCTTGTAATTACAATGACTGTAGTGTTTTATTAATTGCACATTCTTGCTTCTTAGATTTTCAGGGTTAATTGGTAATATCTGCATATGACATTTTTTTCATGATGATGTTTTACATTATAGTAATTAGCTTCATTTCTAGGGTAGAGGGCTTGAACCATATATCTGGGCATTACTCCATTATCTAGTTTGGGAAGAGAACCTCCTCAGTTGGCACCTTAAATTCTCTCCACAGGAATTGAGAAAAGGATTGAGAGTCATTTGTCATGTCACCAAAATAATTTTTAAATACTCATAGTCATTCAAAACCATCATTCAGTTCATCAGGTTTATTTTATTTTTCCATTTGTAATATTTATGAAGTTAGAAAATTTCACTTCTACCCACTAAAGACCAACTCAGAACATAAATTATCTTATCCTGCCTCAAAATACTTTTGTCCTTTTTACCAAGAACAGCAAAGATCTGAGTGCTTGTCAACTGAACTGATGTCATCAAAATGTCATCTGCATGCTTTTTTTTGGAGATTTCTTTCATCCTCTTAATTATTGTTGTTCTTTCTTTACTCAAATTATATTCATATCCTTTTCTATGTACATGCCAGTTAGCCAAATGGATTGCAAACTTTTTGAATCCAATTATGGTTTCCCTTTTTTGTTTTTCTATCTCTAGAATGCAACAGTGCTTTAGACATTTTTGTGGGTCCCCATCAAAGATTTCTTTGGTATGGGGTGGTGATACTTCCACAAATTGTAGTTCTAAATAGAAAATATTTAATAAATATTTATTGAATTGAATCCTACTCTACACTTGGCATTGATATATCCTAATACTTAATGAATCAAGCAAACTCACAATATATACAATTGAACTCTTTCTTTCATGGAAAACCATTTCTCCCATTCTGATTTTCCTTTCTGTGAAAAAATCTCCCATTTACTATAAGCTTCAAAAGTTGAAGTCATTTTTGTCCCTTGGCCTCTTGAATTCTATTAGTGATAAATTTTCATTCATTCTTTATAGCTATCCCAGTCATCATTTAGGTTTTGTTTTTATGAATCTTTTTCCTAATCTAGGGCCAGGATTATCATAGTGCATGCTTACTGATTTGACAATTTTTGGAGTGTCAAAGGAGACTCAAGGAGTGTCAATAGGAGAACTTTTTCTTTGATCTTTTCTACTGAGTTTCACATAATCTTTTTTATTAAATCAAATGCCCTCTCTACAGTAAACCTTGTGAAGCTGTCGAGGATTGGTCTTCCTCCTTTAACATTGTCTTATTTCTCCCTAATGAAAAGGGATTGTAAGGACTTGGAGCACAAGATGTCAGTTTTTAAAAACTGTATTCTCTCATTGATCTATCTCTCTATCTATGTGTGTGTATGAAATATATCCTCTAATGAACTATAACCTATTTGTGGACAGGTACCATATCTTACCTAACTTTCCATCTAATATGGTGATATGCACATAGTAAGTGCTATATAGGTCTTAGTTTCAGTTCCTTACTTTTCAGTCCCCAGTCTTTTTCCCTTTGATGAATTCTACCTATCACTGTTAAGATTTCCTGAAATGTCCTTTTTGGTTTTCTGCCTCTTGCTCAAAAATCTTCCTAATTCCTCTCAGATCAATTTCAGACTCTATATCCAAGAATAAAATAGTTTCCACAAAATTGATTAAATTATGACTTCATAGTTTACTATTGCCTTACATGAAATATTTCCTTTAACTAAACTGATACACTCCTTGTGCTGTGAATACAGTAAGGCTACTCCCAAATTTGAAACTTTGTTGAGGCCAGTGCCAAACCTGGACTAAATTTATTCACTCTTCTCCAGATGTATTTAAAATTCTAATCTTCTTTCAAGAACTAGTTGAAATTCTACCCTCTCTATGAAGCCTTCTCTAATTACCCTCCTTCTAAACCAACATACCAATTATTAATTTTACTATTCATTAGGCATAGACTATCTTAATGAGGAGGAGGAGGAGGAGAAGGGATATAATCATTTACTGAAAAAGTACTGGGCATGATAGAAAGATTACTGGCTGGGGAGCCCAAGGACTTAGGTTCAAAAACTGGCTCTAATGCTAACTACTTGTGTGCCCTTGGACATGTCCCTTAGACTTCCTGATCATCAGTTCAATTATCTGTAAAATGAAAGAGCAGGATGAGATAGTTTCCAAAGTATCCTCCAACTCAAGTATATCATTGCATGATCATATTTGTTCTTCTTCAGTCACTGAAGTTGTATCAGACTCCTCATGGTCCCATTTGCATTTTTTTTTTGGCAAAGATTTTTCAGTGGTTTGACCTAACCTTCTTCAGCTCATTTTTTCAAAAGAGGGAACTGAAATAAACAGGATTAAGATGTAGTGAAAAATCCTCAGATCTTCCCATTTAGGGCCCCTACCCCTTTTGCTTCAAGGACTGGTTTTGCAAGACTGACACACCAGAAGCTTACTGCAAACAGGATGACCAATTACCCTCACCCTCTTCCCTTGAACCTGCTGGAACTCCAGAACAAAGCAAATAGTTCTACTTCATAGGGCACTATTACTTCCCATTCTGTGACCTAATGACTCTATGATGGATTGATGTGATGAATGTATATTGTCTGTACCATATTAAGGACTGTACAAGCCTGGGAACTAAAAGCCCCCACTCCCAAAGCCAACCCCCTTAGGCTTGCAACAGGATGCAGGTGTGGACTTTTTCCTGCTTGACTGAAGAGCAACTCCTTGTGTCTAGGCTTGACCAATTATACAACTTATGGAAATCATATACCTCATCATATCTATATTTGTCCAATCATGTAATCTGTGGAAATCCCTGAATTTGTATAAAAAACAACAAGAACCCCTTTCCTCAGGGCTCAGATCTGAGGAGCAAACCAGTCTGAGTCCAGGTGTAATAAATTTCCTTCCTTACTTACTCTTGAGTGGCATTGTGGTTTCCTCCTGTTGGGCTAAATCAAAAATCCCACATTGGAGGGACTTGCTTAACATCACACAGATAGTAAGTGTCTGAGTTTGAATATGAATTCAGGTGTTCCTGACTCTATGCCAAGGGTTCCATCTGTTGAACCACATAGCTTCCCCCCCCCATCAGTTATTTCTCCCTAAATAGATTATCTTAAAGGGCAAGAAGCATATGTGTATTTTTCATATCCATAGAACTCAGTACAAAGTTCATTTGAATTGGAAATGGTGTAATGGGATATGTGGCACAGCAGAAGATAAGTTGGACTTAAGAGTTAGGGACATTTGGGTCTGAATTCAGTTCCCTACATTTATTAAATTCTGAATATAGCCAAGGAATAAAAAAGGTGAAATAAGGTTATAAATTGTAAATTGCAGCCTCTAAAATACCCTATCTAGTAGGGAAGATGGAGCCATGTTTTGGTTACTTTAGGCCATTTATATCTATATAGACTCAGTAGACAGTAAATGAAAAAAGATAACTGCCCACAGAGATGCTAAAAGTTGATAAAAAAAACATTCATATATACTTGAATAGTTTCCTTCCTTGGTAATTGTTACAATTTTCATTAGCACTAGTACCCTATATACTTGGTATTATTAACAAATACTTCCATCTCTGATTTTTAAGGTTGTCTTTAGATACTGTATTTCTTAAATCCATTAATTAAAATCAAGTTACACATTTAGTACAGTTATCTTTTCCACATTGCAACTTTCCCCATCATGCTTTTGCTATATAATACATAGGTTGACATAAGAAACTAAATGAGAATTTGGGGATAGTTTTTTGAAAGCCACACAACATGCAAAGGCCTATAAGTGATATATAAAATGTTTAGAAACTTAGAAATACATAAAATATACTTGTATAAAATATACTTGTAGTATTTTATAATATCAACATATTGACTACTTAGTCAAACTTTTTGTTAAAGCATTGTAAACACTCCATAAAAAAAGAAAAACATCAGACTTTCCTGGTATGAATAAAGAGCCAAAAATTGTATGCTGATTTTTCAGGTTGCAGGGGTCTCTAACTGCCACAAGTAGAAGGGATCCCTTGTCCTTGTTATGGGAGGCCATATTTTTCATAGAGAGAAATGAAAGACTAATTAAGCATATTTAAAGATACTATGTTCTTTTGTTCTAAAATACTTTCCTAAATGCTGTTTGAATGATCACTTCTGTGTGTCCACCTCCTGAGAAAGAATGATAAAAAATAAGTAAGACATAGTTTTATATATGTTCATAGATTTTTTTTGTGAAATAACACCTTCTCTAACTGGGGGAGGGGAGTGAAGTGGGAGTTTACTGGGTATTTTAATGTAACAAACAACATTAATTAATGAAAAAAAAGAAGTCATTAAAAATAAAATGTTTTCCTGATCTCTTTTAATGGTTACAAGAAGATTCTGTGTATTGGGGGTATCCCTTAAAAACCAATCACATTCTAGATAGACATACAGTAATGAGGTTGGCAAATACCTTAATGAAACCCATGCAAATTTTGTGTCTCAATCTGATCTACTATCATGGCCCTGCTAGTTATATTGCCTGTTCTAGTCTTCCTAAAAGCCACTTTAATATTTTCAGCTTTTACTCACCTCTGCAAAATACATTCCTGGATTATCTGTTTGTACCTCTCTATTTACCTACTCATACAATTATGATAATGTTTCTAGCCTGATAAAACTGCTTATCTGCACCAGTAAGGGAAATTGAGGAGAGAAATTGCTAAGTAGCTTCCTCTCATTGTTCATGTCTAAGAAAACACTGAAAATGAATGTGACTGAATAGGATTTGAAGGTACTCAGTAGTGGGATGAGAAATATTGTTATATGAAATGAATCATAACGGAAGGACTACAGGAAAGCTGACTGTTCTCCTCTAATAATGAAATGAGTGAAAACAGATGCTGGAAAAAGAAAATGTTGCTTTTTATCCAACAGACATGTTTAAAATTATTTATACAAATATCTTCAAGCCTGGCAAATAGAGGGGAGTAGGTGAAAACAAACTATCGTATTTTGGAATGTAATAATACAAAAGTTAGTTATTTCCTTCAAATATGATTGTGTGGGTGTTGGATGAGGAAATGCTCACAAATTGCTATCATTTTAGTTTTTCAGTTTCTGCTTTCAGTTGCTCAGCAAAGGGTTTTAGAGCTGTAAGGGCTAGGCAATGGGGGTTAAGTGATTTGCCCAGGGTCACACAGCTGGGACGTGTCTGGGGCCAGATATGAACCTAGGACCTCCAGTCTCTAGGCCTGGCTCTCAATACACTAAGCCACCCAGCTGCCCCTATGTTTGACTCTTCTTGACCCCATTGGAGGTTTCCTTGGAAAATATACTGGAGTAGTTTGTTATTTTCTTTTCCAGCTCATTTTACAGATGAGAAAATTGGGGCAAACAAGGTTAAGTTACTTGCCCAGGGTCACACAGTTAAGAAGTATCTGAAACCAGATTTGAATGCAATATGAGTCTTCCCAACTCTAGCACTCTTTCCACTAAGTCACTTACCTGCCCTATATAGGAAATTCACTTAAAGAAATCATTCTTTGTAAGGAAGAAGGGAGGGTGATATTCTGTCCCAGAATCAGGTTAGAGGATGTACTTATGTAAGCCACATACTGTGTTCAGGGCTACTATAGGATTGCCAGATAAATCTGTTTGATGAAGATGGACACAGTATAGGGCAGAATAAAATTAATGGCCAAAAAGTCTGCAATAATTTTGCTGCAGTGACATAAGTTTTCTTTTTATTCCATTCTTTTCATCTCTATAAAACAAACAAACAAAAAACCTGGCTAATGATTCTTAGAATTGCAGTGTAGGGATATACACCCATTTATACACTTACATTTGTGTAGGAGTTTCCCCAAGAGTGTAGAGGGTATCTACCATCGGATCTTGGTAGATAGTGCAATTACCACCTCACACTTTTACTCACCATGTTACATTATCTAATGTCTCTGCCTCAATCTCTTCACCTGCAAAAAAAGAAATAATAACAGTATCTACCTCATAAGATTTCTTTGAGAATCAATATTTTTGTAATGTGCTTACACGTTGCCTCGGCACATAGCAGACATTATATAAATTATTCTCCTGTATCAAAGAACAAGTATGAGTCATGATGGTATGTCCTGTAAGCATCCTTACAACCACACAACTGATCCTCAATTCTATTCAACAAGCATCTATTAAGCATTTACTGAGTTTTAGGCATTGCACAAAGGCACTAGGGATACAGAGGGAGAACAAATTAGTTTTTGCCCCAAAGTAACTAACATGTTAGTGGACAGTTGGAAGAAATATAACATCTAAGCAGATAAGATGTAAATATAAAATGTCATATGTTATGGTATGTAAAAACACTTTACAAAAATTATTACATTTGATCTCCACAAATAAAACCCTAGGAGGTAAATGTTATTACTACCACGTTTTACAAATATGGAAACTGAGGTAAACAAGTTTAATTACCCAGAGTCACACAGCTAGGATCTGGGGTTGAATGTGAACTGAATCAGATCCTCCTAACTCCAGATGAACTTTATCCACTGTTTAACTTAAATATCTAGAATTGGATCTGGAGTGGTACATACATAAAATCAATTTATAATTATACTCATGATGGGGATCATTACAAATGGGAAAACTGAAGAAAGGTTTTGTGGAAGAACTTCCCCTACATTATATAGGTATATATACTATAATCACACCTCATGATCCCAAGGACCATAGCAGGTCAGTCTCTTCTATTATCTTCTCTCTCCCAAAGTCTGTTTGAACTTTTGTTTGTTATTCCCATGAAACTATCTATTTAATTCATCCTCTGCTATTCCCTTTTTTCTTTTGTCTTCAATCTTTTTCAAAATCAGGTTCTTTTCCAGTGAGTCCTGTCTTTTCATTATGTGGCCAAAGTATTTAAGCTTTAGTTTCAGTATTTCTTTTTCAATGAATAGTCTGATGTAATTTTTTAAGTATTATATATATATATATACATACATACATACATATCTATCAATATATATATATATATATAGTATTCCCATATATGGCATATATATAACATATCTTCTCTTTGATATAAAGTGCTATATATGCATATTTGTATGTTTCTGCATATTTGTGTACAGACACATATATATATATACATACACACATATGTGTTCATATATATCTTATCAGAAAACAATGAATAGGGGATATATGGCATGAGAAAAGAAAGTTTTGAGGGTAAGCAAGAAGGAAGGAAACATATGTAGCACATGTTACTAACTAGGGAATGAAAATAATGTTGAGGTGCTAGAACCTTTGGGAAGAAAGATTTACTCAAAGAACTATATAGGTAGATGAAAATCTGCTGTTTTCCAGTGTCTGACTCTTTGTGAGCTAATTTGAAGTTTTCTTATTAAGGATAGTGGAGTGGTTTGCCATCTCCTTCTCCAGCTCCATTAATACATGTACTGAGGGAAAGAGAATTAAGTGATTTACCCAGAATTGCAAAGTTAGTATTGGTGAGTTCAGATTTGAATTCAGCAAGATGAATATTCCTGAACCCAAGTCTAGGAATCTATTCACTGCACCACCTAGTTCTCCCTAAGAAGAAAATGGAGAGTTCTAATAAGGAAGAGTCAAAGTACCGAATTCAAGTATGGCACTAACCAAACCTCTTTTATATTAAAGACATTAAATATCTCTCAAAATCAAAACAAAGAATATATTGGGTAGTGAAATGAGTGTTGGCTCTCTAGTCAAAAACCTCTCTTCTGAAAACTCATCTCTACAGAACTCTATCATTATTGGATGATTTTAAGTAGTCTACATAGAAGACATAGTTGTGATTCAATTATGTTGGAATAGTCTCCAAAATAAATGAATATGTGAAAAATAGGGATCTACTTTGAGAAGGGGTAAGGAAGACAGAATAGGAAATGATTTCTTACATAACAGAGCCATGCAAGAAAAGATTTTACTGTGTAGATTAAATTGAGATTGGAGTATAGCAGGCAACATTTGGACCTCAATTTCATTGAAAATCATTCAAAGAAAAAAGAATCTACATACTCAGTTGTGTCTAGACATGTTACTTACCCTATAAGAAAATAAAATGGAAAGCGAATAGGTGAAAATTTGAGACAGAAGATGACAAAAGGTTGGGCAGATTAGGTAAAGCAGTCGTTAGAAACAAAATAAACCTTTAGGGAAGGACTTGATAAAAATAAAAAGGAAAAATTAAATAAAATTGAGATAAAGAGAAATACATAGTAATCATAATTGTGAATGTAAATGGAATGACATCACTCATAAATGGAAAAGATACAAGAGTGGATTAAAACAAGAATCTAATAATATAATGCTTATAAGAGACAAACTAGAAACAGAAATCCACACCCAAATTAAAATAAAGGCCTTGAACACAGTTTAATATCATTCAGTTCAGGTTAGCAATCATGAACTTAGACAAAGCAAGAGCACAAATAGACTTCATTAAAAGAGCTCATGAGAGAAATTATATTATGCTAAAAGGTTCCATATCAAAAATTTTATAGTGTAATAGAGAGAGAAAAGGAGAGGGGGCATGAAAGATGCTAGGACCAGAAAACCAGCTGATGTTGGGGACTGATTTTTGGGTAGCACCTTCCCTCTTCATCCACCAGGCTGGACAATTTTAATGGAGTCAACCTTGACCTGACCAGAGGGTGAGTCAACCCTTTCCAGCTTTCTTCTTCATCTTTAAAATCCTCCCTCCTGTTACACAAACTTTGAAATAGTTCTTCTGTAATCTAAATTATCTAATTTATTTCTTGAAAAGAAGAGAGAAAGAGAGAGAGCAGAGGGTAGAGGGCAGAGGAACCAAGGAGATCCTGCCAACTATTCTCTATGGCTACTTTTTTGATGGTGGGATCAAAACTGTCTTTCAAGGGATATGGTTCCCCTAAGGGAATTTGTGATCCAAGGTGATCTTCAAATTAGGGCAAAACACTTACTTTCAGCTCAGCCAGGCAAAAAGGGTATTAGAAGAAATAATATAAAAATAAAACACTTAGGAATCTATCTCCCGAGACAAACACAGAAACTATATGAACACAACTACAAAACACTCTCCACACAACTAAAACTAGACTTGAGCAATTGGAAAAACATTAACTGCTCATGGGTAGGATGAGCCAATATAATAAAGATGAACATCCTACCCAAATTTATTTATCTATTTAGTGCCATACCCATTGAACTTCCAATTTATTTTTTTACTGATTTAGAAAAAACCATAACAAAGTTCATTTGGAAGAACAAAGGATCAAGGATATCCAGGGAAATAATGAAAAAAAAATACAAAGGAAGGGGGACTTGCAGTCCCAGATCTCAAACTATATTATAAAGCAGGGGTCATCAAAAAAATTTGGTACTGGCTAATGTAAAAAATAGACTCGAATACAGGACTACAATCCCCATGAGCCTTTGCTCCACTTCCCCAGAATGCCTTGTAATCTCACCTGGGCCGAGATCGAGAAGGTATTTAAGTTGATTCAAAGGCTTTTGAGGGGCTTGTTTTTTTTTGGACTTCTGTTTTGGAGCAGGCGGTCTCTTGCGTGATGTGAGGTTATTTTGTCTAGGCCTCTGGCCTAGACACATGTTTCTTACTTGTATATTCTTTAATCTTTAACCTTTAATAAACCTCTAAAAAATATAATACTCCTTGCTGAGAGAAACTAATTTCTACCGGCCTCAGTCTCCCCATATTCCTAAATTCTAATCATTACACTAAGAGACAGAAAGGAGGATCAGTGGAATAGACTTGGGGCAAGTAACCTCAGCTAGACAGTATATGATAAACCCAAAGATCCCACCTTTTGGGACAAAAATCCACTATTTGATAAAAAAAAAAACTGCTGGGAAAATTGGAACACAGTGTGGGAGAGATTAGGTTTGGATCAACACTTCACACCCTATACCAAGATAAATTCAAAATGGGTGAATGACTGAACATAAAGAAGGAAACTATAAGTAAATTAGGCAAATACAGAATAGTATACATGTCAGACCTTTGGGAAAGGAAAGACTTTAAAACCAAGCAAGACATAGAAAGAGTCACAAAATGTAAAATAAATAATTCTGATTACATTAAATTAAAAAGCTTTTCTACAAACAAAACCAAGGTAACTAAAATCAGAAGGGAAGCAACAAATTGGGAAGCAATCTTCATAAAAACCTCTGATAAAAGTTTAATTACTCAAATTTACAAAGAGTTAAATCAATTGTACAAAAAATCTAGCCATTCTCCAATTGATAAATGGGCAAGGGACATGAATAGGCAGTTTACAGATAAAGAAATCAAAACTATTAATAAGCACATGAAAAAGTGTTCTAAATTTATTATAATCAGAGACATGCAAATCAAAACAACTATGAGGTATTACCTCATACCTAGCAGATTGGCTAACATGACAGCTATGGAAAGTAATGAATGCTAGAGGGGATGTGGCAAAGTTGGGACATTAATGCATTGCTGGTGGAGTTGTGAATTGATCCAACCATTCTGGAGGGCAATTTGGAACTATGCCCAAAGGGTGATAAATGACTGTCTACCTTTTGATCCAGCCATAGCACTGCTGGGTTTGTACCCCAAAGAGATAATAAGGGAAAAGACATGTACAAAATTATTCATACTCTTTGTGGTGGCAAACAATTGGAAAATGAGGGGATACCCATCCATTGGGGAATGGCTGAATAAATTGTGGTATATGTTGGTGATGGAATACTATTGTGCTAAAAGGAATAATAAAGTGTAGGAATTCCATGGAGACTGGAACAACCTCCAGGAAGTGATGCAGTGTGAAAGGAGGAGAACCAGGAAAACATTATACACAGAGATTGATTTGTGTTACAATCGAATGTAACAGACTTCTCCATTAGTGGCAATGCAATGTCCCTGAACAATCTGCAGGGATCTAGGAGAAAAAACACTATCCACAAGCAGAGGACAAATGTGGGAGTAAAAACACCGAAGAAAAGCAACTGCTTGACTACAGGGGCTGAGGGGACATGTCTGAGGAGAGACTATAAATGAACACTCTAATGCAAATACCAACACCATGGAAATGGGTTCAAAGCAAGAACACATGTGATACCCAGTGGAATCGCGCTTCAGGTATGGGAAAGGTGGTGGGACAGGTGGGGGGAGGAAAAGAAAATGATCTTTGTCTCCAATGAATAATGTTTGGAAATGACCAAATAAAATAATGTTTTAAAAAAAGAGATAATATCCTAACCAGTTCTTTCTAGAGTCATAGGTAAGAGAGTGACCTGGAACTTCTCTGGCTAACAGTTTCTCCTTTTTTGAATCTTCCATGGAATTCCTTTCTCCACCGGTTCCATTGCCCTTCCAGATACATTTTCTTCAACCTTTGTAGGTCTTCCTTGTTCTTAGAAAATTCTTTCTTTAAAATAGTAAGTTTCTCTGATAGTGTGCTCATTTCTCAAATATATACTGATCATATTACTGAGCCAATTTTCTAAAAATAAGGGCAATTAAACTGACAAATGGTCAAATAATATGAAAAGGATGTTTTTAGAAGAAGAAATCAAAGCCAACTCTGGTGATATAAAAAATGTTCCCAATATTATTCATTAGAAAAATACAAATTAAAACACCTTAAATATCACTTCACATCTATAAGACAAGAAAAATATTGGAGAGGATGAAGTAAAATTAACTACACTGATGAACTGCTGGTAGAGTAGCAAACTTGTCCAACCATTCTGGAGAACAATTTGGAACCATGCCAAAAAGTTTTTAAAACTGTACATTCCCTTTACCCCAGGAATACCACTTCTTACTCTGTATACTAGAGATCACAATAAAGGAAAAGGTCCTATATATACATAAACATTTATAGAAGCTCTCTTTGGCAATAGAAATCAGTTTGAAATTAAAGGGATGCTCACCAATTTTGGAATGACTGGATAAACTGTGCTATATAATTGTGAAGTATTACTGTGTTCTAAAAAAGTTATGAGGAAATGGTTTCAGAAAAACAACAACAACAACAAAAACAAAACATGGTAAGAACCTTATGAACTGAGGCAAAGTAAATCAAGAAGACCCGAGGATCATCTTGTCTAAGAATGGAGAACTTCTTGTGAGATATGTTGCAATCATAGCTGTTGTTGCCACCAAAGTGAACTGAGAGACACTCTTATTAATGTTTGAATAGCATTGATTTTAAATTGTTTTTCATTTATTTAAAAAAAATCTACTTCTCTAAAATTGCTGCTCATTATTCTTATTTTGGTCTTTTGGCATCAAGCAGAGTAGCAATACCTTTTTTTTTTAGGTATCCCTTCAGATAATTGAAGATAATATATTGTGTTCCTATTCAGTTTTCTTTTATCCAAGAAAGAAAACATCTTAAGTTACTTCCTTCAACAAAACCTATATGTCATGGTATTCAAGTTACTTACTCTCCTTGTTAGTCTCTTCTGGACATTGTAAACCTTAAAATTTCTTAGACTTATGAATGTTGGAAATTTCCCCATTTCCAACATTAGGTAGGGAGGGTCCTTCTCCTCCCTACTTGAGATTACTTTAGGACAGAAACCTTTTGGTGAACAATGGAAAGGGCTTGGACCTATGCTTAAGCATAGAACAGGAAATTCTTTGAGTCATGATTGATTTTAGAATCGATACAATAGAAATACTTGGAATGACAGAACCAGGTCTTGGAACTTACAATCTCCACCCTACTCAGTCCTAACAGGATTTAGGAAGGGCTGCAGCATAGATCAAAATTTAATTATTCCAATCTCCACCCTACTCAGGGTAACAGGATTTAGGAAGGGCTGCAGCAAAGGATCAAGATTTAATTATTTGAGAATATGACCTTCAACAGACATGTGCAAAGCCACAGACCTCTGGGCGGTCCTGGGTTAAGGTACAGCCACCATTGGCACAGGGAAGACATGGACAGTGATTGGTAGATGTGAGAACTGAGGGGAGGGAACTTGAATGGTTTCCTTAAAGATAGCGGGGTCTGAGGACAAGGGGGGTTGGTTGGAGAGGTTTGGCTCTGAGAGGTGGTTGGTTGGAGAGGTGCTCTGAGAAGCTTGCTCTGAAGGAAGCTGGAGGTGGAGGCCCCTGAGACTGTTTCTCCATTTTGGTCATGTGAGTGATAGGGACTGATCTCTTTCCTTTGCCTCAGCTATCTAAGGGCTTGGGCCTTTTGGCCCAGCCTAAACAGAGGGGGTATTTAAGCCCTATTCCCTTCTCTCCCCTTTCTCTCTCCCTCTCTCTCTTTATCTCTAATACCTTTCTTCCTCCTGTTTGTAATTAAACTCCATAAAGGGTTGACTGCTGACTTGAGTTTTCATTTAGGAATTACATAGCTGAATTCCTTGGCAACCTTAAATTAATATATATCAGTCTTTTAAAGTGATTTCCTTGTTACAACATGCTACTTCTTACCAACATCCTTCTCTTTATCATTTTCGCTTCTTCATTTTTTCACTGTTTATTATAGTCTTGCTTATTTTGTTTATCATTTCTCACTTACATTTTTCTAGTAATATTTTGTTATATTTTCTCTAATTATAAATAGAAAATATTTTAAGCTATTTTCTGATATTTTACAATCCAAGTTTTCTCCCCTTTCCCTCCCCTTCCTCCACCTTGAGATGACAAGTAATCTGATACAGGTTATACATGTCCTTTCATTTAATTCATATTTCCATATTCATCATGTTGTGAAAGAAACATATTGAACATTTTGGAATACAACTCATGAAGTAAATAAAGTGAAAAATTGCAAGCTCTGATCTGCGTTTAGGCTTCATTAGTTCCTTCTATGGTAGTAAGCAGCATTTTTCATCATGAGTCCCTTGGACTTATCTTGAATTCTTGCATTTCTGATAATAGTTAACTCATTTACAACTGATCTTCATGCAATATTGCTGCTACTATGTATAATATTCTCCTGGTTCTGTTTGCTTCACTTTGTATTAGTTCATATGTCTTTCCAGGTTTTTCTGAAATCTTACTGTTCATCATTTCTTATGACACACTTTTCTCTATTTTACCTGACTGCTAAAGTCACAGAGTCAGGAACTGGGTTTCTACTAATAGTAACCTGAG
Organism: Monodelphis domestica; assembly: GCF_027887165.1. NCBI lineage: Eukaryota > Metazoa > Chordata > Mammalia > Didelphimorphia > Didelphidae > Monodelphis > Monodelphis domestica. Next base: position 243,789,965 of record NC_077231.1, read on the forward strand.
AGACATTGACCTCAAATTTGCCCAGCCTCCCCATCTCCTGTGTCAAAAAATCTCATGACATTTTATAGATATGGAAAATTGTCAATTATCTCTGAGAATATTATATAATTTCATTAAGTCGTATCCTTGCTTCCTTCTCTTCTTCAATGAAACAAGGCTTGAAGTATTTGATAACAGGGACAAGTTTAGTATTATATGAATTGGCAATCAATCAATCAAAATGTATTTATTAAGTGTTTATTATAGCCAAAGTACCATGTTAAATCTGGGGGAAAAAAAGTAAAAATAGTCCCTGACTTTAAGGTGCTTACATTCTAAAAGGACTGAAAAAATGTGAATAATAATAGCTCACCTTAATATTACATTTACAAATGATCCAGACACTGCTCTGAGCACCTTCCAATTACTTTTTCATCCGATATTATAATATCCCTGGGAAATGAGTGCAATCATTACTTTCCTTTAACAGGTAAGGCAACTGAGGTAAACAAAGGTTAAATAATTTGCTCAGGATCCCAAAACAAGTAAGCATTAATGGCCAAATTAATGGTCAAAAATGGCTCTGATCTCCCTGGTCAGGCAGGGCACCTTTTTAACTATGCTACATAATTACCCAGATAAAGAATTACATACAAGATATATTCAGAAGAAATTCAAGATAACCTTAGAAGGGAAGACTCTAGTACATGACTGTTTATGTGTGTGTTGTTGAGCCCTTGTTTCATTGTTTTGCAAAGGCAGATATAAATGGATAAGGAATATATGCTTTAAGGATCAACTCCGTCTCTGCTCTCATTCATTCCTGGGAATAATCAAAAGTTTCATTTATTAAAGTTCTCTCTCTATGTCAGTGCAGAAAAAGCTTTGGTGCTCCTTATATTTCTTCAACCACATAGTGTTTGCTGTCCAAACTAAATTAAAATCCTTTGAAGCAAGGCACTTCCTAATCACTACATAGCATTTCCTGTGCAGTGGTGAGCAAGACTATGCCTCCCCAAAATAGAATATTTACAGGTAATTACTATCAAAACTAATGGTCATTCTGCTTTATTTCATGAGGTTTTTTAAGTCACAATGAGTTTTTTAATCACTTGGCTATGCAGTCAAATATGTTCAGATTTGGCCTCTAAATGTCATTCAGAGCATTTTCAAGGAAAACTGAAATCAAAATTATTAAATTATAAGGACTGGTTCCATTCATTGCTTTCCCCCCAACTCAAAGCATTTTATTTTTAGATGAGTAATTGCATCCTTTGTACTCAGAACAAATTAATAACCACTTGCATATAACAATTCCAATTTCACCACTGGAAAGGCTCATGTACCCAGTCAGAATAAAATAACATGGTTACAATTAGTTAAAATTTAACTGGCCTTATGGAAAAAAAATCAGCATTCCAAGGGCAGCTGTTGTTCGATGAGGACATTTGGGTTACTAGAGAAATATTAAATTAGATGAGCTTGTAGAACCCATAAACATGTTATTTCAATGCACTACAAGAAAGATAATAGAAGTCATAACAAATAGACTTTGGAATCACATTTTAATTAGTCATACAAACTGTTTTACACAGAAACACTGACAGCACAAGCTATGGTGAAATGATGTTACTTAAAGGTGTAGATATAAGACCGTCTGGCCAGATAAATGTTCCACTTAATAAGCATTTTTATTCAAAATAATGATTTCCTTAAATCATTATAACTGGGAAAAATACTGAATTAGGAACATGCCCTATTTGACTTTATTATTATTTGACTTTATCTCTGGTTACCATAAGTAAATTCTTTTTCTCCTCACAGATGACTCTATCAACAATTTGATGAACTACACACATATAAGCACTCATATATTTGATTCAGTATTCAAATACACCAAGGAAAGGGAATCAGGACACTGTAGTCGAGATGACAGGAAGCCAATAAAGTCTGTATAGATTGGATTCAGTCTCAGTTAAGTATACATGCTGACATGAGCAAACATTCTCAAACTCTTCTCATGGGATTTTGTTATTTGTCTTTTTAGGTAGGTGAGCCCAAAGAAGATAAGTGTCCAAAAACAATTTAATTGGCTTTTAATGGATAAAGAAAATCCTTTGGATAGTACATTTATACATGAATATATATATGTATATATATATATATACATATATATACATATATGTATGTATACAATGCTCAAATCCATTAACCTACCTGAAGATCTCATAGATCTTTAGATAGAAGGAAGCATTACTTATTCCATTACTCCATACTTTCAAGTATAAAGTCACAAAGCAAAAGAATTAACTAATTCTGAATTTCAATTCATTTTACATGAAATTTTTCCCTAGTCAATTTTCTTCTCTCTAGGAGATTTATTAATCTCAGAATTCTTAAGCTATTATTATTATTATTATTAAAATAATTAAAACTTCTACATAATGCCTACTATTTACTAATCAGTTTACTAAAAGTTTCACAATATTTTCTCATTTGATTATCATAACATCCCTATGAAGTAGGTGATCTATTTATTCCCATTTTACAGAACAGAAAATGGAAACAGAGAGGTTAAATGACTTGCCCAATGTCACATAGTCTAGGAAGTGGCTGAGGTATGACTTTAATTCATATCTTTCTGGCTCCCAGATTATAAACTGCATCATCGTGGTCTCTATTATGGGTTTTATTGAAAGCTAGATGGTGAGGTTATCAATACAAATAATGGAACAATCCTGCTTTCAGTAAACTTACATTGTAATTCAGAAGAATAGAAGTATATATTTAAAATAATTGTTCACATGGCTATTATGTGAGTTTTGGCCCTCATAATCTTATACCTGGACTATTGGAATAACCCCTAATTTTTTTTGCTGTATCTTTTTCTCTATTATTTTCTATCCTCCATACAGTTGCCAGTCATTTTCAAAAAATATCCAAAATATTTGAGCTTCTGTGGTTGCCTATTGCCCCTGGGAAAATGCAAATATTTTAGTTGTGCATTTAGAATTCTTCATAATTTGTCACCAAGCCATCTTTTTTGATTACTTTCATATTATTCTCCCCCATGCATCGAACATTCAAACCACAGTTATCTATTTTCTATACCCTATGTACAATACCACAACTTCTACCTCTGTGCTTTTGGTAAGCTGCCCCTTCAAGCCTGGAATGTTCTTTTCCCTTCTCATTTTATTCCCTTGGAATTCCTTGATACCTTCAAAATTCAGCCTAAAGAAGCTCTTTCCTGATTCTGCCCTCCCCTAACTCTCATTGTTCTTACTCTCTTATCATATACTCTGTATACAATGTATTTATTTCTATTTATAAGAGTTGTTGACCACCACATTCCTCGATGAATATAATCTCCTGTAGTCAAAGACAAATTCTTGCCTTTACAACTCCAGTACCCAGTCCTGTATCTGGTATATTATAGTCACTTTATGTGGCTGTGGGAATTTCATTATTGGGAATTGCATAAAAGAAATTTCTGAGAACAGTCTACCTTGGGCTAGGGAAGACAAATTCACTTTTGTCCTCTTCTTCTGTGCAGTCAGAATGATCAAATCTTTCCATTTCTCTAAAGTCTGGAAACCTCAAGTGTAATGGGGAAATACTGCAATAATTTGTGGTCAGGCCGTTAGCTATTGACATCTCTAGGGAGGCTAATCCTAAAATATTTCCTCCCCATGATGCTCTCTCCCCATATGTTACCACAGTGAATCTCCAATGGTCCTATTACCCTTAAAAATAAATTTTGGAGCTTATATCCTCCTGTGTCTTCTTATAGCCCTGAGTAAGGCCAAGCCACCAGGGAAGTAACTGGGAAAGAAAGAAAATTAAGTTGAGAAGAAACAGAGAAGCAGTGAATGGGAAGGATGACCATATTATGAGAATGAAGATTAGTTTGAAGGGCACTCTGGAGTCCAATATAAAGCCAAATTGCATAGCAGCAGGATTCCAGAGAACCACAAAGGCTGACAAACCAGCTTACAGTTCAAAAGCTAGATAAAGGGAGCGCATTATAAGAAGTGATTGGAAAATGTGGAATTATAAATATGCCATGATTTTTGAAAGGCTTCTTTTCATGCTGTGTGCCTATCAATTGTTACACAATTTTATTTTTGACAAACTGAAATATATATATATATATATATTCTTACCTCTTTCAGTCATTTCCACATTCAGGTTAACAACTATCATGTGGGGAATATAGATCTTAATTGGTCCAGACTTCATAAATTCTGCCTAATATATGAATGTTAACTTGTATCTATATAAGACTTGAAAAAAGGACAATGAAAATGAAGGACAGCAACTAGAGAGAGAACAGAAACCAATGCTTTTGTTTCCTGTGGTCTTCTCCTACTTTTTTCTTTCATCTAAACCTTCTCTTCTTCTTAAATAAATCCAAAAACAAAGTCTAGGCCAATCAAATGAGGCTTGTCCTGTAATATATTTCTGATCTCATGAATCAGGGTTTCCCTCTAACAGCATATATGTCAGCCTATTTATGCACCTTATCTTGTGTGACTGTCCATATCCTCCCTAAAATGCTTCAATAAGTCTTCACAAAATATGCTCAGATCTTTTCTTTGTATCTTTTGGCATCATATAAGTAGCAAACTTGTATGAGAGAGCCCAATTTATCCATCATTTTTCCCTTGCTCTAAATCAGAAGTCAAATACATTACCAGTAGGTTGAATACAGCCCACTATAAACTCAAGTTTTTCCCAAAACATATTAAAATATTGTTTCTATCTCTTAAAATATATTTCTATATTATATATACATATATTAACATGTATAATTTTCTAAGTCACATGGCTCATATGGATTATGATTTAATTGCCCCTATGTCCATTTGAAATTGACCACTGCTATTAACTTATAACCTACACTCAGACCTTTATTTGATGATATCTTTAATTTAACTTTTAGTAGGTAATTCTTAGGTGGCAAAGACTTAATCCTAATTAACCATATGTTGTCTCTCTAGTACTGTTTGGGTGACCCACCACTTTATTTCTCAAAGGATAGTATATACAATATTATTCACAGGTTCATAGTAAGAATATTTCATCACAGGAAAAGAAAAAAAATACCAAAATCTGTCCTTGGCTTCAGGGAGAAATCTGGTGACATAAATTTTTTGGTTCTTTCTAATTGTTTCCATTGTCATTTTAGCTGCTATCTGCATTGTCTATTCATTGTACATACATTAATGGACCAGTTCTGTGTTATCCATCCTCTAAATGTGTATTTATGTATTCTATTGAATGAAACCAAATATCAAAGGTTTAGAATAATTTACAATGAATCTCCCTTTTTCAGTTTTTATTGAATAAATTACTGAGAAAAAAATCTTTTCTATTAAAATTTTCAGTGTTTTGCTCTTAAGCAAGAAGAATCCAAACTAAAATATTGGATTGCTTTAAATCCTGTTCAAAATAAAGGCAAATTATTTTGAGCATCCAGGGATTATGAAATATGAACTTACTGATCTAAATATGTGCCAAGAAATTAAATATTATATAATAAATAACTAATTATGAGTAAAGGATGCCTTCAAAGAATTGCATGAAAGAAAGAGGAGATATGTTCATCTTGGAGCATATGCAAGGAAACTCAGCTGGGAGGCCCTCTCTCAGAATTTGGGGAGAAAGTGGACAGCTCCAAGATTTTAAGTAGACTCCTATCACAGAATGGTTGGGAGAATATAGGTATGAGTGATATATGATGATCCCAGGTGAAGTTAGCTAAAGACAGCTAGGTGGTGAGTAGTTAGAGCACCTGCCCTGCAGTCAGGCCTGAGTTCAAATCTAATCTCAGACACTTGGTGGCAGTAAGGGCTAGGCAATAAGGATTAAGTAACTTGCTCAGGGTCACACAACTAAGAAGTGTTTGAAGCTAAATTTGAACCTATAATCTCTTATCTCTATTGTGAGATTTAAAATGGTTGAGGTCTTAAACTGTAGTGGTTAAAATAGTGGAAGATATAAATTGTGATAGATATAAGAGAGGGTGAGTAAGTTTGACCGCAGAAATATGTTTCACTACAGTGTCTTGGGTTTAAAATCAAGTATAAGGTGGTTGCCAGGGAAATATTCCCAATTATTCAAATACCCAAGTCAATTGGGTTTTATAGAGATTTTAATTAACAATACAATGAGTAATCAAAGAAAGAGAGAGAGAGTAAGAAAGGAATAAGTATGAAGGGCCTCAAAGACAATATGGCCTAGACCTGAGTCTTAAAAGAGAAATCAGTCAGTTTTTTATAACTCACCATAAGATTTGTCTAAGTTAGGATTTCTAATGACACCAGGCCAGCAGCATCTCAGCTGCTTTCACCAGCTCCCTCCTCCATCTGAATGTTTCAGAATCAGTCTCCTCAGAATGAGTCTCACCAATCTGAATGTTTCAGAATGACTTCCCAGCTCTTCCCTGAGCTCTTATTTTTAAGGGCAAAATCTTCTCTGTCACCTCCCCTAAGTCCTTACATCTACCAATCACTGTAGATGTTTCTAAAGGACCGCCCATTTTGAATTCACAGCTGAGTAGTTTTAATCTCTTTAGTAAGTCAGGAAAAAAATGCTGCTGTGTTGACAAATTTCATTTAAAAAAACCTCTGAATAAGTTATCACCCATTTAGGTTTAAGTAGTTTACAAGTTGCCCCACCTTTATAGGTACTTAGTATCCCATTGTATCAATTCTAAAACAGTCATGACTCAAAGAACTTCCTGTCCCTTCCATAAGCATGGATCAAAGTACTTTTCACAAGTTGCTCTCTGTCCTAAAGCAGTCCTAAGTAGGGTGGAGTAGGGATATTCCCAAGGCAAGGAGACCCCACACTCAAGTAGAGTTCTCACCATCTGCTAGGGAATTTTTTTAAGTAGAAGATTCCCCAATGGGGAAAACCCCTAACATTCATAAGTCTGAGAAATTTTGAGGTTTACACTATGCCTGGCTTTCAAACCACTAAGCAATCTAGCTTCCCCATTCATGTATTTTTGAAGTGTTTTCATATATGCAGCTTCATTGATCCTCACAACTGAATGAGATATTCATGCTAAACAGAGATCAGAGTGTTCAGACAACTTTTGTAAGTTCAAAGGCTATTCATCATCAGTCAGTAATAAAATCCAGTTGCTGTGGTTCTGAAACAGTTTTGTTTCCTGAAGAGCCAGCCTTTATATCACTGAATTGCTAGACAAAATAAACAAAAAATCTTTACTGTTTGTGAAGCACTGAAGATAACAAACACTAAATTAGATAATGGATGACACTTTAAATAATATATGTATTAAAGCCCAGAATATACAATGTACGAAAATTTTACTAGATAATTATTACAGGACAGGAAATCTCATCTTTGCCTTTTGTAACACTTTCCAAAAAAGTAGAGTGCAATATAATTAGTAAATACCTAAAATATATGAATTAATATTCCTCCTATTGCTGATAGTAATGTGTATAAATTAAAGAAGATAAAATATAAAGTTTAGCTACTGGTATTTACATATCCACAAATAATTCTCCAAGCTAAAAATCATTTTTCCCTGAAATTTTATATTGGTAATATTCTGAATTAATTATGAGTCCATATAACCTATCATGGCATACCTCTCCCACAGATTTTTCATACTGGAAAAATATAATTAAAATTATTCTAGTATCATTCACAATAATTATTCTGTAACAAGGGAATCACTTTAAAAGACTGATATATATTAATTTAAGGTTGCCAAGGAATCAGCTATGTAATTCCTAAATGAAAAACTCAAGTCAGCCGTCAGCTTTTTTTGGAGTTTAATTACAATAGGAGTAAGAAGGGAATTATAGAGAGACAGAAAAAGGGAGAGCAGGGAATAGGGCTTAAACACCCCTTCTGTTTAGGCTGGGCCAAAAGGCCCAAGCCCTTAGATAGTTGGGGCAAAGAAAAGAGATCAGTCCCTATTACTCATGTGTCCAAAAGGGAGAAATAGTCTCAGAGGCCCCCACCTTCAGCTTCCTTCAGAGCAAGCCTTCTCAGAGCCCAGGAACCACACCGACCAAAACCTCAACCTCCTCCCTGAGTCTTCAGACCCCCTATCTTTAAGGAAACCATCCAAGTTCCTCCCCTCAGTTCTCCCATCTACCAATCCCTGTTCATCAATTTCCCTGTCAATGGAGGCTCTAGCTTAACCCAGGACCGCCCAGAGGTTTCTGGCTTTTGCACATGTCTGTTGAAGGTTATATTTTCAAATGATTAAATCTTTACTCCTTTGCTACAGCCCTTTCTAAATCCTGTTAACTTGAGTATGGTAGAGATTGGAATAATTAAATTTTGATCTAGGCTGCAGCCCTTACTCAATCCTATTAGGACTGAATAGGGTGGAGATTTATTCCAAGTATCTCCATTGTATCAATTCTAAAATCAATCAAGACTCAAAGAAATTCCTGTTCTATGCTTAAGCATAGGTCAAAGTCCTTTCCATTGTTCAGCAAAGGGTTTCTGTCCTAAAGTAATCTTAAGAAGGGAAGAGAAAGAACCTCCCATGCCAATGGGGTTCCCATTCCAATAGACTATCTGTAAGAAATTTTCCAAGTATGAAATATCCCAATGGTGAAATTTCCAACATTTATAAGTCTAAGGAATTTTGAGGTTTACAATCCCCCTTGATGATCATTGGGAGACTAGTCTCCCCATTGATCATTTAACATAATCATTTTGTAGTTCTAAATTCACTTCTAACTAAAGATATACACAATATTCAATTTTCTAGGAGAAATTAGAATAGTGAGAGAGGAAATAGAAAAGAAAAGAAAGCAAAACCAATGTTTGCTAGGCGCATTGACAGAAAGCCAAATTAGGGGCAGTCCCTTTTGGCATAAATGTGTACAGTTATAATAAATTTTCAATCAAAAGTTCAGTCCAATCAACCACATCCAAAGTTCATTCTTGATCTTCTTGATGAAGTGTAGGTTTTCGGCATCTTTCTGCAACAGTTCATTCTCTGGATATAAAAGTTTCAAGCTTCTTTCTTGAAGATCTTTTCTCGAACAAAATCAAAATCTTTGAAATTTTTTATAACAGTAAAATCTTAAACAAAAGTCTTGGATTTTTATAAAAATACAATCTCAAACAAAAAAAATTCAAAAATTCTTAGATTTTAAATTAAAAAACAATCCCCCCTGAAGTAAGTATTAAAAAAAAATATCAAGTTTAGCTCAGAATGCAATGTTCAGTTATGGGGTGTATGTGTCAATTATCAAAAGAATAGAAAAATAATCAAAAACATAAGAAAAATTCAAAATAGACCTTGTATAGGTCCAGTTTAAAGTAATTTCTATCCCACAAGTATGTAGCACAGAATGCAGTAATATTTCACTTAGCCATTTGTAGCCAAGACTACAGGAAGTTCCATAATATAAGAAGAAAAGAATTAGAATTCTATTTTGATGGGGAAATGTCATTCCCTTGTCTGATTTTTTTTTTCCTTCAGAGATATAGGGAGCCAGCATGATAGTCATGCTTTGTACTTGTTTGAGTACTTCGAAAAGAGTGTAGATACAAGGAAGTCCTACGACTTAAACATAAGTTAAGCATCGCAACCTCGAGTCTCACTTTAATATTTCATGTGTGCTCTATTGGCACTATTCAGGTTTAGTCTGTGCTCCTTGTTTTTATCCCTTTTCCTGGAATCAGACACAAACATTAATCACAGTCCTATAATATTTATCAATAAATGGCAGGTTCCCATAGTTTAAAGCTTTTAGGCATATATTGATATTGTAGCAAGAGTATATATATATATTAACTTGTATTACTGCAGGGAAAAAATATTAATATTAATTATGTGTATCTTCAGTACAAAAAATGAGAAAAAAATCAAATATTCTGATAAAGAATAAAAGAAAAGAAATAAGAAAAAATAAGAAAAAAGCAGTAATTCAATATATTCTTGAGAAAAAAAAAGGCATCCATTTGTCTATGGATTATTATCTCCAATTCATATGATAAGATAGAGTCACAATTCATATGATAGGATAGAGTCAATCAGTCTCAGCAGAAGATGCTTTCTTCACATGTGAGCAGTGAATCCAAGAGTCTCTTTCTCCAATCTTTATAGATGTTGGAGTAGTTAATAATATTTGGAATGGTCCTTCCCAGGAAGGTTCAGTTGCTCCAGTTCGCTTGAAATTCTTGATATAAACTTTATCTCCTGGGTTCAGGTCATGCAGAGAAAAGTCTAATGGTCCAGCTTGTACTGCAGCTCCGGATTCATGAAGTTCACGTAGTTTGTGCTGTAACTCCTGTATATAGGAAGCAATAGTAATATCTCCCCCTAATAGCGATGTATAAGCCGGGGAGAAAGGCTTAGCCTGTATAGGCGGATGTCCAAAAAGCATCTCAAATGGTGAAATATGTAAGTCTCCTCTAGGCCTGCTTCTAAGATAAAATAGGGCCAGAGGGAGAATTTCAGGCCATTTTAAATGGGTCTCAGTGCATAATTTTCCAATCATAGTTTTAAGTTCTTTATTCATCTTTCCTACTATTTGGAGAGGAGAAAAAAAACTGAAAAAGGTTAATTAATATCAACAAAATCAATACAATCTAAGAAGAATCATCTTTATTATACTGGGAAGTTCCCTGGGCACCCTCCTGAAGGGCACCTCTCTGAGGATCATTAGCACCTCGAGTATTTTTTGGACGAGCGCCATTTCTCATATATTGTTGTTGAGTATTATCATTTTCTTCATTTGGAGAATTGTCATTTTCCCAATTCCTATTTCTATAATTCTGGTTTCTAAAGTTCTTATTTCTATATTCATTATAGTTATTTCCATAGTCATTATTATAATTTCTAGAATTCTGGTTTCTATAACCATTATCATAATTTCTATAGTTATTATTTCTAAAACTATTATTAAACTGTGTATTCCTTCCAAACATCTTAAGAAAGGTTCTACATTCCATCATTTTGTGGCCCTTCTTCTCACAGAAGTGGCAAGTAATGGATTGATAATTGGATTTCTGGAGAGGGGCAATTGTCGTTGGTTCATTATCATGCCCACTTTCTAATTTAGTTATCCTATCTATTAAATATCTTATTTTTTTCTTCATTTCCTCCATATCATCATTATTTTCTTTCTCCTTTTCTTCGTTTCCCTTTAAAACATATATAGCTGTTTTTCGCAATTCTTCAAGGTCCATATCTGACCATCTTGGGCATTGTGTTTTAAAATAATTTTTAATTGCCTTGCAAGAATTGTTTACAAAGATTCTTCTAACTTGTCTTAAACTATTCTCTTTAGTTAAGTCCCAATCTAAGTATCTGTCCCCAAACTCGATAATTCTGTCCATAAATCTGGAGGGTGTTTCGTTTTCCTTTTGCTTAATTTTTTCCAGTTCCATCCACTTATCTGTACTGTCTGCACATTCCTTCATGGCCGTGAGGATGGCCTCTCTACAGCGGTATAGTTGTAGATAATCCTCAGGATTATTATAGTCCCATTCGGGATCCTGAGATGGCCAATGTGCTGCATTACGCCCCCGGGTTTTGTTGACATGAGCAATTATTTTATTTTTTTCACGTTCACTTAAAAAAGCCTGGAGTAAGCTCTCAACGTCCTTGTAAGACGGATTATACTGAAAAAATATGTCTCCCATCTTTTTTGTTACTAGAAAAGGATCTTGTTCATATGTGGGGATATTTCGTGTAAATTCATTTATTTCTTGGGGAGTAAACGGTATCCTATGTCTTAAAGTCACCACATCCCCATTTCGTCCTATTTCAGGTACTTCTCTTAGAGGAAACAGGCCTCTAGTTGGATTTTGCACCTGTGGGTCAGTTTGACAAGGACAGGTTTCTCTAGGAGGACAAGATCTCCCTTGCATTGGAATTTGGTTTTCTGTAGGAGAAGTAACATGAGAAGCTGGGATTGCAGGGGAAGGGTTTTGGGGATTAAATTCAGACAAGATTTGCACTACACGAGAGAAGCAGTCTGTTAACTGGGCTATAGGGAAGGTGTTTTCCATCTCTATTTCAGGGAAGGAAATTTCCTCATTCAAAGGTTCAGAAACAGGTCTGTTTCTGGTAGAGTGGTTGTTTGCCAATTGATCCTGTAAGAGACGTTTTAGATCTTCTAATTGGGCTTGCATTTTATCCTCAATTTTTCCTATTTTATCTTCCATATTTCCCATTTTATCCTCAATATTTCCTATTTTATTCTCAATATTTCCTATATTTTATCCTCAAGTTTTTCTATTTTATTCTCAATATTTCCTATTTTATCCTCAATTTTTTTCTATTTTATCCTCATTTTTTCTATTTTATCCTCAATATTTTCTATTTTAATCTTCAATATTTTCTATTTTATCCTCATTTTTTTCTATTTTATCCTCAACATTTTCTATTTTATCCTCAATATTTTCTATTTTATCCTCATTTTGTTTTATTTTATCCTCATTTTGTTTTATTTTATCCTCATTTTGTTTTATTTTATCCTCATTTTGTTTTATTTTATCCTCATTTTGTTTTATTTTATCCTCAATATTTTTTATTTTTTCATCTCTAAATATAGTATTGAGGAGTACAAAAATGACAGTACCTATTAATATAAAAATTTGGAGGTATCCTTCATTCCTCAATGCCCCTACTTCTTCAGCTGCCATATAATTGTCAAAGAATGTAGTACTCATTTATATATATATATATATATATATATATTTTGTAATTTCACAAAACATGTGGGGAGCAGGGCAAAGCAACAAACTTTCCACAGGGTTTTTTTTTTTTCTAATGCAGGAAGTTGTTCCTTAAGGGAAAGGATATTTGGAAACAGCTCTTCCAGCCAGGACTTTAGAGTCCTGTTGCTGAGATCTAAAACAGCTGTTTTCTGTCTATCAGAGTCACACAGCTGGGAAGTATCTGAGGTCCAATTTGAACCCAGGACCTTCTGTCTCTAGGCCTGGCTCTCAATCCGCTGAGCTACTCACCTGTCCCTTAAGATTAAAGGGAAGAAAAAGAAAAAACTGCTGATTCCAATTTAACTTAAGGAGAAAAGAGAAAAAGTTTTTTATACTCACGTGTTCTAGCAGCTGTGTCTTTAAGACAAGTTTTTTGTTAAAAAAAAAGGACTAAGTGGTGAGACGGTATAGTAAAAAAGGCAAGGAATTTCAAAAGTTATTTGAGAGGATTCTTTAGACTCCCGTGTGGTCAGCCACAATGTAACAAGGGAATCACTTTAAAAGACTGATATATATTAATTTAAGGTTGCCAAGGAATCAGCTATGTAATTCCTAAATGAAAAACTCAAGTCAGCCGTCAGCTTTTTTTGGAGTTTAATTACAATAGGAGTAAGAAGGGAATTATAGAGAGACAGAAAAAGGGAGAGCAGGGAATAGGGCTTAAATACCCCTTCTGTTTAGGCTGGGCCAAAAGGCCCAAGCCCTTAGATAGTTGGGGCAAAGAAAAGAGATCAGTCCCTATTACTCATGTGTCCAAAAGGGAGAAACAGTCTCAGAGGCCCCCACCTTCAGCTTCCTTCAGAGCAAGCCTTCTCAGAGCCCAGGAACCACACCGACCAAAACCTCAACCTCCTCCCTGAGTCTTCAGACCCCCTATCTAGACAGACAGCCCTTTCTAAATCCTGTTAACTTGAGTATGGTAGAGATTGGAATAATTAAATTTTGATCTAGGCTGCAGCCCTTACTCAATCCTATTAGGACTGAATAGGGTGGAGATTTATTCCAAGTATCTCCATTGTATCAATTCTAAAATCAATCAAGACTCAAAGAAATTCCTGTTCTATGCTTAAGCATAGGTCAAAGTCCTTTCCATTGTTCAGCAAAGGGTTTCTGTCCTAAAGTAATCTTAAGAAGGGAAGAGAAAGAACCTCCCATGCCAATGGGGTTCCCATTCCAATAGACTATCAGTAAGAAATTTTCCAAGTATGAAATATCCCAATGGTGAAATTTCCAACATTTATAAGTCTAAGGAATTTTGAGGTTTACAATTCTATGATAAAGTCCACAACTTCAACATAGTTGTTAGAAGTCCAGGATTCAACAATTAACTTATGTTAATCCAAGGTTGGCTTTTAGATATGTAAAAATGAACTAAGAATGTTTTATATAAGGATGATTGATTATATAAGGATAATCTGTTAACCTGAGTTAGCCCTCTCCATTATTTCCTTATTTTTTCTTTACAAAATACAGGTGCTGAAGCCTCACCTCTGTTGCTTATTTGCTATATAACCTTAAGTAAGTAATTTGCCCTCTTTCAAGTTTAGTATTCTTAACTATGCAGCATGGTGATACATATATATATATATATATATATATATGTATAGGTGTATTCATAAACATTTATATTATAAGAGGGATGCCTAAATGAGCAAAGGAGATAATTTATAGGAAAATAGCTCATAAATTAAAAAGTATCATATAAATGTACTGTACAAATAAGAGTAGTCGTTTTAATTAATGCTTAATAAGAAAACAACTCATTTGAGTATTTTCTGGTTACCTGAAAGAGGTAATCTTAATATTTCCAATAAATATTAGGATTGCATAAAAGCTTTGTGTATGGACTCTGACTGGATAGGTTCTATTTAAGGCATATATTTGAAGTTTTCTATTTGAATAAGCTATGTGAATAGTTCTGTATAATTCTGTTTCATATAAACCCCTGTATTTTACCTAAAATAGAAGGCTGATAGTCAAGACTTGATTAATGATACATATTTCTCCAGTTATAGGAGTTCAATGTGAACAAAACCAAATGGACCACCAGCAAAGAGAAGGGTCATTTAATCTTCCAGTATCTGAATGCAATTAAGACGTAGAATTCATTTTGATTCACCAGAATGGATTCCCTAAATCACTGGAGTCAGGAGTTTAAAGAGAATCCCAGAAATCATCTAGTCAAGCACTGGTTGAAGATTTCCAATGAAGGGACACCCACCACCTCAAAGGTTACCCCTTGCTATTCCCCCCCTTTTCTTTTTTATCATCTACATTACAAAGAGGGATAAATGCAAAGACCAGCAGTTTATTTGAAACTGTGAATACATAATTATATGTGTATTATTCAGTTAAAAAATAGGTAAAATATAGCATAATACCAGCACTTTACCACTCATTTGATTTGCTTTCTGAACTTCTGTTCTCTAGTATATGCAAAAAACTTATTTCTGACATTCTTTTCTTTAATTTCATCTTAGTATATGAATCATTACCTTCATTTTCTTCCCATTAAATTAAGAACAAAAACTTCTTTTCTAACAAATACAAAACTAACACAATTCTGATTTTTTTACCTATTCTCCATCACTTTTCAGTCAAAAGATGGGAAGAATTCATCATCAGTCTTTTACAGTTGTGATAAGATATTTAATTGATAAGAATTATAAAATTTTTCATAATTCATTTTTAAGTTCTCTGATTATTTGGAAGTTTTCCTAACAATCTGAATAACTGGAATAACCAGATAAACTATCATTTAATGACTAAGTGTCTTCAAGTAATATCAGAAATAATTTTTAAAAATTAATCAATAGAGATAAGCCTTTACATTCTACAAAACAAAGAAAATTTAAATGCAGTCTACAGGAAATACATTCACAATTTGAATATGCAATTGCCTTAATCTTGAGAAGTTACAGGGTAGAAACAGGATGAAAACTTCATGAAATGATCTGTTAAAAAGAGATATTCCCTTTCTTTGATCCCTATTGCCTTACTCACTGAAGAGGAAGTGCTTCATGATAATTCTGGGAGTTAAGGAGAGAAAATATAGATGGGTGTCAAAAAGTAGGCAGATTGTGTACAGGCATATTTGAAGGCAATTGTGGCTGACCAAGGTGCCCTAAGCACTGCAGTTGAAGAGAGTAATGTGAATTTGGGGAGTGGCCTAAGGGAGCCAGGGAAATAGAGACTGAGCCTTTATGGCCAAGAAAAGATATCTCAAAACTGACCCAAGTGGAAATGAAAACCTGGGATATAAGACTTCATTAGCATCCTCTTCCCTTTCTGAGCCTAATGCTACATGCTAGGGAGTAGAGATGCCCTTTGCACTATTATCTCCACAATATATTCTAGTACAGGGGGAGTCCTTGTTTCTGAAGGTTTTAGGTGGCAAAAGGCTTTCCTTGGGTGCTGTGTCTCAACTTGTGAAGAGAGACAAGCACTGTGATGAGTTTATGTTTCAGATATCCCTTCATTAGGTGAGCTGAAGATGAGTATATGTTTTGTACAAGAGCAAAGGAAGGAAGAGGAGAAAGAGAAAGAAAGGAAAAGAGAGATAAGAGGAAATGTGCTAAGAGGGGCTATTTGAGGAGTTACCTGATAGAAGAAGCTTCTGATAGTAAAATAGACCAGATACAAGTACTCAGTGAATAATTCTTTATCATCACCAAAGCAAATTTAGTGAGATTGCCCCATTCTACTTCTAGATATAATAGCACATAATGTGGTGGTTTCTGATCTCTTCTGGTACTCCCATGATATAAATAGGCAAAGATATTGCAATGAGGCTGGAAGCCAAACTACTAGATGAAATTTTTAAAAAACCCTCTTCTTTCACTGCATTTGGATCCATCCTTTAACCTATCTGTTCTCTTACTGGCAGCTATAAATACCAATAGATTACTATAAGGTTATATACAATCTTTCTCAGGGTCCTAGATATAACCTGTTGAAGAAAAATGCACTTCTAAATCACCTCTCTAACTCTTAGGTGCTATTCAATGTTTTCTACCAATATAACCAGTTACTCACAAAACTTATGCTTTGGGATCTTAAACATAGCAATTTTAAAATAATAATGTAAATGAAAGCCATTCCCCAATAGACAAATAAACATGAATAGTTTTCCACAGAATTGCAAAATATTAACATATTAAAAATACTCTGTTGCTAATATAAAGAGACATTTTAGTTACTTTATGTCTACAGTTTCAATTTATTTTCCCAAACGTTTGTACCAATTCCCAGCCCTACAAATAAATGTACCAGTATTTCCACAGTTTTTCACAGAATTGCAAAGTACTAACACATTAAAGAATTCTATCACTAATGTAAACAGACATTTTAGTTGCTTTATTTGTATAGTTTCAATTTATTTTCCAAAATGGTTTTACCAATTCCCAGCCCTACAAACAGTTTACCAGTATTTCTATTTTCCCACAACCCTTCCAACAATGCATGTTGCCATATTGATTTAGGAAATGCAAAACAAAACAATCCTGAGGTTTCATTTAATTCCTGGAAATTGACAGATGACAAAATATGTGTAAACAATATTTGCACAAACATTTTGCAAAATGGTTTTGAGCTTTTAAATAAAGTGATTAAATTTTCCATACTTTTTGACACAGAGATTCCATTATTGTGCTTACTACATATATGTCATTAAGTAAATCATTTAAATCCCAGAACCCAAGTCTATTAATTTATAAAATTAAGGGGTTTCCATCTAAGATCCTTCAATGAAAGTCACTAAAAAATCCCCATACACACTAGCATATATGAGGTAGCATTTATTATAACAGCAAAAAATTGGAAAAAATTAAATGTTTATCAACATAGAAATGGATAACCAAATATACATAATGAAATAACACTATTTTATAAAAATAATCAATATGAGAACTAAAGAGAAATATGAAAATATCTCCATTACCTAATGAACAACTAAACCAAAACCAAAACAAAACAATATATTCAATGATCTGTTGTTGTCAATACAGTCATTTCCAACATTTTTTGACCCCATTTGGGGTTTTATTTTCATATACTGGTGTGGTTTGCCATTTCCTTCTCTATGTGATTTTACAGATGAGGAAATTGAAGTAAACAGGGTTAAGTGATTTGCCAGGTTACACAGCTAATAAGTAAGTGTCTGAGGACAGATTTGAAATTAGTAAGATGTGTCTTTCTGACTCTAGACCTGGCCCTCTATCCATTGTACCACCTAGATTCCCTATACTATGATGATAAAAACAAAGAGTAAAAACACATACCAAAAAATAAATAAATAAAAAAAAACAAAAGTCCAAAGTAAATGCAGCAAAATCATTAATAAAAAGCACAGGAAAAAGAAGAGATATTGGAACATACTCTTAAACTACCCCTTTGCAAAGATAGGAGGGACATAAATTTTGAACACTACATATATTTTTATACTTTTTTTCATTTTGTTGATCAGTGATTCTGAGTTTTTCACTTTCTTTAAACATTTTTGTCTTTAAGGACAATATTTGTTGTGTGTGAGGGCTCTAAGTGAGATAATGGGGGGAAAGCATAGTGATAAAGAAACAAGGCATCAATAAAAACATGACAATAATTATGGAAAGGAAATAACATTAAAGGCACTAAATTATTTAATTAAATATACGAAGACATAAATGTCAAAATGTACAAATAAGCTTAAATATTCTTTTTTCCATTTGTGACAATTTGACCCTTTTAAGGATATCCTTTTTATCTTATATATTCATGTAATAAAGTTGGAGAGAGGTGGAGTCAAGATGGAAGCTTAGAGACAGCAACAGTTCAGACCACTGAAAACCTTTCCTCATAGATCAAACCACAATGCTTTGAGGGGAATAAAAACCAATTCTAACAACAGGACAGAGCTAGGGAAACCTCCTCCTGGACCCAATTTAAAAAGTACTCCCCAAAAAAGCTTGAAATCTAGAACACGCATTATTAAGGGTAAGGAAAAAGGAAGGTCACAGGATCCCTCCCCCACCTAGAGTGCTCAGCCTCCAGTGGTGGCTGGAATCTCTGGTCAGACATGGGCACTAGTCTGGACTACCTTGCTTACAAAGCTGTTCCAGGCTCAGGGAATTGAACAAAGGCAGCTTAGAGGCAGCTGGAAGAGAAGCATAGAACAGAATCCACAGATGACCTCCTTTACTTAATCCTCAATTGACAACAACCAAGAATGTTGTGGTGAAATTCAAGAACTACCAGACCAAGGAAAAACTATTACAAGCTGCTAAGAAGAAGTCATTCAGATATCATGGAACTACAGTTAGGATAACACAGGATCTGACTACATCTACACTGATGGATTGAAAGGCATGGAATATGATATTCCAGAAAGCAAGGGAACTAGGTCTACAACCAAGAATCAACTACCCAGCAAAACTGACTATATTCTTGCAGGGAAAAGTATGGTCATTTAATAAAATAGAAGGTTTCCAAGCATACATAAAGAAAAGACCAAACTTGAACAGAAAATTTGATGCCCAAACACAGAACTCAAGAGAATCACCAAAAGGTAATTAAGAGGACTTCCAGGTAAACATGGCAGCAATCTAGACTCAGGACTCTTCCTTTCCTCTACTCACTACCTACTGCTAACCTGCCTCATAAAGCAAAAAAAAAAATTCATATGAACGAAGTGACTCTATAGTAGTAAACTCATTCTTATTGAAAACACTATAAAGTATAGGAAAAGAAGATCCTTTCCTAAAAATAATAAACAATATTTATCTAAAAACATCAGCAAACACCATGTGCAATGGGAATAAACTAGATGCATTCCCAATAAGATCAGGAGTGAAATAAGGATGCCCATTATCACCGGTATTATTTAACATGGCACAAGAAGCAATAGCAATTATAGAAGAAAAAGAAATTGGAGGTATTAAAATTGGCAATGAAGAGATCAAGCTATCACTCTTTGCCGATGATTTAGTGGTCTACTTAAAGAATCCTAGAGAATCAACCAAAAAGCTAGTTGAAATAATCAACAACTTTAGCAAAGTTGTAGGATACAAAATAATCCCACATAAGTTATCAGCATTTCTCTATATCTCCAACAAATCTCAGCATCAAGAATTAGAAAGAGAAATTACATTTAAAATCACCCTAGACAATATAAAATACTTAGGAATCTATCTGCCAAAACAAATGCAGGAACTATATGAACACAACTACAAAACACTTTCCACACAATTAAAAATAGCTCTAAACAATTGGAAAAACATTAACTGCTCATGGGTAGGACGAGCTAAGATAATAAAAATGATCATCCTACCCAAACTTATTTTTTTATTTAGTGCCATACCCATCAAACTACCAAAAAAAAAAAAAACTTTTCTACTGAATTAAAAAAAAAAACATAACAATGTTCATTTGGAAGAACAAAAGATCAAGGATATCAAGGGAAATAATGAAAAAAATGCAAAGGAAGGTGACCTTAAACTATACAGCAGTGATCATCAAAACAATATGGTACTGGATAAGAGACAGAATGGAGGATCAGTGAAATAGACTTGGGATAAGTGACCTCAGCAAGACAGTCTATGATAAGCCGAAAGGTCCCAGGTTTTGATACCAAAATCCACTATTTGATAAAAATTCCTGGGAAAATTGGAAGACAGTGTGAGAGAGATTAGGTTTGGATTAACATCTCACACCTTACACCAAGATAAACTCAGAATGAGTGTATGACTTGAACATAAAGAAGAAAACTATAAGTAAATTAGGTGAGCACAGAATAATATACATGTCAGATCATTGGGAAAGGAAAGATTTTAAAAGCAAGCAAGAGTTAGAAAAAATCAGAAAATGTAAAATAAATAATTTTGATTATATCAAACTAAAAAGATTTTTGACAAAAAAAAAAACAAAAAACAATGCAACCAAAATTAGAAGGGCAGTGACCAATTAGGAAACAATCTTCCTAACAAAAAGCTCTGACAAATGTCTAATTACTCAAATTTATAAAGAGTTAAATCAATTATATAAAAAATCAAGCTATTCTCCAATTGTTAAATGGGCAAGGGACATCAATAGGCAATTTTCAGTTAAAGAAATCAAATCCATTAATGAAGCACATGAAAAAGTGCTCTAAATCTCTTATAATCAGAGTGGTGCAAATCAAAACAACTCTGAGGTGCCATCTCACACCTAGCTGATTGGATAACATGACAGCAACAGAAAGTAATGAATGCCGGAGTGGATGTGGCAATGTTGGGGCATTAATGCATTGCTGATATAGTTGTGAATTAATCCAACCATTCTGGAGAGCAATTTGGAACTATGTCCAAAGGGCACAAAAAGACTGTCTGCCCTTTGACCCAGACATAGCACTGCTTGGTTTGTACCCCAAAGAGATAATAAGGAAAAATACATGTACAAGAATATTCCTAGCTGTGCTCCTTGTGGTGGCAAAAAAATGGAAAATGAGAGGATTACCTTCAATTGGGGAATGGCTAAACAAATTCTGGTATCTGTTTGTGATGGGATACTATTGTATCCCATCACATTTTTGTATCCCATCACTATTATACACAGAGAAATAATAAACTGGAGGAATTCCATGTGAAGTGGAATGACTTCCAGGAATTGATGTAAAGTGAAAGGAGCAGAACCAGGAGAACATTAATATACAGAGCCTGATACACTGTGGTACAATTGAATGCAATGGACTTCTCCATTAGTAGCAATGCAGAGATCCAGAATAATTCAGAGGAATTCATGAGAAAGAACACTATCTACATTCAGAGGGAAAACTGTGCAAGTAGAAATATTGAAGAAAAAACAACTGCTTTATCACATGTGTCGAAGGGGAGATATTTAGAAATAAAGGCTCTAAATGATCATCCTTGTGCAAACATCAACAACATGGTTTTGATCAAGGACAAATGTAAAACCCAGTGGAATTGGATGTAGGCTACAGTAGAAGTTGGGCAGAGGGTAGGGAAAGAACATGATTCTTATAACCAAGGAAAAATGTTCTAAATTGACTAATTAAATAAAATTTTCAAAAAAAAATGTTGAAGATTAAGGTCAGAGGTATATTATATTATTGGCCCTAGTTCTTCATGATCCTAATGATGATTCCTTAAATGCATTGAGAAGAGAGGTGGTATTCATATTTTACACCAGGAAGCAATAGTATCAAAATGTGTAAGAAATATACATTATTCAAGGGAACCGTAGAGGGAGAGAATATCACATTTGACATAAAGGATCTTTTTTTCTTCATCCAATCCTCATTTGCTTCTAGAAAGAAAGAGGAAATGAAATAGAGCAAGGTCTTCCAGCCACTTAGCCTAAGTTGACAACTCATTAAAAATTCATGAAAAAGCATCAGCAGTTGGTAGTTTCTGCTCTGGGTACTTGAGAGTTGATCAGAGATGGATTATTTCTATCCTTTTAAAATCACTTATGCTACTTGGGAGCCCCATTGACTTCTGATAATCTCTATTTAAAATTCTTGAAATTTCATAAATAATTTTTCCCAGATACTGCAGCCTCTACTAGCCCTCTATAGCAGTACTCTATTTCAAGCAAGCCTTTTTCCTTATATAGGCACATCTGACAAAGCCCCATCAACACAATGGGTATCTAGTGAACAGTTAATACCCATTGAATGAATAATTTGAGTAAAGAATAATTTCTATGGATCTTGAATAAATAACCCCCAATAGATTCTGAAGAAAGATTTCATATTATAAGAGAAAATTCCAGTTAAACAGATATAGGTCACAGAAATTGAAAGAAGTAGCTATCACTGATAATTATAGTTGCTAAAAATCAACCACCAGCCAAAATAAATAGCTTTCAAATATTTGAGTTACCATGAACTAGTTTTTGCTAAAATCAAGAAACATTGTTACAATGTGATATCACCCTTTCAATACAAGGATTAATCTAAATCTAAGTGAAAAGTTATGATGATAAAAGTGGACCCATTGGAAACTTTTTGTTAACAAAAAATAACTTTTTGTTATTAATCTCTAGATCAATACTTGATTTAGAGAAAAGACTTATAGTCAAGATGTGGGTCTAGTACTGAACTTTGGCAGGTGGGGAGAAATGAAAGCTGTAAAGGGCTCACATAATCATTACTCCAAAAGACTACTTGCAAAGACTTATTTTTTTGCAAGGGGTAAAATTAGGGGTTATTGGCAGAATATATTTTACTAGTGGTCACCAGGGATTGATTCTATCCCAATAAAATGCTCAAGTCAGTTTGGAATTTTTATGGTTGTTTAATTACAATAGAGGGAAGGAATTAAGAAGAAGAAGAGAGAGAAATGGTTATAAATTTTCCCCGTTCTATCCTAAAGGGAAGTTTGGAGAACTCAGCCAGGAGGCCTCCTCAGAGATTAAAAGTAGCTCATCTTCCAGCCATAAGGTCTACTCCAAAATGAGGGGCATCCTAAGAGGGTAGTGCCTTAGGAAGTAAAGGAAAGGAGGAATCTGGCTAACCACTCACCCAGGTCACTCAGGGAAGACACCCCAACTAAACCACTCTACAGAGCTTCTCCAGTCACCTTACCAGCAAGCCGCAACCCCTAAATAGCTAAGATGTCCAGCATACTGCCACAAGCCACAAGAGCCAGAGAGAGAGCCATGTCTCTGCGAGAGAAAGGCTGGAGAGAGGAAGTGACACAAAATGCATAGACCGTTCTTTATATCACTTCCTGTATCTCACATGTACCAATGGTAGCTTAAGCTTGACTTAGGAAAGCCCAGGGTGTCTGTCAGTAGTTTCTTATTGGTCACTTGCTAGCACATGACCATCATAGACCATCCTCCTCAACACTTAATCCTTAAGTAGGGGTGTATACATTCCTGATTGCTAGGATTTTACAGACTAATCAGGGTGGAGAAAATCTAAAATTCCCATGTTCACAACATAACAAATGATGAAGAAAATGAGCATATAAAGTGATGGATTATATTCTTTGGGGTTACAAGAAATTAAAGAAGAAAAATCTATATGGCTTTCTGAGAGGAGTTGGAACTTAAGGGGAATAGAGAATGGGCAGAAATAGGAGACTGGTAGAGGGAAAATAATTCCAGTAGACTAACTCCTATTTCAAATCAAATAATAATGTTTTCTTCCAGAATTTGAGGCATCCTTTTGCACATAAAAGCAGAAATCAATGCAATTAAAATATACAGAATAAGCCTTTGGGCCCATTTTCTTAGTCTTCATGGGCATAGAATGACCAAGTCACATAAAGAGAATCATTCTTAATGTTATAGTCTCTGTATATACAACACACAATTAATCTAGCCCCTTATACTTTCTTGGATTATGCATTTCTTAGATTATAAATCCTAAGAAGTTGTGGTTCAGGTTTATATGGTAATTAATTTAGTGAGGCTCATATTATATTGTATTATTTACAGTGAGGAAGATCTGTAACCACCTTGGTGCTCTTAGTGTTTGTCCCAGGGCTCTGACACACTGGAAAAATGTGTTTCCTCCTAGTCAGAATCATCTCTATGACTCACTTCAAATTGTTCCTTGGCCCATGCTGCTATGGAATATAATCAGTCAAAGGAGGCCCTTCTCAGCATCACTCACCATGCTCCTTTCCTGGGTCCCTTCTTTTCCTACTACAACTTTGGTGGTAAGGAGTAAGCTGTCTAGAAGACAGACTTATCCCACTCCAACACAACTGCACCTGTCATTTATGAGACCTCATGAATCCACTTTATCAACATGTTCTTTATCCGTGTTAATGATATCTCTTATTTTGCCTTCTCATACCTATTTTGTTTTAGATAAAATCATAGTTAGATCTCTGTATGTAGATACTTTTTGGTCATATGCTGGGAGCCATCAGGTCATGCTGTGAACATTTTTTAACTGAACATTTTTTTAGTTTAGGCTCAATACTCATGCTATCATTTGGGAAAGGGGAAAATCATAGAAATAATCTAGCTTCCAAAAAGTCAGATTGATAAATTAAGATAATGTCTTTTACTGCTAGAATTATTAGCTTTTAATTACCTATGTTTTCATTTGGCTGCACAAAAGCAGAAACTGTCAATATAGTGATTTTTTTCATTCTTTTATTTTCCCCCTGGAAAGTACTTTTGTGGCAAAGATTTGTTAGCTTTAAAAATCCCTAGATTCATTTTCACAGTTCCTATAAAGCTCATCATACAATTTCTGGCCCAGCAAAGAGAGACTTGGTAGATAAGTAAAGAAAATGATTTTGGAACTAAGTCAGCATTTTTATAGAATTTGATTTGAAAATGGTAGTATTTTTTTCTCCCATAAATCCTTAAAAGCCATCAGAGCATTTCCCCCCTTTAACTTTCCTTAACATTCTTGATGACAGAAATAGCTACTTAGAATATTTAAAGTCATTTTAATGCCCTATGAAAATTATAGAAAAATATTTTTGAGTCTTTGCTTCATAAGCTTTTGGACCAAAAATATAGAATTTTAGCAATATGAAAAGAAATACATCAACTTAGGAGGCAAAAATGAATTTCAACTTCTAGCTAAATTAGCACAAAATTTGCATGTCATTGGATAAAGATGATTGCTAGGCCTTTATGGAAAAGTAATGTGTTACTTTCGGAGGTCCGTATAAGGAATGGTTGACTCTACTCTATATTCTGATCATAGCTTAGACATATTTTAAAAACAATAACAATAACATTTATATGTTTCACTTACTGTGGCATATCCCTTAGGAGAATTTATAGCTTGCCCTGTCTATAGTGCAGTCCTCTTAATAGATGCTTGGTTATGCCATTTCAAGACATATGTAATGAAGGGTATTACTCTGCATTTCAGAAGTATTCTATGACTGCTTCTTACCCCTTTCTATATTGAACCTTCTGAATGTGTGCTAAGGTAGAACTAGAAGTACAAAAAAAAAAATCCCTGACTGACTTTCACTCTACCATCATTGAGTAATCTTCTGGATATGTATAAAGAGGTAGCATTAATGGCTCTCTCTCGGGAAAAGGTTGATATGAGGTTATAAGTATAAAGCTTTACTGTTGTTTCCTCTGGTTGGTCTATTACAGTATTGTTGAAGCGTTTCAAGTTCACATGCCCAAACTGCAACGTCAAGCTGCCTTTGAGCTCCCTACATTTCCCCAGAGAGTGGAGGGAGAAAAATGCTTGTTTTGAGGAGCTGGACAGCAGGGCAGGGGATTCAAAAACTCTCTTCCAGTACTAGGAAGTAGTTGAATGGACTAGGATACCTCAGTGCTGGCTTGGCACATGTGCCAATACTTTGCAATACTGGTATATTATTTCTTTTTTGATAAAGAATATTTGAGATGGAACAGACTACACTTTGATCTTATGGATTTCAAAATGTTGGAAAAGCACCAAGTGTCCAGGAAGTGGTTTTTTTCCCAGTGTTTCCTGATAACTGAACCTGATGGATTAATTGGGAAATCAAACACAGTCTGAAGAGAGGGAGAAAATAATCTAGTTGCTATGCCACATTTAGGAATGAAATGGTAGGGGGATGGTTTGTAACAACCATTTTTAAGTGGGAGCCTTCCACTCTCATGCGGCACATTTCATATTCATTTTAACTTAACTTTATGCTTTCATTTGTCTATTACTCTATCCCTCCATAAGGACAGGACCTATGTACCCCTCCCCCCAGCTGCCTTACAACAGAGAAAGAAGGGAGGAATTACTCCCTTTGGGCTGCTGGGCCAAGGTGTGGGTGAAGTGAAAAAAATGTTCTTAGGCACAGTAGAGAGAGGGAAGGGAGCAGCTCATCTAGTGTCCCTCTTCCTTTCTAGTAACAAAATCTTGTGGGTGATGGCTCACATGCCCACAGAGCATGTGTGTGCCCTTTCTTGCTCATGTGCCATATATTTGCCACCATGGTCCTATAAAACTAGAAGCAGCTAAATGGTGTAGAGGATAGAATTCTGAATCTAGAGTCAGTAAGATTTGAATTCAAATTTTGCATTCTACCCTTACTATGTGACTCTAAACTTTTATTAACTCAGTTTCCTCCACCATAAAATGGAAATCATAATGGTACCTCTCTTCCAAAACTCTTATGAGGACAAAATGAGTTACTATTGGTAAAGCACCTAATATGATACCTAGTATCAGTAGACAAAATTAATAAATAATTTTGCCCTCTATCTCACCTTTCTTTGTGTCTTTCCCTATCTGGTTTCCTTCTAAAAAATCCTTGAATCAAATATAAATTTAACATGAAACATAATTCACTTTCTTACATGAACTATTTTAATGGCCACTCTATTGACTTATTTCACATCTTCCCCCTTTCCAATTCATCTTCCATGTAGATGTCAGAGTAATAATTTTAATGATCAGATATAACCATATTATTTCCTACTCAGAAATCTTCAGTGGCTCTAACATAAAATATTAACTTCTCAGTTTAGATTTTGGAGTAGTCTCTAATCTGGTTACAATCTACTATTTTAACATTTTCCTAATCATTCTCTGACATGAACTGAATATTTTGTTTGAAATAGACTAATAGTTGATACTCAGATTAAAACCACCCACTTCTTACCTTCAGCCATCTCCTATGCCTGGAATACTTTCCTCTTTCCCTAGATTCTTTTCCCACTTCAAGAATCAATTAAATAATTTCCCTTCAATGTCCTCTTGTTTCACCAATACTAGTACACTTCTATAAATTATCTTGTATTATCCTTACTTGTGTTAATGTTGTATCCTCCAGGAAAACATAAAATTCCTTGTGGCAGGGAATTATTTAGATTTGTTCAGTATGACCAATGCCAATTTAGTGCCTTGGATATAATGATAAACACCTAATGAATTTTAACATTTATTTCAAAGGATCAAAAAGCTAATGTTGAAAGCAACCATAAAGATCATATAAGTTTTCCTATCATTTGACAGCAGGGGAAAATAAGACCTATAGAAGTTAATTTCTCTAGGTCACACAGGCTGAATCAAGATTTAATCCAAGTTGATAATGCAGAATCAGTAAGGAATGGCTCTTTCTCTGTTCCTAATATCTTGAGTTTCTCTGACCCATGAAATGCAACAAGTATTAATTGTCTGTTATGTGCAAAACATTCACTTAGGCATTAGATATATTAAGAATAAATGCTGACTATCCCTGTACTGAAAGTCCATATGTACAATTTGGGGTTCCTCATGTGCACAAATAATTAGAAATGTGATTTCAGGAGGGAGAGATCACTAATGGCCTGAGACATCAAAGAAATGTCCCTATAAGCAGTGACACAGGAAATAAGTGTTGAGGAAAGCTAAGACTTATTAAAGGTAGAAATGTAGAGAAAGTATACTTCGGGCATGAGAAATTACCAAAACAAAATCATGAAGGTAGTACATAAAATGTCAAGTTCTGGGAACTTCAAGGAAGTCAGACTTCCCAAAAAGGAATATAAACTTCCTAAAAGGATATAATATGAAATTATCATAGAAAATAGAAAGGTAACCTTGAATTCAATTGGAAAGACCCTTGAATACAAAGATATCACAATGAAAAACACATGATCTTTTCTTCTATTATATTATGGTCTGATTTTTAATATTAAATAATCAATTTGTATTTTGAAATGTGGCATAAGGTGTTGGCCTAAGTCCAATTTACATAAGGCCAATTTCCAGTTTTACAAGAAAAAAATTAACTAATAGGAAATCCTTATTAAATAATTTGTTTTCTGATTTTTGGATCACTGGGTTATAAATAGAGTTCCAATCTTTCTGATTTTCCCTTTTCTAGTGTGTTTAATTGTAATAAATTTCTATGATTTAACCAATTCTAAATGGTTTGCTGATTATTACTTTAAAATACAGTTTAAAGAGTAGAAAAGCTAACTTTCCCTCCCTATTCTTACCTTTTAAAATGTGAACATTTCTTTTTTTATATCCATCAAGATTAAAAGGGATTTTTTTTGGGGGGGAATAGTTGAATCATGAATAATTTTATTTCCTTTTATATAACTGTGTTATGTAAGCTGCTTATTTGCTTTTCTGTTGGTTAAGATGCATAATTGATTTTATGTCAATCATAAGGTAGAAGATCATGGTGAAATTTGGTTGCCTGAAGAAATTCATTCATATTGATCTTGTTTCATGATGGTATGCTTGCACAGGTTCTGAATAAAAAGGATCTAAAGGACTGGAAGTTACATGCAAAGTACAATATTTGAATGCCTCCCAATTCTGTAAGTAGATATAGTGTAGATTTTTAATTATAGCTTTTTACCTGATTTCTTAGTGTGTTTTTTTTTTATTCACTTAGGAGTTTTCCCAGTAACCAATGCAGTGAAATAGGACTGTGTGCTTGCATGATGTTTTAAATGATGCTGTCAGATGCTTTCAACAAGAATGAAAATGGCATCAAGTTCAGATGGTAAGTTATTTAACTTGAAAATATTAGAAAAACCAAGACTACAGTGGAGGGAGAGCTGGTGTGCAGCTTTTTGTTCACAGATGATTGTGCACTGCATTGGAGCCTCTGAGGATAAAATGCAACAGTGTATGGATCAAGTCTCTGCTGCTTGTGGCAATTTTTGCCTGACAACATCAAAACAATGAGTTCTCTACCAACCAGCACTGCACTATCCATACATGGGACTATTGATTACAGCAAATTGAGAAATCTTAAATGCTATGGAAATGTTCATTTCCTTTGATAGCAAACTTTCCAGAGACATCAACTTTAGATGATGAGTTTGTTGCACACAGTCCTACAGCTAGCTTGGTGTTTGGGGGATTTCAAAAGAAAATATGGGAGAGAGGAGGTATTGGGCTACTTACAAAACTGGAGGTCTACAGGGCCAGTATGTTGACTTCATTGTTGCCTGGGAAACCTGTTCAGTCTACCAGCACCATGCCAGATAATGGCATCACTTTTGTTTCAATTGTCTTATTTAGAAAATGTTGAAGATAACCTGACAAAATAAGGTACAAGACACTGAAGAACCTTCTCAAACTGAAGTATCAAACTTCTAAACTTTACTGTAGAGAGTGCAACTCCAATGGGCTGGTCATATTACCTGGATGTCAAAAATATGTTCAACTTAAAGACTATTTAATGGGGAAACATACACAAAGCAAATGCTCATATAGAAATTAGAAGTAAGAATACAAGGACACTCTCAAAGTCTTTCTGAAGAATGTTGGTATAGATTTCAAGGCATGGGAGATACTTGTCCAGGTGCACCCACATTAAAGAAGAAGCTGTGCTCTTTAAATAATGAAGAATTCAAGTACCTGAAAAGAAAATGATATGCACCAATTTAGAGACATCTGTAGCTCAAGTGCCAAAATTGACTATTTGTGGCCAACCTGTGGTAGAGCCTGTGAAACTCCTCTTGTTCTCATCAGTCACAATCAAACCTACTGTTAAACCCAACATCATGATGTCATTTTGGTGCTCTTTCAGTGTGAAGAATATATTTCTGAGTGTTTTATATTTTTGAAGGCATTCCTTATTTCTTTTCTGTTCTTAATTTTGTTAGTAAACATTTCTGAATAGTAGGTTCTTGGTGATTTAAAAAAATTCTAGGAAATATGATTTCATTTTGTTCATTTGAACTTTTGTGCATGCATTTTCTGCCTTCTTTGTAATTAGGTTGCCGAAAGGCTTACCAATTTTGTTTGTCTTTTCAAAGAACTGGTTTTTCATTTCCTTTATTATTTCTATTGCACTTCCAGTTTCTAGTTTATTTCCTTTTTGTAAATCTGCTACACCTCTCCCTCTCCATTTAAGTGTTTAGGAAGAGCACAAAGAACTACTAAAGATAATGATGGGGCCTGATAAAAGAGCTAGTAGAAAAATTAAAAACATAATCTAACTTTGAAGTAAAAAAGGAGAAAAAATCATATCCAGTAAGGGAATCTTATCAGTACAGTGAATAATTGTGAAAAAGCCAAGGAGGAAGGAAAAAAGGAGAATTGAACTGTTGATTTGGATAGTCATTGATCATTCAATCAGCCAGTTAATAGTCAACACTAATTCAAGGGTCTATTATGTGGTAGGCACTGAGAAAACAAATGCAAAAGATAAAATAAATCATACTCAAGCATGCATGAGAATATCCACAGGTACATAAACAAATGTCCCACAGCATAAACATAAACAAAATAAATATCAGTATTAAGGAGGGAGAGAATAGCATTTGAGGACTAATTAAGGCTTTATGATGGTAAGTGATTTATGCCTTAAGAAAGGATGAGCATTCTCTAAGATAGGTGAGAGAAAGGAGCACATGACATGCATGAGGGTTGGTCACTGTAATAAAGTCATGGAGAAGAGAGACAGTGTGCTATTCATGTGAAAGAATGAAATACACAACCAATTTGGCTCTATCAGGTAGTATAAGAAAGTGAGTCAAATATAATGAGAATGGCAAGAAAGAGCAGGATCACATTGTAAAGAGCTATAAAAGATAAACAGAAATTTACAATTCATCCTAGAGCCACAAAAATTGATTACATAAAGTAGTGACATTGCCAAATAATCATATAGACAAGAGAGAATGATACATTGAACTGAAATAAGATTTTGAAGAAGTTTTAAAGAGAAGTGAGGCTAAAAGCTGAATTTCCAAGGACTTGGAAGAGATTAAATGGTTAGAGTTGGTGGAAATTCTAAGAATGTCATAGCTTTTAAAGAAATTAGATTTTGTAACAAGAAAAATGATAAATGGGGGTGTCATGGAAATTTTTTTCAGATTGGGGAAACTGACTATGTTTGAAGACAGATGAAAGGGAATGATGGATAAGAAAAAGTTTAAAAATTAATAAGAAAGAGAAGATAAGGCTGGGAAGTATTTCCCTAGAGAAAAGGGGAAAATAAGAATAAGAATCTACATAGAATGCTTAGCCTTAAGGAAGATTTCTTTTTATTTAAATTTATCATTTTTATTGATTCTTTTCTCATTTAATCACAATTTTCCTGGATATCCATCTGCTTCCCATAGCCATCCCTTATAATTATGATTGTAAAGACAAAAAAAGAATAAATATCATAATAATTATTAAAAAACTGAATTTACATGAAAAGTATAATCTCTGAAAACCTATGTCTGTAAATAGATCAGATGTAGATTTCTAATAATAGCTTTCACTTAATTTCTTAGTGGCTTTTATCTTCCTTTATATTGTTTTATTTACTGTATATCATTTTCTTGTCTTAGCTTATTTAACAGTTCTTCGAGAGTTTTCCATGCTTCTCTGTATTTATCACATACACTGCAGTAACATTCCAAATCTTTCAGAATAGAAAAATAAATCTTTCTATGACTGAAGAGAAATTTGAGTTACAGATAATGAACTTTTTGAACATTTATTAAGTTCCTATTATAGGAAATTCAGTGTAATCAATGATGGTAGAGAGAAAAGGTATAGATATGAAGCCATAGCTAATAATGGAAATCATCATAATTGTGTATGCTTGAACTTTGGCAGGGGATCACCATGAATCAGAAGACTTTAACTTAAAATTATGAACATCTACTATGAACTTTCCAATTCCATATTAGCCTTGTAGAAAAGTGATAGGAGGAAGTTAAATGTTATAAATTTTTAAAAATTGATTGATTAAATGATTACACATCTTAAAAGTATGCTTTATAAAATATTCCTAAAGCCAAATCTGCCATTCCTTTCTATCAATGTACTCTATACTACTTTTTCCATGCAGTATTCCTTAAGCACACTGAAAAGACTTGGGAGAAGATTGCCCCATGTTCAAGGCCTCCTCTAATAAGTATTGAGATCTTGTAATCTAGAAGCAGAAAGCTTTTTTTTTCTGGCTAAACATCCTAAACCTATTTTTTTAGGTGAGAAAGGCAGAGATATATTTGTTTCCCAATAGTAATATGTAACAATTGCTACCCTGGGCAATCCTAAAGAACAGATATGCATTTTCAGATAATAAAATTGAAAATACAAACAAGCCCTAAAGCTATTCCAGCTGATAAAACAGCCAGCATTTTCATTAGAAACAGTGAATACTCTGCATGACACAATGAATAAGGAATAAGAACTATATTTTGGTGGACTTATAACTTTGGGAATTTAAAAATCTATCCCTTATCATCAGTCTAAGTTGGAATGCCTGGATAATAACTTAGCCCAAGACACCAGGAAAGTGATTGTGTCTTTACATAAATCATACACTACAGAGTACACTGCTCACTAAACAAATACCAAAAGAAAGACTAATGTTAACCTAATTATGGTGAAATGTTAGATAGAATGTAGACTCAGCTAAGTGTTTACCAATGGTACTAAACAAAAATATTCATTAAGACATGATTTTCAAGGGCTTGGGGTGTATCATCTATTTTTTGAATATTCATAGGCAAAAAGAAGGTATGTTTTTTGATAGATGGCAATAGTTGGTGTTCGTTTTTTGTTTTGGTGAGAATTTGGGAAGTGTGTGTACTTCTATTACTATTGCATGTTTATGGCCAATTAGTTCAATAGACAATAGAATAAAATATCACTAGGGGATATTGTTGTTTTAAAAATGAGATTTTGTATCAAGGAAGAGCTTAGTGTTGTTTAAAACACAAACCCATACATACCAAAATTTCATAAATGAAATTCAGCTAAATGTTTCTTCTATTTTTTTCTGTACCTAGCCTGAAGTAATACTTAAGCATGTGTCCAAGATGAACAAACTCAATGAGCTGCTCATCCATTTGCATGTCATAATCTGGACGAGATATTTTTGTTAGAAATTTGGAATTTTTGAGTGGCTATGATTCATCCTGAAAATGAGCTAGAGTTTTCTGAGGATAATTCAATTAGTGCAATGTTAGCTGACAAAAAGTGACACTATTGTATCCTTGGTTAGAATATGTCACTCAATGGTCTTTCAGTAGTAATTACCATGCTTGTAATGCTCCAATTGTCCTATTGTCACCTTCTATTATTTGAAAGCAAGGTTCTTGAGGTTAGGACTGTCTTTAATCTATGAATGTTTTTGTTTTGCTTTTATAATTGACTTTTTATTAAGATATTAAATTTAAACAAATATTCTAAACAGTTTTACCCAGTCATATACAATTTCATTTGCACAAAAAAACCAAAGATTTAAACAAAGAAGAGGGCAGTGAAGGAGATGTTTGTCAATCTAGCAACTTTGAGTTGAGGAAACAGTGTTGAGAGTGGCTTCTAAGACAGGCCACCCCAAAATTCACATTTTTACAACCAAAGGAGTTAAGCTAAACCAGTCCCACAAAAAATATTGATACATATTTGAAGTTTACAGAACAATATTCCTCACAAGACCAAAAGATGTTGGCTTTATGAAACCCAATCGAAGTCTGAAACCAGAACACTTAAACTGTAATACTACATGCATACCACACTTGACCAGAGACTTGATTAAAAGAAAAAAAGTTCCAAGTCAACTACTTTTCCTGGCTTTTCCATGGAGGATGAGGGGTGGAGGTGGATGTGTGACAGAAAGAGCCGTGCTATGCATATGAGGAGTGTAGTTTAGTCTATATGATAGAAATAGTTTAGTTTATATAATATGTATGAGTGTATATGTATGTATATATACATATGACAAGTCCATAAGGACATTCTAGACCTACTGAGGCAAAGGAAGCCAGAAAAGACCTATGCGTACATCTGCCTCAGACACTGGCAAGAACCAGACTTTGTAGGTCTACAAATGACTGTGAAGAACAATTGGCTTTCTTAATTGACTATCCCTCTGTGCTCAAAGTTCTCAGCCACTATCCACTGCAGGTTTCAGTTCAGCTGTCTCTGCAGGCCAGAATGTGCTGAAATCTGACTCCCAGCAAGTCCTGCCCCAGCAATTAGCTGGGTGTGGGACTCCCCCAACTCTTATTGCAGCTCCCAGTGAACCCACTGACAGGTATTCCCAAGGCCTGTCACATACATTTATGTGTGTGTGTGTGTATATATATATATATATATATATATATATATATATATATATATTTATATGTGTGTGTATAAATATATAAATATAAATATATAGGTATGTATGCATGTTTCCTGCTATTATACTTGTAGACTATTCAGATTTCACAGGCAAAGAACAAGGCAGCCCAATACCTCTTCTTTTCCATATATTCTTCTGGAGCCTCCCAAATGCTGAGCTAGTTATGGCAATATGTACATCAATATCATCATCGATGTGGATGTCCCTGAAAAGTGTATTGTCAAAGGAAATGAACTTAACCACAGAACTGAAAATTTCTCCATTTGTTGTAACTGAAGGGCCAATGTAGGAATGGTGTGGTCTTGGTTGGTGGAGAACCTATATTTTCTTAGTGTTAATTAGCCAAATTTAGAACAAGCAGCAAAAAAATGACCCATGCTTTGTTATATCTCAATCTCAGAGACTGCATTGAGGGCATAATGAGTGCTCTACTAGGAACAGAAAATGGGAATGTCTTGGAGCTATTAAGTAAGACAGTCAGTTTATTCTGTATCTAGTCTCCACAAAGGCATTTCTTTCCATCTGAAAAGCTAAGCCAAAATTCCTGGACTATGCCATAAAACCACAGAAAGATATAGACAAATAGCTAAGTAATCTTAAACTAATAAGTCTGCCCTCAGGAGAAACAAAGAAATAAGGCATTATCCTGGGAACATTCTGCAATGACTCATGCAAATAAAAAAAGAGGTTTCCCAGCAGAGTAATGGAAAAAGTATACATCTTAAGTCAGTTCTTTGTTAGGGGTCCTACATTTATTTCAACTTTTGTACCAAGAAAATACAAAGAAAATAGATCATGTTAACTACTCTGAATTCCAGTTGTGTTTGCCATGTTTAAAGAAAGTTGCTCCAGGCAAAAATTAACAAGATGATTAAGAGGATACCTTGGGGGTCAACTGAGTGGCTCAGTGTCAGTTGAGAGTCAGGCCTAGAGATGGGAGATCCTAGGTTAAAATCTGGCCTCAGACAATTCCTAGATATGTAACCCTGGACAAGTCACTCAACCCCCATTTCCTAGCCCTAACCACTCTTCTGTCTTAGTACAAATATACCTTATTGATTTCAAGATGGAAGGTAAGGGTTTTTATTTTAAAATTATATATATATATATATATATATATATATGATACTAATAGAATAATTAAGACTTATGGCAGCTGTTAGTATCCTTCTGACCTATCTCCATTTCTTATAAATATGACTGAAGACTCATGTGTCTTTTCTGCTTTAGTACCTTGCTGCTATATCATCTGTGCTTTCTTTGTGGGAGATCAAGATAAAAACAAACCAAAACACTTTTGCCATTCTCTTCAATTACATATACTTTCCTGAGTAACTACATTATAACTCTCATCAAATACTATATAATCATGATTGGCAAAGGAGCAGGCAAAGGCACTTGTGCATGGCTTTTAGACCCATCCTTACATCTTTGTGTGATACTGATCACCAGGTCATGAAATTAAATATTTGAAGTATATTTATACACACATATTCATATATATGAATAAATAAAAATGGTGCAGCACAATCCATTCTTGTGATGGAAAACTCAATATACATGCCTTCTGAAAGACTTTAACATTATGATGTTTTCAGAGGGAGTGGTAGAAAAAGAAAAGAATATCTTGCATCAGATGACTTAGGTTCTAGTTAAAGTAATATCATTTATAAGATATGTGGTACATTGGACAGCTCATCTCAACTTTCTAAGAAAGTTGCCTAAACTAAGTAGAATACTGAATTAGATTTTCTTGAAGGTTCCTACTATTACTAACCTATATATGAAAAGTATAATTATTCTTTTCTTATTTTAGAGCAAACTTTGAAATATGGGTCTATAAGCTATGCACAAATATTCATAAAAATTACAGTGAGAATACTTTTAACTTTTAACAACTATAGGAAGAACAAAGATCAAAGTTAACTAATAGAGGGAAGAAAGATGGGAGATAATAAGCATTTATATAGAACCTACTATGTGCCACTCATTGACCTAAGTGCTTTACAAATATTATCTTATTTCATCTTCACACCAACCTTAG
Organism: Monodelphis domestica; assembly: GCF_027887165.1. Taxonomy (NCBI): domain Eukaryota; kingdom Metazoa; phylum Chordata; class Mammalia; order Didelphimorphia; family Didelphidae; genus Monodelphis; species Monodelphis domestica. Next base: position 243,826,703 of record NC_077231.1, read on the forward strand.
AAGATATTGTTACTTTAGCCATTTTACAACTAAAGATACTGAGATGAACAGAAACTAGATGATTTTCCTATAGTCACAACTTGATGAGTGCCAAAAGTATATTTTAACTTGGGAATTCCTGACTTCAAGCACTGTGTTTAACCAGGAAGCCACCTAATTGCTTCTACTGAAAACAGAAAGAATAAAGCACCAAATCAGGCAAGATGTTGTCTTCATTGAACATCTTCTATGGAACCAATTATTAATTGGTACTTGCTACTGTGGAATTCTCTTTTACCTGGTTTAAAAATGGTTATGTTCCCATTATTATTATTATTATCATGGGGAACTCATTCCCCATTATTACATAGGAGCAATGCCTATTTAAACTAGCAAGTCATGTTAAATTTTTCTACTGAATAAGTGATAGAGTGAATACAATTAAGTTTTTTTTTACTTAGTATATTCAGTCATTAGATAGAAACTATTTGAAATGTAGCATATTAATCAAATGAAGAAGAATTTTAAAATTTTTAAATGGAAATAAAAAGCATTTGTTTTGCCTGGATAGTAGAATCCAGAGAAGTGAACATTAAGTAAATAAATGAGAATCTACAATGCCTGGGGTATATTGTGTGTCTTATTAGTATGTGTGTATATGTTTGTATCTGTGTGTGTGTGTTTCCCTCATTCAGGTGAGTTAATTTCCATGTTTCATTAACAAGTCTGTGGTCAGATAACGGGCTTTTCAGAGCTGTCACCTTGGGATACATACAAGAAAAATCTAATTTATTTAGCCATTGTAATTTGTCTTCTGATGTTTTCTTCTCCTATAGGCGAGTCATGGACCTGAATTCCCTAGTCCTACAAAATTCTTTTTAAACTTAAATAACAAGAACTACAAAGGAACCTAAGAAGCCTAAGAAATTACCCTTTATATTGATATACATAGATAAACAGATAGATAGATACCATATTATATGTAGATATGTAGATATCAATATAACAAGCTGGAAGAACTGATATAAACAAATGAAAGATTAACAAAGTAAGTCCTTAATAACTTAATAACATAATAAAAATATAAATATCATCAATATGAATTTCATTATCAGATATTAAGTTGTAAATATCACATACAAGGATATCAGAGGCTGATGACTCATTATGGACTGGATCAATAGATAGCTTAAAATGTCTCTTAATGGGACAAATGTAGCTAAATATTCAAATTTGGGGAAGTATTTTAAGGGACAAAAAGATTGCATACAATGAATAGAAAACAATTCATTAGCATTGCATTGCACTCTCTTGAATATCTATCTATCAAAGTGTCTTTCAATTTATAAGTAGAGAATTCATGGTCAGGAAAAAAAATGGTTTTAGTGTTTTTAGACTGATTTCAGACTGAATAAGGAACCATTAGAACTAAATCTTTGTATACATTGTAGGAATTATGGTTAGATAAAATAATCCATTTTTCCCAGAAACAGAAATTAGTTTTGGCTACTCTTGGAACCATTGCTCCTAAAGAGCCACCATTATAAAATAACAAGCTCCCTCTACATATTTCTTTAGACAACAATTCCATAGCCCATAACCCAACAATGAAAATGTGACCAACAACTATTTTCTAAAAATCAGAAAGCAAAGCAGTGAATTAAGGTAATATATATTGCTCATCTATTATAAACAAATTTCCCAAATGGCCTCATGACTATATTTTTTTACTTAAATAAACATTTATAGACTACCTACTCTGTGAGATGAACTAGAGATACAACATAGTTCATTGGCCCTAAATAGACAATTCTGTTCCTATTGAACAGAAAGAAAGGCATCAAAGCTGAGAGGAAGAGAACAAGGTTGGATTGCATTCCTGCATACATATACCAAAATTAATTTTTAATGACACTACATAAATAAATTCACAGATTTGTTATTTTAGCAATCAAATGACCATAGTAATTTTTCATAGAATTGAAAAAAATTGACTTGTCATAAATTGTGGGTAATAATGAGGGGTCATAGCAGAAAAAAACAGGAAAAAGTGGTAAAACTTATAGAATGCAAATAATATTATGGAATAGTAATCAATTAAGTTGTTCGATATTAGTCTAAAATAGTAAATTATTTTAGTTAATCTAATTAAAGACCAAATACAATTAAAATAGTAAACTAATATTTGATATACTCAAGAACATTAATTACTCTATTAGAGTTACTTATTCATAGGAATATCTGGAAAATTTCAAAAGTAGTTTCGTAATCATATTTAGATCAATATTTTATATAGTATAATCCAATGAATAAGATAAGTTAATCAAAAGGTCACATTTTGAGAAAAATAGAGACCTTGCTAGATTTAGACCCCTGAATCTCAAAAAGAGAATCTTTTGCAACTAAGCCTTCTATGTAGAATTACTAACCCTACAAGAAAAAGAGGTAATTATAAACACAAAAAAATGGATTAATATATATATTTTTTAATTATACATAGTCAATGAAGATAGAAAAATATGAAATTAAATCTCTGAAATGGGATGAGAGTATCTAATATTTAGAGTTTAAAGGAATCTTTGAGATTTTTTTAGTCTAATCCCTTTTTTTGTACCTGAGATGATGAAAAGATACCTTTTTTGACCAAAATCCTATAATGTGGGAGAGTTAAGGATATGAATACTGGTCCTCTTGACTGAGAAACTGGTTTATTTTCCACTTAATTGTGCTCCTTCAAAATCTTTTAATAAAAATCATTGACATCCAAGGAACTAAGAAAGATTTATGAGACAGTGGCTTATCCCCCTCTTACCCCCCATAACTAAGTGATTGATGGAAAGGAATAAGTGGTTTTCTTTCTTTTTGCAGGGGAGGGTCAAGAAGTTTATTTCTTGGTGCTTAAAGTTTATCCCTTTGTAACTACTTCTCACTTCACTTTAATTATACTTTTATATTTATAGCCTTGTTTACTTTTAGAACGGAGTCTCATAAGAGTCCTTCTGCTATTATTTCCTTAATTTTTATTCCAATACAGGTCTTTTTTTAGTTTTATCCTCCAAGTGGAAGTTATCAAAATGATGTCAATTATCAACTAATAAATTAAAACAATGGGAAAAACAATAATTAAAGAATTAAAATTAAAATAACCCTAAATTTTCATCCCATATACTGCATATTAGCAAAAAATAAGTAAAAAATAAAGGGATTTTGAGAAAAGTCATTAATAAAACATTGGTGGCATGATGAATTAGGCTAACCATTCTGGAAAACAATTTGGGATTATGTAAGAAAAGTGACTAAACTTCGGATCTAGCAATTTGTTCTGGGGAAACATCCCTACGAAGCCAAAGATGATAAATTGACCAAAATGTAGCAAAATATTCAGAGAAACAGTTTTTATGATATTAAAATAAATTGGATACTAATTGTTTGGAAGATATATTGAACTCACTATGGAATGTGAATGTAATGGAGTATTACTGAAGTCAGAAATGATGAATATCAAGAGCCTGGAGACATGTGAGAAGATTAGTATGAACTGAGAAAGAGTATAACACTAATAGTGATCCTAGAGTAAATATTATTAAATATTTCTCCTTCCTCTTGGTAAAGTATTAAGGGACTGCAACAGATTAGAGTATATGCTTTTCAATGGAGTCCCAGCAGTGGTAGTTTTGACTTAAGTTTTTTTTTCTTTTTTATAATGAAGAGTTTAATTATACAAATAATTAGACTATTAAAAGAAAATATATAAAAATATGTTTTTAAAAATTTGGATCAGGAAACCATTATAATATTTGTATCAAGATGACAACAGGTTACCTATGCATATAATTGTGGAGTAAATGAAACATTATTTTAAAATTATATTACTTTTATTGTGTCACCCCATAAAACCATCTAAATATAAAACTGATGCCTGAGGTATATGAAAATAAGACTAGCAATAAATATAACTAGAGAGACTTTAACAGAAAGGGTTCTTTAGATCCTTACAAGCACATTGGAATAAAATGATATTCTTTAACTTCCTTGGAATTGGGGATGGAAAGGAGAGGGGAAGAAAAGGAAGAGAAAGACTGAAAGAAGAGCAAAACATGGAAGGAGGAAAAGTCAGAGAGAGGGGGGAAGAGCTAGAAAGTGAGTGAGAGAATGAAAGCAGGGAGGTAGGGAGTAAGAGAAAGGAGAGAGAGATAGGGCAAGGAGAATAAGGAAGGAGAGATGGAAAGAAGGAAGAAGAGGGAGAGTTAAAAAGAAGAAGGAAGAGGGACAGAAGGAAAGAAAGGAGGAGGAAGAAAGAGAAGGAAGATAGGAAAGAAGGAAGGGTAGGGGAAAAGGGAAGGAGGGGAAGTAGAGAAGGAAGGGAGAAGGAGAGAGGCAAAGAGCTAAAGAAGGAGATAGAGGAAGAAAAGTAGGGTGTAGGGAGGGAGATAGGGAAGAAGAAAGGAAGGAAGAGAGGCAATCTGTTTGTATGCTTATGATGCAGAGCTCCTTGACAAATATGTACAGATTCCTGTTGCTCTAGTAGGAATGCCAGAGTTGTCAGTACCTATAGTGCCAGAGGCTTCCCTATTATTGCCTTGATGAGTAAACCTTATTTGTGTTAGACATGCATCTTTTGATGTGGGAAGGAATAGGTTATCCTGCTTCATATTAAATGTTCAATTCCCAGTACATTTGTAACTAAAGACTGACAGGGCTGTGGATCAGTGTCTTCAGGTAAATGAAAAAGATGGTTGGGAAACAAAGAGATTCCTGACATTGGAAGTCCTGCACCATCTTTGAGATGCACATTTCAGGACTCATCTCATGACTTTTCTTATCTCATGGGACTACTGAATAAGTCAGCATGTATTACACTAAGTTCATATTGTAAAAATATCAAATATCAATCAATCAGTCATAATTATTTTGGGAGGTCCTACTTTGTATTCAAGACCTTGCTAAATAGAAAAGTGAAAGGAGAAAAAGTATTGCTTCCCCAGAAGTTCTTCCCTTTTATATGTTTATCATTTAATTTGAACAGACACAACTTACACACATAAAAAATTGTGAACAATGAAAAATAGCATAGAATTTAATGTTAAACAAACTATATAGTACAAAAGATACATTAGAATCACAATAAAAACAGAGAGGCAATTTGGTTTACTTATAGTGGACTGTACTTGGTGTCAGAAGACCAGAGTGAAAATCCTTCTTATGAACTGCCTATGAACATTATATTATAATTATAATATATATGTAATAATATATATAATGATATAAAAATAATAAAATAATTATAATATAATGGAAAGGCTGCTGGATGGAGACAGAAGTTCTGGGTACAAATCTCACCTCAGATATTCACTAGCTCTCTGATCCTGAGAAAGTCACTTAACTTCTCTATACCTAATTTTCTCATCCGTAAAATAAGGTGGTTGAGCTAAAAGTTTTACTTTGTCCCTACCTGCTTTCCATATATGTTCCTAATACCTATGCTAATTTTTGTGACCATAAGCAAGACACTTACATTTTATGTATCTGGACAATAAGATTAAACTACTGATCAACTCTCTCTGCCTGCTTAGTTCAATCCATAGGATCATCCATTTAGAGCTGGAAGGAAACTTAATGCCAATTGACTCCAATAACTTCAGTTCCCTAGATGAGGAAATTTAGGCCCAGCAGCAAGAAAAGTTTCTACATTTGGAGCTCTCTTTGTAAAAATTAAAATTAATGTACAAAAACTTCAAATATATTTTATAAGATTTATTAGTAATCTCTAGAAGTAACAAAATTAAAATGTAACAAAATAAAACCATTTACCCATGGCTAATCTACCTGCTCAAACAGCCCACTCCACTTGACCCAGGAAGCTAAGAGCTAACCTTTGAAGACCACCATTCTCCTATCTATATCAGAAGGTAATGATAGGAAGTCAGTGCCTCCTGGGAATTGTAGTTTTTAGGATAACAGATTTCTAATTACACACCTTAAAATCACAGGACTTGAGCAAAAAACAAGAACTCATTTCATATAGCACTTCAGTGGTTAGAATATTTTCTGTCTAATTGTACTCTGTACTCTACATAGCTACATTCTTTTTAAGCACAAGGCTACCCTATTTGATAAACTCTACTGCCTCCATATTGTCTCTGTTATTAAAAAAAGTAATAATCTATTCTAACTTTGAAATTCTTTCACAAACTGATCCTTATTAACTTCATTATCTATCACTCTCCTCCCCAAATTCTATAGTTTGGACAATCTCATCTTTTGTGTTTCTCACACAACATCCTATTTCCTATGAATGTACCTTTGAGTGGTCATCCCCAGTGTCTGGAATATACTCCCTGCTTGTTTCCATCTTGCAGAATACCTGATGTATTTTGGCATCAGATTAAAACTCTGATTGTTATCTGAAAATCCCATCCTTACCTCCCACAAACCACTTGTGCCCTCTCTCCCAAAAATATCATGTAGTTATTTTACTTAGGAGAAATATCACATAAGGATTTTCTCCCTTAGTGGACAATATTATTCTTTGAAACAGGGACTGGTGAAAGTTGTATTTTATTTTCCTTGTTTCCCTAGAACCAACTACTGTGTTTGCTACTTTTAGTAGTTATTTGACTATTCCTTGTTTATCAAGCCTGTATTTAACCTCCCCATTCACTTTCAAACTCTTAAAAACAAACATAGTCAAGACTTTTTCTCTTATTTCCTCTTTATTTGTTCACTCAGCTTCTTGGAATCACTCCAGATGTGCTCACCAATGGACTTCAATAGCAAATCTGACTACCATTTCTTATACCTTATCTGACTATTTCATTTCACCTCATTTGCTCAGCTAAAAATGGCATACTAAATTGTTTTATTCCTTATTTGATAAAAATATGTCAATTACCTGGTTTATAAAGTGTTTCTAATCTTATTTGACATTATTTTCATCATGATGACTTTATAATTTCTACAACATGCATCACTATTTTTTTGAATATGCTCTCCTGCTTTGACTTTTATTACATTTCTCTCTCTTGGTCTATGTTCTTTCTGCCTGACCAGTCCTCTTCTGTCTCATTGACTAGAGATCCTATACTTTTTGTTTGCAATAAGTTTGGGAGGCTGTTTCTCTTTTTATTTAAGGTTAGTTCTTGGTCTTGCAAATTTTACCTCCCATGTGGGAAAAATTATCTTAGCAAAATAAAAGACAAATAAGAGAAACAGTCTTGAAGCCAAAAAGAAATCTGTGTTTTGGGAGAGGGCCAGTCTCACAATAAAGCTAGACTTCTGGTCAAGGCCAAATGACCCTAATCACTGTGAAGACCTTTCTTTATACCCCAAGAATATCATGATTTATATACCAGTACAGAAATAATCCAAGATAATAATTGTACTCATCTAAAAATAGAGACATACGCAATCACTGTTCATTGGTTGATGCAACTAGGAAATGCCTCTCATTAGTGAAAAAAGTCACTTGATATGCAAGGAGGGGCAGGGAAGCCTAAACCCAACTTTCTAAGCCTAATAATGTTGAGAATGATATATACTAAGTTGACCAGAGCAAGAAGAATGTCAGGCCTCCAAGTGAGGCAAAAGCCTGATGATGTATATTAGGGTGTATAGGGTTTAGACAAAGGTGAAGGGGTGTCACTAGGCTTCTGACCAAGGCAAAAGTCTCTACACAAATGAAAACCAAGTCACAAGTTTAAGATCATAATTGCTGAGGGTTCATCATATAGCAAGATAAGGGTGAAGGTTAAAATGAAGGCCTATGCTAACAACAATTAGATATATTAAAACATCTATCTTAATTAAAAACAACATAAACATCACTTATACTAAAATCTAATTCTCATATAAGGGGGTAGAGGATTTCACACTCACACTTACACATCAGCTGGACCACAGGTAAGCCTATTTAACTTCTTAGAGATTTGATTTTCTCATGTATAAAATGGGGGAAATAAAGACTAAAATCCTTATATACTTAGAGGGAAAGTTGTATACAGGATTAAAATTTTGATTTTTTTTCTCATTTGAATATGTTCTGAATCTCTATATTAGCTCTTTGAGGGAAGTGACTATGGTACTTTTCTTCTTTATATCAGTAGCTAGCAAAGTACTAGGTATATAGTTATTAAATAAATGTTTCCTGGATTTAACTGATTCATAATCACCTATGAACTATTTTCCAATTATGAAATATGTCATTCCATCATAATTCAGAGATTTCCCATTCCATTCTGTGGATTTCTAGTCTGACTTTGCTTGCTACCCCGATTTCTCTTTAATTCCCTTGAAACATTGTTGGGGGTCACAGGAATGATATTACTCCCTTGTAAATCTCTAGGGATTAAGTCATTAGGAGGTAATCTAGACAGAAAGTCCATAATGGCTGTTTATCTTCCAAACACTTATAGTCTTGACCCAGAACCTCAAAGGGAGCCTTTTAAAACTATTTCATGGGTAAATGCTGGAATGACTCATAAAAGTAATGTCATTATATGGACATTTAGGTGGCATATTCATGGGATGATGCAGATGTCTTTGGAATGTTTTCTGTATGAATTTAGGGTGAAAAAATACAAGAGAAAGACATACGAAGGTAGAAGAATGGCAGAACATATTCCAATTCTTATCTGGCAGTAAACACATTGTCTTCTGAGCCTTGATCACAAGAATTGGTGTTAATCTTCATGTTGAAATCAGAAATTTATGTAAACCTATGAAATACAACTTGAAGATCACATTGTCATTACAGCACCTAAAGAACACATGTCCCAGACTCATCCTTTGATGATTCAATGGGATCCCTTCTTCTGGAAAAAGATTTTCTTTGTTTTGCATACAATTCTGAAGTGGTTTCAGTGAGTGAGAATTCTCTGAAGCCTCCTTTCTTTTTAGTGAATTCTGAAGAGTCTGACTCTCTATTCTATTATTCTATAATAGAAGTTAGAGATATCAAAGAATTCTAGTAAGCATCTCTGCACCCTGTTCCCAAAAAAAATCCTAGAAAATTCTTCTTCAAAGAGCCACAGTTATGTATCAGGGCCTGAAAATTTTTATCTTCTCCATTTGACTTTCTATACCTAACCTCATGTCATCACACATGGAAAGGAAACAAGAACAAGTTCTGGACGTTCTGCCACTGTGTTGGAACAAGCAACAGTGGGAATATTGAAGAGAGAGGAAATTGTCGATACTGACAGTTGATGGGGGAAGGGGAAACTGGGACTGGCAGTGGGTCTTGTGACAGGCACTTCCTGCCTGGTGGGGAGTGTGAGGAACTTTTGGTTTTGAGTCTCTGGATTGAGGTGCCACTATTTACTTCAGCCTGAAGAGATGGGCCTAATCAGCTCTGAAGTTCAGAATTGTTCTTGTTGCTTGCTGTCTACTGCTAAGATTTTGGGAATTGACAAAGCTAGCACAGATATAGATAGATGGGAGAGGGAGAAAGCCTCCACCAGCCTGTGAGACCTGGCCTCAACTCCAAAGCTGAGAAAGACTCCAAACTTATTTAGTGATCTCCCTCTCCACTTTTCCCAGATACCTTTCCAATCTGAACTGGTTATTACAATTTCTCTTATTAGAATATCACACAATTACGTGGACTATCTTTTCTGTGGCATAGAGGGAACTGAACTTCAGTTCAGTCATCAAATTACAGACAATCCTTATCTGACCCCTGCTGGGCAACCAAAGTCAGGGGGAAAGGCTTGTCCCTCAGGAGGGTCTGTGTTTAGCCTACTCTGGGCAACTTCTGCAGCAATCCAGCAAGAAGATATCCCCATAGGCTATCATAAGTTGCTCATTTCACAGACACCCCATATTGGTCAAAAACAGCCTCTTGGCAGGGGCAATCTCTCTCCTTTGACTCACCAGTAGCCATGTTCCCTCTCTCCCTCCAACTCCTCCTCCATTTCCTGCTACAAACCTTCATTATCTCCTGTTTTTTTTTTTCAATCCACACATCTTTCCCATTAAATATTATAACACTACCTTAGATGTGATAGAAAACCATGCTAAATTTGGAGAAAATTTTTTCATGCAAAAAAAATGAAGAGATATGAAAGGAGGTTTCTGGAAAAAGGAAGATCAGGCAGTGGTCATGAATTAGCAAGGGAAAATAATGAGTTACATCCTTACTAAAAGGAACGGTTAGACTCCTTGTAAGAGACAAGAAAGGTTCAGAACTTCAATGTTTGGGAAATGCCCATAGGAGGATTTTTGTCAACAATGTGCTAGTATTCATTCACTAATAATTCATTTGATTTTATATACAGTAATATATAGCTATACCCACATAAAACTCAACTAAGGGAAAGATAAGGAGCATTTTTAAGGTGGTAGTGACAATTCTCATTCTAGGTTTATCTCATTCAATTCTTTCTGGTTTCAACCACCATGCAAGACATATGATATTTCCAAATGATTCTAGATAAAGGCTGGTATAATGGTAATACACCATGCTGTTATATTCTGGAGCAAGTAGGGAAGTATATTCTCTAACAAAACAGACGACAGAGGTTACTCTATCATGATTCGCTGGTAGCTCATTGTCCTCTCCACAGGAAAAGCAAAGAACAATCCCAATAGGTCTTTACAAACCATCTGTTTCATCAATGCTTTGAATATACTACATGAAGCAGGTCATCATTTCAAAGGGGAGTTAATTTTTAGAATATCCTCCCTGAGAAGATGATATAAATATTATAAACTGTAGAAATGTTATAATTATATGTGTGATTATCTAGCATTTTAATGAATTAAATGTTAATCTACAACTAAAAAGTACCTATTCATATAAAAAAAGATGTACATCAAAGAAAGAATAAAGTCAGTAACAAAAAGGAATATGGCAAATATTTTATATAATATTCTCTAATATTTTATAGATCCACAAAAGATTGTGATATGTTTTTTAATTTAAAATATATATTATTTTATTTTCCTCTGGTTCTTTGAGATTTAGAATTCCTCCCTATTAAGATTATCTAATCCAGTGTCATGAATTCCATTGGCACAATGATAAACTTATGAACCCTTTTACAGAATTAGGTTTTTAAACCCATGAAATAAATAACTGTAAGGAATTTAAGTTATACTAAATATACTAAAATACAATTATCAAAAATAATTAAAGTTCATGAATCTCAAGTAAAAATCACTAACCTGGGGAAAGAATCAAAATGTTGAAGTATAGTCATCAACCCAACAAAATTCTTCCACCATTTTCTCAAAATTATTTAAAAATAATGCCTTGAATTGTATTCTGGAGTTGCAGAACCAACAAAAGGTCAAGATGAGAGATTTTTCCCATTAAATATAATTTAGGAGGTCAGAAGAAAAGGACTAAAGCACTAATGAAGTATGCAGCATACCTTTGAGGTGGCTGCAGCAACAACAGATCCCAGAATTCACACTCCTAAGATAATTAGGGAATCAGAAAACTGGTAAGGATGAAATTACAAGGATTAATTTGCTAGAACTCTTTGTAGGATTGGACACTGTGTCACTAAAGTTAAACTGTTTATCTATCTTCTTTTTTTGTTTTTGTTTTTCCATTTGAATAAGATTATTTAGTCAATTTAGAACATTATTTCTTGTTTACAATAATCACATTATTTCCCTCCCTCCCCTCCAATCACTCTTCCCAAAGCCAGCAAGAAATTTCATTGGGTATTACTTGTGTCCTTGATCAGAACCTATTTCTATGTTGTTGTTGACACTAGGATATTCATTCAAAGTCTACATCCCCAAACATACAATTTATATTTTTGTAAGTATTCATCCATATCACCTAGATTGCCATATTTGTTGCCATATAATTGGGCATATTAGTGTTTAATGATTGCCTTAATTTCCTCTTCATTTGAGGTGAGGTTTCCCTTTTTGTCTTGGATACTGTCAATTTGGTTTTATTCTTTCCTTTTTTTAATTAGAATGACTAATACTTTGTCTATTTTATTTGTATTTTTAATGTACCAACTTCTAATCTTATTTATTAAGCCAATAGTTCTTTGACTATAAATTTTATTAATTTCTCCTGTGATTTTTTGATCTCTAATTTAGTCTTCATCTGAGGATTTTTAATTTGCTCACTTTCTAGTTATTTAATTAGCATGCCCAATTCATTGACCTCTGCCCTTCTTAATTTGTTAATATATGAACTCAAGGATATAAATTTCCCCCTGAGTAGTGCTTTGGCTGCATCCCATACATTTTGAAACAATATTTCATCACAGTCATTTTCTTCAATGAAATTATTAATTGTTTCTACGATTTGTTTTTTAACTAACCGGTTTTGGAGAATGATATTGTTTAATTTCTAAATAAATTTTGATTTACCTCACCATGTACCATTAATAAATATTATTTTCATTGCATTGTGATCTTAGAAGGTTGCATTTATTATTTCTGCTCTTTTGCATTTGTTTGCAATGTTTTTCTGCCCTAATACATGGTCAATTTTTGTGAATGTACCATATGCTGCTGAAAAGAAGGCATATTCCTTTTTGTCCCTATTTAATTTTCTCCACATGTCTACTAACTCTAATTTTTCTAATCGTTCATTCACTTCTCTTACCTCTTCTCATTTATTTTTTGGTTTGATTTATCTAATTCAGATAGATGAAGGTTCAGGTCTCCAATTAGTATAGTTTTTTCTATCTATTTCATCCTTGAGCTCCACTAGTTTCTCCTTTATAAATTTGGATGTTTTGCTATTTGGTGCATACATGTTGAGTACAGATATTCCCTCATTGTCTATTGTAAAAAATAGACTCGAACACTATACTGCCTTTAATCAGGATGTAATTACCTTCCCTATCTCTTTTAACTAGATTTATTTTTACTTTGGCTTTGTCAGATATCATGATTGTGACTCCTGCCTTCTTTTTATCAGTTGATGCCCATTATATTTGGCTCCATCCTCTTACTTTCACCCTATGCATATCTATCTTCCTCATGTGTGTTTCTTGTGAACAGCACATGGTAGGGTTTTGGATTCTAATACACTCTACTATTTGCTTGCATTTTATGGGTAAGTTCATTCCATTCATATTCAGAGTCATGATTACTAGCTTTGTATTTTTTAGCATTTTGTATTCTACTCCTGATCCTGGCTTTTCTTCTTTAACTATTTCCTTCCACACCAATGTTTTTAATCAGTCCCCCTATATGTCACCTTTATTTTACTTCCCTTTTTACTCCACATGATATCTGACAAAGCCAAAGTAAAAATAAATCTAGTTAAAAGAGAGAGGGAAGGTAATTACATCCTGATAAAAGGCAGTATAGACAATGAGGAAATATCGGTACTCAACATCTATGTGCAAAATGGCATAGCATCCAAATTTCTAAATGAGAAACTAGTGGACTTAAAGGATGAAATAGACAGAAAAACTATACTAGTGAGTGACCTGAACCTTCTTCTATCCAAGCTAGATAAGTCAAACCAAAAAATAAATGAGAAAGAGGTAAGAGAAGTGAATGAAAGCTTAGAAAAATTTAGAGTTAATATACATGTGAAGAAAAATAAATAGTGACAAAAAGAAATATACCTTCTTTTCAGCAGCACAATTCACAAAAATTGACCATGTATTAGGGCAGAAAAGCATTGCAAATGAGTGCAAAAGGGCAGAAATAATAAATTCAACCTTCTCAGATTATAATGCAATGAAAATAATGATTAGTAAGGGTACATGGAAAGGTAAATAAAAAAATTAATTGGAAATTAAACAATACAATTCTCCAAAACTGGTTAAAGAACAAGTCATAGAAACAATTAATAACTTCATTGAAGAAAATGACAATGATGAGACATCCTTTCAAAACTTATGAGATGCAGTCAAAGCAGTACTCAGGGGCAAATTTATATACTTGAGTTCATATATTAACAAATTAAGAAGGGCAGAGGTCAATGAATTGGGCATACAAACTAAAAAACTAGAAAGCAAACAAATTAAAAATCCTCTGATGAAAAGTAAATTAGAGATCCTACAAATCAAAGGAGAAATTAATAAAATTGAAAGTCAAAGAACTATTGATTTAATAAATAAGACTAGAAGCTGGTACTTTGAAAAAACAAATAAAATAGACAAAGTATTAGTCAGTCTAATTAAAAAAAGGAAAAGAGAAAACCAAATTGACAGTACCCAAGATGAAAAGGGAGATCTCACCTATAATGAAGGGGAAATTAAGGCAATTATTAAAAACTACTATGCCCAATTGTATGGCAAGAAATATGGAAATCTAGGTGAAATGGATGAATACTTACAAAAATTTAAATTGCCAAGACTAACAGAGGAAGAAATAAATTACCTAAACCACCCCATTTCAGAAAAATAAATTGAACAAACCATCAAAGAACTCCCTAAGAAAAAATCCTCAGGTCCAGATGGATTCACAAATGAATTCTATCAAACATTCAACGAACAACTAATCCCAATATTATACAAACTATTTGACAGAATAAGCAAAGAAGGAGTTCTACCAAATTCATTTTACAAAACAAACATGGTACTGATCCTAAATCCAGGCAGGTCAAAAACAGAAAGAAAACTATACACCAATCTCCCTAATGAAGATAGATGCAAAAATTTTAAATAGGATACTAGTAAAAGACTCCTGCAAGTCATCACAAGGGTTATTCACTATGACCAGGAAGGATTCATACCAGGAAAGCAAGGATGGTTCAATATTTGGAAAACTATCTGCATAATTGAACATATTAACAACCAAGTTCACAAAAATCAGATGATTATCTCAATAGATGCAGAAAAAGCCTTTGATAAAATACAACACCCATTCCTATTAAAAAGACTAGAAATTATAGCAATAGAAGGGCCTTTCCTAAATACGATAAATAGTATATATCTGAATCCATCAGCAAACATCATCTGTAATGGGTATAAACTAGAAGCCTTCCCAGTAATATCAGGAGTGAAATAAGGATGCCCGTTATCACCTCTTTTATTTAACATTGTACTAGAAACACTAGCACTAGAAATTAGAGAAGGAAAAGAAATTGAAGGTTTTAAAATTGGCAATGAGGAGTCCAAGTTATCACTCTTTGTGAATGATATGATGGTCTACTTAAAGAATCCTAGAGAATCAACCAAAATGCTAGTTGAAATAATCAATAACTTTAGCAAAGTTGCAGGATACAAAATAAATCTGCATAAGTCACCAGCATTTCTATATATCTCCAACCCATTTCAGAAGCAAGAATTAGAAAAAGAAATTCCTTTTAAAATCACCATACACAATATAAAATACTTAGGAATCTATCTGCCAAGACAAACACAGGAAGTATATGAACACAACTACAAGACACTGTCCACACAACAGAAACTAGATCTAAACAATTTTAAAAACATTGATTGCTCATGGGTGGGACAAGCTAACATAATAAAAATGACAATTCTTCCCAACTTAATTTACTTATTTAGCGCCATACCCATTGAACTACCAAAAAACTTCTTTAAGGAATTAGGAAAAAAAAAGTTTATTTGGAAGAACAAAAGATCAAGGATATCCAGGGAAATCATGAAAAAAAAAGTAAAGGAAGGAGGACTTACAGTACCAGATCTCGGACTATAATATAAAGCAGTAGTTATGAAAACAATTTGGTACTGGATAAAAGACAGAAAGCAGGATCAGTGGAATAAACTTGGGGTAAATAACTTCAGCAGGATAGTCTATGGTAAACCCAAAGATCCCAGTTTTGGGGACCAAAACCTACTTCTTGATAAAAACTGCTGGGAAAATTGGAAGACAGTATGGGAGAGATTAGGTTTGGATCAACATCTCACAAACTACACCTAGATAGACTCTAAATAGCTGAATGACCTGAATATAAAGAAGGAAACTATAAGCAAATTAGGCAAACACAGAATAGTATACTTGTCACATCTTTGGGAAAGGAAAGTCTTTAAAACCAAGCAAGAGCTAGAAAAAAATCACAAAATGTAAAATCAATAATATTGATTACATCAAATTAAAAAGGTTTTGTACAAACAAAACTAATGCACCCAAAATGAGGAGGGAAGCCACAAGTTGGGAAACAATCTTCATTAGTAAAACCTCTGACAAAGGTCTAATTACTCAAATTTATAAAGAGCTAAACCAGTTGTACAACAAATCAAGCCATTCTTTAATTGAAAAATGGGCAAGGGATATGAATAGGTAATTTTCAGTTAAAGCAATCAAAACTATTAATAAACACTTGAAAAAGTGCTCTAAATCTCTTATAATCAGAGAAATGCAAATCAAAATGACTCCGAGGTATCACCTCACACATAGCAGATTGGCTAACATGACAGCAAAGGAAAGTAATGAATGTTGGAAGGGATGTAGCAAAGTTGGGACATTAATGCATTGTTGGTGGAGTTGTGAATTGATCCAACCATTCTGGTGGACAATTTGGAACTGTGCCCAAAGGACAATAAAAGACTGTCTGCCCTTTGATACAGCCATAGCACTGCTGGGTTTGTACCCCAAAGAGATAATAAGGAAAAAGAAATGTACAAAATTATTCATACTCTTTGTGGTGGCAAACAATTGGAAAATGAGGGGATACCCATCAATTGGGGAATGGCTGAATAAATTGTGGTATATGTTGGCGATGGAATACTATTGTGCTCAAAGGAATAATAAAGTGGAGGAATTCCATGGGGACTGGAACAATCTCCAGGAATTGATGCAGAGTGAGAGGAGCAGAACCAGGAAAACTTTGTACACAGAGACTGATACACTGTGGTACAATCAAATGTAACGGACTTCTCCATTAGTGGCAATGCTATGACCCTGAACATCTCAGAAGAACCTAAGAGAAAAACCACTATCCACATCCAGAGGAAACACCATGGCAGTAAAAATACCAAAGAAAAACAACTGCTTGAATATATGGGTTGAAGGCATATGGTTGGGGATATGGACTCTAAATGAGCATCCTAGTGTAAACAACATGGAAATGGGTTCTGATCAAGGACACATTTAATACCTAATGAAATTACATGTTGGCTGATGGAAGAGTAGGTGGAGGGGAGGGAGGGAAATAATGTGATTATTGTGACCAAATTATAATGTTCTAAATTGATTAAATAAACATTCAAATGTAAAAAAAATTAAAAATTAAAAAAAGTAAGTCGTGAAAGAAAATTCAGATTCTAGAAAAGTCCTATATGGTAGAGTCAAATAAAAATGAAGGATACACATCTACACATACACATATATACACATTCTAAAAGTATTAGTGAAATTTATTTTTTTTTGCAATAGACTAGAAATTCTTAATTCTTTTCTTTTGTTCTAAACACTTGGAAAATGTTCCAGTTGCCTTTACATTTGCATAAGATTTGCTTTTTATTACATTTGAAGTTCTATGAGTTTACATATAACTTTGAAGTTCTGGAGTCATGGCAGACACAATATGACTCATTAATATAGTTATGGCCACAAGTGGGCCCTTTTTGTCCCTGTATTTTGTCCTATAATGTATATTTGGAGTAGATAAACTTAGACCTATTAAAACATTAGTCCTAGTTTATTGGTCAACTACATACTTTTGGACTGTATCCATATCAAAAGATATAGAAGGGATTCTGGGAGAAGAAATTGTCAAATTCAGCCCACACTTAAAAAAACAAAAATGGTTTGGTAGCCCTTTTGATGGATTTCAAGAGACTATTTTGAATGTATTGGGCCTTTTGGCAAACTTCATGGAACAATTCCTCAAGACATTTTGGAGGAAGTATAAGTGGCTGACCATGACTCCTACACAGACCTTTTCCAACTTTTGATTTGTAAGACAAGGCTGAAGAATGCTAATATAATAGTAAGAAGGATATGTGATTTTGCAAAATTCAGTGGAATGAGCACCTTTAAAGTCTTGCAGATTCCTTCTGGGTGTAAGAGTTAAATTAATATCAAATACTTCAAGTATTATATTTTAAAGTTTATTATCTGAAAAAATAGAACCACATAATTAAGTTTTCTATGTGCTCAAAATGCTAGCTCCACCAAAACTGCTACAGGAAGAAAAAGAGGGCTAGATAAGGAACTTCGCCCAATTTATATCCTGTCTACATTAGCACATAACAATAGGAAATGAGTGGGGTTTTGGGTACTGTAGTTTTTTCTGGGAATCATAGTTTTTAGGGTAACAGATTCTAATTTCACATGGCTATGTTTAGGAGCTCATTCAGTGCCAGAGATATTTTGGGTGGTACTCAGGACAGCTAAGAAATGCTTATAGTCAACTAGACCTATAAGTAGCTAATTTCTATTAATGAAGTTGGCAAAGGGGAATTTTTCCAATACAGATCTGTCCTGCCAATGTTTACTTGCCTCAACCTTTCTAAGTCTTCAACCATCCTCACAGAGCTTGTGGAACAAATAACCATTGTACCCTGGCACAAATTATAACTGATAGCTCAGCCTATTTCACTCTACAGAAAGACCTGATAGTTATATTTAAAAAATGATTATTTAATTGAATATTTTAAATGATTGAACATATGTGCACATACACATATAAGATGTAAAAATAAAACACCTCAATAAAATGTGATTTTCAATGCATGTGTTTGTGTATTACCCAGAGTTAAGTATACACAAGAACAGATTCCCCAGATATTGAAATTATATCTCTAAGATAACTTCAAGAAGCTTGAGACTAAGATTTAATTATCATATCAGGGTCTGGAGCACTTCCAGTTTCTGAGAAGAAGTAATTGTGAAATGTTATTGGAGAAAGTTTATTATAGACATAAGCATTTAACTACTTCTCAGAAATTCTATACAAAAGAAATTCTATGGAGAAATCTGAGGGGAATTAATAACTACAGATTGAAAATTAATAATCAAATTTTGAGCAGGATTCAATCTTATGAGCACTTGAATTTGTATTTTTATAAAAGATGTGACTTGAATTCAGGGTGAATTAGCATTTGGCAGTAGGCAATGATTGGTGAGAAAAGTTGTGGGAGAACCTCAGTTTTGCTTGACATAGAGGAAAGTGATTATGAGGCATCTGGTAACCAAAACATTGTTTACATATTTTTCTCTTTTTTAATTGGTACGGTTAATAAGTCCAATGACTAGTAAAAATGATGCTTAATAAAGTCACTAATTGCAGAGTTTTAAGCAGAGAGAAAAACAATTTATGAAAGAAGATCACTCATTGGTAAAAGAAATGACTATATATTTTAAGAACTTCCTAAAATGAAACCTGGACATACTCTCAAATTCCCTTTGAATCCAGAGAGGTAAAAATTAAATGATGTGAGAAACTAATAGCAGATTGAAGGCAATGGATTTGGTGTATTTGTCCTTATGAACAACTGAGAGGTATTGTTCTTCTTCTGAATCACAAATACTTAGCTAAAAGGATCCTACAGATTATTTTATTATCTTGTGCTTTTAATAAATGAATACAGAAAGACAATATGCCATCATCATAGAAAACATTTAAATTTCTTGATACCAATGAACCTATGTAAAGTCAGTTAAATAGATCTAATCTTTGTTTTCGAACAATTTATGATTGAAAAAGTACAAATCCATTCAGATTAGTCAAGAAACATTTAATGTGTACCTGTTAATTATATTTCTCCTTGTTAAGCCTTGTGAAGACCAATAATGTTCAAGACAAATATTATCCTGGAAGATTTTGCCACTTCACAGAGAAAACCAGAGATGCATCTAAGAAATAACAACTGCTTTACTATAAAATATATTATTAGTTATCATAAGAACATTAGAAATCATTCATTATAACAGTTAAGAAAAGGAAAATTATGATGATCCCAAAAGGCTTCATAAGCAGATTGGACTTAAATTTTGAGCATATAAATGGAGAAAAAGAAAATTATTTTGGGTGGATAATTAAAATGAGGGGAAAAATGAAGGCAACTAAATTATGTTCAGATAATAGCAAAGAGGTTAGAAAGCCTTTGCAACAAATCTGTCTAGAAGGAAGAAGTTTTTAATAATTATAACTTAAATTTAACACCATTTATGTATACATATATGTATGTATATGTTTGTGTATGTGTGTATGTATGTATGTATGTGTGTGTGCATTATGTTTTTATTTTGAGAGATGATGACATGTAATGGAGAGGTGACTGATTTCAGAGACCAGTTCTGGATTCATGCCCTGCCACTGATACTTCCTGACTGCTAGCACAAGTCATTAACTTCTTGGAAGCAAAAGGAACTCATTAAAATTCTTAAGTTGTAAAACAAGTATTTTTCCATATTAGTAGAAGTTTTTTTTTTTCCTATTTGAAGCTTATCATGCCAGCCATGTCATGTCTCCCCCACTATTGTCCATAAATGCTAAAATGTATAATTACAAATTATAAAGTGCATTATACATATGCATATATATTTAGTAATTCAATCTCATAAAAGTTCTCTCAGGTTTTATTGTGGTACAGTGTTCTACTTTTTTCCCCCTGAACACTTATCAATAGATTACATTCTTTTGATGTTCTTATCAAAATGAAATGGCTTTAAATGTGATCTAATTATTGACTTCATGTTTATTAACTAGGGACTAGACTAAGAAGTTTGGGAAGCCTCATGAAAAGGTGGGTTGGAGTATCAGAAATATTTCACAAATACCTTCTAGTAGATTCTTTAAAGGAATTAGTCTTCTGAAGAAGCACTCACACACATGAAATCAGATCTTTGAGTTGCAGAAGATGGACAGATTGCTTAGATCACTAGATCAATAGATAGAAAGACAGGAATACAGAGACAGAGAGAGTGAGAGACAGAGAGAGACAGAGAGAGAGAGAGAGAGAGAGAGAGAGAGAGAGAGAGAGAGAGAGAAGAGAGAGTGAGAGAGAGACAAAGAGAGAGAAAGAGAGAGACAGAGAGAGACAGAGTCAGGGAGACAGAGAGAGATACAGAGAGACAAAATGGATAGATAGCACATTTATTAAGTGTGTAATATGTCCTTGGTACTCTGTTAAGCATTAGCAATATATATATATAAATATATATATATATACATATATATATATATACACATATAAAGCAAAGAAGACAATATCTGCCCTCAAAGAGTTCATATTTGAATGAAAGTAGGCAGTATACAAAAGGGAGATTGATGACCCTGGGCAAGTCACTTGACCCCCATTGCCTAGCCCTTACCACTCTTTCTGCCTTGGAGCCAATATACAGTATTGACTCCAAGACGGAAGGTAAGGGTTTTAAAAAAAAAAAGGGAGATTGAAAACAAGAGGTCCAGAAAGGAATGGTGAAGGTTACAGATCTTGGTGAATGAATGAAATGCAATGTCAGTTAAAAGATAATTGGATCTCTCCTGAAATAATGATCTTAGTAGGATATTCACCAATTAGAGAAGTAGTAATTGGTGTAAAGATATTTTGCATTGTGAGGAGGAAGAGAAGTCTAACAAGTGAGTGAAGATTTGAGTGAGGTATATATTACATGTAATATATATTAACTAATGTAAATTAAATATTGTGAAAATATTTATATTTATTGAAAAAATGAATCTAGATAAGAGGAACAATCATAAAATGAATACAGATAAAGAATAATAGAAAACCTGGAAAAGAAAACATTGAGCTTCCTAAGGGAAACTAAATTTATAACAAAGGATGATCAGTGAATGACACAACAGTTTTTATTCAGCTTTATATTATTTTCTACTTACTTCCTCAATTCCATGTATTATTATGAATGCATATTGCATACATGGACTTTGTGTAACATAATAAAGCTTCTAAAAGAATTCATTAAATTATTCATTGAACCATTATTGTCAGATGAATTAGTGAACACAAAGTTATTCCTCTTTGATTCTAATCACTGAAATTGTTTTCTTACATGATACTAACAAAGAGAGAAAAATGATTCCAAAAGGTAATTTTCTTTGCTAATGTTAAACAACACACATTAAAGAGACGATGTTGGGTTTTTTTGGCTGAATGACTTTAGGGGCATCTTGGTGGCACAGCAAGAAAGCAATCCAGAACTTCTATCAGGAAAATCTGAGTTCAAATATGACCTCATTAACCAAATTAACTATTTCTGAGACCTCAGGAAAGTCACTTAACTCCTATTTGCTTTAGTTTCTTCAACTGTAAAAGGAAATAATGATAATAACTATATTCCATTGCAATCAAAAGCATCAAATGAGATAAATATTGTAAAATATTCATCATAGTACTTGACACATAGTAAGCATTATTAAATATTAGCTGTTTATTATTATTATCATTTTAATGGAATGTTTGATGACAAATGATAACTATGTGTGTATATGTATATGTCAAACAGAATTAAAGAAGATATGTGATAATTTTTTTAAGATACAACTAGAGCACAGTGCCTACTGATAGTGAACATAAAAAAAATAAATAAAATGACATGGAAGCAAAAACAACACAATGGAAGAAGAAATGAAAATATAATATTTTATGTTTGAAATTCATTTAAGTGTAATTGTTGTCAAGCTAGCTTAATGAACTGCATTAATATTTTAAATATGTTCATAATTTCCCAGATTAATTTGAGATTTCATTGATTAGGGAGTTTCTTTCCATGATGCAGATCACAATCCATTCACACATTCCACAAAGGGGAATTCAGCTTCAAATTCAATTTGCTGAGGATTTTACTTTCTTCAAAATTGCAAAGATAGTAGTCTAATTGCCTGTCTTCCTGGCATGTGCCACTCTTGCCAATCCTTCCATTTTTAAATCTGAAAAATGAATTTTAAAAAAATCCTCATTCTAGAATAGGATAACCAAAAGAGCAAAAGACGTTGCATGAAGTAGTTATTCAAATAATCACAAATTAGAATCCAGAAGGAACAAAAGATTATAGCAACAAGGAAATAAAAGGAAACTTGTAAAATCTAAATATTTTACAGCACAAAGGGACCATAATAATATTTAAGTCTCCATTTGATAAATTAAGAAGCTGAAACTCAGAAAGACTAAAGTCTTTCTGGTTCAAGTTTCTAGACTAAATAAAATGCATACTAAGATGAAAATAACTGGTGCTATAATCATTCTAGGTCCAGGTTTTGATTGGAGGTAGGTGGGAACTTAATACCTAAAGAGATCAGGGAAATGAATTTATAAAATAAAGAGGGTGAAAAAAAAACAAGAGGCATAATATGAAACTACCTCATTCACAATTTTTCCTAGTGTTCTGTTCTTTAAATTTCTCATTAAAGCCTGACACTTATTTAGTAGGATCATTGATATAGGAATGTCTATGCATGGATTTCATATATGTTGTTTATGTATGTGTGTAGTATATATATTTGTACCCATGTACCTATGTGAGTATTATATATATATATATATATATACACACATACATACATATATATATAGCCCCAGAGATAGATATGCATCTATCTTATTTATACACATATAAACCTAACATATATACATATATCTATGTATTCACCAAATACATAATACATGATTATACATTTAAATATATATATATGTAAAACAAGAAATAAGTTTTTGTTGCTAAAGGAATGCATACTTGAGGCTGCTTGTGTGAATTAGACAAGGATGATTTATCTCAAGAGAAAAAGCCTTTCTGCTTATGACTATCACATGCCTCAGAAATTCACTCATAATATTATTAGTCTCCTGATACCAACCAACAGTCATTTCAGTTGGTTTTTGTCCAATGGGCAGTGAAATGAGAGAAGCACTGAATGAGGGGCAAAAGGAAGGGGGAAAAAAGGGGGAAAAACTAGTTTCCCAATAGCCCTACCCTCATTGACACTTGGAAAGAACAAATTAGAAAAAAAATTATTAACAAAGAAGCCTTGTTGTTGTACAGGAAGAAATACACTGGTCATTGTAAACAACCAAATGAGAAATCAGGGAGAGTGTTGTTTCTGACAATGTCGAGATTAAAGGAAATGAAGAGAACTAGAAGAAATGAAACAATGGTGAGTTTTAGAACAAATAAAATAACAAAGACTTTCTTGGTAAGAGTTTCAGCTACTGGGTTTTTATTTCATCACTAAAAGAAGACTCTGAGACAAAAGAGGGTGAAGCTATCTATGCAATTACCAGCTTTGGGTGAGGTGGCTTAGTGACTTACACACTAATCTTTCACATCTAGAGACAAACTGTAGCTTGCAATCCTACTTAGGTCAAACTGAAAATTAATGTGAAGCTTTCATCTGAAAGCAAGGGGAATGCCTGGTTAAATCACATACCTACCACATCATTTGGAACAATTTAATTCATGTTGCCAGTTTGTTGTTATTGTTGCTGGAAAAAAAATTATATCTTGAAACATCCCATCAGAATATTGAGGAGGAGTATTAATAGCTAGGTATTCAGCTGAAATCAAAGCCCAAGAAAGAGAAGGACCAACCTTAAAAAAAGAAGTAGGTAAACTTTTTCTTTATTACTTTAAACTTTTCTTTATCCTATGCCCCACACCCTTCTGATATCTTCCTTAAATCATGCTATGTTCTAGTTATCCATATCCTCATTTTTGTCTCCTCACCTCTCTCTCTCTCTCTCTCTCTCTCTCTCTCTCTCTCTCTCTCTCTCTCTCTCTCTCTCTCTCTCTCTCTCTCTCTCTCTCTCTCTCTCTCTCTCTCTCTCTCTCTCTCTCTCTCTCTTTCTCTCTCTCTGGATTAAGACCCATATGTAATACTTACTAAATTTTAAAGTGGCAAAAAGCTAGAAGAAATAACTAATGCATCAGATGAAAAGGTGAGAATGAAAAATACCATATATAGGCTATGAAAATGTCTTCAGTTCACTGAGATAAAATTTAATATGGATAACTGTTAAATATTATATGGATACAAAAACTTGCTTCACAAATTTAAGTTGATAAAAAAGTTACTATTCATTCTCAAAAAAGCTCTTAATGTTTTAGTGGACTATAAGCTCAATGTGACAAATAATGAAGGAAATGGACGACTTGTATGAACTGATGCAAAGTGAAAAAATAGAATCAGTAGAATAATTCAAACAATAACAGCAATATTGTAATCAACTTTTTAAAAACATTCTCTGATCAATACATCATCCATCTACAATCCTAAAGGGCTCATGATGAAATTTGCTATTTCATCTTCAAATGAGATGTTCAACTGTTCTACTCAGAGTGAGAGGAGAGGAAGGAAATAACACTAACAAAGTACCGGTATGATGTGCAAGGCACTATACTAAATGATTTTTATTAGCATTATTTTATTTTGTCCTCATAACAATCTTGATACATATTGATTTTATTTTCTCTATTTTATAGTTGTGATAACTTAGGCAAAGTTTGTGACCTGCTTAGTATCACAGAGCTAGTCACTGTCTGAGAACAGATTGGAAAGAAAAACCTCCTTATTCTAGATCTACCTCCTGTGCTACCAGCTGCCTATAAGAGAAGATTAAAACATATTTTCCCCTCTGTCTATCCTTCCTTCCTTCCTTCCTTCCTTCCTTCCTTCCTTCCTTCCTTCCTTCCTTCCTTCCTTCCTTCCTTCCTTCCTTCCTTCCTTCCTTCCTTCGTTCCTCCCTTCCTTCCTCCCTTCCTCCCTTCATTGCTTCCTTTTGGGATATGATTAAAGCAGTAATTTATTTTACATGATTATACACATTTGTAATCGGTTATATTTTTCTTGCCTTCTCAATGGGAGAGAAAGGAAGAAGAGAGAGAATTCCAAACTGAAAATAAAATAAATTGACTTAGATTAAAGAAAAAGCAATCAGGAAAATAAGCATTAACAAATGAATAGTCCAAGTTTGGAACTGGTACTACAAAAAAATTACTCAAACCCCTTCTGACTGCAAGAGTAAGTCTTTACAAGAGGATTTATTGTATGACATGGACAAACACAAAGGGAAAGACAGAAAACTCACAAAGGGTCAAAGGATATAGCTGGATTGAGATCTATAACACTGAAGGGGATAGTTATAGGTCCCATGATATATGGAAGTCACAGCCATACATATCAAATACAGAAAATCAATCTTTGCAAATTTTATAGTCCAGACAGATTTGGCAGTCTGAAAATAGAAATAATCATTAGCACATAACACCAAGACCAGGGGAAAATATCTGGTTTAGCCAAAATTGGGAAAGGTTTGTAATTCTTCACTCTAATTTTATTTTATTGCACATGTGTCTGACAGAAAAGGATTTGACAATAGTAGTATCATTTGACTGTTCTGCCTTACTCTCTTTTCTCCTTCATTTTTTCTTCTGGTTCAAACTACTGCAGCAGTGTTAACATTATGAGATAAGACTTTTTCCTATTAGGTCAAGTCTCAAATCCACAACCTACACTTAATCTAATATCAAATGAGTCAAGTTGCATTACCCATTACCTTGTACAAGAGATTCTCCTCTTAGCAGTAAGTATACAAAGGCCATTCAAACTTCATATCATGATAGAATCAGAAATACAAGGTGACATGTTCTTTCTGAGAGATATTGAATGGGAGAAAATACACAAATTGATTCTATTTCTGAAAATGTGTATATTTTAAAGCCATTACCAACCTTCCAAAGAAGTAGTATAGGATTACTAAAAATTCCTTCATCATCATCCAATATTCATCTCATCAGCATCATGATTTAATAGTATATCAAGTTAAATTATTTTAGTTTTCTTTTTCCAGAAATAAGGAAGGCATGCATTCCAGAAATTTTGGACTAATGAAACTAGTGAAACAGTAGTGAGAGAACTGAGCTTGTAGTCAGGAGGTCCTGACTTCAAATATGACCTGATCTTTACTAGTTCTGTGAGCCTCAGCAAATTGCTTAAAACATTTTTGTCTCAGTTTCTTCAAATGTAAAATAGGAATAATAAAAACACTTACCTCAAAAGGCATATTGTGAGGATCAAATGAGATAATATTTATAAAAGCAGTGATGACAGTTGTTTGTTATTCAGTTCTTTTCAGTTGTGACTAAATCTTCATGATCCCATTTCTTGGCAAAAATACTGGAATTTTTTGCCATTTCATTCTTGAAGTCATTTTGCAAATAAGGAAACTGGGGAAAACATGAAAAGTAACTTGTCCAGGGTCATAAAGCAGATAAATATCTGAGACTAAATTTGTACTAATAAAAAATGAGTCTTCCTGACTTCAAATCCAGCACTCTATCCACTATGTCCCTTAGCAGCTTTATTTAAAATATATGGTACCCTGACTCAAAATTGATGTCATTCCCTTCACCTTAGAATACATTATATATTTCCTATATAAATGGACCATGCTTTTCTAAGAATCTGTGCTGGGTATGGGATTCCTAGGCATTGACTAATTATATACTAATAGTAAAAATTATAAAATAGTGTATAATTGAAAATCTGTTACCCTAAAAGGGAACAACATTTTCCAGGAGTCCACTGAATTCCTGTCATTACATACTTCCTGTAGGCAGGGGATATTAGGCAGGGACATGGAGGTTTCCCACCCTCTTTGGTGTCTTGTCTTGGTGATGAATGGGATTTTCAACAGGCTGATCAGCCATGGCTTTTGTATCCTTTTTATTCCTTACTTTCTAATGATCACTAATAAATCTCCTAAAATATATTATTTTTATTATTAGACATTAATTTTAATAATAATAATAAAAGGAAAAGAGAACAAAACCAATGATTCCTAGGAACATTGACAAAAAGCCAGTTGGGAGGCAGTCCTCTTCAACATAAGAGTACACATACAAAAACAAATTCATTCAACCACACATGGTTCCCACATCCCAAATTTCATTCTGGATCTTCTGGTACAGTGTATGGTCTGTGGAGATATCTTCATGGTGCCTTCTCCAAACAGTTCACTTTCTTGATTTGGATAAGTAGCTTGTTTCTTACCCTGAAATTACTCTCAAAAGGATTTAAACATTGCATTTTAGAATAATTATACATCCCCCTACCTGAGGAGGGTGTTGAAAAACACAGGGATCAATCACTCAGGGATGCATGGCTGAGTTATGAGGTATATGAATCAATTGGCAAAAGAAATCAAAAATATCAAAAAATCCAAATAAAAATAAAAGAGAAAAGATAACTTCTGGATGAAATATAGACTATCAAAGTCTTATATGTAAAAATTCTAAATAGAGGAAAAATGAACCAATTACAGATCCTTGAACCTGGGTCTAATAAAAATAATTTCTATCCCACAAGTCTGTAGGACAAATGCATACTATTTCACTTGCCCATTTACAGCCAAGGCTATAGGAAGTTGTTGCCATAGTATAAGAGAGAAAAAAAGGACTAGATTTTTGCATGATAGAGAAGTGTCATTCCCTGGTCTTATTTTTCCTTCATTTTCATGGATAGGGGAAGCCAGAATTATAGTCAAACTTTGGTACTTGTCTGTGAATATTTCAAAAAGAGTGTGGATATAAGGCATCCTGCATTTTAACATATGTCAAGTGCTGCAACCTCAAGTCTCATACCAGGTACAAGTCCTTTCATATTGGCCTAGAAGTTCTATCCAAGCTTGATTGGTTGATCTCTTTGACCTTGTGTTTCTTAACATTGTATAATGGCTCTTTTGTTCCCTTCTCCTGGAATCAGACAGAATCATTAATCACAGTCCCATAATATTTATCAATAAATGGCAGATTTCTATAGTCTAAGATATTGGGTATGTATTAATATTATAGCATATATATACATATATTCTAATTTATATTACTGTAAATTCAAAAAAGTTAAAGAAAATCTTCTAAATACTAGTGACATATGCTTCAAATACAAAAAGGAGAGAAAAATAAAACTAAAATACTACATTGTACATACAAGTAAAAACAATGATAAAAGTTTTAAAAATATAAAAATATATAGCTTACAAGCATTGACACACTATGTCAGTTAAGGAAAGGTAGAATACAAAGGTTTTTCACCCCCCCACCCCAAAAATGAGATCCATGTCTTCCTTCAAACCTAGGCATGATCCACTGTGGATGCAAATGATTTTCACAAAGTAGCAGTTTTTTTTTATAAAGAACAGTAATACAACAGATAATGCACATTCAAAAAGTATCAAAATCCCCAAAATTATAATAGTCCATTTAATGACAATAGCAAAAAACCCCATTATTGTTAGGATTCACATGAGTCTGTTGTATGACATTTGAAGCTAATGGATACTTATCACAACTTTTTCAGGTGTAGCAATCTTATGACCTTGGCTGAGACATTTTTTAAAAATCTATTACTGTCACCATTACAAAAATGTGGCAGAGTCTAGAAAAAAACAAACCTCTGAATTGTTGATGTTGGGTCAAAAATGTTATATATAAGAATATAGATCATTCTGGTGAAAGGGTAGAGTAAGCTGACAAATTAAAATGAGAGATACTCCAACTTGGGAGCCATCCAGAGGTATCATGCCCTGGGATCAACTTCCCAGTTCCCTTGGTAAGAGAATGTTATGTCCCATTAATTCACATTACAAATTCAGGAGAAAGGGATTATAATTGTACTTCATTTCAGGTACTAAAATGTACCCTTTACCTCTTGTTACAAAGAACTCAGAGGCAGGCAAAATGATCAGTCAGAGTTGGTGAAAAAAATGTAAAATGCATGTTTGAAAACCCCTTAAAATAAATTTGAGATACTTAGCTCATTAAATTTTTCAAAGGTCATTAGCCAGGTTGAGTCCATCCATCATCTATGTGACAATTAACAAATGAAAAATGGAAAAAATCTGTTTATGGCTCTTTACAATATATATCTATATCTATCTATCTATCTATCTATCTATCTGTCTATGAATGTATTGTTCAGTATTGTTATGAGGGGAAAATAACAGAATAAATCTAATAGTTAAAACACAGTAGATTAAAATGATTCAGTGTAACAGAATATATTGATCAGATTAATATATGAACTTAAAACAACAAAATTAAATTGTAAACAAAACAATCAGCAAAATACAATAAAAATACAGAGACTTTCGTGAAACAATGGAGTCTGAAAAGGTTTAAATATTTCACTTCCAATCTCTTTAAGTTTCCTTCCCTGGAATCTCCAATAGTGAGGAAGAACATGGGTTTGGGGAATCACAAAATGGAGGAATCTTAGAGACTGGGCAAGCCCAAATGGCAAAAGGTTATAGGGAGGTGAATTTCTCCCCTGAATCTCAGGCAAGATAATTGAAAGGAATAGTGCACACATGAATGGTAGAAGCTGGTTGAAATAGGCAAGGTACTGCTCTTTCATAGAGTATGCCATGCTTGTAATTTACTTCCTATTTGGAAACGTAACTTCCTTCTTCCCTTACCCCCCTGAGGTAAAATACTAGGGAATAGTTTGTTTCCCCAGCCACATGGAGAGGGAGTTAGGAGGCTAATTGTTGCCTAAGGAAAATACACCCAGGTTTTACCACTGCCCAGAGAGCATCTTCAAATTTGTGAGTTCTGAACACACAATAGCAGTTACCAGCAATCTGAGACTGGGCTGGGGCTGGGGATGGGGCTGGGGCTGGGGTCGGAGTAGGAGGAGGAACAATAATAATCAAGAAGATCATCAAGAGGAGCAGATGGCTGGGACAACCCAGGAGGCTGGATTGCCAGCAGTAGCAGAAGCAGAAGCAAGAAAAAAAGTCACTGGGATTTAGCAGCCAGAGTGAGCTCAATCAGGATCAGTAATGCCAGAGGCAGCATCAAGGAAATGAGGGACATGGGCTCAAGCAGATGGGCTAGAGAAGTGGCTTATGTCCCCCAGCTAAAAATAGACTGACCAATAGGGAGAGCAACCAGGCAAAAATCAGGAAAAGAGCTATCACCTGGGCAGCTATAAGAATTACACTTAGAGGAAACAGTGACAAACTGCATAGGATGAAAGGACAAGACATAAATGAGTATATAGTTATATGCATGCATAAATACATGTATGTGTGTGTATATATATATACAAGTAGAGCTAAAAAAAGAGGTTAATACCAAAAGAAATGGGAAAAAAACAAATGGGGGTAAATTTATATGTCACAAAAAAGCTTATGGTGAGACAACATCAATAAAATGGAAGGGTAAAAAGGTTGGAGATAGGTAATACTCAAATCGTATGTGCTTTGAAACTGACCAAAAGAGGGAAGAACAATCCAATCCATTGGGGCAGAGAATAGATTTGTGCCCTATAGGGGAGTAGAAGGCTAACAAACGGATTGGTGGGGAGGGAAGCAGTATAAGGGAGGGAAAGGGTGGGGGGGGGCAATTTTAGAATTTAGAATACAGGGAAAATAAAATGGATAAGAAGGGAAGGGGGTAAAAAGGGAAGTAAAATAAGGGTGCAAACTAGGGGGACTGATTAAAAACAAACATTGGTGTCAAAAGAAATAGTGAAAGAAGAAAAGGCAGGACCAGGAATAGAAATCAAAATGCTGGGAAATACATAGCTAGTAATCATAACTCTGAAAGTAAATGGAATGAACTCATCCATGAAATGCAAGCAAATAGCAGAGTGGATTAGAATTCAAAACCACACCAGATGCTGTTTACAAGAAACACACATGAGGAAGATAGATATGCATAAGGTAAAAGTAAGAGGATGGAGGAAAATCTACTGGGCATCAACTGATAGAAAGAAGGCACAGGTTGCAATCATGATATCTGACAAAGCCAAAGTAAAAATAAATCTAATTAAAAGAGACAGGGAAGGTAATTACATCCTTATAAAAGGCAGTATAGACAATGAGGGAATATCTATACTCAACATTTATGTACCAAATGGCATATCATCCAAATTTCTAAAGGAGAAACTAAAGGTTTCTAGAGACCTGAACCTTCCTCTATCCAAACTAGATAAATCAGACCAAAAAATAAATAAGAAAGAGGTAAGAGAAGTAAATAAAAGCTTGGAAAAATTAGTTAGTAAATGTAGAGAAAAATAAATAGGGACAAAAAGGAATATACCTTCTTTTCAGCAGCACATGGTACATTCACAAAAATTGACCATGTATTAGGGCATAAAAACATAGAAAACAATTCCAAAAGGGAAGAAATAATAAATGCAACCTCCTAAGATCATAATGCAATGAAAATAATAATTAGTAAGGGCAGGCACATGGAGAGGTAAATCAAAAATTAATTGGAAATTAAACATTATGATTCTCCAAAACCGGTTAAAGAACAAATCATAGAAACAACTCATAACTTCATTGAAGAAAATGATAATGATAAGACATCCTTTCAAAACCCATGGGACAAAGTCAAAGCAGTACTCAGGGCAAATTTATTTCCTTGAGTTCATATATTAACAAATTAATATGGGCAGAGGTCAATGAATTAGGCATGCAAATTAAAAAAACCTAGAAAGTGAACAAATTAAAAATCCTCTGATGAAAAGTAAATTAGAGATCCTACAAATCAAAGGAGAAATTAATAAAATTGAAAGTAAAAGAACTATTGATTAAATAAATAAGACTAGAAGCTGGTACTTTGAAAAAAATAAAATATACAAAGTACTAGTCAGCCTAATTTAAAAAAGGAAAAAAAAAAAACCAAATTGACAGTATCCAAGATGAAAAGGGAGACCTCACCTCTAATGAAGAGGCAATTAAGGCAATCATTAAAAACTAATATGCCCAATTATATGGCAACAAATATGGCAATCTAGGTGAAATGGTGAATACTTACAAAAATTTAAATTGCCTATATTAACAGAGGAAGAAATAAATTAACTAAACAACCCCATATCAGAAAAAGAAATTGAACAAGCCATCAAAGAACTCCCTAAAAAAAAATCCCCAAGTCCATATGGATTCACAAATGAATTCTATCAAACATTCAAAGAACAACTAATCCCAATATTAAAAAAAACTATTTGACAAAATAAGCCAAGGAGGAGTTCTACCAAATTCTTTTTTATGACACAAACATGGTATTGATCCCAAAGCCAGGCAGGTCAGAAACAGAGAAAGAAACTCTAGACCAATCTCCCTAATGAATATAGATGCAAAAATCTTAAATAGGATACCAGGAAAGAGACTCCAGCAAATCATCCCAAGGGTTATTCACTATGACCAGGTAGGATTCATACCAGGAATGCATGGATGGTTCAACAATCAGAAAACTATCTGTGTAATTTAACATATTAACAAGCAAACTGACAAAAATCAGATGATTATCTCAATAGGTGCAGAAAAAGCCTTTGATAAAATACAATACCCATTCCTATTGAAAACACTAGAAATTATAGGAATAGAAGGGCCTTTCCTAAATATAATAAACAGTATATATCTGAAACCATCAGCAAACATCATCTGTAATGGGGATAAATGAGAAGCCTTCCCAATAAGAACAGGAGTGAAACAAGGATGCCCATTATCATCCCTATTATTTAACATTGTACCAGAAACAGTAGCAGTAGCAATTAGAGAAGAAAAAGAAATTGAAGGTATTAAAATTTGACATGAGGAGACCAAGGTATCATTCTTTGCAGATAATATGTTGGTTGATTTAATGAATCCCAGAGAATCAACCAAAAGGTAGTCAAAATATTCAACATTTTTAGCAAAGTTGCAGGATACAAAATAAACCCACATAAGTCATCAGCATTTCTATATATCTCAAATCCATCTCAGCAGCAAGAATTAGAAAGAGAATTTCCATTTAAAATCACCCTAGACAATATAAAATACTTTGGAATCTATCTGCCGAGACAAACGCAGGACTATATGAATACAACTACAAAACACTCTCCACACAATTAAAACTAGATCTAAACAATTGGAAAAACATTAATTGCTCATGAGTGGGATGAGCTAACATAATAAAAATGATAATCCTACCCAAATTAATTTACTTACTTAGTGCCATACCCATTGAACTACCAAAAAATTTCTTTATGGAATTAGAAAAAAAAAAACAACATAGCAAATCATGATAAAAATGCAAAGGAAGGAGGACTTGCAGTCCCAGATCTCAAACTATACTATAAAGCAGTGGTTATTAAAACAATTTGGTACTGGCTAAGAGACACAAAGGAGGATCAGTGGAATATAGTTGGGGTAAATGACTTCAGCAGAACAGTCTATGATAAACTCAAAGATGTCAGTTTTGGGGACCAAAACCCACTTTTTGATAAAAACTGCTGGGAATATTGGAAAACAGTGTGGGAGAGATTAGGCTTGGATCAACATCTCACACTATATATCAAGATAAACTCAGAATGGGTGAATGACCTGAATGTAAAGCAGGAAATTAGAAGCAAATTAGGCAAACACAGAATAGTATACTTGTCAGACCTATGGGAAAGGAAAGACTTTAAACCCAAGAAAGAGCTAGAAAAAAAAATCACAAAATGTAAAATCAATAATTTTGATTACATCAAATTAAAAAGTTTTTGTATAAACAAAACTAATGCAACCAAAATTAGAAGAGAAGCCACAAATTGGGAAACAATCATTACAAAAATCTCTGACAAGGTCTAATTACTCAAATTTATAAAGAGCTAAACCAGTTGTACCAAAAAATCAAGCCATTCTCCAATTGAAAAATGGGCAAGGGACATGAATAGGCAATTTTCAGTTAAAGAAATCAAAACTATTAATAAGCACATGAAAAAGTGCTTTAAATCTCTTATAATCAGAGAAATGCAAATCAAAACAACTCTGAGGTTTTACCTCACACATAGCAGATTGTCTAACATGACAGCAAAGGAATGTAATGAATGTTGGAGGAGATGTGGCATAGTTGGGACATTAATGCATGGCTGATGGAGTGGTGAATTGATCCAAACATTCTGGAGGGCAATTTGCAACTGTGCCCAAAGGGCAGTAAAAGTCTGTCTGCCCTTTGATGCAGCCATAACACTGCTGAGTTTGTACCCCAAAGAGATAATAAGGAAAAAGACTTGTGCAAGAATATTCATAGCTGTGCTCTTTGTGGCAAAAAAATTGGAAAATGAGGGGATGCCCTTCAATTGGGGAATGACTGAATAAATTGTGGTATATGTTGGTGATGGAATACTATTGTGCTGAAAGGAATAATAAAGTTCAGGAATTCCATAGGGACTGGAACAACCTCCAGGAATTGATGCATAGTGAGAGAAGGGGAATCAGGAAAACTTTGTATGCAGAGACTGATACACTGTGGTACAATCGAATGTAATGGACTTTTCCTTTAGTGACAATGCAATGACCCTGGATAACTCAGAGGAACCTAAGAGAAAAACCACTATCCACATCCAGAGGAAACATTGTGGGAGTAAAAACCCCAAAGAAAAACAACTGCTTGAATACATGGGTTGAAGGCATAGTATTGGGGAGGTAGACTCTAAATGAACATCCTAGTGTAAACAACAATATGGAAATGTGTTCTGATAAAGGACACAAGTAACACCCAATGAAATTGCATGTTGGCTGTGGGAAGAATGGGTGGAAGAGAAGGAGGGAAATAATGTGATTATTGTAACCAAGGAATAATATTCTAAATTGACTAAATAAACTTATTCAAATGGAAAAAAGTAGGAAAAGAAAAAGGCAGCAGCTCTAAAGAGAGTTTGGAGTTCCCTTAGTTTATGAGGGTGGATTAGTGGGGTTTGGGGTTAGCCTTGGCAGGAGAAATGTGACTTAAAAATTTATCTAGGCTATCTTAATAGAAATTGAATTTTTTCTCATTGCTTCTGATTGTCATAAAAGTATGACTGATTTGATTCACAATAAATGTTAAGTTATCTAATATTTACTAGGGATTCATTGCAGCCAGACAAACATTTGACTCCTAATTAATTCACTATCTTCTTCCTTAAGTTTTTATGATTGCCCTGTCCATACTCTCTCTGCCTCAGACCTCACTTCCTAATAATATTTTTTTTGATGGAGGCCATTCTCCAAAAAATTCTCTGTACTATCCATTTCCTTATCTCATATTACTCAGATATCTTCCCTTAGTATTCTGTCCTTAGTCTGACATGATGAAATGGTCCTTCTTTTTATTGAATCCAATATGTTCCTTAATTTCTTCCCCCTCATCATTTTCAGCAAATGAACCACACTATCACCCCAGACCAGTCCTCAAGATTTCCTTTCTCTTTTGCCTTCTTACATGCTTCCTATGTATTTTCTGATATCCTCTCTTAAATGAAAAATGGGGAAAAGTCCATTTAATCTTGCCTCTTTACTTCCTATTTTTCCATTTTTCTTCCAAATCATCCTCTTCCATGTACACTATATTTTAACTAGACTGGTTTGCTGTTCCTTGAATTCAGAACTTTACTTCCCATTTCAATGCCATATAAACTGGCTGTTCCTCAGTTTCTTAGTTTCCTTAGGTTTAAGATTGATCTGAAATCCTACATTATGCAGAAGGTCTAGCCTACTTGTCTGTTCCAATTTGCTAGTCCCTCCCTCTCTGTGACTATGTCACATCAATTCTGTATAAATATTATTGTGATTCATTACTTTCAGTCATGCCCAACTCTGTGATCTTATTTGAGGTTTTCATTGCAAAACTGGAGTGCTTTCCCATTTTCTTCTTCAATTCATTTGACAGATGAGGAAACTGAGACAAACAGGGTTAAATGGATTTCCCAGGGTCATGCATCTAGTAAGTGCCTGAGGTTGGATTTGAACTTATGTAGATGAGTCTTCCTGATTCCAAGAGCAATGTTCTATCCATTATACCACCTAGCTCCCCATATATAAATCTTAGATATATGTAACTAGGAACTAGGAACTCCATGAGGAAACTGTAAAGGATAAATTTTATCGCTGTGAACTAAATTATATTAATTATTGGTCACCATGGATATCCCAAATAATAAAATAAAAATACCCAAGTCAGTCTGAAATTTTATGGTGATTAAATTAATATAGTGCAAAGAAATTAAGAAGAAGGAAGAAAGAAAGGGTGTAAGATTTCTCCCACCTGGCTTGTGCCGGGCAGGTAGATTAGGGGATCTAGAAAGCAAGGTTTCGGAGTGTGAATGAGGATGGAATCAGCCTGAATTCCAAGAGGGCTCAGCCAAGATGCCTGAACATGAATTAGCTCAAAGGCAAACTCACCGCCAAAACCCAGACAAATTTTTTCCACCACTCCAAGATCTTGGAACACTTAGCACTCTGCCAGCCAGAGCCACCTATCTGGGGGGAAAAAGCTGAAGAGAGCAAGTGACTTGCCCTATATAGATGGTTTTACATCACTTTCCTGCATCTCATCTGTACCAATGTTAGCTTAGCTTGACTTAGGAGAGCCCAGGGTCTGTCTGCTGTTTCTGTACAAGTCTGTTGAAGGCCATTTTCTCAAATACTTAATCCTTGTGTAAGGTGCAGACATTCCTGACATTGTTAAACTAAGCAGGGTGGAGAAATGTAAAGTTCCCAAGACTTGATTCTGTTAAACCAAATATCTCCATTGTTATTAATCAGGAGATAGTTAAATCAGATCTTCTAAAGTACAATATGAGTGGGGTGGAGTAGTTTTAAAATTCACAGAAGGGGCTGTTTTTAATTTTCCTTGCATATCAGGTACTAAACATATGAGAAATGCATAATAAATAATTTTTGGTTGACTGATATATAAGGGGTCCTTATTGTGATAATTAGTTGTGTAGACTGAGGCTTGATTCTTCATAATTTTATCATGTTAGAGAGCACCTTAATTGATAGACTTCAGTTACAATGTATTATTTTGAAACTGACAATATAATTATTCACATTTATTTTGAAAAACCACAGAAATAGATGTATATACACATAAGATATTAACATAATACATTTCATACATAAGATTCATTAAATTATAAATCAAGATCACAGTACATTAGAGTCTAAAGAGAGTGTTGAGATCATTTAGTTAACTATTTCATTTTATACCTAGGTAAATTAAGACTAAATTATGTCAAATGGTCTCGCCCATTGTTATATGGGCATTTAGTGGCAGAGCCAGAATAGGATAAAAGATTACAAGCCCTGTATTCTTTCTGCAACAAAACACTGTTTTTTTTATCATTTCATATACTTTTAAACTAGGTGCTATGGGGAATGTGAATAAAACTATTCTACTGTCCCTCTTCAAATATTTAATGCTCAGAAACTTCAGAGCCAACTAGTCTTAATGCTCTCTTTTTTCTGCCTGTTACACATCTACATATCAAGCAGTTGCAAATGATTGTTGATTCATGTTCCTTTGATATGTGGGCATATGATCCTTAGCTTGGCAAACATCCTTGGCATAGAGGAAAGAAAACAAAAAAAATTCATATTTATTAAAAAATGTAGCTCACTGAAATAACCTTAATTGATCTTATATTAAACATAAATTATCTGATAAAAGTTTGCATGGTTACTAGAAGAGAAATTATTTTGAGATATATTTAATAGCTGCAAAATTACTTTTAAAATGGTGCTGGGGCATTCTAAGATTGGTTGATTAAATGTAAAAAAAAATTCAGATTTTATATAAACTAAACAGCCAACTGGTGCAAAGTATAGAGTTCTGGTTTAAGGTCAGGAAGACCTGAAATATAATGCAATTTCAAACTTTCCTAGCTCTATGATCCTGAGAAAATCATCTAAACTCTGTTTTCTTCAGTTTCCTTATCTGTCAAATTGGATAATCCTATGATCTAACTCTTAGTATTGTGAGACCAAATGAGATATTAAAAATTAGCATATTCCTCTATATAAATGTTTCTTAAAATTTGAAATAAAACCTTTTCTTGTTCAGTCATTCCATTCATGCTCAACTTTTCATGGCTCTATTTGTGATTTTCTTGGCAAAGATAATGGATTCATTTGCCATTTCCTTCTCCAGGTCATTTGATAGACAATTGAAATGAAGCAAAAGGTTAAATTACTTGTTCAGGGTCACATATGCTGTTTAATATCTGAAGTAAGATTTAAACTCAAGAAGATGAGTCTTCCTGACTCCAGGCCTAGAGTTCAATCTACTGTTCTTCCTAGAATCCAATACACTTGATGTCATTATTATAAAACTCAGCAGAATATGGTCTCCTACTTTGGCATTTAATACTTCCAAATTAAATGATCTATTAAAATTAATTTCCCCCTTTATATTTGATTATCCTGAAATTAGATCATCTCTACTCAAGTGAGAAGAAACATTTTTTCTATCCCCTTTTTTCAAATCCTTTTGAATTTCCTATTCCATTCCCTGTAAGTTGGAATCCTCAATGTTACCCATCCATATAGGTTTCCGTTGCTGATAGTCATGGAAGTAGAAACAATTGCTGCCCAGTTATTTTTTGAGAAAAGAGCCTCTGAAGTATTATGGAGTCAATCCTATTCATTTCTAGGTTTTCCTTTTCTCCAAGTATCAAAATGACAAAAGTTATTCAGAGTTTTGTTTTGTTTATTACTTGTTTAGGTGCCAAGACTAAAATCTGTACTTGGTTTTCTTTTTAAAAACTATGTTAAAGCTTCCTTACCCATTTTCTTCACCCTTCCAGCACCATCCTATCAACATGCACTCTACACAACTTATCAGACTTTGCAAGGAGCTGCTACCTACAAAACCTGAAATTGAATATAAGGCATAAACAAAACCATTGCAAATGAGCAAGCATTTCAAGACAGTTTATCAGCTTATTTCTGCCAGAGTCAAAGCAAGATATATGGGCAACTCATAATATGCATATCTGCAGTAGTCATAATTACAACATTTACCTTTTATTTTTTTTGAGATAGTGAGAATGCCAGTGCATGATATAAATGCAAAACCAATTAGATTCAAATTTCATCAGTAGGTTCCCTTAGAGATATAGGCATCATATTTCTACTTCAACCCTATTCTGTGTATATTTATGTATGAGAGAGAGCACTTTGTTTTATGCTTAATAATAAAAATGATTTGAATGGTATTGAATTGGGAGAAAATGATAAACATGGAGAATAATATGCTTAAAATATAGTAAATCTAATATATAAGTTTGGCCTATGGGCTGAAAGCAACTATTTTTGGAAGAAAGAGAAAAGGAAGAAGAATAAAGACCAATTTCTTCCCCAAAAATGGTGCCTTTTTTTTTTTTACATTTAGCTTCTCTGAAGCAAATAACTCATGCCTTGCTTCTAAACTATCTTGATAATATATGGTGAGTGTATACAGATAGACAAATAGATAGATGCAGCCATCATTAATAATGAAGTGAATCTGTCTCATTTGTAGTTGAATACATGTTATGATGATACGAAGAGAATAAGAAAAGAAAATTTGGTGAACACTCATTTATTGCCTCTACCAAATAGATTGCTCATTTCCCAAGATGTCACACTAACTTCCCTGTTATGAGTAATGTCCTGGTCAAATTAACTCCTTTAGAGATGTAGGATAACACATAATCTGCCAGAAATTCTGACTCCTAAACTATAAAAGTTGATTGACAGTGTTACTCTCAGGGATCATTATAGCCATTTACCTGACCTTGGGCAAAATATGATTCCACTGGATTTAATTAAATAAACATTTATTAAATAGTTACTGTGTGCAACACATACAAGACATTAGGAATACAGGTGAGAGATGAGAGAGAATGCTTAACCAGGAGGAATCATGGAAGGACTTATTCACAGGAAGGATACTCAGCTTAATTGAAAAGGAAGAAAAGAATCCAGAGAAGAGTATGCACTTCAAATGTAACCCAAGGCAAAAAGTCCACTCATATGCAACTTTCTCCTCATTGCAGAATATCAGTGTCCAGAATCTGTGTGAGAGGTGGGGCAGAGCTAGTAGAAAGAGGGAGAGCTAAAGGCTCTTCACTCTTTTGACTCTATATAATGGTCTATGTGGGCTCTGCCATGGCTTCAGTTGCTTGTAGTTTCAAGATTGCAGAAGGAAGATGAATGTCAAACTTGAGTTTACTAAAGGGACCAAGACAAAGCCAACTTGAGAGGGGTTAGCAATCTCCATCATGTAACTTGCCTCCCCAAAGGTTCTAAGGAATTGCCATTTGAAACTTTCTCTTGGTTGAATCTTAGTGGAAATGTGATCCACTTCTATCCAACTCCTAAAATGTAGTCTATTTCTTTCTAAGCCCTTAATTTTGAAAACAAGATAGATAGATACAGAAATAGATAGATAGATGTATATATGTGTATACATATATATATATATATATGTGTGTGTGTGTGTGTGTGTGTGTGTGTGTGTGTACACACAGATAAAATTCTATACTAGCATCTCCTGTCTGAGGAGAGAAGTGTAATAAGCCTCTACCCTCTGACTCATTCCTCTCCTCTTAAAAGGAATGGAAGTTTCCCATGGAGAACTGTAAGGGGAAAAGAGGCTAGAGATGCCTTTTATTGCTTCCCTTTTAGCCATACAATGACATGCTCATGCTCCATGTAGGTGGCAACTTTCTGGGGCTAACAGGATATGATTAAGGAGAAGTAACCTACATATTTTAGCACAACTGCAGGCTATATCATGAGGAGTTTGAGAGTGATCCAGGAATACAGAAATAGAAAGCATATGAAGGAGTGTGTATGTTTTTGTGCATGTGTGTAAACATGTGCTTTGGAGGGGATACAAAATAAGATTGGAAACATGGATGCCAGAGTATGAAGTCCCTAAATTCCAGATTGGAGAAAATATTTTATTATAGACCCAAGAACAAGATACTAAAGTTTCTAAGCATGAATTTCATGGTAAGCCCTATGTCTAAGGAAGATTATTTTAGTGGCTATGAATATGATAGGAAAAACTGAAGGCATGCACGCACACAGACACACACACACACACACACACACACACACACACACACACACAAATCAAAGTCTTAGAAAATACACTAAGAAAGAAATATAGAGAACCTAAACTAGGGTGGTCCCATTAAAGAGAAATTATTGGACCAGATTTAAATACCATCCTAGAAAGTGTTTTAATCTTCACAGTGTTAAACTGGAAAACAACAGAACTATTAGTCAGAAAAAAACACAACTTTAATCAGGAGAGGGGTTCAGTACAATTTCCTCAGGACTGCACACAGAGTTGTGCACACAAAATCAGC
This sequence comes from Monodelphis domestica, assembly GCF_027887165.1. NCBI lineage: Eukaryota > Metazoa > Chordata > Mammalia > Didelphimorphia > Didelphidae > Monodelphis > Monodelphis domestica. The sequence continues at coordinate 243,868,641 of NC_077231.1, forward strand.
ACAAAGCCCTGAGATTCTGGCCAGTCTGGCTACAAACTCCTGGGAGTGCCAACCATGCTAAATTGACAGCCTCAATGAATAAAATAATTTTGGGGAACTAATATACCTTTTGGGAAACCATGGGACAGGGAAATATGATTGATTGACATTACCATGGCTACAAGGAAATGGGAGCTTTCGAACTACACTGACAGGCTTGAGAAAGGAACCATAGACAGAGGTTAGGGTGTAAGGGAATGGACTACTTACAATGAACACTAAAAGGATGGTCCCTGCAGAGGGGTTGGTCTTCTTGGGAAGAATCTCTGATAAAATGGAAGAGACCACTAAGAAGAAAAGTCCTTAGTATATGCTTAGACATGTCAGTTTCACCTAAGCTAGTATTATAATTTACTTTAAAATCTATTGTTTAGTCTGAGACTAGCTAAGTCTGAAACTTCCCTTGGATTGAACTGTTATGGGAACAGAGATGAACTTGGATTGTACTAGTTTCTAATCAGTTTAACTCATGAATCTATTTGTATTGTTGTCTAAAAAAACTAGTTGAGTCAATAGTTCTCCAAATCTTACTGAAAACAAATATTTTCATCATCAAGAGTGCTAACTCAACAAACATTTATTAATATCTTGCAATGTGGCTAGCACTCTTCTGAAGGTTGGAAATACAAAGAAAGGCTAGAAACAAACAGTCCTTGCTTTCAAAGAGCTCACAGTTCAATGAGAAGACAACATACAAACTATATACAAAGTATAACCATGAAGATGATCTGAGAGGGAAGGCACTAGGATTAAAGAAGAGTGGGAAGGATTTATTGCTTGAGGAAGAATGTAGCTGAGATGTGAGGGAATTCAAGAGGCAGAGAGGAGGAAAGACTTTCAAGCATACTAGAGAACCAGTGAAAATGCTCAGTTTCCAGGAGTTTGAGTGTCTTATGTTCAGAACAGGAAAGAGTTCAGTGTCACTGGATTGCAGGGTACATGGAAAAAGATGTAAGAAGATAAGAAAAAAGTACCACCTTGTACCTACCCAATTGTCTAATATGACAGAAAAGGAAAATTATAACTTTATGATTAAATTAAATATCCAATAATCCCAAGTATTATATAAAGTTTATTAATAATGCCTAGAAGTAAAGAAATAAAAAGGTAATTATCTAGCAAAATAAAAACCACGTACCCAAGCTCTCCTTGCCTGTTTAAAAGAACTGCTCCACCAAAGCCACATCAGGAAGGGAAGAGAGCAAGAGGCAGAACTACACAGAATTTATATCCTGTCTACATCAGCACTTAATGACAGGAGGAGAGTAGGGTGCTGAGAATTATAGTTCAAGGGTACAGGAATTAATTGCACATAATTTAAAAAGATTATTGTAATGATCAGTACAAGAGAGGAAGTTGGAACTTTGCATGAAGGGCTTGAGTGGCAGAGATGTCAGTTGGAGAGCAAAGCATCATGGGAGAGGGAGAACAGACCTGGGAAAGATCCATATGGAATTCTTGGCTTTTGGAGCTGAGACCTTGACCAAGGAGGACATGTTTTTCATAGCTGAAGTTCTCACCAAGAGCCGGAAGGAGACTTATTCTGTTTCTACGTCCAAGTTTCTCCTGTAAAGCTATCATTTATCAGACATCTCTAATAACATCCGTACTGAGGAGCATATCCCTCAAACCCCAAAGGGAGGCTGTGGACTCACTGAAGGGCTAGCTGGATTCTTTTTCCCCTCCAGTCCTCTTGCATCTGCTTTATAGTTTCCTCAGGATATATATGTAATATATCCTATATATTATATGCATATGATATATAAATAATATATATAATAGTTTAGTTGGGGATTGGGTCAGAGAAACCCAGGCCAGCTAAAAAAGCTACCTTGGCCAAGGACCATGTTAGGAAATGATTAGGGTTACTGAGTACCACTTTCCATTTCCCAACTTGCTTTTGGCTTCATCATTAAACATCTAAACCACAGTCAGATTTTGTCAAGCACCTTGGTTTGAACTTGAGAAGGTGTCTGAGTCAAGATTCAAAAGAGTCATCAAGAACTTCCCCCTCTGAGGCAAAACCTCCCTGAGGCTTGTCTCCGAATCCTCTCTGTGCTGGGGAACCTGAAGTTATCCTTTGGTTTGTTATAGGGGAGATGTTTCTTTAAATATCTATCACCCCTTCTTTTTTGGGAACCCCAATTTACCTATGTAGCAGCTATCATCAGCCTCACTCAAGGGAGGTGAAAGGAGAGTAGGAGCCAACCCATCTACACTCCCACTCTTCTCCACACTCAGCAACTTCTCTAAAAAGTCCTTGTGAACTCCACCAAAATACCATCAAAGACAGTGGAAAGGGCCTTTATTATAATCCTAAAAAACTACTTTATTACAAATACTTTATTACAAATTACTTTATTACAAAATGGAAAAATTAGTGTACAATTGATGGAACTGTGAACTGATCTAAGTATTCTGGAGACATATTTGGATTTATGTTCAAAGGTTTACAAAACGATAGCTACCCTTTGACCTAGAAATAGCACTTCTATGTCTGTACCACAAAGAGATCAAAGAAAAAAGAAAAGAACCCCTCTGCACAAAAATATTAATAGTATCTCTTTTTATGGTTGCAAGTAATTAGAAATTGAGGAGACACTAATAAAATAAGGAATGGCTGAACAAATTCTAGCATATGATTACTATTATGCATATAAGAAATGTTGAGCAAGATACTTCCAGAAAAAAACTGAGAAGAATTACATGAACTCTTTTGAAGCAAACTGAGCAGAACTCAGAGAACATTGTACAAAGTAACAGCAGTATTGTAGGATGAACAACAGTGAATGTAGGATGAACACAGTGAACAGTGTGATTTTCAAGATTATAATTATTTAAGATAATTCTAGAGAACTCATGATGAAAAATACTTTGTATCTACTGGGGAAAAAAGATGGAATCTGAATGTAGATCAAAAAATACTCTTTTGTTACATTATTTTTTAGGGGAGGCTATGTTTAATTTCACATGGTTAATGTGGAAATATTATTTCATATAACCCTACCTATAAGACCTATATGAAATTGCTTATTTTCTCAGTGGGGAGTGAGAAAGAAGAAAGAAGAGGATTTGGAATTTAAAAAAAATTAAAAATAATAATTTTTAGATGGAATTCCAAAAGAAAAATTTAAATGACTGAAAATTTAGAGATTTGTTTATTGAGACCTTAAAAAGCTAAGCATGGGATTTTTTATTTGATTCAGGAGTCAATTGGAAGCCACTCTATTTAAATAAGTGGGGATATAAGGGAACAACAAGAGGAATGATTTAATTTTATGAAGTTCACTTTGACAACTGACTGGAAAATAGACCAGAGAAGAAAGAGACTTTGCTGAGTACCACTCGACAAAGAGCAATTTTCCTATTTCTATGTACCCTAAAGTTCATTCCTATCTAATAGGCTTGTATGCTAGAACTTTAGATCTGTTATAAGGAATTTATTTAATGCTCATTTTAGAAGTTTTATTAATATAACAGTGTCTCCTTTAAGAGGGGATATATGGGGTGCTCAGGGAGGGGTAATATCTCTGGTATGGAGGGCTTGTCGTGTCCTCCTAGGGCAGCTCTCCAGCCTCTGACCCCCACCTGACACACAGCTCTCACTTGTGGCTCCTAGTAGCTGCCAGCATGTGGCAGTGGCCACACCCCAGACAATGGCTTCGACAGGCCTGCTAAACCTTGTGAGAGTAGCCATCGGGTCATAGACCTCTGGTGAACCAGGGCTTTGCTCACCCAGCATGTGAAGACTGCTTTGGCTGAAAAGATGGAAGAAACCAATAAGAAGGTTCAAAGGCTGAGATGGCGACGCAGCAAAGCACTGCAGAGTGCTTAGGGCATGTTGGAGCACAAAAGACAACATGGCCATCCAATGCAGCTGAGGAAGTCTCCAGGTGTAACAACTTTTCGTGCCACTGGACCCACGCTTCCAACGCCAAGAGAGTGGGACTGTCTCTGTGCATCCACTTTTCCACTTAAATCTCCTTCACACACAAGTATCTTTGTGCACACTCATCTATCCTAACCCCTTTAAGAGACAGAGCATACAGATCTTTCTCCTGGCTCTTTAAGAGGCCTATCATGAAAGAGAGGATTCTGTGAGTTCTGGCTCTGGTCTTTCTGACTTCCTTGGGACTAGTTTGCTGGGTCATTCTCTTAGACCAAGAAGATCTGTTGGTTATTTGAGAAAGTTACTTTCAGAGTTGAGATACATACAGGAAGCTGAAGAAGAGTGTGTTTCACCTAGAGCTTTTCTCCTGAAGTTAGAAACAGCTGCTAGAGGCGACTCTGTCCACTCACTCAGACTGGGAAGCAGGGTCTATGTCTGAGTCTCTCTCTGCCAAGAGATTCTAACATTTATATTTGACAGTTTCTTCAGACAGCTTTTGGTTTTCTATAGATTAATTAAGGCGTTTATTATAGGTACTTCGTTTAGCATAGGTTAGTAAGAGAGAATTTAATCTTAGTTTAGTGAGAATAATTTAAGGAAGTCCACTCTGTAGGCAAGAAGAAACTGAAAAGAAAGCAGTTAGTTTTTTTTTGGGGGGGGGAAGAATTTAAAGATTGTAGAATAATATTAAGAGATTTCCTATACTATTCCTAACTCCTAGTTTCTATTCTGCTATTTTCTCTCCCTACTTCTTTCCATTAACCAACTGCTTCTGTCCTTCCATCCACCGCCTACAAATTAGTTTACCCTAACAGCTGGGCATTATCAACCATATATCAATACTCAGTACAAACATTAGCTCACTTATAGTTATAACAGCTTTAGCTTATCAATATAAGCTTTACTAGTTGACAAAAATAGCTTGTGGAGATTAATATTAATGTTATGGAGCACCAACAAGCTAAAATGGAAAGATCACTTTGAAGAGTTACTTCTAACTTTCTCTTTCACTCAAAGGTTCTTATATAAAGAGTTTATGATCTAGATCAATCACATTAGTCTGGACAACAGGCATTTGAAAAATTAAAATGACATCTCTGGAGTTGAGGGCATCCTTTATAGCAATTCAAAAAATATGTATTTTTCCCTTTGAGTCAAACAAACTGACTATGATAACACTAATCAACCAGTGAGTTTGGTGCTATATAAATATCTTAATTTCTCCTGAGGTAGTAATGTGAACTAATGGAAAGATATAATCCATACCATTTACCCAAATATCTAGCTTTCTTTTAGTTAAGAATTTCCAAACTGAGGGAACCTAAACTAATCATGTGTTAAATTACTCTTTATGATGAGACAATTAATCATTATGAACTTTCAAAAAAGTCAAACACCAAATTATTATAGACACACATAGGTTACCAATGTGGTTAAAATTATTATAACCTTTTTATATATTTCCATGAAACTGGCTTGATAAAATCTCTAAAATGGAAGGAATTGGGCCTATTATTTTGAGCTTGGTTATATGTACTTGAAAAAATATATATTTTGAAAATAGCATTTCTCAAAGGATTATTATCTTTTTGAGAAAACTCTGGAGTTAATTTAATTCCAAAATGTCTTAAAAATAGCAATCCCATTTTCCCCTCTTACTCCTTAAAGGAGAAAAGGGGGGAAAAAAGCTAATTTGAACCTAAGCATACAATTGAGGATATATCTCTAACAATACTTGGAGAAATTAGAGATAGTATCATCCCTACAACTTTTCTTTTAACCTCCAAGTTTCTATAAAGTTAATTGTAATGTTCAATCATCTCAAAGACATTTCAGTATTTTACTGACTAAAATTATACCTGCTATTCTCAGCATAACATCCCTATTCAGATACACATGATTCAGATCTTTCATAGCAGTTAGCAATTATTATAAGACAATTTTATAAACCCCCTTCCTTCATTTTGACCTCTTCCTCTTTCAATTGTTAATAGATCTAATCCACTTCTTCCAAAAAAACGTTTTTTCTTTAACTGTAAAAAGTTTTTGCCACAATATGTGACTATTTCTTAAGTGGTTAACATCCATGGAAATCATTTTGTTATATTTTCTGGGTATTTACTTGGAGTGTAGGAGTTTATCAGAAGCAGGTTTTTGCTTTTCTTTTTTTTTTGTTAATTTGTTTTTCTTCTCTTTATCACATTCATTGAATCTTCATTCATATCAAAACTGCCATTATCTTCCTCACTCTCTTACTAACTTCATAGTCCTCCAATGTTCTGTCCTGGAGTATCTTCTCTTTTCCACCATATTGTCTCATTTATTGATCTTTTCAGGTCCCATTGGTTCAGTCATCCTCTCTATGTAGATGATTTCAAGTTCTAAAAGCCACTTCAATTCCCTTCTGAGCCAGAATCTTTTATTACCAACTGCTTTCAGGACATTTTACACTGACTATCTACTAAGAATTAAAAAATTAAACTATCCTAAGAGAATTCATTACTCCTCCCTCTTCCCCAGTTCACTATTCCTTCAATGGACACTTTCATCTCCCCATTCACACAAGCTTCTAACTGCTAATCATACTTAACTTCTCACTTTGCCTTATACACATATTCAATTCATTTTCAAATCCTGTCTTTTCTGCCATAACAATATTTTTTATACATCACTTCCTTGTAATTCACTTAAAACACCATTTTAGTTCAAGCACTCATAACTTCTTAACAGGATTATTGTGAAAACCTTTTAACCCATTTACTTTCCTCAACTCTCATGCCATTTCAACCCATCTTTCACTCAATTTTAAAAATTCTTTTCCTAAAATATAATTCTGGCCATTTAGCAGTAGAATTTTTCCCTTTCCCTACTTGAATTTCTATTATCTTCTCTACCAAAACTGTTCCACAATCAAAAACCTAGAAAAGGCTCACAGCATTTATCTCCCTTTCTTCTATCATTCACTTTTCAGCTCCTTACAAATCTTATTATCATCCTCATTCCTGAACTAAAGTGACCCCCCTCCAAAGTTGCCAATAATTTCAATTGTCAAATATAGTCATTTTTTCCTCAGCACCCATATTTTTGATCTTTATATGATATTTGGAGCTGCAGATGACAATTTTTTCCTGGATCCTCTCTTTTTTTCTCTGAAAGTAATTTAAGGCTAAGCAACATCTTACTTTTACTTTTACATATATATATATACCCTATATTTATTAAGGTACCTGCTTTATTACAATACCTACCACTTAATAGGAGCAAAAGGATTGCTTGTTGATTGAATATATTCATTCTAGGCTATATCTCCACTGTGACCTTTTAGAATCTCAGCTCATTTGAGATCCCACTGTGTATGACATCGATTTCTATAGATGATTTCCTCATATAAGTCTGTGTGTGCCAGTGAACCTATGTGTGTATCAATAAATAGATATAGATATTTCTTTCTATATGTATAGATAGATAGATAGATAGATAGATAGATAGATAGATAGATAGGTAGATAGATAGATACACATGTTTATAAACATCTTTTATGATAATATTCAAGAGAGATGTTTTATTTTGGGGACAAAAGTTAGGATTTCCTGATGACAGCAAAGGTTTTAGTGATATTCTCACTTGCTTATGATATAATAATATAATAAATTTTGTTGACCTATGGATCATGACAAAATCTCCAACAAGATTCAGTGAAATGTGAAAATTACATTCCTAACTATGCATGCTGATCAAGTAGATGAAAAGTTCATGTTGCTACAATTAAAATATTGAGTGGGACAAATCTTGGATAAGATTTGCAAATGTTTAAGGAAATCGATCTGAAGTTGAGAAAAAAAGAAATTAGATTGTATTTGGAAAATTATATAGTGCTTTTAACATTCCCAAAGGATGACCATTGAAGAAGTTAATTTCTTTGACAATAACCTCACCATAACACAATGAGCCTATTTATCATGGACTAAAACACCTTCAGGAAAATCAAAATTATAATCAACTCAAAGGGCAATGGAAAGGCACAAGGCAAGCATAAGGCTCTATTATTAACTAATACATGTTTGAGTAAAAATGGGAGAAATAATGTTGTTGAGATATAAATCACAAGTATATTCCACCAGATAAATCCTTTAGGGTACATATTGATATATTTATCACTTCTTTTTAGGTCTGGGACCAATTTTTAATATACCTAATGGCATTATTATGTAGAATATTCATCTTCATCTTGTCTGTAAGTAAAGCATGAGCTATACACATTGTTCAAATCATCTTTTAATTTATCATCTATTATTTACTAAGAAGTAGTAGTATATTATACTACTATAATATAACATACTATTCTTTCTGTATCATCTTCTTGTCCTCCAAAATGCTCGTTTAAAGATTATAACTGCATGTTTTGTTTTTCTCTTCCCTTCTTTCATTTCCAATTTAATATTTTCATTCCATTATTATTAAAGTTGTTGGTAATTTTAATTCTCCTCAGATGGTCATGTTCCATGTTTCATGACTCTGCCATGTCACTGGCTAAATAATGCTATAAAAGAAATGAGCTTTTAGTTTCAGTCAAATATCTTCATTCTACTCAATAATAGATCCTTATACACATGAAAGACATATTTCTTATTTGAGATCTGGACTGGCAGCATTGGAAGAATAGGGTATTTAGAATTCAAAGAATTTAGAATTAAATTCACATGGGCTGTGTGGTCACTTTTCAATTCCATCAATATCTATAATGTATCTACTCTATGCCCAGTAGTGTGCTATGTTCTAGATATTCAAAATGAGAAGCAGAATAATCCTTGTCCTTAGAGGCTTATATTATGTGTGGAGGGGAAGAAGGACTTGGAAACACACATGGGCAGGAAGAACATAATATGAGTTTTGTTGTTATTGTTGCTTTTTTAATGAAGATGGAAAAGTCCTTAATTGTGATAACAAGTTATCATCAAATCATCAGGGAAAAAAATTCTTCCCAGAAATTATGAGAACTTCAGTTAAGAATGATTTTTAAAATTATACAATTAAACCCCCTGATGTCTGGAGAAAGTAATTTGCCCAATCTCCTACAGTGCAGGACAAATATTCAAATCTAAGTCCTCAAATTCCAGATTTTTTCATTATAAGATATATTGTTTCCTTGTAACCTAATGTCTATTTAATCATTTTTAACCATTATCCAGAAAATAAAATTTTTGCTCTACTTACAAATCAATTCAATTCATAGATCTTTATAACTCTTCAAATCCTAGCTTTCAAGTAGAAAAAAGGGAACAACTTTTCTAATCCCTCCAATAAGTTATATACTGACTAGACCTGTATTCAAAGATCCACTCCAATTTTGCCTCCTCAACCAAGAGTGAAATATGAATTGCCATATTAATAAGGAAAATGAAATATTTATTTATTAAATCTTTCATAGAGTTATTTCTTTTAACCCATGTAAATTACTGCAAAGATTACAAAAAGGAACATGAATAAGGGAATGTTATACAACATTTGATGGACTTGGGTAACAAATAAAACTCACTAAAAACCAATTTATTCATTTTGGGCATAAGGAAAATAGTATTATTTTGTGTGTACAATAATGACATTCTGTTAATTGATATTCTATCTCTTCTCTCTTGATTCTCTTAATATTTTGATAAATTTTGACTGATAAATTATGGCAAAAAATAATAATTCAGGAATCATTCTTCATACTATCCACAAAAAATCTAGTTGGAGAGGGAAATATGTAGACTTAATGAGTTGTTTATGTTTTTCATACTCATCCTTTCAGATGTTTAAAGTAATGTGACATTAATGAGCCATGTAGCATCCATGGTTTAGACAAAATTTCCTATGGTAAAATAGGTCATTAATATTAATTAGAAATGAACCAGTTAATTATAAGGTTGAAAAGAAAAAAAAATTAAGAAAAATATTTGGGAAAATATTGACTATAACTTTTTTGCTTTTAATAATGTTTTGATGCTTAAAGTTTTCTGTTTTCCTTATCAGGTAATTGATATTTGGGATTATATTTTTAAGTGCAAAAGTTTCAACTGCAGGACAAAATGACGATAAGGCAACTTCAAATATCCTTGATAAACTAAACCATACATTCTCCTGCAAATCTTTAAAGAATTACATTAGTATAAGAGTTCATAATGAATAATGAAAGTTAGAACCACATTCTTTATAAGAGTAACAACACTGGTCTTGGAGGCAGAACATTTGTTTTTAAATACTATCTCTGAAATTGGTTAATTGTATGAAAATGGAAAAGACATTTCACTTCTCTGACTCTCAGTTTCCTCAATGGTAAATTATAGTGATTAAATAAATTCTGTAGTGGGATACCTTAGATATGTTATCTTGACTAAGATATTGAACAAATTTCACAAAATACTTGAATTTAGGCATCAAGTTATATTAAGCAGATTTGAAAATGATTCTAAGCTGGGAGGGAAAGCTACTCTGATGAATGGAAGAGTGAGAGTGAAAGCCAAAAGATTTTTGACCAGTTAGAGCACTGGGTGACTTGAAGTTGAAATTCATTATTGATAAATCTAAAATCTGATACAAAAACATTGGTTTCACAAGAATCAATTGGGCGGTATTTCTTAAAATTTTACTCCATTACCATCATATAACATCTCATTTAACTTGCATGATGGATGAACATCTCAATTTCCAATTTTTTGCTATAAAAAAAAGAGCTGCTAAAGTATTTTTCTACATATAGATCATTTCTCTTTTGTATCTTCAAGGTAGAGACTTAACAATGGCATTGCTGGATCAAAGGAAATGTACAGTTTTATTGGCCTTTGGGAATGTTCAAAATTATTCTCCAAAATGGTTTGATCAATTTACAACTCCACCCACAGTTCATTAGTGTAACTATTTTCCCCTAACCTCTTCATAAGCTAGCTTCTTCCTATCTCTCCATCTATCTCTTTTATTTATACTTTATCCAGTGACAAGCTCTTTGAAGTTTCTTATGCAATGCACTATATCTTCCCATTCTTTTTCATTTTCATTATCTGTCCATCATGCCTGGAATATTCTACCATTTTGTCTCAGCCTTCTAGATTTTATGGATTCCTTCAAGTTTCATATAAAACATTACTTTCTCCAAGAAGACTTTTCTGGTTCCCCTAACACTAATAGAACCTTCCCTCTCAGATATTTGAAGTTATACTATAAATATATTGTCTGTACTTAATTGTCTGCTTCTTTGTCTCTTTCAATAGAAGCAAATTCCTTGAGCTCATTTTCTTTGTAGACTCATGAGGTAAAAAGATGTCCAGCACATGGTAGCTTTTTTTTCTTTTGAGCCCATTTCTCCCTGTCTTTTCTTAGGTTGGAAGTACAGGAGTCATTCCTGGGCTTCATTCCTCTATTGATTTGCAAGGGCACTTGGTTTACTTTGTTTCTGACTAGGACCAGTCTGCCCCTTTGCAGTCTTCTGGCTCTCTGTGTATATGTGCTAAAATTATGGTTTCAGAATTAGTGTGGATTTTTGTAGTTTCAGTCATGTCTGACTCTTTATGGCCCCTTCTGGGATTTTCTTGGGAAAGATACTAGAGTAGTTTGTTATTTCTTTCTCTAACTCATTTTACAGGTCAGCAAACTGAGGCAAACAAGATTAAGTTGCTTCCTAGAGTCACAGTTACCAAATGTATGAGACTGAATTTGTGCTCAGAAAAATTAATCTTCCTTATTTTAAGCTTATTCACTGCCCAACTATAAGGAAGATATTGCAACACAAGATGGATTTGCAAGAAAAAGCAAGAGATTGGAATTTTGGTGTACCGCCAATCAACCAGATCAAGACAAGATTCCAATAGAATCTGGACAGGGGGTAGTTGGGAAGCCCAGCAGCTTGTCTTCTTCTGCTTTCTCCTGACTGTTGGAAGGAAGAGAGATTGTCAATTTCTCTCTTGGTCACTTGACTGAGTGCTGAGAGGAATTTTGAAGCCTAGCTCAGAAGGAACTTAGTCAAACCTTTTCCCTGTCAATATCTCCCGTTAGAGAAATTAACTTTGTTTCCCGAGTTGAATACCTTGTGAAAATCTTCAATCAACAGGAAATTATAAGGAAGTCAGGGAAACCTATTTTCCTCTTTCTCCTCCCTCTCCTGACCTCCTCTCCTTTAAAGAATAAACCCTTTTAGTTAAAGATCTAAATTGTGAGATTAGTTATTGGAAAAACCCTTAAAGCTTACCATTCTGAGAAAAGTCATTTGATTTAGTTGAGAGAGGGACAGGAAGTGGTTTGGGAGGAGCAGTGTAAGATCCAGCATTTACCTTAGCTGGCTTCCTGTGTCCCTGTCCCTATTACCACAAATATCCTAGTATTGTACTCTATCACATAACCTAGCTGTCCTTAGTATGCATACTGGATTGGCTTAGCCCACATTGCTTTTTTTTATTTTATTTTTTATTTAGAATATTTTTCCATGGTTACATGATTCATGATCCCTTCCCTTTTAAGTTCCTCCTCCAAAAGCTGACAAGCAATTCCACTGGGTTCTACATGTATCATTGTTGAAAACTTATTTCCATGTTATTCATATTTGCAGTAGAAGAAACTTTTAACATCAAAATCCTAATTATACCCCTGTCAAATTATATGATGAATCATATGTTTTTCTTTTACATTTCTGTTCCCATATTTCTTTCTCTGGAGTTGAATAGCACTCTTTCTCATAATTTCCTCTGGATTGTCTTGAGTCATCGCATTGCTGCTAGTAGAAAAGCCTATTAAATTTGATTGTGCCATAATGTATCAATCTCTGTGTATAGTGTTCTCCTGGTTCTGTTCCTTTCTCTCTGCATCAATTCCTGGAGATCTTTCCAGTTCACATGGAATTCCTTCAATTCATTATTCCTTTCAGCATAATAATATTCCATCATCATCAGATACTACAATTTGTTCAGCCATTCCCCAATCAATGGACACCCCCCTTTCTTTTCCAAAATTTTGCAACTACAAAGAATGTGGCTATAAATATTTTGGAACAACTTCTTTTTTTCCTTATTATCTCTTTGGGGTATAAACCCAGCAGTGGTACAGCTGAATCAAAGAGTAGGCATTATTTTAAAGCCCTTTCTGCAGAATCCCAAATTGCTGTCCAGTATGGTTGGACCAATTCACAACTCCATCATCAGTGGATTAGTTTCCCAATTTTGCCACATGCCATCCAACATTTATCACTTTCCTTTGCTGCCATATTGGCCACTCTGCTAGGTGTGAGGTGGTACCTCAGAGTTGTTTTTTAATTTACATTTCTGTAATCAGGAGGGATTTAGAACACTTTTTCATGTGCTTATTGATAGTATTGATTAAATCATGTAAAAATTGTCTATTTGTGTCCCTTAACTATGTGTTGATTGGGTAATGGCTTGATTTTTTGTAATTTTGACTTAGTTTCTTATATATTTGGGAAATTGAACCTTTGTCAGAGAGTGCTGTTTTAAAAATGTTCTCTCACTTTGTGTCTTTCCTTCTAATTTTGATTTCATTGGTTTTGTTTATATAAAAAAAATAATTTGATAAAATCAAAGTAATTCATTTTACATTTTGTAAGGATCTCTCTCTATTGCTTAGTCTTAAATCCCTTCCTTTCACATAGTTCTGACAGTTATGCTATTCTATGTTCACCTAGTTTATTTATAATTTCACTCTTCACATTTAAGCCATTTACCAATTTTGAGTTTATCTTGGAACAGGGTGTAAGATGTTGATCTAAATCTACTTTTTTCAATATTATTTTCCAGTTTTCCCAGCATTTTTTGTCAAATAGTGAGTTCTTGTCCCAAAAGCTGGGATCTTTGAGTTTATCAGACACTTGTTTACTGAGGTCATTTACCCCTAATCTATTCTATTGATCCTCCTTTCTTTTTTGTCTCTTAGCCAGTATCATATCGTTTCAATGACCACTGCTTTATAGTACAGTTTAAGATCTGGTACTGGCTTAGCCCACTTTAGACCAGAATTCCCTAGCTCAAGATTTCTTCCAACCTCACAGGCATGGGTAATAACTCCGCAATAACACTTTTCAGATTCTGGGGCTTATTGTTGAATAAAATCTGGCTAAATGACCATCAGTAGGATTGATGTCCAAGTTGGACATCTCTTTGGAATTTTAATCTAACTCATCAAGAGAAGGAATGTGAGGAAGAGGACATACAATGCAAAATGTCCGAAAACAATTATTAGAAATGTATCAATAAATAATCTTTAAAAAATTCAAAAGGAACTTTCTTGAATACAATTTCCATGTCTATAGTCATTCTCCTTCTTGGTTATTTCCAGGAAAAAAAGAATATATCCCCCAATGATAAAGTCCATAGCCAGAGGAAAATATTCAAGTGAGTTAAGAAAATTTGTTATATGGGAAAAATTAATAATGTCTCTGATGTTTCTTCAATAGGAACCCTCAGCAGTCTGGTGCATATTTTTTTCCTGTGGAAGCTTTTCCATTCTCCTGGCTGCTTTGCTATAGCTATATATCAAGACTCTACAATTTCTCCTACCTTATATTGCCTTATAAGTCTATTCCTGCAAAGGGGAGTTACTTTGCTACAAATTTGTCAATCATCTTTGCAGTAATTTTAATATCTAAGGTATTCACAGTTGATTAATGTATACTTTTGCTATTACTATTGACACAGTCCTGATTCTGTTCACTTCACTTTGCATCATTTCATAGAAGTCTCATCTGATGGGGGCAGTGAAAGTAAGGAAGTAAATTCAGGGTCAGAAGTGGTCTTCTTCCATATAAATAGTCTATTATGTTCACTTTTTGCATTCTTCTGGCCATCATCATATCAGTTCCAGCACAGCTGTTCCCTTCTTCAATAGCAACTAGAGTGTTTCACACAGTGCAGACCTGAACCCAGGCATCCGTATCACATCAAAAGAATGCAGATAATAACTATCACTCTAAGAGTAACAACTACAATAATTGTACTTTATATGGTGGATATAAATTGTCCAGAGGATTGAAGATATGTCTTAACATTTAATCTCAGTGATCATCATAATACTTTAATCTCAATTAGACTGTACATTTTTCAAATGCAGAAGCTACCTACCACTTTTATATTACTGACAGTGTTGTCTTTAGAGTGCAGGCTCAATCAAGTCACACTGAATAAATGAGGCTGAATGACTATTGAGTAGAAAAAACAAACAAACAAAAAAGAGTAAGGTTTCTAATAGTTCCCAAATGATATAAAAAAGACAATGCAGAGAGAGGAAGACAAGAGAAGAAACCACATCTAGGAGGTAAAAGTTGTTTCTTCATTATAATGAATTCCAAAGGTCTCAAGAGGAAATTAATGCTTTTTACTGCCATAGGTGTTTACTTATGAGTAAAAATAGAAAACTATGCTTTCCTAAAAATCACAGTAGGGTCCTGGCCTTGAATTATGGCCTATATCTAATCTGTAAGACTAGGTCAGATTTAAGAATATGAGGTTAATTTTCTTAACACTGAGAACAGAGCTATCCAGGATTTCAGTCTGTGCAATTTCACAGATTTAATAATTCACCAAATGTGAAGTCCTTTTACTAAAGGGTACAATCCTGCTCAACAGACAGTCCAGGCTGCTTCTGGGAACATTCACACTTATTTTTTCACCTTTATCTCTCCCAAGGTTCCTTTTAATATAACCAAGAACCTCTCCTAGAAGTGAAGAGATGGTAAATTCTACGGGCTAGCTGTTAGGAATCATTCTGAAATATTTAGGTCAAGCCTCAATTCTGTTTTTAATAGATTAAAAAATCTATTAGAGGATGCCAAGTAGGAACCACTGACTTCATCTTCTCGTTTTCATATCACATTGTAGAACACTGAAGTAATGTGAAAAGTTAATTGTGTGTGTTCTATCTGCTGCATGACTACAATGCTGAAATCTAGGAACACTGTTGATTGCAGAGAAAAATATTTATGTTCTGCAATGTGAGACAAGGGGGGGCAAAGAAATATAAGAGCATAATAATTGAATTCCTATGATTCTACATTTAATAATTTTGAGGAAACTGGGATATTTTAGGATCTTTTCATAAGATTCTTTCATTATCAAAAGGAAAACTCATTCATGTGCAACTAAAATAATATTAATCAAAGGAAAGCAGTGAATTTTGACACACTTAGGATACTAGTGTATTCCCTCTTTTGTTATTAGATGCTGCCAATAAGTGGTAAAATTCAGACCAATATTGTAAATTTCTTTCATATATATGCTGCCTCCTCCAGCTATTTGAGGAAAAGGGTTGCTTTTGATATTCTTGATATCTCTATTTCTTAGCCCAGTTATCTTGCACAAAGTAAACATTTAATAAAGAATTTGATTAGTTGATTGAAATATTTTCTTTTTCCATTCATAATTTCTGTAAGGAGAGTTTTTAAATTTCCTTTTTTATCTTTATAACACCCAACACAATAAAACAGTACTGGGAAACATAAAAAAGTTCTCAACTGAGTTTTCCCAACATACCTCACTAAACAAATTCATAACAATACCTCAAATAGAATTTTGGAGTGACAGAACCAACAAAAGATGAGAATGAAACATTCTTCCTGCACAAGAAATCTTACAGTGTCAGAGAGAATTGCAACCTAGGAGTGGAAACTGAATGTTAGTCCATATGAATGAAACCACAGTGATAGGACCAGGCTGGGGGAAAAGAAGCAATAGAAGTATATCTGGTCTCAAGCCAGAGACAGTAAGGAAAGCTGAAAAGTTGTCAGAAAAAAAGGCTGCAAGGCTCTCCTGAGCTAGCACTGAACATGGGATCTAGTCTTACAACTCCACTGCCTATGCCCATTTTGGATCAAGGTTCAAGAGCATTTTCAGTCGAGAGTAGGCAAAAGCCCTAGGTATGCTATTACTTTTAACCACAAAGGATCAGAGATTCTAATAAGTAGTGTCACTTAAGGTCCCAAAGGATCAGGGGCCAAAATATCCTTAGTAAAGACCAGAATTTAGATTCCAAACTCAGTAACTGCACCTCTCCCTAGATCACACCGTTTTAGAAATATCAAAAATTTCCAGACCCCCAGAACTAGCTATGAAAACATCAATGCAAAAAGTCCAGAATCTTAGGAAAGTGCCCTTCTTCTTCCTTAATGCTGAGAGTCTAAATTGAACATAAAGTTCACAATCAATAAAAAGTGTGAAAGAATGAGAAATCAACAAAAACAAGATCCTGGTCATAAAAAGCTATTATGGTAAAAGGAAATGCAATGCATGAACTCAGAAGTGAATGAAATCAAAATAATTATAAGCAAAGCCTCAAAGAGGAAAACTGTGAGTTGGACAGAGGGCCAACAATCACTCTAAGAAGAACTAAAAATACTGATCAAAATTAAATAAGTGATAGAGGAAAATTAGGTAAAGAAATGAAAGGGAAGGGATGAAATAGCAAAAATACAAATTAACCGCTTAGCAAGAGGCACAAAAAATATAGAAGAAAATATCATCATTAAGGACAATATTTCTAATCATCCTCCACCATCATTTCAAGGCTCTTCCGATCTTGAAACTTTAGTCTTCCAGAGAAATATTTTACAGGTTTATAATAGAATATATACATCTCAATCTAGAATCATCGCCACCTAAATTCCAATGATTAGAAAGAAGAGATTCATTTATTAAAAATGTATCTATGGCAATTTGTCAGTCTAGATTGGTGTTTTTTTTCATGTTTTCTTACACTGGAATTCCTTTATGTCCCTTTTTCTTCTGCTGTTTGTTTAGAATGGAACTGCCCAACTCTATGAGAGGGAGTCACTTCAGTTCCAAACACTCATAAAGTAATCACAGATCCATTTGAGATGGCCTGTTACTGTTCTTATGCCTATAATTGTGTGTATTACATAGACAGACCCTATGCCCTTAACCATTTTGAGAAAATGGAATTGATTCATAGTTTATGATATAATCAACTTATCAAAGGAAAGGCTAGCAGGTATTTCCTGCTTTCTTTTTTTCTCTCTTTAATCTTATCTTTTAAAAGGTGAGACCTATAATTCAAAAATGTTAAGAACTAAAAGATTCCTCCTCTACCCAATTTTTCCAGATAAAACACAGGAGTAGCTTTAGTTCAGGCAAGTATTTTTTGCTCCATCAAATGTAATAACACATAGGGAAACATGGAAAAACCAATATCAAACATAAAGGACCCATATATTTTAAAGAATACATCTCCCCACTTTTTTGTCATTTCACACTGGTAATTTTTTTCCTTTGCTATCTCTCTGTTGATGTACCTGAATATGCTTCATCATCACCAGTAAATATTCCCCAAGTAAGGATAGGAGGAACTCTGAAGTTTTTTTTTTTTTAATTAATTCAGGATTTTCCAGGTCAAGTGCTTCTGTGGACAGGACAATATTTTCACAAGAAATAAAACTTGCTAAGAATTTTGGGTGGGAAAGAAAAGACTGATGATAAAAGGACAGGAACTCTAAGTTCTCTGTATCTGGTGACAAGTGAGTGCAAATAAAGTATTAAAATAATATTATAAAGGTAAAAATAGTCAAAACCCACTTAAAAGGAAAAAATGAAACTGAAAGATTGAAAAAATCACCAGATTATCTATACTAGAACATGTTTAAAATGATTAAAATTATAAAAGAATTTGGAATTGAAGCTATATTATTATCTTGAAAAGTCAACAGTCATGAACATGTAAGTAATTGCTATGTGCATAGCACTAAACAAGGTATTTCGAGAGGTAAAACTCCTTTCTCCGGTCTCATGGATAATAATGAAGTAATGCAATAAACATGAATGAAACAGCAATGACTAAGATGGGAAAGGGACTACAGTCCTCAAGATGATTTACCCAGAGAATGAATTTTTACTTGGAAAACACAAGATCCCAAGAAATTTTATATGCCAATGCTACAGATAAAGTAGTTAGGAAACTGGTAAACAAAAGCCAGGAGATAATGGTGACTGAATTTTTAAAAATACTTTAATATTTTCAATATATCTCATTTGATTTTCACAAGTCTTTGACAGAAGTTGGAAATTTTGTGACACTGGGGTTGATATGTCTCCCTTATTAGGACTTGCCTTGTCCAAGGTTTAACATTAGTTAGATCACAAGCTATAGAAGGGCCTTTATGAACAGCCTGATTGAAAACTTTCAGGGCTTAGGTTTGAAATAAAGAGTGTTGAACATGGCTTGAAAAGAGATAATCTGTGGTTCAAGGATGGAGTGACATTTCTTGTAGGATTAAAAAGCAATTTAAATAGCTACTTTTTAACCAGATCTCAGATTCTTGATTACTGAGAACATGATGAATCCCATGAATACAACCAGAAATATGCAATAAACATTGGTACTCCTATCCCAAAAGGCTGAGCAACAACACATATACTTCTTAGAAAAGGCAAGAAATGACAGGTTTTTTGTTTTTTCAAAAAGTATGTCTTTTCTTAAAATGACTAGTAGTATCCATCTAAAACCATCAGTAGTATCATCTGCAATGTGGTTAAGTTAGAAGCCTTACCAATTGAAATCAGTTCTGAAGCAAGGGTGCCCTTTTTCACCAATATTATTTAATATTGTCCTAAAAATAGTAGCTTCATCAATAACAGAAGAAAAATAAATTGAAGGAGTTAAAGTAGGCAATAAGAAAACTAAATTTTCACTTTTTGCAAAAGATTTTATGGTATGCTTAGAGAATCCTAAAGAAATCAACTTTAGGAAAACTTCAGGATACAAAATAAAATGACAAATAATCAGAAGTCCCATATATTCTCAACAAAATCCATCAGTAAGAGATAGAAAGAAATTACATTTGAAATAACTCTAGACATTATAAGATACTTAGGAATCTATTTGGCAAGATATACCCAGAC
Organism: Monodelphis domestica; assembly: GCF_027887165.1. Classification (NCBI taxonomy): domain Eukaryota; kingdom Metazoa; phylum Chordata; class Mammalia; order Didelphimorphia; family Didelphidae; genus Monodelphis; species Monodelphis domestica. The sequence goes on from NC_077231.1 coordinate 243,888,450, forward strand.
ATGAACACAATTACAAAATTTTATTTGCACAAATAAAATATTATATAAAAAATCAGAAAAACTATTCATGGTTAGGTCAAGCTACTTTTATATAAATGATAACTCTGCCTAAATTAATTTACTTATTCAGTATCATACCTATAAAACTACCAAAATATTTTTCTAGAACCTGAAAAAATCATAATAAAATCCATCTGGAAGAATATCAAGGAAATTGACTTTAAAAATATATGAAGAAGTATAGTCTAGTAGTATCACATTTCACTGTTCTATTAAGTAATAATAACCAAAATTATCATGTACTGGCTAAGAAAGAATGTGTATAATTGTCATAGGGATTGCAACACCCTCCTCAGGGGAATTTATCTAATTGTCATAGGAATTGTATAATCGCCATGAATCTCAAAATATCTTTAAAGAAAAAAAAATTCAGAAATGAGAGGTTGATATCTCTTTGAATCTAGAAAATGAATTGTTTGAAAAATGTGCCATGAAGATGCCTGAAGAAACCTCCCAAGCATCAGAAGACCCAACATAAACTTTGGAGTATAACTGATATGAACTTTGGTGGATTGAACACAAGTATTTTCCATGTTAACTTGTATGCCACAGGAGATTGCCCCCTAATTGGCTTATTGTCAATGCTCTTAGAAAATACTTGTTTGTTCTCTCTCACACTCTTTCTATCTCTTTTATTTCTTTCTTATCTCTAACTATTGTAGTTTAAAATAATCTGTTGGGGAGACTAGTCTCCTAAAGGATCACAGGGGGTTTGTGAAAGAGAATTCTTTACTCTGTTGTACATTCTGAGTTAACACTAAATTAAGTTCCTCACTAGATTGTGAAGACAGGATTAATTATCCTTTGTCTACCTTTAGATTGTATCAATACAAGCTTGAACTAGGTGGAGGAACTCACAAACCACTTAGTGAATTCACACCCTCAGAAACTCAGTCAGCCAGGATGAGTATTCACCTGTCTAGAAGGTGAATTTTAGAAAATTCACACCATTAGAAGAGAACTTAACCTCCAGAAGTTGAGAAGTTGATCCCACAGACACTGCCCCCATGGGAAGTGTTAGGCAATTTGGAAAATGTGATTGGTCCCTGTGAAGAGGGGAAGGGACAAGGAGCCACCATAAAAGTCACAAAATCCTTCACCTTGAGTCACATTGTCTTTGAGAAGATAGTCTGAAGAGAGTGTCTACTGGTGATAGTCTTTAATGGATCTTAGCTGGAGACTTCAACTTGGATAGTGGACTTGTAGCTTGGCTTTAACTTGGACTCTGACTCCTGGACTACTTACTTGGTTAGTGAAAGGCTGACTACTTTCCTAGTTTCTGAAGAGACTAGCTTCTATGTTGGAGGAGGCTGCATAGTTACTCACTACCAACATTCCTGGTTGAGAGCTAATTAATCTCTGCCCGAAACAAGCAGACATGGAGCAAAACATTTAGGTTGATAGGATAGATAATTTCTCTATCCCCTTCATTTTTCTCTTCTTTATTGTTTCCTCTCTATTTATAAATACTTGTAAATAAATTTCTAACTTGAGATATAATAAATATTGGAGACCACATTTCATAAAAATATTGTCCAACCATTACCTTTAAAATGGTGAATTAATGGAACAGGGTAAAGGTAAATGACCTTAGCACTCTAGTTTTTTATAAAACCGAAGATTTCAGCTTTGGGGAAAAATAACCCTCACTATTTGTCAAAAAGTATTGAGAAAATTTGAAAACAATATGGCAAAACCTAGATATAAACCAACATCTCATATCCTATACCAAAATAATGTCAAAAATATGTATATGATTTAGACATAAAGGGTGATACCTTTAGTAAATTATAGGGAACATAGTATGGTTTACCAGTCACATCTTTGGAGAAGAGAAGAATTTATGATGAAATGAGATTGAAAACATTATAAGACACAAAGGAAATAATTTTGACTATATTAAATTTAAAAGATTTTATACAAATAAAACCATGTAATCAGTATTAGAAGGGAAACAATAAACTGGGGGAAAATTTATAGCAAATTTATCTGATGAAGGTCTTATTTTCTAATATATACAGAATTGTGTTAAATTTATAATACAAACTATTACCCAGCTGACAAGTAGTCTAAGAATATGTACAAGTAGTTTGTAGATGAAAAATCAATATTCATATGAAACAAATATTTTAAGTCATTCTTGATAGGAGAAATGTAAATTAAAACAACTCTGAGATATTATCTCATAACTATCAGATTGGCCAATATGACAGTAAAATAACACATGTTGGAAGAGATATGCCCAATTGGCACAGAAATGCTTTGTTGTTGTGTAAACTGATTCAATCATACTGGAGAGGAATTTGAAACTATGGCCAAAGGGTTATCAAACTGTCCATATTCTTTAATCCTATAATACCACTACTGACTTTATATACCAAAGAGGTGAAAAAAAGGCAGGGGGGCAGGGGAGGACTTACTTTTACAAAAATAAATGTATAGTAGCTCTTTTTGTGTTGGTAAAGAATTGAAAACTGAGGGGTTTCCTTCAGTTGTGGAATAGCTAAACAAATTGTGGTATATGATGTTGATGAAATAATGTTGAACTGTAAGAAATAATGAACAGAATGATTTCAGAGATCTGGAAAGACTTTCATGAATAGGAACAGAGGGAAATAAGCAGAACAAGGAGAACATTATATACAGTAACAGAAATATTGTGAGATGATCAGCTATAAAAGTCTTAGATACTCTCAGCAAAATGAGTGATTCAAGACAGTTTTGAAGGACTTATAATGAAGAATTCTATCCAATTTCAAAGAAAGAACTGTTGGAGTCAAAATGTCAATGAAAACATACTATTTTTCACTTAATTTTATTTGGGTTTTATTTGAGATTTTATTATTTTATGAGCAATGAATAATATAAAATATATTCTGCATGATAATACATGTATAACTCAAATAAAATTGCAGTCCTTCTTTGGGAAGGGGGAGGGAAAGGAGAAAGGACGATAATTTGGATCATATAACTTCAGAAAAGTTATGTGAAAAATTGTTATTACATATAATTGGTAAAATAAAATATATTCTATATAAAATACTGTCATATTTGGTTTCTGAAAATTACAAATGAAAAGTTCATTTAGTGTACTTACTCTGTGTTAAAATAAGATAAAATCTCATGATTCTAGAAAAATTGGTTTCTAAGTATGTCTTCATACATACATATTTAACTTCAACCAATATTTCTAGTAATGTCCCAATCTTCATTTTACTGTTTTGTTTCAATCTTAAATTTTAAGTAGCTTTTTTAATCCAAGTTTACCAGTTCAGAGGTATTTAATCTCTTCCAAACATTTGTTTAAAATTTCACATTTTTACTAGTAATATTCAAACTTTTAAGAAGCAGCATATATCAAGAGGGAGAAAGGAAGAGCATTGGGGGTAGATTTTAAAATTTGAACTTCTGGTTACACCAATTGTTTAAAATACAAATAAAATAATTATAATGGAAACTGAGTGACCAGTGGAACTTTTTATGCCAAAATCATTTCTATCATAATTGATGAATGAAACACTGAATTGTGAGTAGACAGATTTTCCCAATTACTAATTTTATCAAAAATATTGTTTCTCAAAAACAAATCACAAAACAAAATGAATGAATGGAAACTAAGTTAATAAAATAGACTTCAATATGTTCTTTCGTAATGTATAGTAATACGTAGATCTCCAAAGAGGAACATCATTTATTGTATCTTCAGCAATTCCCCTCATCGTATTAGATGTTTGAGGTATTTTATGAATTATACTTTGCTCCATACTAACTCTAGCTCAAAAGTCCCCATCAATGAGTTTCTTTTACCCATTAGTCTTATAATTTATAGTTTATTAAAAAAATCATTTTTACCAAGTAGAAATGGATTTATAGTAATAATGGGTCATTTCTCTCACAAACCATGGGAGTATTTCTCCATGAAAATGTATTCCTTAGTGAGAAATTTAATTCCTATTCATTAGAATTAGAAATGGAACATTCATATGGAAGAAAAATAGTTGACTAACATTCCTTCATGGAGGGGCAATGCAGATTTCATACATCTTTTTGCCTTTCTTGGCCATACTTGTCACTCTTTAAACAATGTTTTGATTCCCTTAGGCCATAATTGCAACTGATCTCTGCCTGGTGCTACTCTGTTTCAGTTGATGAATTCCAGCTTCTTTCTATTTATTTGTATTCAGAGCAAGAAAGACTATGGATGCTATGATTGCAAGTGTTACAGTAGCTTTTTTTTAACCACTTAAAGCAAACACTAATGTTAGGGATCATGATTTATAAACCATTCCCCATAAAGTCACCACCCCCCTCCCCAACTAAATTCTCCATTTATTGGTGGTTTTATGATAAGCTACCATTGGTTAGGCAGAGAAGCTAAAAATGTCCTCAGTCAGCCATTTCAAGAATGGGTATGATGATCTCTTTAGATTTCTCAGCTAAGCTGTTTAGTCAATAGCTATAGCGATCTCCTCAACCATCTCAACTAGGCTTTTCAGGTATGTTTCTTAGCATATCAATATGAAACTTAAACCTAAGCTCCATTAGAAAGTTCAAAAGCCTATTTGAAATGAGGTGTATCCTTTGAATTCTTAGAATTCATGTTAATTGCTTCTCCATATTGCATTTAATTGAGTTGTATGGGGTGTTCAGGGAGGGGTAGTATATCTGGTATGGAGGGCTTGTCGTGCCCTCCTAGAGCAGCTCTCCAGCCTCTGATCCCCACCTGACACCCAGTTTTCACTTGTGGCTCCTAGTAGCTGCCAGCATGCGGCAGCGGCCACACTCCGGGCAACGGCTTCGACAGGCCTGCTAAACCTTGTGAGAGTAGCCATTGGGTCATAGACCCCTGGTGAACCAGGGCTTTGCTCACCCAGCATGTGAAGACTGCTTTGGCTGAACAGATGGAAGAAACCAATAAGAAGGTTCAATGGCTGAGATGGCGATGCAGCAAAGCACTGCAGAGTGCTTAGAGCATGTTGGAGCACAAAAGACAACATGGCCATCCAATGCAGCTGAGGAAGTCTCCAGGTGTAACAACTTTTCGTGCCACTGGACCCACGCTTCCAACGCCAAGAGAGTGGGACTGTCTCTGTGCATTGACTTTTCCACTTAAATCTCCTTCACGCACAAGTGTCTTTGTGCACACTCATCTATCATAGATGAAAACGCACAAAGACAATTGTCATCCTCAGTTACCAAGAGACTACTACTACTACTACTATTGCATTTAATTATGTTCTACTCTTGGTTTCTCAAATCAAATCTTCTAATATATGATCAGAAAGCCATTTTCCTTTCTTAGATGTTAAAATTTCTCTCAGATGAGGTAAACCCTCTCAGGTGTCCAGTTGCTCAAATTTCTTTACTATTTGAAATAATTTTAACATCACCAGTACCTAACTGTAAACTGTAGCAGCTATTCTGGCTATAGAGTTGTGACAGTTTGCTGATCTTTGTTCCATTTTTCCAAAGCCAGGCATCACATTTTCAAATTACCTGCTTTTCTCTCCATCTGACTTCTATACATTGTTTTAACAGTTTGAAAATAAAATAGCATGATTTTTGTGGGAAGAAAGAAGCTTTTTTAAATATACTATTTAATATACAATAAAAACTTTTCACTTTGAATTGAGAACAACATTAAGAAAGTTGTAACCTCAGTAAGACAGTCTATGATAAACCCAAAGATCGCAGCTTTTGGGACAAAAATCCACTATTTGATAAAAACATCTGGGAAAATTGGAAGACAGTGTGGGAGAGATTGGGTGTGGATCAACATCTCAAACACTACACTAAGATAAACTCAGAATGGGTGAATGACTTGAATATAAGGAAGTAAACTAAGTAAATTAGGTGAACACAGAATAGTATACATATCAGATCTTTGGGAAAGGAAAGATTTTAAGACCAAGCAAGAGTTAGAAAAAATTAAAAAATTTAAAATAAATTATTTTGATTACATTAAATTAAAAAGGGTTTGTACAAACAAAACCAATGCAACCAAAATTAGAAGGGAAGCAAAAAATTGGGGAAAATCTTCATAACAAAAACTTCTGACAAAGGTCTAATTACTCAAATTTATAAAGAGCTAAATCAATTGTACAAAAAATCAAGCCATTCCTGAATTGATAAATGGACAAGGGATGTGAATAGACAATTTTCAGATAAAGAAATCAAAACTATTATATGCACATGAAAAAGTGTTCTAAATCTCTTATAATCGGAAAAATGCAAATCAAAACAACTCTGAGGTATCACCTCACACCTAGTAGATTGACTAATATGACATCACAGGAAAGTAATGAATGTTGGAGGGGATGTGGCAATGTTGGGACATTCATGCATTGCTGGTGGAGTTGTAAATTGATCTGGCCATTCTGGAGGGCAATTTAGAACTATGCCCAAAGGGAGCTAAAAGACTGTCTGCCCCTTGATCCAGCCATAGCACTGCTGGGTTTGTACCTCAAAGAGATAATAAGGAAAAAGATCTGTACAGGAATATTTAGGTACACTGAGCCCAAATCCATTATTTCTAGGGGAACTAATTTTCCTTTGTCATCTTGGGGAACAGAAGGATCTCCACAAGTTCACCTCACATAGCAGGAGAATGAAGAACTTTAAAAAAAAAAACATTACTTTCTGTTTAAGAATCAATACTTAGCAATATGAGGTTAAGTGATCTGCCCAAGGTCTTTCACATAGATACAAAGTATTTGAGGACATCCTGACTCCAGGCCTGGAGTTCTATCCATTCTGCTCCCTAACTACCCCTAAAATGTATTTTCTATGACATAATGTTTTTAAACTCTTCCATTCTATCTTAATATCATTTCTCTAAGACAGAAGAAAGGCAATAGGGCTACACAGCTCAAAAGTGTCTGAAGTAAAATTTGAACCCAGTTCCTCCCAATTCCAGGTCTGGTGCTCTATCTGCTGACCTACCCAGTTGCTCTTGAGAGTAATGAACTCTTCCAAGAAAGTGAAGGCTGCTACTTCCATGAAAATTGACAGAAGCCAATTTGTATCACACTTACCAACCAAGGAACCACCAGCTAATTATCATTTTGCCAGCAGTCTTCATTGGTGACTTAACGCTTTTCTTTCTCTTTCTTTCTTCTCCTCACCCAGTGTTCCCTACTCATGTGCCAATGACGACATAATACCGAGACTTGCAAAGCAACACAATAGTCCTCGTAGGGAGCAAAGAGAATCTTTATCCTGAACTGCAACACATTAATTAGTTTCAGAAGCATAAGGAAGGAACAGAAGGAAATTGGGATACATTGTTTAATGTTTGCCATTTGAGCCTTAAAAAGGAAATACACAAAACTCTGCAAACATTCCAGTCCTGCCTGGACGACAAGCTGTCTGCCAAGGGACCACTCACTGGAAGCTCAACCAAGAAATGGAACCAGTTCAGAGATGCAGTGAAGGAAACATCAAAGGCAGTCCTAGGTCCCAAACAACACAACCACCAGGACTGGTTTGACGAGAACAACATTGCTATTGAAGACCTATTGAGCAAAAAGAACAAAGCCTTTATAGAGTGGTAAAATAACCCAAACTCTGCTCCTAAAAAAGGACAGATTCAAGTCTCTCCAAGCCACGGCACAATGTGAGATCAGGAAGATGCAAGACCGATGGTGGGAAAAAAGGGCAGAAGAAATCCAGTGCTTTGCTGATACAAAAAACCACAAACAATTTTTCAGTGCCCTCAAAACTGTCTATGGGCCATTAAAACCCAGCACCACTCCCTTGCTATCCTCTGATGATGACACTCTCAAAAAAGATAAAGAAGGCATCAGCAACAGGTGGAAAGAGCACTTCAGCCAGCTTCTCAACCGACCCTCTTCAGTTGACCAAAGCGCCTGACCAGATCCCCCAAAACCACACCATTGAACAACTTGACGTCCCTCCTTCAATAGAGGGAGTCCAAAAAGCCATTAAACAAATGAGTGCAGGCAAGGCACCAGGTAAAGATGGGATCCCAACCGAGGTGTACAAGGACTTAAATGGAAAGGTGCTCCAGGCATTCCACATAGTGCTGACCAGCATATGGGAAGAAGAAGACATGCCCCCCAGAACTCAGAGATGCCTCCATCATAGCCCTATACAAGAACAAAGGCTCACAAGGAGCCTGTGACAACTACAGAGTCATCTCACTACTCTCCACTGCTGGAAAGATCCTCGCCCGTGTTATACTCAACAGACTCCTGTCATCTGTTTCAGAGCAGAACCTGCCTGAATCACAGTGTGGCTTCCAACTAGATTGTAGCACCATCGACATGGTCTTCACGGTGAGGCAAATGTAGGAAAAATGCCTTGAGCAGAACCTGAGTCTCTACATTGTCTTCATAGACCTGACAAAAGCATTCGACACAGTAAACAGGAACGCATTGTGGGTGATGCTTAGCAGGACCAAATCACCAACCTCGACAGAGCCAACTCCACCAGCATCGAAGTCATGGTCCTCAAAACCCAGCTACGATGGTCTGGACACCTCATCCACATGGACCCACAGCGAGTACCAAGACAGGTATTCTATGGTGAACTATCAGCTGGACTCAGGAAACAAGGTCGACCAAAGAGAAGATACAAGGATCAGCTAAAGTCCAACTTGAAGTGGGCTGGCATTATTACACCAAAGCAAGTAGAACTCGCTGCCTCTGACAGAAGCAGCTGGCGAACCCACATTAACCATGTCGCTGCCACCTTTGAAGATGAACAACGTCGACGTCTTGACGCTGCGCGCGAACGCCGACACCAGGCCACACCTGCACCTCCCATAACAACTGGCATCCCATGCCCCATGTGCCACAAACTCTGCACCTCAGCCTTTGGACTCCAAAGCCACATGAGGGTACATCAATAGATGATAATGCACAAAGACAATTGTCATTCTCAGTAATCGAGAGACTACCACTATTACCCAAATCTCAAAGCCCAAGTACAATGAGAAAATGAGTTCTGTGTTTACCTCTTTGGTGAAGGATATTTCCCAAAAGCTATTGAGGATGCTTAGCTGGTCTTTATGGTTCAGAACCTCTACTTAGTTCTTTATAGGTCTTTCTTCCCCAGTTGGCTTCTAAGTAGTTTTTATAGAAAGAAGAGACAAATCATTATAGTACATCCATTTTCTAAATTGCACACAATAATCTAATGCTGAAAGGTCTCTAGAATTACACATAATTTTGAGAAAAATCACCATTCAGAAAAAAAGGAGTAAAAGTATATCCTAAAGCATAGATGTTAAAGTAATGACCCTTAGGTGATTAACCTTTGATAGGTTAATTTATAAGATGGTACAAAGGTTGTTTTAAAAAATTCAGAATAATTTACTTGTTCAAATAGTGTTATGACCATTTAAAAACATTCATCAAAAAGTCAATCAAGTAATAATATCAATAATAATTATTTTTATTATATATATAATTTATGTAACACTATAAGTTTTAACAAATTATTTCACAACTATGACTCATCTAAAAACTCAAAGCAATCCTAGGAAGTAGGTAGTATTATTAATTTCATTTTGAACATGAGAAAACTGAGGCAAAAAGAAGTTGTGACTTGTCCAGCATTGAACAACTAGAAAATGTCTGCAGCAGTATTTAAATTAAAGTCTCCCTGATTCCAAGTCCAATATTTTTTGATATTTACAAGTATGGGGATTTATTTATTGTTGACATCTTTAAATATGATATATATATGTACATATATATATATATGAGGTGTTTTCTTGGGTGTATATAATTGCTTTTTTCCTTTCATTTGTATATTTCCTAATTTAGATAATACAATTTACATTATGAGGAGGAGGAAAAAACTAACTTACCTTGTATAACATAACACTAAATTATAAGATAAATAATGATGGTAATGATGAATTTCAAGGTCAGAGAGTCTTTGAAAATGGTTTAGATCTTAATTTCATCATGAAACTGTCAACATTAATACTCTAGTTGATCCTAGAATATTGTCAGAGAAAATCGTTCTATTTCTCAGGAAATCAGAATTCTCTTGGATCCATAACTATTCATGAGGCTAAGTCTAGGTCAAAGTAAATGGAATAATTTGGAGAGAGGCTGGATTCCTCCAAGGCTGTCTCAGTGATGGGGTCAATAGTTCTGAAGCCTCTATATGTGGTCTAGCTATTTAGATCAGCCATAGCAAATCATATGAGACAAAATGTTCTACTGCATGTTTATAGACATGAAAGGGTTTCTTTATAACAAGATTACATCTATCTTTGTCATTTTTAAACCAATCAATAAGTGAATATCTACCAAACAAGTACACATTGTCAAGTATATAAAGACATTTAAAATAAAAAAAAATTATAATTATTGGCATTTATGTAGTATTTGGAAGCTTGCAAAGTATTTAAGAAACAATATGTCATTTTGCTGTCTCATGTAGCTTAAAATGAACTATGGAGACTTTTAAAATAATTTAAGATAATTAATACTATAAAGCAGGATATAACCCTTCAAATAAATAGTATAAAGAATGAGTATATCTAGGTTCCAATCAGTGCAAATAATTTCCCTGAAGTAGTTGCAGTATTCAAATTCATACCACACAGTTTAAATAATAAAAGTATATAATCATAATTATAATATTCAATAATATGAATCTGAATACATATAATCACTTCAGGGGATTCATTCTTCATGTCCTTGGGAAACATATTTAAGAGAAACATAGAATTTTTAGAACAAACTTAAAATTATTCCCTTAGAGTTTTGCTTTCTGAGAACCCAGTAAAGCACACTAATTTGTTTTCTGTAGTCCGTAACAGTCCATTTGTCAGAGGGTTCCCATGAAGAAAAATCAAATTTCATTACTGTTGTATTTCATTTGGTAATATCAGGTTTTTTATATTATCACTCTCAAAATTTGATAATTCCAAGACCAGAAACTGAACAAGAACCTTCACTGTATCCTTTTAGTTGAGAGAAGCATCAGTCTTAATGGGGTTATTATGACAAAAATATGATCAAATGTTAAAAGATGAAAGGTACCTTAGAAGTCATCTAATCCAACTCCTTTATTTTGAACATGAGAAAACTGGGGCCTTGAGAAGTTGTCAGTTGCTCAAGATCATACATATGACAGGAATTTGAGTCTAGGTTTTCAGTCTCCATCCCATTTCATTTCTTCTTAATCAAGGTGAGGATGATGAGAATGGCCTTGGATTAGGGCACACACAATGACCTTTTTTTTCAGTGTAGTCACACTTCATTTGTGAATAAAGATTATTCTACTAAAGGAATTGAAAAAAAGTTCTACCATCCTTAACATTTGAATCAAGGATGGAATTAGCAGAAAATAAAGAAGGCAATATTATATTTAAATCTATAGTTCTAGGAAACTGGGAACCAAATCTGATAAATCTCAGGATTGGAAGACTTTGTTATATGTGAACTAAAGAGGAGATGTTATGGGCAATGGCTATTTATAGCTTTTGCCTTACTTTGTAAAAGACAAGCCCAAGAAAAATGTGATCAACTTCCATGCTACAGAATGAGAAAACTGACAAGTTTCCTGCATTATGAAGAGGTCAAAGAGAAAGGAAATACCCATTTTTTTTTTGCCTAGGAGAAGGAATCCTTATCTGTAAATAAATGTATTCTGAGGTGTTCTGGACTTCTATCTTTTATATCACAGCTTAAAATAAATGTTTAGAACACATCTTCAATGTGAAGCTTTGCTTAATTCTCAATCAACTGCTACATCCTCGCACCAAATTATCTAATATCTACTACAATTTATATGAACCCATATATGTATATTTTATCTTCCTCTGATAAAATGCAAGCTCATTAAGAGCAGAAACTATTATTTCTGTTTCTTTTTGCATCATCCCTTTAAGGTCTACTGCCTGCACATAGTAGGGACATAATACATACTTATTTACTTGTCAGTTGTCAGGGTGAGCTAGTAGATCAATTCTTATCAGAGGATAACATAGTATGGCTGAATAGTTCCTCTCAGTTTAATCATAAATAGAGACAGAGATAAAGACTATGGAGCAGAGTAAACTCATTGTCAAACAAAAGATTAGTTATATCAGAAGTCTGACTATTTGTGATTCCCTTTAGGGTTTTCTTGTCAATAGTACAGAAGTGGTTTGCCATTTCCTTCTCCAGATTATTTTTCAGATGAGTAAATTGAGGTAAACAGGGTTAAGGTTACTCAAGGTCACCAACTGGCAGGTATCTAGGGTCAAATTTGAATTCAAGAAGATGAATCTTCCTAACTCCAGGCCTGGCACTCTATGAACTATGCCGTCTAGCTGCCCATGTCCTTTAGAGAACTAAATATTAGGACTATCCATTGAAGAGTATGTGCTACCAGGCATTGGTAGAGAGTTTTAACACCAAGGAGTTCTTTATGCCAATAAAATAACAGGTTCAGGCCTTGTGGTCTATCTTTCTCAATAAATCACTTGAGGAAAGTGGAGTATGTTTCTTCATATTTGTGACTGTAAAACTGGATCACAGATAAATGAGCTAAGTCTCTAAGGCATCTAAAAATTCTTGTTCAAGGAAAAAAAATGTACATATTACCTAAGGTGGAGAAAACTTGATTTGAAATAGAAGCAACTAGCCTGGGAAAAGACAGAGCAAGTAGATCATAGGATTTAAAACATTCCAACCCCTTAAATTTACAGTTGCATTATTTGTGTGCAGGTAGCATTATGTAGAGGAAAGAACACTCCATTTAATAGTGAAAAGACAGTCTGATCCCAGTTCCATTCTGTAATAGGTGTATAACCTTGAGAATGCCTCATCTCTTCTCTTGGTGATGATAATTCTGAGACTACTTAATGTGACATTATTCCTTAGTATACTCTCAAATCCTCTCTTCACAAAATCATAAAAAAATGATATAGTATAAAGAAGGTCATACTTAAGTCATGGGGCCTGTGTTTGAAACCTGACTCTGTCATATCATACTTATGTAAACTTTGGCAAATAATTTAACTTTTCTAATACTCAATTACCCCTTGCTTAAAATGAGCATTTTAGATTAGATCAAGGACTCTTTATTAAGGGTACATTAATTTTTCAAAAGTAATAAATTCAATGCAATATAATTGGTTTTCATTGTAGTTCAATGTAATTTATGAAGGAAATATACATTTATTAAGTGCCTACTATTTCCCAGATATTTCATAAATAGCGCATTTGATCCTCACCACAAATCATTTTCTTCTGATAATCTCATCAGTTCCTATATTTTTCATTAACCTCTTTGCTGAGGATTCTGAAATCTATTTATCCAACCCAAACCTCTCTGTTGACTTTTACTTTAACATCTCCAACTCTCTTTCAGCCATCTTAGACTAGATGACCTATCAAAATCTTAAATTCGTCATGATCAAAACTGAACTTATTTTTTCCTCCCATAGTCCTTCCTTTCCTAAATTCTGTATTATGATAGAGGATTTAATGATCCCCCTGAGTCCTCCAGGCTCACAACCTAAGTGTCATCCTCACTATTCCTCACTTCCCATATCCAACCAATTGCCAACACCTCTTGATTTCAATTTTGCATCATCTCTTAAAAAGGTCTCCACCTCTTCATGATATGAAAAGTTAATGTTAAATGCTATGCCTTTGGCCACCCAAAAAACCTTTTGATTTTAAGGCACAAGCTCAAGCTATTATTTCTTCCAAAGGCTATGGTAGGTCCTCCCTTCTTTTGTCAAGATCTTTTGTCCTTGTCAGAGATAATAGGATTATGGGAGAGCCCAATTGACCCATTTACTGACCAATAAAGAGGAAACAATTAAATCAACTATGTAGATTCCATGATGGACAGGTGCTAGTGTACTGGCGGTAACATGATGGGAAGAGACTGTCTTGGAATCCAGGAAGACCTGCTAATTCCAGAGAGCATGCCTCAAGTTACAAAGAGAAATCTCTCAGAATGTCCTGGGAAGAGAATAGATAATGATGTCAAAAGGGAGATATATAGATAGATAGATGGATAGATAGATAGATAGATAGATAGATAGATAGATAGATAGATAGATAGATAGATAGATAGATATGGCATTATAGGAATTGGGTCTCTCTCTCTCCTGGAAGCATGATTCAACTGCTTGAGACTGGCCTGGGTCTCTGTTGGCTGCTCAGTCTTCTCATGAAGTGGTGAGTTCTATGGAGTCTGTTCTGGACTGTAGAGAATCCATGGCTATTTAGATTGTAGTAAGCAATCTATTTTTTAAAAATTAATATTTTTAAATTAAAAATACAACCTCCAGATAATTTCAATCTTCACAATGAAGAGTTGGACAAGACTAACAACACTGATACTGCAACTACCTAGTGCAGAACCTCATTTCCTCATGTGAAATTTAAAATTACTCCACCTTGCTTAGTCTTTAGAATTTTAGCAACCAAGGAATGTATACACCACCCTTAAGGATTACCTGTGGGGGAGGATGGCCTATGACCAGCATGTGCTAGCAAGTGATAAATCAGAAACAACTAACTGACCCCCTGGGCTGTCCTAAGCCAAGCTTAAGCACCCATTGGTACATGTGAGACACAGGAAGTGATGTAAAGAACTGCCTAAATATTTCACATCACTTCCTGTGATTGCTCTCAGTGAGAATGGGAGCTTTGGTGGAGTTGGCCCTGGAACTCAAGCCTGGAGTAGCTCCTCAGACTGCTTCCTTTTAGACAGTCACATGGTGAATGATTAGATTGACTCCCATTTCCCTTGACTTTCTGGAGAGGCTCCTTGGCTGAGGCCTCTGAACTCCTGCCTGCCTCAGCCCAAACTGGAGCAATTTTAATTCCTTTCCCCTCTTTCTCTCATTCTTAATTTCTTCCTTCTATCATAATTAAACCACCATAAAATCCAAAACTGACTTGCGTATTTTATTGGGATTGAATTTTAAACCCTGGTGACCACTAATATAATATATTCAATCAACAACCCTAAATTTTATCTTAACAGTTATTTATTGACAATGGAAACTCTACTGACTCCCCATCACCTCTATTACTAAATATAAAATCCTTTTTTTTTACTTTTAAAGAACTTTGAAAACTAGCTCTTACTTCCCAAAATTTCTTATCTTCTTATAACTTATATTTCCCCATGTACTTGACAGTCTAATTATATTGACCTCCTTGTTATTTCACAAATAAGGCACTTTAACTCTCATCTCCAGGAATTTTCACTTCCTGCCTCTCATAGGTAGAACACCTACTCATCCCTACTTCCTGACTTCATATCTCATCTTTACCTCCTGACTTCCTCATTAGTTCCACATAAACTCCTTCTTCTTAAGAAGCCTTTTCCAATCCTTCTTAATTCTGTTCTCTCTACTAAGCATTTCCTATGTAGCCTGTGTATGAATTCTTTGTACACAACCATTTGCAAGCTATCTCCTCCATTAAATTATTGATTCTTCAAGGACAGAGACTATTTGTTTGCATTTCCTTAGATTCCCAGTGCTTAGCACAGTGTCTCGCATGTAGTAGGCTCTAAATAAATGTTTTTTGGCTGGGAGAAAGGTGCTAACATATATCCATTTTAAAGTAAAGAAAATTAAATTAGAGGTAAAGTGTCTTGCTCAGTGTCACATATCTATTAAATATCTGAGGCCATATTTGATTTCAAGTCTTCTTGACTATAGTTTCAGTACCCTACCTCATGTTCCTCCAAGTGGCCTTTAAAATCTTTTGTCAGAAATGAGTTACATGAGCTTCACATAAAAAAGTTTACAAAATCTGGGCTAAATGAACAATAGTGTCTCTTCTCCTTCTAGGCCTAGAATTCCAAGATGACTCAATCTTCATTTATAGAAGTGGGAAAAAAGGTTATTATGATATAGTTCATTTAATTCTTATATTAATAATTTCTGAATGCCCATATATTTGAAAAGAAACAACAATGTGTATGGCTCTAAAGATGCAAATAGTACATTTCATGACTAATAAAGCTTATGATCTCAGAAAGGGAAATCTATAATGAATGAAAACAGAAAATGTAAAATGAATGACTTTGATTATATAAAATTATTTTTTGTACAAACAAAACCAATGTAACCAAAATTAGAAGGAAAGCAACAAACTAGAACATTTTTATAACAAAATTCTCTGACAAAGGTTTCATTGTCCAAATATAAAGAACTAAGTCAAATTTACAAAAAAAATCAAGCCATTCCCCAATAGACAAATGGTCAAGTGACATGAGTAGGCACTTTTTACATGATGAAATAAAAACTATCCATAAGCCCATGAGAAAGTATTCTACATCTCTCCTGATTACATGAATGCAAATTAAAACAACTCTGAGGTACTACCATATACCTAGCAGACAGGCCAATTTGCTGCCAATTTGGCAGCAAAAGAAAGTGATAAATATTGGAGGGGATATGGAAAAATTGGGACATTAATACACTGATGATGGAATTGTGAATTGGTCCAACTATTCTGGATAGCAAATTGGATTCTGCGGAAAGGGCTTTAAAATAATGTCTACCCTTTGATCCAACTATACCACTGCTAAAACCTTCTGGAAAGCACAGCATGTATAGTCAGATCCTCTTCTAGATGTTACCTTGTCAAAAAAAGAGACTCCAAAGATGATTTAGGGATTTCTCCTACTCCACAGTCAGGTTGAGCAAGCTAAGCTCCACCAAGCCACCTTTCCTTGAATGTTCTGGAAATGAAGAGACAAAACCTGCTACAGAAATCACTCACTCTAGAAGTTGTCAATTCCAAACTATTCTTCCTCTTCCTTCTGCCTGCTAAAATTCTTTCCATAGAGTTCCTAGCCTATGCATTAAAGATAGCCTTCCATTTCTCTTAAATCTTATCCTATCTCTATTCTTTTCCCATTTAAATGTATAACATACTGGAATTTCTTGTCAGCTGTACAGGGTGGGAGGGAGGAGGGGTGGGAAAAATCATGAATCTTGTAACCATGGAAAAATATTCTACATAAAAAATAAACAAAAATATTTATAGCTGTGCTTTTTGTGGCAGAAAATTTTTGGAAAGGAAGGGGTGGCCCTTGTTTGGGGAATGGCTAAACAAATTGTGGTATATGATGGTGATATAATACTATTGTGCTATAAGGAAAGATGAACTGCTTTATTGCTATATGAACTAGAAAGACCTCTATGAACTGATGCAGAGTGAAATGAGCAGAACGAGAACATTCTACACAGTAACTGAAACATTGTGGCATGATAAAATGTAATAGATTTGCTACTAATAGCAATGTGATTATTAAGGCCAATCCTGAGGGACTTATGAAAAAGAATGTTATCTACATCTAGAGAAAGAACTGTGGGAGTAGAAACACAGAAGAAAATCATATGATTTATCACTTCATTATACAGACATATGATTGGGGGTTGGGGCTTTAAAACATTACTCTATTATAAATGTGAATAATATGGAAATAGGTTTTGAGTAATAATACATATATAACACAGTTGGATTGCTTGTCAGCTCTGTGAGGGGGAAGGGAATAGAAGAGGGAGAGAACATGAATCATGTAACCGTGGAAAAATATTCTAAAATTATAAATAAACTTGAAGAAAATAATTATTGGCAACCTTAAAGTTATAATCAAAATGAGAGGTTAAATATTTTTTTTCAAGAAATTAAGGAAAACTGCCCTGATATCTTAGATCTGGAAGGTAAAATAGAAAGTGACAGAATTCACTGATTAACTCATGAAATAGATCTCAAAATGAAAATTCCCATGAATATCTTAGACACATTTCAGAAGCATTAGTTCTAGGGGATAATATTGCAAGGAGTCAGAAAGAAACTATTCAAATATTATGGAATAATAGTCAGTATAATATGTGATTTAGGAACTTTTGCATTAAAGTATCAAAGGGCTTAGAATCTGATCTAATATAGAGCCAAAAGAAGGCAGGATTACATCCAAGAATCCTCCACCCATAGAAAATGAATATGATCTATAACTATAAAAACTGATATTTAATGAAATAGAGGACTTTCAAGCATTCCTGATGAAAATAATAAGAGTAAAATAAAATTTGACCTTCACATACAAGGCATGAGAGAACCAGAAAAAAATCATCAAAATCTATACATACAAAGAAATCATAATGAACCTGATAAGGTTAAACTGTTTATATCCCTACATGAAAAAATGGCACTTGTAATGCCCAAGAACTATATCATTATGAGGAAAAAGGAGTATACATAGAGTACATGGGTGTAAGTTGACTGATAAGATTATATCTAAAAAAATTAAGGGTTCAGAAAGAGGGATGTACTGGAAGAAAGGAGAAGAGGAAGTTAGCAGAGTGCAAATTATCCTACATAAATAGAGGTACCAAAAATGTTTTGACAATGAAGGGGAAGATGATGGTAGCAAGTAACACTTAAACTTTGCTCTCATCACAATTGGCTCAAAGGAATAACATACACATTCATTTGGGTATAAAAAGTCTGTCTTAACTTAAATGCACCATAGCCTTTCCTTTTGTGTTAATGGTAGTGACTTAAGTTAAAAAAATAAATCAAAAGGCTGGGGCAGTATGGAAGATTGGAAGGTGGACAGAAATGTCTAGAGTGGAGAGTGGAACTCTCTTTGTTGTTTGTAACAGCTATGTTACAAACACTGTCAAAAATACCTGTGAGGGGCAGCTGGGTAGCTCAGTGGATTGAGAGCCAGGCCTAGTGATGAGAGGTCCTAGATTAAAATCTGGTCTCAGACACTTCCCAGCTGTGTGACCCTGGGCAAGTCACTTGACCCCCATTGCCTAGCCCTTACCACTCTTCTGCCTTGGAGCCAATACACAGTATTGACTCCAAGAAGGAAGGTAAGGGTTTGAAAAAATATATATCTGTGAACCTAGTTTTCAATTAAGGAATGAGAGTATAAGTCTAGTCACTTTAAATTTTATTTTTTTAATTATCATATTAATTAGAAACCCATTTCCTAAGCTAGCTTTCCCCCTAAAATTTAATGGATTAAACTAACAACCACTAATAGAATCTTCTTAAAGGACATATTTGGAAGCCCTTGTATATTCATAATTAATTGTCATGTCATTTCCAAATAATTGTTTCAATGGAGTGTGTCAGATAGCCAGAGGTAAAAGTATGGGTATGATCAATGCATTCTGATTAAGAACTGACTTTAAATGCCCCTTTCTTGATTTTCCCCCTAGTCCTCTTCATATATATAATAATAAATGACTTAGATGTCTTTTAGTGAAAGAATAATATAAAAAGTAAAGATATTCAGGAGAAGAAAGGCAAGAAGGAGCATCAGGTATCTCTCCTTCAACCATTTCTGGCAGAGGAAACTAAAAAGTCATCAAAATCTACACAGCTCATTTTGTAACTCCTCTACTAATATTCTTTGCCAAGCTAAGCCCAAACTGACACCTATCTTTTTATACATCTCTCTTTTATCTCCCAATTGAAAGTCTAAGAAAATAGAAACTCTATGGTACACACTTTTATAACTTGCATGGAAGTCAGCAAAATACTTTGAATGAAAGAGATACTGTTTAATGTTGAAAGAACCCTTTAAGTGAAGTCTAGGAAAGATCTGGTTTCAAATTCTACATCAAGTATTTGCTACCTGATTGACCTTGAATAAATATTTAACCTCCCCAAGCCTCAGTTTCCTCATCCATAAAATAAAGAGGATGGATTATTGAATTTAATTCCTTTATGGTTCTAAAACTTTGGCTCAAGGAACCTATAATCGATCTGGAAAATAGAGATCTTCTGTAGTATCTATAACCATGTGAAAGAGTTTTTCTGAAAGCAAAATGAGATGATATATCAAAGTGCTTTGTAAAATTTAAATCCATCAATCTATCAATGTCCACTCATATGATTCAATCAACAATCATTTAAGATAATAACTATTATGTTCTTGGTATTTTATTAGGTATAATATGAGAGACATTATTTCTTTGGAAAATTAAAAAAAATATTGAATCAGTAGAAAGTTGGGCCAAATCTCACCTCTAAGACCTATAAGGGAGAAAATGAAGGAAAGCAGAACTTTGCAAAAGTAGCAAAAGGCAGGGGTTTGCAAAAGGGTCTGGTCACACACAGAGAACTGAAAGAGCCATTCCAGAATCATGGGAAAGGATAAAACCAAACCCACTGAGACAGTTGGTAATCCATTGTTCCAGTTCTGCCAAGGGAGCAGAGAGGTTACTTCCTGTTGGCTAGTTCTGCCTTACCCTGAATGAGGTGACTTACCTATTCCCTGAAAGCTAGAGGTTTGTGTGTTCCAGCTATCCAGAGATTCCTGAGATCATTTCCATCCTTGTGTCCAATTGCCATCTCCCTGTGATCTTGTAAGCTCCCATGCCCCTGAGAGTGCCTGACTGTGTGTGAGAGAGTTGCCAAGATCTAGTGAAACCTGCCAGTGAAAACAGCCCAGCCATCTTGGCCTTTGGCCTCTGGCCTACAAGGTTGAACTCATCAAAGTTCAAGCTATCTGATCTGGATAAACTGTTCAACTTGTCTATCAACAACTTGAGGACCAGTTAGCTCAGATTAGATAGTTAGGGTTTTCGGTATAGTAAGACAGTGTAGAGACAGTGTAGCCAAAAGATCTATGAAGACAGTCCTTGAGGACCGATAGAGGTATTTGGGTGGAGAATCTAGAAATTTAAGAATAGGGACTCCTTTTCCCTGGTCCTCCGCTTTCCTCTTTACTTGAAATAGAAATAAACCTAAAGTTACTGGTTTTACAAATAGTCCGATAGCCTTTAACCTTACACGTTGCTTCTCGGCATACACACGCCTGACAGCCTAGTCTCTGTGTAATATACCAAACTATGAAACATCAAATCTACAAGCCCTTCCATCGATATTATCAACTTATTTTTTTGACACCATAAGTAAATTGTTGAACATTTTGAGGGCCCCAGTTTTGGTACCTATACAATAGGGATCAAACAACCTATAGTGATTAAATCATTAAGGGTGCTATGAGGGAATGGATTAATAATTATAAAGATCTCTGTATTTGCCAGCTTTTATAATTATGAATTAATGAAATTTTATAATTCCATTAAAGAAGGCAAGTGGTTTTTGAAAACTAGTGTACTGCCAGTAACTAGGTAGCCAAAATACCAAGATTTTCTAATGCAATAAAAGAATGTAAATTGCTTTAAAAAGAAAGCTTAATTGTTTTCTTGATCGTGAATCAATCCAGGTATAATTATAAATAGTGCATTTTATTTAGCCTTTAAAGAATTAAAAAATACATAGTAGTTGACTCTAAATGTAGAGGCTAATTTTAAATTTAATATCAGTTATTCTCTAGCCCACCAGTTTTAAAATTATGTTCTAGGAATCCCTGAAGGTCCCCAAGACCATTGCAGGGAATCTAGATTGTCAAATTTCTTTTTTATAACAATTCTAAAACATTTTGATTTCTAATACAACAAGCATTTATAAATTTAATGCTTATAAGCACAATGATTTCCACATTTGCATCTCTTCTTCATTCTTTGTAAGTCATAATCAACTTTTGCTGGTAAATATTCCTATGGGGTACTACTATGTTTTATCCAAAAATCTCCTTTCATTCACTTTTAATTCATTATCATTTCTAGTTATTTAACTAACAATAATCAATAAAATGGTCAAACATTTATTAAGCACCTATTATGTGTTGAGCACTGTAAGCACCAAGGATATAAATAAGAAAAAGTAAAAACTATCTCACCCTCAAATAATTCACAATCTATTGGAGAAATACAGCATACTAAAGGAAAATGAAAAGGTGAGTGAGGAAGATTAGACCTCTCATACTACAAAGAAAAGAATAAACAAATATAGACAATTTCATCTCACTGTGTTTGCAACTCTGTGAATCTATATTTCTGTAGCTGTGTTATCTGCACCAGATTCCTATTTAAAAGAGAGAGAGTATTTTCTTGGGGAAAAGAATAATTTTATTCTCTCTCTCTCTCTCTCTCTCTCTCTCTCTCTCTCTCTCTCTGACACACAAACACACACACATGCACACTCATATGTTTCTACTTCATTATTGTTGTGTCTGTTTTATGTGATTGTCTTCATTGCAAGGAAAGACATCCTCTACTTCCCTCAGTTAATTCTCCCTCTGAAGCTCTGCCTGATTTCACCTCCACAGATCAAGATGCCAGATGGTTTCTCCACAATCTTATGCTTTCCAGATTCCTTTTTTGTATTGTCTCCCCCCATTTGAGTATAAGCTATCAGAGAGCTTTTTTTTTTATTTGACTCTTATGCTTAACCTAATACCTTCCATATAGTAGGCACTTAATAAATGTTTGTGGAGTTGAATTAAAATTCTAAACCACTTTAAATTTCCTTTCTCCACCTCCATGACAATGGAAGACTTCATAAATTACAACATGAAAAAATTTAGACCAAATTTCTTGATAAAGAATTTGGGTCTCAAGGGAGCAATCAATTCATATTAATCTGAAGAAAACAACAACTATAACAAAAGGCTCCTTTCATATTCTCTTTTTTATTCAATGATTAGTAGTGATAAGATGTGACCACTATCCACCCATTCAAGTGGAAATAATAGAAAGCATCATCTTAAATTATGCTATTGTTGGCCAGCAGCAAGCAAAATGTCACTGACTCAACTAGATCGCATGACACCAACCTAAAACAGAAAAGAGTTGAGAAATTGTAACCCTTGAAGAGCAAAGAAAATTAATTCTGTATTTGGATGTTTTGTGAACACAGAAAAATAAAATCTATAACAAAAGAGAAAAAGTCAAAACGATAAAATCTAATTGTGAAAAATACACTTGAAATGATGTGACAGCCTTATTGTTTTAAAAAATAATAAAGTAAAAGATAGATTAAGAGAAGGGAGAGATATTTTAAATGCAGGATGTTCCAAAAGTCTTAGTGTAGTTTGAACCTTTATGAAGGAAGGAAGTAGGGAAGGAAGGAGACAAGAAAGGAAGGAAGCAAGGAAGGAAAGAAGGAAGATCATTCTTCACTTTATTTCCTCTCAGAATTCTCTAGTATAAACAATAAGTGTTCTCTTACAACATGACAGACATGGAAATATAATGTATGATAACATATGTATGACCTATATTATATCACTTGCATTTGGGGGGAGAAGGGAGGGAGAAAACATGGATTGTAAAATTTCAGAAAATGATTATAAAATATAGTATCATCATATCTGGAATAATAATAAGGAAGGAAGTAAGGAAAGAAGGGAGAGGAAACATATATTTATTTAGTAGTTACCATATGGCACAGTACATACATAGAACACTAAGATTGGACTTAGGAAAGCTAATCTTCCCAAGTTCAAATCTGACCTAAGACACTATTTGGGTGTATAACTCTGGGCAAGTCATTTAACCTTGTTTGCATCAGTTTCCTCATCTGTAAATTGAGCTGGAGAAGGCAATGACAAACTACTCCTGTGTCTTTGCCAAGAAAATCTAATATGAGAGTCATGAAGATCTGATCATGGAGTGAGTAAGAACTGAATATGTGCCAAGCATTAAACTTAGCACTTTACACATATTATCTTATTAAATCCTCACAACATCCCTGGAAGGTGGAATCATCATCATAATCATCCAAAATTTACATCTGGAGACATTGAGGTAGACAGAGGTGAACTGATATACCTAGAATCACATCTAAGGCCAGATTTAAAGCTTAAAAAGCTTAAAATTGCAATAAGACTTTTGGGATATCCTGCAAAGCCAGAAGAGCTACTTGAAACTATATATCATTCTGAAAATCACATGAAACATTTCAACTATTTTAGAAAATATAGTATTATATATTGATGTATAAAAATCTCAAAAACAAATTAAGTGATTTACATAATATAGCCTTTATTACCAATATAGCCTTGCTAACATTTTCATTAAATAGTCCAAATTATTGCGTTTGTAAAACATGGTTTTAATTTTTTCAATCGGGTAAACATTTCTCCTGTGACACTTCTTGTAGACTGTCCTTGAAAGTTTTCAATTTATTTTTTCCATAAAAAAATAAATTCCAACCTCTTTATTTCTTTATAGCATTCATTTTATGGGATGGATACACAGTATATGAAATGTATCATAATTATACATTTGTAATTAACTCTAGAACACTAGAGCAACAAAAGAGAAAAATAACACTAAAAATTTAAAATACTATTAAAATAAGTAGGGAATCAATTAGGAAATGGCTCTGGATTAGACACTAAAGGCCTCAGTATGCTTACATTCTGAGTAACTGGGTAATATTTTGAAACTATACTTTCTTGTCATCTCTTATGAGACATTTCCCTGATCTGAATCTTATACTTAAAGTTGTTCCCTTAAGACAGTTCCAGGTTGCTTGTGACCTCTGAGTCATTTCAATGGGAGATTGTATGCTGTAAGTCACCTTCAAATTGAAAGCTATTGAAAACTGTCACTCTAAGATGAGAGATCAGGAATTTTTGTGAAATTAGTTGTGTCAAAAAGGTACAAAAATAAAAATGACAGGGACACTAATAACAATAATAATAATAGTGATATCCTGTGCCACACCTTATGTTGGTAGCAATTTGATGGAGTTGCAAAAGAGAAAGGACTAGAATGAATCTGATTCTAAAAGGATAGGTGGAACAGGGAGGAATGATAGGTAGTTGTTAATGGGGCTATTGACAACATGTATGAGAGAAATCCTAAAATCTAACACAGATCTTGCATGGAACAAAGGGCTAATCTTAGAGTCAGCAAGAATTGAGTTTTAGTTCTGTCTTGGACAGATATGGATGAAGTCATCATGAGCAAGATTCTGGAGGCAAGTCTGTTAGATAACAAATTACAAATGAGTTGTCAGTTTACATCCAAGGTGAGAATTTCACAGCATTAGTTACCTATTCCAATGAAAGTACAGATAAAAAAGAACTATTCCTTCATGTAAAGAATTCTTTGGGATTTTTTCTATAATTTGGTGCAATCATTGAGAGTGACAATGGCTGAAATATCCATCAATCTGCAACCAACCTGGTGGTGAACTTCTCCAGAGCTCAGTAAATTCCCAGACAAACTGATAAGACTTTTCCAGTGCTTTGATCTCACAATCATTTTAAAGTTAACCAACTTACACTCTCTTTAAAACTTTTCTTTCCAAAGAAGGTAGAAACTATTATTTAGAATCTTGAATAATACCTACCAGATTTCAAAGGCAATCTGTAGAAGGAAATTCAATAATGCTGGTTACTCAAAGACCTAGCATCAGTTTCATGCCTTAGTTAGGCACTGGTAAAAGTGTCTTAAATCAGAGGACTGTTCCTCAATAATGAATTACTGTATTTGGAAATAAACTGGTTTAACAAATTATCATCATATTCAATTGGTAAATGTTTTATTCTTTCTTCCCAAGACATTCTTTAGATGTTACATGACTTTACTTATAGTATAGAATTTAATGAGCTATCTCAGGTTGCATTAACATAAAATCCTAAGAGGATAGTTATCTCCATTAGTATTTATTTTCCCACTATCAGAAGTAAACTGCAGAGTGCCTGTCAAATCTGGATTTAGTGTAAGTTGAGGTGTTAAATAATAGCTTCATTTGCCTTCTTTAGAAAAGTTTAGAGGAGAGTTTAAATTCATCATCTGTAAAATGAGGCAAGCATTAACAACCTCCCAGGGCTGTTGTGAGAATTAATGATGAAAAATCACTGCAAAGTATGTTGTTAGGGACGAAAGAATATAAAGCTGTTAGGAGGATATTGATGCAAGTAACCAAGGATGAAAATTAGAAGGGAACACCTGATCTTCACAAAGAGGGTCAGGTGGAGAATTCAGCCTATCCAATATAGAAATAATTCACCTTTGTCCTTCAGGATTTTTTTATTGAACCTTGGAGTGTCAGAGCATTAAATTGAGATCTAGCAGGAGTAAGAGAACAGTCTTATCCAGAAAAAAATGGGTTAAAAAAAGGAACTTCTCAGAGTCCAGGCAGTAATAATTTGGTAGTCATGGAGCTCACACTGCAGATGGTTATTAAAAGTTGCGCCATCCCACATACCCACAGAAGCATAGCAATACACAATGTATTTAGGATGGCTAGAAAGCCAATGGGAGAGAAAGAAATTACATTGATTTAGCAGATGTGTACTTGGGTCTGAAAATACCCAAAAGGAAATGAGACTTATTTAATCTAAATTAAGAACTATCAACAGAGGGATGAAATGCATTTTAGAAGTGATCTGGCTCAACTAATTAAAATTGATTAGATTGCAATTAATGCAGTGGTATAGGAGGGGCAGGGGAACATTGGGGGCATTCTGTTCACAAATTCCATCAACCTTTTAGGACATTAGCAAGACAGAGGTAGAGGTCTTGTACTTACAGAGCAGTCACTGAAGAGGCAATCAAATAACCTTTTTTATGTAAGAGATTGGTTAAAGAGCAGGAATCAAATAAGTCTAACATGTCATTTTCTCATGAGCACGAATTGATGAGACATGTTCAGGTCAAAAGAAATACATGTCACTGTACAGCTGTGGGAGAAAACTGACATTTTTTAGGCTCTGCTTCAAGATTTAAAGTGACATAGTTTTATTTTCTACAGGGACAGCTGCTTACAATTCCCAAATGAAAACTAGCCCCAGCTGTCAAGTCTTAAATGAGGATTCAAATATATAATAGCCATAGACTACTAAGTACTTCTGGCTAACCAGTAATCAAATTACTAGAGAGCTAAAACTTCATTTATATTGCCAATGACACATTCTCTCTGTTTTTTAACATGGTGCCAATGATTTAATTTTACATTAATGGTGTAATTTTCAGTGTGTCACAAATCTGGTTGTCAATCAGAATATCTTATCCCTGCAATGAGCCACAAGATTTGAAAATTCTATATGGGAAATGTGTTAAAGGGCTCACTATATTAGAGTAAACATAATAATCTGTGATTATTGGAAGAGGCTTGAGTCACAGTGAGCAGAGATGAGTGATGGTTAGAGACCTCATTCAATTATGAGAGCACAAAGAACCATGTATATTGTTTTCTAGCAATAATAATAATAAACCCCCGAACTTAAATTGGGTCATTTTTTTAATATTGAGAACTAAAGTCACTGAAAGAAAAAAAAAAGAAATAGTAAAAACACTAGGACATAATGTTTCAACATTTGCCAAATGTTTGACTGATATATTTCATTTCTTCCTAACAACTTCCCTATAAGGTAGGGATCAATACTCCTATTTTATATGTGAGGAAACAGTTTCAAAGGCTCTGACCAAGTGATATTCACTTGGTGTGTAAAGGAGGACCATAATCTTACAGTCTTTTATTTGAAACTATCCAATAAATTGATGGATGAATAAATGGAAAAACTAGGTTCCCTTTTAGTGGACTACTACCAGAATGTGGCGTGTTCCTGTAGCATGAAGACTTGTCAAGCCCTTTTCAGGACTGATTTCTTCCTTTCATGTTCATCTGCCCCCCAGCTTTCACCTTTGACTCCAGGAAGCTGTGTAATGTACAGTGGCTACACCACAAGAAACCAACTCCATTCTTTAGGCATATTAAGGGTAACCAGGTTGAGGATAACCAAAAGAACTCAGATTCTTCAATGAGTTTGGGGTGTGTCAACCCCTGGCATGTGAAAACTTCCCCCAGTTTAATGGGTAGATGAGAACGATTTGTTCCAACAGCTATAAAAGTGGCCAAAGTGGACAGTGAGGAACATTTAAACCTTGGTTAGACATTGAAGAAACCAATGTCATCTACAGCATCCTGAGCCAACACCAGCCATCCTGACTTTCGTCTTGCCAAGTTTTAGACTTCAATGAATGAGTCTGATAATTCTGTGCAATGCTTTCCCACTGAAATTCAACTCATGCACAAGTCAAAAGATATCACCCAATGATGTAATTTTGTCCTCTTTGATGATGAAGGACAATAACCAACCAACCAAGTAGGGTTTGAAATGAGGCTACCTATGTGGACCATGGCAGGGAAAGCAAATTAAATAAACACTTATTAACTGCCCATTAGGTATAAATAACAATATTAATTTCTGGGGATTTAGAGACAAAACAATAGAGTCCCAGACCTCAAAAGATCTGAGAAGTAGCTTTCAGACTGATCTCACATGTGATCTTCTCTAGCTTCTTTTGTTAAGCTTTTCAAATCAATTTCAGCAGTCACTGGTTTCAAATTTGTTGGAAGTGGAAGGATGAGACAAAAGCTCCATCATACATTGAGGGGGAAAAAGGCCCCTTGAGAATTAACTCTGCCTGAAGTGGTGTTAAGTGTGGGGAAGACACAGGGTAAGGGAAAATATGCCTTAAGATTAAAAGTAAATCCAGTTGATATTCAGCAGTGTAAAAATGGAGATACTAGATGTAAAAATAAAGGTTCCCCTCCACTGATTGAGGTGGTGTATCAGTGAAGTAGGGAGAGAGCTTCTGGAACACGGTCAGTATGAGAGGGAGAGAGCATAAGCTTGTGAGGATCTAGCTACTATCTTTCTCTCTCTACCCTGTGAGATAATTGTGGGTTGCAGCACTGGGTTCCTTGAGGAAATGACTGGAGGAGAATTGAAGTCAGGCTTTCCCCTGACAACCAAATCTGAGGATGTCCTCAGTACCTCTCCCACAGGGAGGATCTAAAGGCAAACCCCAGCAGGGGCTCAGCCTCAGAGGGGGTTGGCTCAGAAGACCCCCCATTATTCTTGACTGATGAACCTCAACATACTATACTTAGAGGCTTTGCAAACCTGACTGCTTGTAATATTTAATAAAGGATTCTTTAGGTAATTGGATAGTGAAAAGTGGGGTAAGGTTACCCTAAAGTTTCCTATTTTAGTCCTTAACATGGGGATACCCCAGGTTTCTCAGACCTGTCCCTAGCTAAATAATCCCACAACTATTCTTTATAATTATCTAACTGGCCTAAGATTTAACAGCAAGACAGGTGCTAAGATACAGAGGTAAGGAGACAGGGAGGGCAAGAAAGCTGAGGCCCCCCTCCAGGAGTTCACAGCCCCCTTTGGGGGTTTGAGGTATCTTCTCAATTAAGAGATGTTTGATGAAGTCTGATTGAGGAATGATCTCTAGGAAACTGAATGCTGACACAGGATAGTCTCAGGTAGCTTTCTATCAAGTACTCAGCCCCAGAACAGGTCTTGTCTGGTCCAGGACAGATCAGAAGCCCAGAATTCTCTGTAACCCTTCCCCAGGTCAGTTTCTTTCCCAGATACCTTTGCTCTCCAGCCAATGTTCTCCTTCCCTCAGCCCTGATGCCAAAGTTCCAAATCTTGCCCTGCCCCCATCCATACATCAGCCATATAGATTGGATCATGTGGGAACAAAGGATGGTTTACTATACAAAATGTATACTGAGGTAGAACCATGAACGTTCCAGTTTCTTTTAAAGATCAGCTCAAAATGTCACAAATACAAGACCTTTTATCATCCCCTGCAGTTGCTATTATCTTCTCTCCAATAATTACTTTAAATTTATTTGTTCCATGATTTACATTTCTTTTAATATACTTATATACATGCTGAGGAAGGGATTGTTTTATTTTTCTTTTTGAATCATCAACATTTAGCACAGGACCTGGAACATAAAAGGCACTTCACACATGTTCATTGATTGAATTGATTTTCTATAAGATATCCATGAGATGAGAATCCCAATTTGAATCATTTAGCAGCAAATGCCTTCTAAACAGGTGACTACACTAAACATGTAGTTTAAATTTTAAAAATCAGACAACACATAATATTTATTAGAGAGGGCTTCTTCCGGTCAAGATGGCAGCTTAGAGAGAGCTAAAGTTCAGATCTCTGGAAACCCTTCCTAACCGATCTCAAACTGTATGCTCCTAGGACACCGAAATTCAAAACGAACAACAAGATAGATCCCGGGAACCCTCCTCCTCGACATGGGTCAAAAGGTATGGCCCCCCAAAAGCCAGAACCCAAGATCACTTGGATCTAAGGGGTAGGCAGAAGGAAGTTCCCAGGACCCATCCCCCCCAACACAAAGCTCTGAGTCCAAGGCAGCAGAGGAAACCTAAGTGCCAGCAAAAGGATCTCAAGGCCAGCTATTCAGAAGGCCACATTCTGAAAACAAACTGAGCCAGTCGCAGGGGCACCCAGACAGCAGAGAAACAGAGAGAGACAGAGGGGAGCCTGTAGCCCCCTGGCTGGATCCTTCCATCCAAGTCTCAGGGAAGGCCCCTGCTTTAAGACACACTCAGTCCAACCCAGCTGAAGTTAATCCTATCAGGAGCCCTCGGAGCTCCTGGAAGCCTCGGCCCCTACCCCCTCAGAGTGCAGACCTCTCTGGCCCACAAAGGCTCTGAGATACCTCTCTGACAGTGCAAAGCCAGGCTCAGAGTGAGGAAGTAGGCAATGAAGAAACATCGTGAGGGAACTGAGAGCAGTAACACCCGCGAACGGACAATTTGCCTGAGGCTAAAGCCTCTGAACACCAGACAGAGATAAGAAAAGCTAGACATCCCTACTCAGATAGAGATGGCAAACTCCACAAAAAGCACAAAAGCCCCAAAATTCCAAGAAAAACAAGAAGAAGGGGGCGACTTTGGACACATTTTATGGAGCAAAAATACAAAATACAGAGGAGATAGAAGAGGAAACACAAGCAAATGCTCTGAAACCTTCCAAAGGAAACAGAAACTCTCCAAAAACCCATGAAGAATTTGAATCAGAAATGATCAAAAAGATGGAAGCCTTCTGGGAGGAAAAGTGGGAAATAATGCAAAAGAAATTCATGCATCTACAAAACCAGTTTGACCAAACTGAAAAGGAAAATCAGGCTTTAAAGGTCAGAATCAGCCAACTGGAAGACAACTTGCATGTAAAAGAGCAAGAATTAATAAAGCAAAGCCAAAAGACCAAGAAATTAGAAGAGAACTTAAAATATCTCACCAACATGGTCATAGACTTGGAAAATAGAGGGAGAAGAGACAATTTAAGAATAATTGGACTACCAGAAAAGCCAGAAATAAACTGCAAACTTGACATCGTAATACAAGATATAATCAAAGAAAATTGCCCTGAGATTCTAGAACAAGGGGGCAATAAAGGCACTGAACTCTTTCACCTTCTACACTAAACCCCCAAAAGACAACTCCCAGGAATGTAATTGCCAAATTCCAAAGCTTTCAAGCAAAAGAAAAAATCTTACAAGAAGCCAGAAAAAGACAATTTAGATATAAAGGAATGCCAATCAGGGTCACAAAAGACCTTACAAGTGCCACTCTGAATGACCATAAGGCATGGAACATGATTTTCAGAAAGGCAAGAGAGCTGGGCCTTCAACCAAGAATCAGCTACCCATCAAAACTGACTATATACTTCCAAGGGAAAGTATGGGCATTCAACAAAATAGAAGATTTCCAAGTTTTTGCAAAGAAAAGACAAGAGCTCTGTGGAAAGTTCGATATCGAAAAACAAAGAGCATGGAATACCTGAAAAAGTAAATATGAAGGAAAGGGAAAAGGAGAAAAATGTTATCTTTTTCTTTTATTCAAACTCTCTTCTAAAAGGACTATATTTATATCAATCTATGTATATTAATATGTGGGGAAAATGTAATGTGTAAACAGGGGGAAAAGAAAGACCAAATAGAATAATCTTTCTCACACAAAAATTCACACGGGAAGGGGAGGGGAAGAAAACTCCTATAAGAAGGAGAGGAAGAGAGTTTTTACTTAAACCTTATTCTCAGGGAAATCAACTCTGAGAGGGAAGAACATCCAGATCCATTGGGATCTTCAATTCTATCTTACCCAACAAGGGTAGGGAGAAGGGAAAACCAAGGGGGTTAGGGGGAGAGGGAATATAAAAAAGGGAGGGAAGAAGAGGGGGGTGGGGGAGGGAGCATTAAAAAGGGAGGGGCTAGAAAGGGAAATATATCAAGGGAGGGGACAAGGTGGACTGATTTAAAATAAATCACTGGATTAAAAAGTTAGAGCTGAAGAAGGAAGGTTAGAATTAGGGAAGGATATCAAAATGCCAGGGAGTCCACAAGTGACAAATATAAGTTTGAACGTGAATGGGATGAACTCACCCATAAAACATAGACGACTAGCAGAATGGATTAGAATCCAAAACCCTACCATATATTGTCTTCAAGAAACACACATGAGGCGGGTAGATACCCAAAAGGTCAGAATTAAAGGATGGAGTAAGACCTTCTGGGCCTCAACTGACAGAAAGAAGGCAGGAGTTGCAATCATGATGTCTAATAAAGCCAAAGCAAAAATAGACCTGATTAAAAGGGATAGGGGAGGTAATTATATTCTGTTAAAAGGGACTTTAGATAATGAAGAAATATCACTAATCAACATATATGCACCAAATAATATAGCACCCAAATTTCTAATGGAGAAACTAGGAGAATTGAAGGAAGAAATAGACAGTAAAACCATATTAGTGGGAGACTTGAACCAACCATTATCAAATTTAGATAAATCACATCAAAAAATAAATAAGAAAGAGGTAAAAGAAGTGAATGAAATCTTAGAAAAATTAGAATTAATAGACATATGGAGAAAAATAAATAGGGACAAAAAGGAATACACCTTCTTCTCAGCACCACATGGCACATTCACAAAGATTGACCATACACTAGGTCACAGAAACATGGCATACAAATGCAGAAAAGCAGAAATAATGAATGCAGCCTTTTCAGATCACAAGGCAATAAAAATTAGGATCAGTAGTGGTATGTGGAAAACCAAATCAAAAACTAATTGGAAATTAAACAATAGGATACTCCAAAATCATTTTGTTAGAAAAGAAATCATAGAAACAATTAATAATTTCACAGAGGAAAATGACAATGGCAAGACATTCTTTCAAACCTTTTGGGATGTAGCCAAAGCAGTAATCAGAGGTAAATTCATATCCCTGAGTGCATATATTAACAAACTAGGGAGAACAGAGATCAATCAATTGGAAATGCAAATAAAAAAAACTCGAAAGCAATCAAATTAAAACCCCCCAGCAGAAAACCAAACTAGAAATCCTAAAAATTAAGGGAGAAATTAATATAATCAAAAGTGATAGAACTATTGATTTAATAAATAAGACAAGAAGCTGGAACTTTGAAAAAACAAACAAAATAGACAAAGTACTGGTCAATCTAATTAAAAAATGGAAAGAAGAAAAGCAAATTCACAGTATCAAAGATAAAGGGGAACATCACCTCCAATGAAGAGGAAATTAAGGCAATCATTAAAAATTACTTTGCCCAATTATATGGCAATAAATACACCAAGTTAGGTGATATGGATGAATATATACAAAAATACAAACTGCCTAGACTAACAGAAGAGGAAATAGAATTCTTAAATAATCCCATATCAGAAAATGAAATCCAACAAGCCATCAAAGAACTTCCTAAGAAAAAATCCCCAGGGCCTGATGGATTCACCAGTGAATTCTATCAAACATTCAGAGAACAGTTAATCCCAATACTATACAAACTATTTGACATAATAAGCAAAGAGGGAGTTCTACCAAACTCCTTTTATGACACAAACATGGTACTGATTCCAAAATCAGGCAGGTCAAAAACAGAGAAAGAAAATTATAAACCAATCTCCCTAATAAATATAGATTCAAAAATCTTAAATAGGACACTAGCAAAAAGACTCCAGCAAGTGATCAGAAGGGTCATCCACCATGATCAAGTAGGATTTATACCAGGGATGCAGGGCTGCTTCAATATTAGAAAAACCATCCACATAATTGACCACATCAACAAGCAAACCAACAAGAACCACATGATTATCTCAATAGACGCAGAAAAAGCCTTTGATAAAATACAACACCCATTCCTATTAAAAACACTAGAAAGCACAGGAATAGAAGGGTTGTTCCTAAAAATAATAAACAGTATATATCTAAAACCATCAGCTAATATCATCTGCAATGGGGATAAACTAGATGCATTCCCAATAAGAGCTGGAGTGAAACAAGGATGCCCATTATCACCTCTACTATTTGACTTTGTACTAGAAACACTAGCACTAGAAATTAGAGAAGAAAAAAGAAAATTGAAGGCATCAAAATAGGCAAGGAGGAGACCAAGTTATCGCTCTTTGCAGATGACATGATGGTCTACTTAAAGAATCCTAGAGATTCAACCAAAAAGCTAATTGAAATAATCAACAACTTTAGCAAAGTTGCAGGATACAAAATAAACCCACATAAGTCATCAGCATTTCTATACATCTCCAACACAGTTAAGCAGAAAAAACTAGAAAGAGAAATCCCATCCAAAATCACCTTAGACAAAATAAAATACCTAGGAATCTATCTCCTGAGACAAACACAGGAACTATATGAACACAACTACAAAACACTTTCCACACAACTGAAACTAGACTTGAGCAATTGGAAAAACATTAACTGCTCATGGGTAGGACGAGCCAATATAATAAAAATGAACATCCTATCCAAACTTATCTATCTATTTAGTGCCATACCCATTGAACTCCCAAAAAATGTCTTTACTGATTTAGAAAAAAAATAATAAAATTCATTTGGAATAACAAAGGATCAAGGATATCCAGGGAAATAATGAAAAAAAAACACAAATGATGGGGGCATTGAAGTCCCAGACCTCAAACTATATTACAAAGCAGCAGTCATCAAAACAATTTGGTACTGGCTAAGAGAAAGAAAGGAGGATCAGTGCAACAGAGTGGGGGCAAGCGACATCAGCAAGACAGTATATGATAAACCCAAAGGTCCCAGCTTTTGGGACAAAAATCCACTATTTGATAAAAACTGCTGGAAAAATTGGAAGACAGTGTGGGAGAGATTAGGAATTGATCAACACCTCACATGCTACACCAAGATAAATTCAAAATGGGTGAATGACTTAAACATAAAGAAAGAAACCATAAGTAAATTGGGTAAACACAGAATAGTATACATGTCAGACCTTTGGGAGGGGAAAGACTTTAAAACCAAGCAATACATAGAAAGAATCACAAAATGTAAAATAAATAATTTCAACTACATCAAATTAAAAAGCTTTTGTACAAACAAAACCAATGTAACTAAAATCAGAAGGGAAATAACAAATTGGGGAAAAATCTTCATAGAAACCTCTGACAAAGGTTTAATTACCCAAATTTATAGAGCTAAATCAATTGCACAAAAAATCTAGCCATTCTCCAAATGATAAATGGGTAAGGGACATGGATAGGCAGTTTTCAGATAAAGAAATCAAAACTATTTATAAGAACATGAAGAAGTGTTCTAAATCTCTTATAATCAGAGAGATGCAAATCAAAACAACTCTGAGGTATGACCTCACACCTAGCAGATTGGCTAGCAGAGGAAAGAAGTGAATGCTGGAGGGGGTGTGGTAAAGTAGGGACATTAATTCATTGCTGGTGGAGTTGTGAACTGATCCAACCATTCTGAAGGGCAATTTGGAACTATGCCCAAAGAGCGATAAAAGAATGTCTACCCTTTGATCCAGCCATAGTACTGCTGGGTTTGTACCCCAAAGAGATAATAAGGAAAAAGACTTGTACAAGAATATTCATAGCTGCAGTCTTTGTGGTGGCCAAAAATTGGAAAACGAGGGGATGCCCATCAATTGGGGAATGGCTGAACAAATTGTGGTATATGCTGGTGATGGAATACTATTGTGCTAAAAGGAATAATAAAGTGGAGGAATTCCATGGCGACTGGAATGACCTCCTGGAAGTGATGCAGAGTGAGAGGAGCAGAACCAGGAGAACATTGTACACAGAGACTAATACACTGTGGTATAATAGAATATAATGGACTTCTCCATTAGTGGCAGTGTAATGTCCCTGAACAATCTGCAGGGATTTGGTAGAAAAACACTATCCATAAGCAGAGGACAAACTGTGGTTGTAGAAACACTGAGGAAAAGCAACTGCCTGAATACAGTGGTTGAGGGGACAGGTCAGAGGAGAGACTCTGAACTAACACTCTAATGCAAATACTAACAACATGGCAATGGGTTCGAATCAAGAACACATGTGATACACAGTGGAATCACATGTCGGCTATGGGGGGGAAGAAAATGATCTTTGTCTTTAATGAATAATGCTTGGAAATGATCAAATAAACTATTATTTAAAGAAAAAATATTTATTAGAGGCAACTAGGCAGCACAGTGAATAGAACATTGGATCTGAAGTCAAGAAGATCTTGAGTTGAAATCCTTCTTTAGATACATATTAGCTCTGTGACCCTTGGCAAGTCAGTTAAATCTCTCTTGTCTCAGTTTCCTCATTTGTAAAATGAGTATAATTTTCATATCTATTTCTAGAGATATTGTGAGGATCAAATGAAGTAATTTTAAAATCTCTAGCAGAGTTTCCAGCACACTGAAAGCACTATGTAAATGTTAGTTAATATCATTATTATTGTTGTTTTGGAGGAGATTAAATGAATTAAAATTTGTAAAGCCAATTGCAAATATTAAAGCTCTATATAAATGCTAGATTTTATTATTATTTATTCTTATAAATTCTCCTTGTGAAATTTTCCTCAAGCCGTTAGCTACAATCTCATATATATAGAATGTTCCAAAAAACTTAGTATATTACTAACCTTTAATGGCCTGAGGTTTCACTATTAGGACATTCAGTGTATGTATATATAAATATATATATATATAAAATACAATATATTAGTATATATTTATTCAAAAGTTCCTTAAAGTTTCAAGCTGGCCAATCAAATGATTGGAAATATAGATAAAAGATTAACAGATTATTAAATTGTAGTATATGACATATTAGTAAATATTACTATAGGGATTGAAAGGGTTAAAACAGAATAACTATGAATAAGAATGGGCAGTTATTTATCAAATAGGGGCCAATATTATATTAGTATTTAATCCAATGATTTCCTCTTCTATTTTATATTAGGCATGATACAAAAGGATTTTTTTTATATCCTTTGTCTATTTTGAGTTAATCAATGAAGAAATAAAAGTATCCCTACTTAACACTTATAAGTCACTAAGTAAGGACTCTCTCTCAGTTGGTGCTTTGGTGGGACACTCTCTTCCGTGTAAGCTCTGGTAAATACCATTGGCTGTCTTGGCCTTGGGCATGCTCAAGTTTCTCAGAGTTTTTTCAGCATCTCCTGGCTCTTTGGATTTCTACCTTCCTGATTAGGACCTTGGATTCTGGTGAGATTTGCTTTCAGATTCGCATTAGTGGTCTGGAGGCACTAGGATTAGGATTTAGGGTATTTTTAGCTAGGTGATTTTTTTCTACCTCTTTCCTATATTGCCCACTTTAATATCTCTACCTTGTTGTAAATAAAGCTAACAGTCATTTGGACTTAAGAAGTTAATTATTTTTTTTATAAATGGTGACCACAACAGTAATTTTTTAAAAAGTCTTATATTTGTCAAACCCATTTTAGTTATTATAGATCCAAATCTAATAGCTTTTTTTGATGGGTTAGTCACTCCCCAATGATGAGAAATCAGTAGATATGCTAACCCTTTGAAGTTCTGATGAGTAAGAATTTGTCAATCCTTCACTCAATATTAGTTGTGAACTAGAATTGAATATTTTGTAGTATGATCTTAGTTGTTTTGCAACTCCCCTCAACCCCCACCACCTCAAGACAGAAATAGATCAAATGAAGATATTTTCCCTGTGGGTGAGATCCACATCACTAACCATTATACTTAAAGGGAAAGTGCATTCATAAGGCATTACTAAAAGTCAAGTCATCTGCCATTGTCATAAATGCAAATGCTGAACACAACAAACATTGCTTTATATTGCTGTTT
Organism: Monodelphis domestica; assembly: GCF_027887165.1. Classification (NCBI taxonomy): domain Eukaryota; kingdom Metazoa; phylum Chordata; class Mammalia; order Didelphimorphia; family Didelphidae; genus Monodelphis; species Monodelphis domestica. The sequence continues at coordinate 243,926,333 of NC_077231.1, forward strand.
GACAGATTTGGCCACCCTATGTGGTCCGTTCAGCAGGGGGAAGCTGTGAGGCATGCACCGTTGGGTGGCTCAATGGGATGTCAGAAAGTTCCTGTCTATTTGAAAAAGTCCCCCAGAGTTGCCTGACTTCAAACATCTGTATTCTGAGTCATTGTGTGACTAGTGAGAACAACTTTCAGTCTACAGAAATATTACAAAACTCTTAAAATAAAAACTTATTTCTTGCCACCTACAGAACAGTTTTCATAGCAACAGCAATTCCATAATTTTTGAAAGTTACTTTTTTCTAAAACTCAAAGAATATAAGAACTGCAAAAGATCTAGAGATCTCATTCTCCCTCCATCATTCATTTTCCTCATTCAGGGAATTATTCAATACCATTTCAAAAAGTCATTCACCCATACTTTGCCAGATCAATTTCAGTAATGGGCAGGATCTTACTTCATTGGAAAAAATGCATAAAATTTAGACACAGCTCTAATCTTTTTCTCTTAATAAATTGAGGGAAAGTTAGAGGAAGAAATATATCAAATACTTAAGCCTACCTTTGAGATCAAAGGATAATATGTGTAATTTTTCTGTCATAAGATGATCCTTCCAATATCTGAATGTAGTTTATCTGTTCATACTTAATCTAATTCTTCTCTTTTTTCCCCAGGTCAAATATTATTCCTTTCTTATAGTATGATTTCAAGACCTCTTCGCATCTTCAGTCATTTCCCTCTGGCCAGTCCAAATTTTCAAAGGCTATCATCTTGTTGACATATTCAGAGGACAAATGCAATGGGTTGAAGTTTCCAAGCATTTGAAAGAGAAAAATTCAATCTTGCTCTCAGAAAAGGCTTCCCAACAAAAAGAACTATATCAAAACAGAATGAACTGCCCTTAATGGTAATGGATTTCTCCTTTAGATAGAAGCTTGAATAGTCACTTGTGCAATGCTTTTTAGGCAGAGCTCAGATTAAACAAAACAATAAGCATTTATTTAGCACCTGCTATGTGCCAGGCAATCATTTGAAAATACTTTGTCTTCATTTCAACCTCATAATAATCCCGGGGGTGGATGCAGTTATTAACACCATTTCCCAGTTGAGGAGATTCAGGCCAACAAGTTAAATGTCTTGCCCAAGACATGTAGATAGTAGGCATATGGGGTTGGAATTGAACATTCCCAGAATGATATATCCACTGTGATACCTCATTATCTACAGCTAAACTACATGACCACTATGGTCCCTTTCAAATCTACAATGTTTTGATTCTGTGATTTCACTCATGCCTACAATGTGAAGAGTGCTTTATAAACACATATATACATGCACACATACATGCCATTCCTATGTCAATAAGAAAACTAAGGCAACTTAATAACATTTATTTTATCAAAAGAATGATGAAATATAATTGCAGTGATAGATTTTTTATTCTAATTTAGATCTATGGAGTTGTTATCCATCAACTTTCATAAGTCTGATATGACCATATATTTTCTGTTCTGTGTCTTAATGTGCTCAAAATATATGATCTGGATGAGACTATACTAAGCTAACCATGTCCACTAAAGGGGGTAGGGAGAGAGGTAAAGAAGAAAATCAATTTAAATCAACATCTTTCTGATGTTTATTGAATGAAGTTTAGCAGCTTATGAATCTACGTAATGCTTTTAACCAGTTTGCTGGCAGGTTTTCTGAATCCTTTGTAAAATAATGTTAATTATTGGCTTTATGAAAATAAACTGATAGTCATATCAACTTAATTAAGTAACAATTAGTGGTACATGAAGTAGTAATGGCTAAAACATAATAAGACATTAAATTCTGAAATGAATACGAAAACATCAAATAAAAAGTGCTAAGTAGAAAAATTAATGTTCTATACTAATTGGCCCATAAAACCCATTGATCCTATGGCTTGTGGAGAAAAAGCAATCTACACCTTCCAGGTCTATCATAATTATCTCTTCTGGAATGTTTTTTTATTATTTTTAAACAAAAGAAAAGTATGCAATGGATAGTAATACATGGATTCATTGAATGTGTATAGTCTTGAATGGAGAAAGGAAAAAAAAGAATAGGTCTAGAAAAAACACTACAGTCAGGAAAATCAAAGAAATATTTTTCATTGAGCCAAAATGATAAACAAAATGTTTATCCACAGAAAGATAAACTAAATAACTGTGTTAAATTGGAGAATTGAAATCACAATTACAGATTTTTAGAGTAACATAATTTACCTTCTTTGCATTAAATGTTATTATAAATATTACTTAATCATTTATATTAGAAATCAACTGATTATTAAAGTCACAGACCAATTTTTTGCTTGAATTCAACCTTTTAAAATGTATAGATATAAAAAACAGCCAATAAAATATTTGGAATTTGAATTCTCTTCTATTTCTTCTACTTCTTTTTCCTTTTCTTCCTTGTTCTTTTTTCTCTTATATCCCCCTCATGTTCTTATTTTTTCTTATCTCTTTATCCCCATTATTCTTTATGTTTTTTTTCTCCTTAGAATATGTTACTTGAGGGCAAGGAAAGTCTTTTTCTGTTATACACATTCCCAGTGTTTAGGACAGTTCTCAATTCCAAACTAGACTCAGTCATGTATCAATTATTAAAACCTTACACCAATCATTTAACTTTGCTGAGCCTCAGTATCCTCATTTTTAAAAAAGCATGATATGCCTAACAGGGTTTTTGTGGGAACTAAGGGATATAATATTAGTAGTCTTTTGCAAACATAATTTTTTTCTTTAATGTGCTATTATTAACAGAGATGGCCTGAAAAGTGAAACAATTTATGCCTCAGATTTCTACTATGAATCCTTTGACTGCTGAGAAGGAAGCATTGATAGGATCAGACAGGATAATTATACATAGTTTTTCCTAGGAATGATAGTATCTCAAGATTTAGAGCTATAAGTAAAATTAGACATCATCTAGTCTTTACTAATTTATATATGAGGAAACTGAAACCTGGATGACTGAAATACTCATCTGAAATCATATGTGTTATTTGGGGGCAGAGTTGAATTTAGAGGCCAGATCTCCTGACTTTTAGCCCTATGCTATTTTCATTAAATTATGGGTAAAAAATGTCCCTCCAAAAAGATCAATTTCCTTCCCTTCAAATAGAGATCAAGCCTCATAAATAGTCCCAATTTGTAACATCTTGTAACCTAGAACTATATAACTAGATCTAATTAATATAATGTTAATTTATATTATATATATATATTAAAATAAATAGCTAATTTTATCTGATTATGGAATTACTTTGTCATATTTCTCTGGATTAGAAAATGAAAAGTGATAGGTTTGTTAATGCAATAGAGAGACCTATTACATTTTCTGATAAACAAAACTAAATTGGGTTAATATACTTAATTCTCTTGACAAAGAGACTGCTAAAATATCTCTGTGAAACCAGCAGAGACTAGTCATTCTCACACTCAATATAATAGCGCTGAGTCACTCAACTTCATCAACAATGACAAAATCCAAAACTGTGGTCCTACAGAGAGAATGAGGTCCTTTTTTTTGTTGTTGTCTTTGTGTTTGTTTTGTTTTTTATTTTATAACTAGATAGTCGTTTTCATGAGAAATTTTGTTATCCAACACAGAACAAGCACTTCTGTCCTTTACTGTTTTTAATCCCTTGATCTAGCATCTTAGATTCAGCAATGTGTATTGCTTCCAAGGCAGAAAACCAGTAAGGGCTAGGCAATGGAGGTTAAGTGACTTCTCAAAAGTCACAGTTAGGAAATGTCTGAGGTCAGATTTGAACCTAGGTCCTCCTATCTGTAGGTCTGTTTCTCAATCCACTGAGTCACCTCTGAGTTATTGTTGGACTGTAGAAATGATATTAAAAGGAATCAGGAATATTTTTGACTTTCTTGTCATATTGTCTTGAAAAAATGTGGAGATCAAAAATAAGAATAGAAGATGGGATTTCTTCTCATTTCACAGGATTGTGGTAAGGTCAATTAGGCAAGGTATGTAAAAAGTTTGTAAATTTTAGAGTGCTGTTGAAATGTAAACAGAGTATTATGAAGTCATTGAGAGGTAATCTAGTGGTAATAATGGAATTTCAAAAAATAATCAATAAATGAAGAAATAAAATGAACAAATAGATGGATACATAAAAGTTCACAATGATATAACACATCCACCTTTACAGAGAATTTAGGTCCTTAACACCATGGAAGTTAGTGTAATTATTTTCCCATTCAGTGGATGAGGAAACTGAGACTGGAACAGTTTAACTAACTTTTGTCTAAGTCTCTAAGAATAGTAGGTGTCAGAAAGAGTTTCAATCCATATTCTTCAAATCCTAGTCATGAATTCACCCCCTTGTGTACAATGTAGTCCACATAATAGCAGTGAATAGTTATCCATGCCAGAAATTACTTTAAACTGGACCTATACAAGGCATATTTTGAATTTTTCTTATGTTTTTGATTATTTTTCTATTCTTTTGATAATTGACACATACACCCCCATAACTGAACATTGCATTCTGAGCTAAACTTGATATTTTTTTTAAATACTTACTTCAGGGGGGATTGTATTTTAATTTAAAATCTAAGAATTTTTGAATTTTTTTTGTTTGAGATTGTATTTTTATAAAAATCCAAGAATTTTATTTAAGATTTTACTTTTATAAAAAAAAAATTCAAAGATTTTGATTCTGTTTGAGAAAAGATCTTCAAGAAAGAAGCTTGAAACTTTCATATCCAGAGAATGAACTGTTGCAGAAAGATGCCGAAAACCTACACTTCATCAAGAAGATCAAGAATGAACTTTGGATGTGATTGATTGGACTGAACTTTTGATTGAACATTTATTGTAACTGTACACATTTATGCCAAAAGGGACTGCCCCTAATTTGGCTTTCTGTCAATGCGCCTAGCAAAACATTGGTTTTGCTTTCTTTTCTTTTCTATTTCCTCTCTCACTATTCTAATTTCTCTTAGAAAATTGAATATTGTGTATATCTTTAGTTAGAAGTGAATTTAGAACTACAAAATGATTATGTTAAATGATCAATGGGGAGACTAGTCTCCCAATGATCATCAGGGGGGATTGTAAACCTTAAAATTCCTTAGACTTATAAATGTTGGAATTTTCACCATTGGGAAATTTCATACTTGGAAAATTTCTTACTGATAGTCTATTGGAATGTGAACCCCATTGGCATGGGAGGTTCCTCCTCCTCCCTTAAGATTACTTTAGGACAGAAACCTTTTGCTGAACAATGGAAAGGACTTTGACCTATGCTTAAGCATAGAACAGGAATTTCTTTGAGTCATGATTGATTTTAGAATTGATACAATGGAGATACTTGTAATCAATCTCCACCCTACTCAGTCCTAACAGGATTGAGGAAGGGCTGCAGCATAGATCAAAATTTAATTATTCCAATCTCTACCCTACTCAGGTTAACAGGATTTAGGAAGGGCTGTAGCAAAGGATCAAAGATTTAATTATTTGAAAATATGACCTTCAACAGACATGTGCAAAGCCAGAGACCTCTGGGCGGTCCTGGGTTAAGCTAGAGCCTCCATTGGTACAGGGAAATTGATGGACAGTGATTGCTAGATGTGAGAACTGAGGGGAGGGAACTTGGATGGTTTCCTTAAAGATAGAGGGGTCTGAAGACTCAGGGTGGTGGTTGAGGAGTTTGTCTGAGTGGTTGGAGTGTACTCTGAGAAGCTTGCTCTGAAGGAAGCTGAAGGTGGGGGCCTCTGAGACTGTTTCTCCATTTTGGTCACGTGAGTAATAGGGACTGATCTCTTTTTTTTGCCCCAGCTATCTAAGGGCTTGGGCCTTTTGGCCCAGCCTAAACAGAAGGGGTATTTAAGCCCTATTCCCTTCTCTCCCCTTTCTCTCTCCCCCTCTCTCTCTATCTCTAATTCCTTTCTTCCTCCTGTTTGTAATTAAACTCCATAAAAGGTTGTCTGCTGACTTGAGTTTTCATTTAGGAATTACATAGCTGAATTCCTTGGCGACCTTAAATTGATATATATCAGTCTTTTAAAGTGATTTCCTTGTCACAGGATCTAAGAACAAGGGCCCCATGCCCAAATTTCAGCCCTAACTCATTATGGCTTCATATTTTTGTCTTTGAAGATTTTTCCATCTTCAAGGAGTAATGCTTTGAAATCTTGCTACTCTTTGGAAGATTGTTAAAGTTTCATTAATTCTGTCTACTGGATATGAGGATATGAGAGAAAGGCTGACAGCAGAAATAATTTGTGGGGATAATGCAGAATAAACACCTCCTGTGAGAACATAACCTCCAACAAAACAAGTGTTTTAAACTTTCATTTGGACTTTTTTTCCTCTGATTACAATCTCTGTGAGGGAAAAGACTATTATATATACCTGTAGACAGGATCCACAGGGTCTTTCATTATTCACTTTACTTAATAAGGTGCTCAATCCATGTTTTAAATAAATCAGTGAATGCACTTCTTTTCAGAGATAAATAAATATAAAATAAAAATTATTATTGGTATATTTTTTTTATTTTAACCACATTCTTTATTTATACAAACCATTAAATTTCCCTCACCCAAATGAAGTGAGTGAAATGAGATTCTTCCATCATTTATCAAAAAACTTGTCCCTATAAGCCATTAATGAGTAAGTAGCAACAGGCTACATTCGTTGACCTCTCATACTCCAGTAGAGAGTGGGATCACTATCATAAATTTATAGAACAAAAAAAGGAAGACCAACTAGGGGGAGAAGTTGGCAAGAACCTCACTCCCAATCCTGAGGGTAGCTCTTTATAGAGGACAGGCTGTGGTTACTGTGGGACCACTTCTCTAGCTAAACACAGATTTTTCCCCCATGGGGATAAAGATTTTCTAGGAGCTCCCAAGCTTCAGAAATTAACACTTAATTTGAAGTACCTGGGAGTGAATGGAAAGGGAGCCTATAAAAGATGGTTTACTAGAATTATATTTATAAGCATCATTTGATTTCATTAAAAGTTACTCCATCAAGCTGTCTTTAAATGATGAAAGTCAGAACTATAGGACTGGAAGAAACTTTCCATTTCTTAAATTAAGCCAGATGGAAGATCACATATTAGCAAAGCACAATTTAGAGAGAAGGACTGTAGTTTCTGGAAGAAATAGATTTTGGAGTTGGTCATTTATTAAATAAAAAAGCTAAGAACCAAAAGGATGAATCTCCGAGGTTCACTACAAAACAAAAAGTAAAGGGATTATGTATACTTGAATCACATTTCCAAACTTTTCAGTAGGCATAGGAAGAGACTTCTGAGATGAAATGCCTACTTTAAAGCAGACCCAACCTTCCACTAATATAGTACAGTATAAAATTCAAAAGAGATACAAAGTGCTAAGTACAGTGTGGCAAAAAGGGATCAGTTCTCAAACTCAGCAAGAAACTAGGGAAAGAGTCAGAAAGAGAAGAGAGAAAACAAAAGAAGCAGAACCTTACTGAAAGTTACTGTCAGGAAATTAAATTTCATGTTTACCCGCAACTTTTAGACTGTGCCCCAAATTCTGAGTACTGCAATAATTCTTTCACAAACTATGAATGTTCAGAGTTCAAATCTCCCCAATTTCCAGCTTCCTCTACAGTCTCTAAATAATAGTATGAAATTTGGGTCATAAAACAGAAAGTGAAATAAATGGATCTTCCACACATTTTTCCCCTGTATAAAATGAGATGAAATGGCAGTTCATAATCTTACCTTGTCAAAAGGTCATAATTTATGGATTATATAAAATGAAATTGGAAAGCTCTCACTCAAGAAACTTCTGGGAATTATTCAAGAGTTCTTAGGTCCTTAGAAAAGAGGATTTTTAGCAGTGAAGGAAAAGGTCATAGAATTCTCTGTCAAAGAGCACAATACAGGCAACAGTGTTGCAACTCCAAGTTTCCTGATCATCGGAAACACCATTCTCTCCAGGAAGTTCAATTGTCAGCTTCATCATTCTGTTCCTCCTCTTCCATCCTTTCATCATCCTAATCCTTATCATCTTCCCTGCTCTTGTCTTGTTCTTCAGAATCTGTCCTTTTGTCTTTATCTTTTTTTCTTTTGCTCTGAAGTTTCCTTACTACCTTTCTGTTCATGTCTATATGCATCTAGTGCTTCTTTCAAAGGAGAAATGGATCACTGAAATTCCATCTCTTCTATGACTGACTACATTACCAGCATTTGGGGTCTTTTCCTTTCCTTTCATTGCAAAGTTGTTGGCACAAGACATGGCATACAGCACAAACAGGCTGGCAGCTGGGGAGATGGCACTTCTATCCTCTTTGGAGATATTGACCCACTGGAGAAGTGCCTCCTTGTTGATCCTGGTGATGACCATGTTGGAAAGTTTCAGGTCCTCAGATGTTTCCACCATGGCTACATTGTCCTTCTTTCCCACTGGGAAAGCCACAACAAGGCAGCCTCTGGCCTCCCAAACTGGGTGATGTTTGTGCCCCAGAGATAAGCCTGTCACGTGTTTCACTCAGGGTACCAATTCAGAATATAGACTTCCAGCCCCGAACCGCTTGTCCTGCCTGGACTTCTGTTTGTATGCCTCCCTCTCTACCCCAGCACATTCCATGATGCCTGGGAATTGGCATTTATTTATAAAGTTTTTTAAACCTTATTACATGCTCACTCTTTTATGAAAGTACTGAGTATAGTGAGAAAAGGGTATTCTCCTTTCTATTCCCATTCAATTTTCTATTAAGTTCTATTATATCAATTTTATGCTTTTATACTTCTCTTGAGCATTGACTTTAAAGGTCAAATTTCTCTTTGGCACTGGTAATTTCATCAGGAATCCTTGAAAACTCTCTCTAACTATCCATTTTTTTGACTGAAGGTTGATATTTGGTTTTGTTGTGTTTGCTAGTCTTGGTTGTACTCTTAGTTCCTTTTCCTTTAGGGATATTATATTTTAAACCTTCTGATCCATTCATGTAGAAGCAGCTAAATGTTATGTGATACTGACTCTGGCTCCATGTATTTCAAATTATTTCTTTCTGGCTCTTGTGAAATATTCTATAATTGACGTGGGAACTCTGGAATTTGCCTTTAATATACTGAGCAGTTTACATTTTAGGATTTCTTTCAGGAGATCATTGGTGGATTCTTTCAATATTTTAGATTATCTTGTGCTTCTAAAATATTAAACTGTTTTTCTTAATAATATTAAGGTTCTTTTTCTGATCATGACTTTTAGGTTGTCAAGTGACTTAAATGATCTTTCCCAGATATAATTTCCTGACCAGTTGTTTCTCCAATTATATATTTGACATATTCTTCTTCCTCTTCATTCTTCTGATTTTATTGTTCTTTGATGTCATAGAGTCATTAATATCCACTTGCCCATTTATAATGTTTAGGAAATTATTTTCTTTGGTAAGTTTTTAGAATTTTTTTCCCCAGTTTGGCCAATTCTACTTTTTTAGGAACATCTTTTCTTCAGTGAATTTTTTTACTTATTTTAAGAGATATTTTATTTTCCCAATTATATGTAATAGTAATTCTCTACTTAATTTTCTGACATAATAATATCCATATTGTCTCCCTTCCTTCCTTCCCTTCCACCCTTTCTGGAGATGAAGAATAATTTCATCTGGGTTAAACATGTATTATCACGAAAAACTTTTTTCCATATGGGTCATTGTTGTAAGACAATAGCCATATAAAACCAAAACCCAAAAGTAAAATTGCAAATGAACTAAAGTGAAAAATAGTATATTTTGATCTGCATTCCAATTCCAACAGTTCTTTCTTTGTGTAATATTTGTCATAATTTCTTCATAATTGTCCTGGATCATTGTATTGTTGAGAATAACTAAGTCTTTTATAGTTGATCATCCCACAATGTTGCTTTTAGTTTTATACAACATTTTCTTGAATCTGCATATTTCACTCTGCATCAGATCTTGGAGGTCTTTCCAGCTCTTTATGAAATCATCTGATCATCATTTCAAACAACATAATATTTTGTTCTAATCATCATATACTAGAATTTGTTTAGCCATTCCCTAATCAATGGAAATTTCTTCACTTTCCAATTTTTTGCCACTACAAAATGAGCTATTATAAATATTTTATACAAGTAGGTACTTTTCTCCTTTGTTTGATCTCTTTGGGATAGAGACCTAGTACTGGTATTATTGGATCCAGGAGTATAAACAGTTTCATAACCCTTTGGGAATAGTGTCAAAATTACCTCCAGAATGGTTGGATCAGTTCACAACTCCACAAGCAATGTCCCAATTTTTCCACATCCCCTCAAGCATTTATTACTTTCTTTTATTATCATGTTGACTAATATGATAGGTATGAGGTGCTATATTCAGAAGTATTTTAATTTGCATTTTTCTAGTCAGGAGTGATTTAGAACATTTTTATATAATTATTTATAACTTGTATTTCTTCATCTGAAAACTGCTTATTTTTGTCCTTTGACCATTTCTAAATTGAGGAATGATTGGCATTCTTATAAATCTTAATTCATTCTCTTTATATTTGAGAAATGCCACCTTTATCAGAAAAATCTGTTGTAAAGATTTTTCCCCATGTTGTTTTTTCCTTCCTTATTTTGGTTACATGGTTTTGTTTGTACAAAACTTTTTAATTTTAACAGTCAAAATTCTTCATTTTATATCTTATAATGCCATCTCTTCTTTGGTCATAATTTCTTCCCTTCTCCATAGATTTTCCATGTATAGTATTCTATGTTCCCCTAATTTATTATTCAACCCTTCTTGTTTAAATCAAAACACATTTTGAACTTTTCTTTGTACAGAGTGTGAGATATAGGTCTATACCTAGTTTCTGCCATTCTGTTTTTCAGTTTTTCCAGTAGTTTACATCAAATAGTAAGTTCTTATAGCAAAATCAGGGAACTTTAGGTTTTTTAAACACTATATTACTGATGCCATTTGCTTCAGTTTGAGTTTGAACATCTCAGTAGATATCAAGATGTCATACTATTAGTCCCCCTTCCTTCACATTTTTTTACATTAACATATTTTACAGTCTTTACCTTTTGTTCTTCAGATTAGATTTTTTTTCCTATTAAATAATTTTTTGGTAGTTTGATTTTTATGGCACAGAAAAGTAAAATATTTTAAGGAAAGGCCTATTTATTATCATGCTTTTTAGTGTTTTTAATGGAAATGAGTATTATATTTTGTCAAAGGCTTTTTTCTACATATAATGAGATAATCATGTGATTGACATTAGTTTTGTTATTGATATGGTCAATTATTCTGATTGTTTTCCTAAAATAAAAGCATTCTGGCATTCCTGGTGATAGTGAATGATCCTTGTGATATATTGCTGTAGAATCTTTGCTAATATTTTATTTCAGATTTTGGATCAATATTTACTAAGGAAACTGGTCTATAATTTACTTTCTCTGTTTCTTTTCTCTTTCTGGTTTAGGTATCAGCATCATATCTGTGCCATAAAAATTTTACTACAACTCCTTCTTTACCCATTTTGTTAACTAATTTATATACTCTTGGGACTTTGAACCCATCTGTCCCTGGGGATATTTTCTCTGGAAGTTCTTTGATGGCTTATTCAATTTCTTTTTCAGAGATGAGATTATTTAAATATTATTTTTCCTCTTTAGCTAATCTGAGCAATTTATATTTTTAAATATTCATTCAATTTACCTAGATTATCAGATATATTGTAATATAAATGTACAAAATAGTTCCTAATGCTTGTTTTAATTCCTTCTTCATTTGTTGTGAATTATTCCTTTCATTTTTGGTACTGGTAATTTGGTTTTCTTCTTTCCTTGATTTAATCATAGAAATTATTTATCTTTCTTGGATTTTTCCATAAAACCAAATCTTAATCTTATTATTTAAATGATGTTTTTACTTTCAATTATATTAATTTCTCTTTTTATTTTTAGGATTTTGTAATTTCATTCTTATTCATGAGGTTTTCATTTGTTCTTTTTCTTTTTTGTTGTTGTTGCATGCTCAATTCATTGATCTGAGTATTTTCTTAAGATAAAATTTAATATTCTGAAATATAAATTTTTCCCTAGGTGAAGCTTTGGTTGTATCTCATAAATTTCAATGTGTTGTCTCCTCATTGTCATATTGACTATATGCCAAGAACAAAATTCAGGAGATAGAAAGAGCAAATCAATTTAAAATAACTGCACAAAGGGTGGAGCCAAGATTGTAGAGTAGAGGTCTTGAAAGCTTGAACAGTTCTGAGAATCTTCTACAAACAACCTTAAAATAAGACTTCAAAATGAAAACTGGAGAGACATTACCAATGAGAAGACAGAGTGAAGCAATTTTTTCAGCAGAAAACAACTTAGAAGGTAGGAAGATTAGGTCTATTTCACTGGGGTAAGGTACAGCCTTCCACAAGACTACATGAAGGAGTAGTGGCACAAGCCAACAACCACAAGCTCCCCTACTCGATCCCTCCCATTGTGAATCTTAAAACTACTCAGACTGTATTTTAGAAGATTTGGTCTAGCTATTTCCTTATTGTAACAATGGAGATACTTGGTCTAACAAGAATTAAGAATATATTGGGAACTTTTAAAATTATTCCACCCTACTCAGACAGTCACTTTGTGGTTGCCAAAACTGTAAGGATAATTTTAGTGTTTTTACTTAAAATCTAAAATAAGTGGTTTGTGTAGGATTTAAAAGAGTGGATGCCATAAACTGTAATAATTAAAATGGTTGAGGTTGTAAGACTGTAGTGAATAAAATAGTGGAAGATATAAATTGTTGTAGATATAAGAGTGGGTGAGTAAATTGTGACCACAGAAAATATGTTTTCACTACAGTGTCTTGTTTTAAATCAAATATAAGGTGGTCACCAGGGAAATATTCCCTATTATGAATATACCCAAGTAAACTGGGTTTTATAGAGATTTTTAATTAATAATACAATGAGGAATCAAAGAGAGAGAGAGAGAGAGAGAGAGAGAGAGAGAGAGAGAGAGAGAGAGAGAGAGAGAGAGAGAGAGAGAGAGAGAGAGAGAGGGAGAGAAAGGAAATAAATGAGAAAAGTATAGGCTGGCCCAGGCAGCCCTGGCTAACCCAGGCCTAAGCCCTAAAAGAAAGATCAGTCAGTCCTTATATCTTAATCACTCACCATAAGATCTGTTCAAGCAAGGATTCTAGTGACACCAGGCCAGCATCATCTCAGCTGCTCTCACCAGCTCAATCCTTCATCTGAATGTTTCAGAATGACCCCTTGAGCTCCTATCTGAGCTCCTATTTAAAGGGCAATTTCTCCTATGTCACCTCCCCTAAGTCCTTACATCTACCAATCACAGTAGACATTTTTCAAAAGACAGACCATTCTTAGTCCACACCTAAGAAGGTGTGGATTTTTGAGTAATTCACACCAGGAAAGCTCTGAGTAAGTTTCCCAGTTCTTTGTTCCTTGTAAATTCACAAGTTGCTTGACCTTTATGGGTACTTAGCAACCTTTTGTATTAGTTCTAAAAATAGGCATGAATTAAGTATGGGTTTAAGTACTTTTCATTGTTCAGCAAGGAGTTTTTCCCCTAAAGCAGTCTTAAGTACAGGTGGAGTAGAGGTCTTCCCATTTCTGATCTAAGTAGAGTTCTCACTTTCCAAATGGGGAAAGGTCCCAGTAGGGAATTGTTCCAATGGAGAATTCCCCAATGGGGAATTTCTTTAACATTCACAAGTCTGAGAAATTTCAAGACTCACAGTTGCCATGGGAAATTCCCAAATATGAAAATACCCAAGTCAGCTGGGGATTTATGGAGATTTTAATTAATAAAGAAAGAAGGAATTAAGGGAAGGAGAGAGAGAGGAAAAAAAAAGAGAGAGAGAGAATTAAACTGCTCTGGCTCAGGCTGAGCCAAGCAGTAGTTATAGGCCTAGGCCAAAGTGGCCTCCCTGACCCTAAGGGAGAGCAAGTCAGTCTTATTATTTACCACAAGACTGTCTCCAAGCAAGCTCCAGTCCTCCACTGAATCTCCTGAACTCCAATTCTAAATCTAACCCGATTCTGAATTTCACTCCATTGAATTCAAACTGAATTCAATTGACCCTGAACTGTTCCTTCACCTCCTTTTAAAGAGATTTTTCTCTTATGTCACCTCCCCTAAATTTTCACATCTACCAATCACAATAGATGCTTTTTCCAGGATTGCCCATTCTTAGTTTTCTCCTTCTTTGGTTTTCACCTTCTCTGGTTAGATTAAGTCTTCTGAGTAATTCACACCTTTGTTAAGCTTGCCTTTTGTAAGTTATTTGACCTTTTTGTGATTAATTTAACCTTTACAGGTACTTAGTACCTTTTTGTATTAGATCTAAAAATAGACCTAGCTTACCATTCTAGCTTTACTATAAGGTATGAGTTAGGGACTTTCATTATTCAATCAGGAGTTTACAACTTTATCTTCCCCTAAGGCACTATCTGAATAGGGTGGAATAATTTTAAAAGTTCCCAATACATTCTTAATTCTTGTTAGATCAAGTATCTCCATTGTTACAATAAGGGAATAACTAGACCAAATCTTCTAAAATACAGTCTGAGTAGTTTTAAGAGTCACAATCCCCTGATGATCATTGGGAGACTAGTCTCCCCATTGATCATTCAATATAATCAATCATATTGTAGTCCTAAAGCACTTCTAACTACAGATGTATACAATATTCAATTTTCTAAGACTAAATTACAATAGTTAAGGAGGAATAGAACAGAAAGAAAGCAAAACCAATGTTTTACTAGATGCATTGACAGAAAACCAAATTAGGGGCAGTCTCACTCAACATTGCATCCTGAGCTGAACTGGATGGTTTTTAACACCCACTTCATGGGGGATTGTATTTAATAAAATACAAGATTTTAATTTTTTTGTTCAAAAAAGATCTTCAAGAAAGAAGCATGGTTACTCCTAAACCCAGATAATGAACTGTTGCAGAAAGATGCCAGAAAACCTACACTACATCAAGAAGATCAAGAATGAACTTTGGGTGTGGTTGATTGAATTGAAGTTTGATTGAACATTTATTTGTAAATGTACACTTTTATGCCAAGGAGACTGTCAACCCTGAAGTGTGGCTTCAAGTCCCAGTACAAGGTCGTCTATAGTAAAACTGCCTGGTATAAGCCCAGAATGAGGTTTATAGACCCTGCCCAAACCTGCCCTGAGGACCCAAGCCCCAACACAATTCAGTCTTCTTTGTGCCTAGTGGATGTACACAGAACCCTTTTCCAAACTTACAATGAATACCTGCAATCCCTGCACAAGGTAGCCTATGCAGCTTGACTAGCTAAGTCCAGAGTGATGCATAGTGCCCCTGCCCAAACCTGAGGCTTGGTCTTGAGCCACAAAGCAACATAGGTCACAGTGTTCTGAGCCTTATAAACCCTCAAAAGTTCCTGGAGGAAGATTTAATTAGCAATGGGAGGTGACTTTCAGAGGCCCAAGCCCATAGTAATTATAATATCACCTTGGAAGAACTAAAACTTGAAGGAACCCAAAACTAGTGCTGAGCCTAGTAACAAAGAAAAAGTCATGTTTAAGGGAGTGCCCCCTCTATCCTGAAAACAGAGCCCAGATTTAAATCAAAAGTTAAAATTAAAAAAAAAGAGACTGGGAAAATAAGCAAACAACAACAAAAACAACTAAAGATATAAAATTGTTATGTAGACAAAGAATGAGTCATAGACTCAGAACTGGATAGTGAGATCAAAGAAAATAAATACATAATATTAAAGAAAAATTAGTGGGGGGGGGGGGGTGGCGGCTAGGTGGCTCAGTGGATTGAAAGTCAGGACCAGAGATGTGAAATCCTGGTTTCAAATCTGGCCTCACACACCTAGCTGTTGTTAGATTTAAAATAGTTTTGAGTGTTAAATAGTTGTAGATAAGAGAGTGGGAGCCATAAACTGTGATAATTAAAATGTTTGGGAGCAAGGGAAATATATATATATATCAATTATGACCGCTAAAATATGTTTTCTACTGTGTCTTGGTTTTATATAAATATAAGATGGTTGCCAGGGAATATATTCCCAATTTATGCATATGCCCAAGCCAACTGGGTTTTATAGAGAAATTTAATTTATAATACACTGAATAATCAATAGGAAAAGAGAGAAAGTAAGAAAGGAATAAGAATGAATAAATCAGTCAGTTGGTTTTATCACTCACCCAAGATCTCTCTAGGTAAGGCTTCTCATGCCAACCTCAGGCTCCACCTTCAAGAGAGCCTCCTTTCAAGAAATGTTTCCAGAGAATTCTCCTTCAGAGCCAGCCTTCTCTCCTGGTCCTCCCACAGAGCAACCTCCTCAGTCCTCCTTCAGAGCCACCTCGCTCAGAGCAAAAACCTCTCTTCTCAGAACAAAAAAACTCTCCTCAGACCCCTCTATCTTTAAGGAAACCATCTAAGTTCCCTCCCCTCAGTTCTCACATCTATCAATCACTGTCAATGTCTCCCCTGTGCCAATGGTGGCTCTAGTTTAACCCAGGACCACCCAGAGGTCTGTGGCTTTGCACATGTCTGTTGAAGGTCATATTCTCAAATAATTAAATCTTGACCTTTGCTGCAGCCCTTCCTAAATCCTGTTACTCTAAGTAGAGTGGAGATTGTATTTTCCAAGACCTGGTTCTGTCATTCCAAGTATCTCTATTGTATCAATTCTAAAATCAATCATGACTCAAAGAACTTCCTGTTCTATGCTTAAGCATAGGTCAAAGCCCTTTCCATTGTTTAGCAAAAGGTTTCTGTCCTAAAGTAGTCTTAAGTAGGGAGGAGATGGATCCTCCCATGTCAAGGAGTTTCACATTCCAATAGAGTTCTTACTATCAGTAGGAAATTTTTCAAGTATGAAATTTCCCAATGGTGAAATTTCCAACATTCATAAGTCTAAGAAATTTTAAGGTTTACACTGTGTGACCCTGGGCAAGTCACTTAACCTCTATTGCTAAGCTCTTATCACCCTTCTGCCTTGGAACAAAAACACAGAATTTATTACAAGACAGAAAATAAAGATTAAAAAAAAGAAGAAAAAATTGGTGATCTCAAAAATGAATTCAAAAATCAAATTAGAAAGGCAGAGGAAAAATTAAGAAGAGAAATGAAAGTGGTCAAAAAGAAGAAAAAAATACAGCTTAAATAGCAAAATAGACAAAATGGAAAATAAGGCACAAAAATCTAATGAAGAAAAGAGTTTTTAAAAAGTAGAATTTGCCAAATGGGAAAAGAGGATTCAAAAGCTGACATCTCAGGCAAAGGAATTGAACAAGCTGTCAAAGAACTCTCTAAGGGGAAAAAATCCACAAGGACAGATGGATTCACACGTGAATTCTATTAAATATTTAAAAAACAATTAATCCTAATATTATATAAATTGTTTTGTGAAATAGGTAAAGAAGGGATCCTATAAAATTCTATTTATGACACAAATATTGTGGAGATACCCAAGCCAAGAAGAGCAAAAACAGAGAAAGAAAATTATAGACCAATTTCCTTAATGAGTTTTTACACAAATTTTTAAATTCAAGGGCTGGTTTAATATTAGGAAACCTATCAAGATAACTGACCATATCAGTGAAACAACTAATAGAAATCACATGATTATCTTAATAGAAGCAGAAAAAAACTTTTGAAAAAATACACCTATTCCTTTTAAAACACTAGAAAGCATAAGAATGAATCAGTCTTTCCTTAAAATGAAAAGTTGTATCTCTCTAAAACTTTAAGCAAATATTCCCTATAATGGAGATAAGTTAGATAATGTTTGAAGCAAGGTTGTCCATCATTACCACTACAATTTAATTTTGTAATAGAAATGGTAGCTTTTGCAGTGAGAAATTTGAAAAAAGAAATTGAAGCAATTAAAGTAGGCAATGAGGAAACTAAACTATCATTCTTTACAGATGGTATAATGGCATATAACGAGAATCAGGTACAAAAAATTGTTGAAATAATAACTTTAGAAAAGTTGCAAGATACAAAGTAAACCCACATAAATTGTCAGTATTTTGATATATTACAAGCAAAGTCCAGCAGTAATAGATAGAAAGAGAAATTCCATTTAAAAGAATTATAAACATTATAAAATACCTAGGAATCTACTTGCTAAGACAAACAAATTATTTGAACACAATTACAATACCATTATGAATATTGATTTGGAATTATGCCCAGAGAGTTATAAACCTGTGTTTATGTCCTTAGAACAGCAATATCATTGCAACATCTATTTCCAATGGAGATCAGAGAAAAAAGCAAAGAACTTATATATTCAAAAAAATATATGTGTATATATAGTAGCACTCTTTGTGGTGGCAAAGAACTGGAAATTGAGAAAATGTCCAAAATTTGGGAATGGTAGAACAAATATTGGTATATGATCATGATAGAATGCTAAAGCACTGTAAGAAATAAGCAGATTAATAAAAAAAAGAACTTATACTTACATGAAATAATTAAATGAAACAAGTAGAACCAAAAGAAAATTACATAAAGCTAAATAATTAATATTTGAAGGATAATTTATGAATGTTCACCTCCAGAGAAAGATCTAATAAATAGATACACACAAGGCATAATTTATATACATGTATCTTTGTACATGTACATGGGGAGAGAAAGAAGAGGCTGAGATACCTAGGAATAAATTCTACTTTTTTAAATGTCAAGAAAAAAGTAAATACATATTTGTTATTTTAAAAAATAGGCCTAATGCAGTGCTACCTGCCTTGGTACTTCCAAAATGCTAACTTCTATAGACAAATAATTTTTAAAAGGAAAAAGAAAAAAAGGAGAAAAAGTCTCTATTCTCAGAGGGAAATCTTGGTCTCTTGCATAGTTACCTGATACCTGCCTATAACGATTGAGGAGCTTGGGTTTTATTTAACCTGATGCTTGGATAGAAATATTGGTCCACTTACTCCAAAATCCTGAAGTCTCAGCCTTCTCCTCATCCTTTTGTGTGGTCCCTCTATCCTAGGCTTAGTAGGGTCCAGAGTACTTGAAAAAGTGAATCTAGGTTTAAGGGAGACCTCCTCACTATTTTTCTCACTCCATGTGAAAGTCTGACAAGATAAATTTCCCCCAGAGCATGCAATGCACTTAAAACGTTGTTCCTGACCATTTTGCCAGATGAAATTGAATGTAATGAACCTAATATCTATCAAGTGGGAAATGGCTGAACAAGTTGTTGTATTTGTTTGTAATGGAATATTATTGTGCCATTAGAAATGGCAAACAAGATGATCAAAACTTAGAAAGACATATGTAGTAAAAGCCTAGTGAAGTGAACAGGACAAGGAGAACATAGTACTTAGTAACAACAAAAATGTATAATGATCAACTTTGAATGACAATTAGTATTGATAAGGCAAGAATCTAGGACAATTCCAAGGGTTTCATGATGAAAAAAGATATTCACCATAACAGTTTGAATGTAGCTAGAAATATACCATTCTTAATGTTATTTACTCCACAAATTTTGCTCTGGTATAAGCAATATATATCTTGTTTCACAATATGACAAACAGGGTAATATGTATTATGTAATTATATATGTGCAGCCTATATCATATTACCGCCTTCATGAGGAGGAAAGAAGGGTGGGAGCTAGGGGGGAAAGAATATGACATAGATTTTTGGACACAGCTAATGTGAGGATTTGTTTCTCTTGGATAAGCATATTTATTGTAATTTTCACATATTTAGAACAAAAGTATATTATATTACTGTTATTTTACATACTATATTACATTATATATGAATAATATAAAGAAATGGTAAAACAAAAATTAAGAAAATAATAAATTTAAGGCATATTAGAGTGGCTTCCTGAGGGAATTAACCTAAGGAGAACTTCTTTTGTATTTTGTGAAGGAAAAAACAGAACTTCCACCCACTGGAATTATGGTAACTTTGCTGTTGATATACACATTTTGAATATCTTTTCTTTTCATCAGTCACTGGTTGATCCAACTTGTGTATGTGAGTTTAGATTAGAGGGTCCTTTTAGTAAGAAGGGTGGGGAAGGTCGTAATTTAGTTGCTTCTATTATCCTAATTTTAGAGATGGTGAAACTGAGGCAGATAAAGGGTAAGTGATTTGCTCAGGCTCACACAGCTAGTAAGTGTTTGAAACTAGATTTGAACAGGCAGTTCGCAGATGAAGAAAATAAGACTATATTAGTTACATGAAAAAGTACCCCAAGTCACTATTAGAGAAATTCACATTAAAACAACTCTAAGGTACCAATTCACACTTATCAGACTGGCTAAGATAGAAACAAAGAAAATGATAAATGTTGGAAGGGACATGGAAAGATTGGGACACTAATACACTATTGGTGGAGCTGTGAATTGATATAATCATTATGAAGAGCAATTTGGAACTGTGCCCCAAGAGTCATATTACTGTTTACCCTCTGACCCAGCATAAATACTACTAGATCTTGTGAAGAGTGTGTCAGACCTTCTTTGTCTATCATCAGCAACTTTTAAATTGATCAACCAAAACTGAAAATGCCCCTACCTAACACTTTGTAAGCCATCATGTAAGAGCAATGACAAGTCATTTACTTGGAGAAATAAGAGAATTCACAAGTCACTTGCTAAAATGAGTGATAACTCCAGAACTCAAATCACCCCTACTTAACATACCAATAGCAATAATATATGATGATCAACTGCAAATGATGTAACTATTATGAGCAATGCAAGGATCTATGACAATTCCAAGGGCTTCATGATGAAAAAGATTATCCAGACCATAGAAGGAACTGATAGAGTATGAATGCATATTGAAGCATACCATTTTCACTTCATTTCCTTCATTTTTTCCTACTATAAACAAAATGTCTTCTTCAACAACATGATAAACATTCAAATATGCATTTCATGATAGTACATGAATAACATATTATATTGCCTGCTATCTAATGGAGGAAGGAGGAGTAGACTGGGAAAGGATAATATGGATAACAAAATATAAGAAAATTATTAAAATTATATCTATGTGTAGGAGAAAAAAGAAAAAATAGGCATCACTAACTGCAGGAATTGGCAACTCAAAGAATCAAAATGTCATGACTTAATAACCAGAAAATTTGGACTTCCTGAGTTACTCAGAAAATATTATTCTGCATGTGAGAGCTACCTCTACTATATCTCAAAAATATATATTCTATATCCTACATATTCAAAAATTTATTTCTACTATAATTCAAAAAAGTCATTTTACCACCTTGTAGCACATAAGATATGATCAATTCTTATTTCATGTTTTAAATGATTGTTAGTTTCTTGTGAAGCTTTTTGATTTTAAACGTTTTGAAGCAATAAAAAATAAGAACCATCTTACACCTGACATATGTTTTGTATATTGAGTACCTTAGATACAAGATGTACCTGAAATTTAAGAAATTTTCCTCATTTTCAGCTGGGATAATTGCAAATGAACTAAAAGTGAAGGATGGGAACTTGAAAAAAAAATGTCATTTGTATTTCAATTTAACTGGTTTCCTTTGTAATGCAATGTAATTATTTTAGGCATCTAAAACATTCTTCAGATAAAGTATCCATAGGCTTGCCCTGACTGCCACAGGAGTTGAAAACATTTGAAATAATTTAAAGGCCCTGATTGAGAATGAAAGCAAAGACTGAATCTCCTTTCTTTGTTGTCATATTTTCCCCAGTACTGAGAAATCTATGTAATTCCATAGCTGGAGTCTCTTTATGACTGAAATCTAAATTGTCAAAAAGATTATTTGTCCTCTAAAACTGTCCATTTGCCAAAAGTATTCAAATTGTAACCATGATCCAGGGATCATGTTTATAACTATATATGAATATAACAGATTATAACATAGCATAGTGGGCATAGGTTCAGGATGGCCTTGGAATAAAGAAGACATCAGTTCACATCCTAAACCATAAACATGTCAGTTTCTGTAAATATAGCCAAGCCATTTTAGTCTCTTGGAATCCCCAAACAATTCTCTAAGACCATAACTGACTGATAGATTGTCAAACCAGAGACCCATTCACAGCTCCAAGATGATATTTTTAATGTACAAAAGAATTATACACATTGAGCATGATGAAATACAGATAAAATTATTCAAAATGTTAGATATCTATTGTAATCTCTTTTTGGGGAAAACAACAGCTGACAAAAAATGTAGATGGATTATTTGGGAATTTCTGTTAGTAAACCATAGTTCTCTCTCTAATCCATAGAATAAAATCTTTATATATAATTGCAGTCCCTATCTTGACTTGTCCTTAACATGAATATTTCTTTTCTACAGAAAAAGGATCAATAAAGCCATAAAACTAATACATGAAATCCAGGTAGTACAATTCTGCCATGATAAAGGTCTACCAGCTATATACAGCATTTCAAATTAAAACTATACACAATGAAGAAAGATGAAGAAACTAAACAAACAATATGAGGATAAAGATACACTTCAGTTCTTCAGTTCCAGTCTTTAGGATTAAATTATGTTCTGATAAACTGTAGATATGCTCAAGGTAATGGCCCATTACTTGAAATTACCTCATTTATAGCTTCCTTTTAATTGAAGAAAATCTAACAAAAAAGGAGCCATCACCCTAGTTTAAGTGTTTATTATGGGACAGTCACTTCATATCATTTAGTTTTGTTTTGTTTTTTTAAACATTTGAGATAAAAAAGTTAACTCTATGCACAATTTAAGATATCCTACCTTTCCCTTTCCTTCTTCTCCAACTCTTCTCTCTTTCTGTTTCTTTATATCTCTACATTTTTACCTCTCTGCATCATAATCTAAATTTCTTTCTCTCTGATATTCTTACTTTTAAAACCCTTTCCCTTAACTTGTTTATAAGGATTTTCTTTCATTGCTTATTTCTCTAATTATCAGTAATCCAACCTTTTCCATTTCTTTAATTTGTTGTCAGAATTCATTTCTGCAAAGCATAAACAGTAAACACAAACAATTGTGTATGTATGTATGTATTCAGATAAATATTGAGATGTGTGTCTAGAGATACAGAGAAAAGAAGGAAGAAGATAAAAGTCCACAACTTTTCATTGGTAATGTAATGTAAAATTTTATTTTCTTGAGAAAATCACATGATTTGTTTTCAAAATTTGTTTAAAATGTTCTCTGAAGTCTAATACAGATTAATTAATTAAATGTGTTCAAGGATGAACATATTCCCTCCCTTAGTGGATATTACAATCTATTCATTTTTACTCATTCAATGCTATTCATGTGTCCTTTCATAAGTTCTCCCTAGTGTGTATGTTTATATATTTATATCTATATCTATCTATCTATCTACATATAAATGCATGTATATATGTGAGTATGGTATCCAAATCAATGAAATGGACATCTTCCTTTGAATCTATCAATATTTTCTAGATTGAAGTCCAGTACTTGTACTGTACATCTGCTATTTTTGCTCATTTTCTTTATCTAACTATTCCACTTTCTTATGCAATAACATTGCTATTATCATTTGAATGTCTCAATTTATAATTTTATTTGTATAAGATACTCTTCTGTGATTAAACATCCTCTAAAAATTCAGGTCAATACCTTTTTTACAACTTAGAATTTAACATTAGTTTGGGGGCACTGAGAGATTAAGTGAATTGCCCAGGATTACAGAGTTAACATGTTTTAGACTATTTGCATATCAGCTTCTATGCTTAGTAAGTCACCTATCTATCTACCCTGCCATGGCCCTCTCATATTTATGGCATTTATTAACATCTTTTATGTAATTTTGTGAACCAGTGAAATGATGGTAAGATGCTATCATATTTTATAACCACCATTCGGTTTTATCTTAGGTCACTTGCAATTTTATTTTTTCTTCATAATTAGAATAATTTTAAATGAGCCAAATTGTCAATAATTTCTCCTCTTCAAATTATCCTGATAATAATTATCTGTGTACAATCTATATCATCTAGTAAAATATAAATTATATGGAACAATGAATCTTTTCCTCCAATTTTTTAACACTAAATGTGAATAGCATCTTCAGCATGAGATGTTTTAATGGTGTTTGTGGAATATAATTTTAAAAACTATCAATCTGTAGCTCCATATTTCAAATTACACTAAAAAGTGGCAATCATTCAAACAATTGAGAACGGTTTAATAAATGGAGATATTGATCAATGGATCTAGGAACAATTGCTAAACCAAAATATTTTAGCTATTGAGGAACAAAACACTATTTGAAAAAAATGGTAGGGAAAAATTGCAAAACCTAGAATAAATTAGGTATAGAGCAACAACTTACATAATTTACCAAGATGGCCTACAAATACATATATAATTTGTGTATGATGGGTGACATGTTAAAAAAAATCAAAGGATCAATGAAGAAATTACCTTTCATATCTATGGAAAAGGGAAGATTTAATCAACAGACTTGTGAAAAAGTAGATCACAGAGGGGGAAATGGACAATTTTGATTACATACAATTAAAAGGTTTTACACAAATAATACTGATGTAGTTAAAATTATAAAATTAACAAGTACATGTAAAACATTTTTATAGCAAGTTTCTATAATTAAGATCTTGTGTCTATGATGCATAGGAAGATTTATATTTATAATAAAAGCCTTTTCCCATTATAAAATGATCAAATGATATCAACAAGTAGTTTTCAGAGAAAAAAAAAAGCCATGTGAAAATAATGCTCCAAATTACTGATAATTAGAGAAATGAAAAATTAAGTATCTTTGAAGTTTTATCTCCTAATCATCATATTAGCAAAGTTGACAAAAATGTAAGATAACTGATATTAAAGGTATAATTGGAAAGTAAGTATATTAATGGATTGTTGGTGGAACTGGAAATGGTCAGGTCATTCTGGAAAACAGTTTAGAACTAGGTCCAAAAAGTTACCAAACTGATCAAAACCTTAGTCTTATCAATATCATTACTAGGTTTATACTCCAAATGAATAAAAGAAAGAAGAAAAGAAAGCATTACATATATTACACACACACACACACACACACACACACACACACACACACACACACGTATATAATTTCTGTGTGGGGTGACAAAGAACTAGAAACTAAAGTGGTATATGTGAATAAATGAATAGCTTAACATCTTTTGTCATAATAATAATGATAGAATACTATTGTGCTATGAGAAATTTTGAAGGTGATTATGTCAAAGAAACCTGGCATAATTTGCATGATTAATGCACAGTGAAATGTACATAACTAGTGGAACAGTTTATAACAAAAATACTACAAAACTATATAACTTTTAAAAGTTTCAGTATTCCTATCGATAAAATCGTCTGTTTCATCTACAGTTCAATGATGAAACATGCATTCACCTCATGATGGGGAGGGGTGTAACAACTCAGGTGAAGATTTAGATTTTTTAATGTATTATTAATACAGAAATGATTTTCTTCCAGTATACACATATGTGATGAGGGCTTTGCTTTTTCATAATGTAGGTGAGTGAAAAAATAGGATTGCATTAATTAAAAAATATTTTAAAAAAGGAAACAACTTTACCTAAAAGAAATTTGAAATATGAATAATAAAGAGGAGGGGGAAACTTGTAAACGGATACATAAGAAATAGAAGAACCCTACAAAATATAACAATTATAATAATGTAATATAAATAATTAAAAGAAACAAAAAACTTTAATGATGTAGAATGATTATCAAATGACTTCAGAAATAAAATGAGAAAATATATACTTCTCCCTTATTTGGGGATACTAAGGAAATCAGAATGTTTAAAATTGATGCAAAAAGCAAGCGGCATTTTGCACTCACTACCAACACAGCTAGAAGTAGTGTCTGCTCTTCATGTCCTTTACAGAGAACATTTTTCATTGTGGATGGTAGTTACAGGCTGAATCCATGAGTGATGATGGGTTCATCTACATTCCGTGCTTTGTACACACTTACTAATGGCATTTCATGGCCTAAAGCAAGAGAAGACATGAGAGATGTCCTTTCTATTGATCTTACCTCCAGCATTGCTAACACTGGCAACAAAATAGCTCGATAAAGCATTGTTGCAATCAGAATGAAAAAGAAAATCTTTTGAATAAGATTTTTAAAGCATTTAGATGAGTGGCAGAGAGAAAGGGGTAAAGTCATTAAAAGAAGAGGTTGTGAGGAATAGATTCTTTTCAATTTAAAAAGCACGAATTGGAAATATTTCTTTTAAATCACCAACATATGGAGCAGCATAATCAATGTACCAGGTTCATTTATCATTTTGACCCATCATAAATATCAAAGAATTGAAAGAGCTCCTCAAATTGTCCTTCCATTATTGTTATTGAACAGTAAGAATAAAATGATCTTCATGAAGTGAAAAATAGAATGTCACTACTCATCCAGAATATGTGTACTTACTTGGATCTTTAGGAAGTACATGAAAGAGAAGCTGCATGATTCAGCAGAGTCACCACTAGAATCAAAAAAATCTGGGTGTAAATTGCACCTCTAATGCATACTGGCCATGGAACTCTAAACAAGTCAATTAAATTCTCAATACCCTGAAGGTGATCATAAGTTGTAGAGAAGTGCCTTATTGTACAGGTGAAGATAATTTCCTCACTGAATTTTCCTCACACCAAAGGTATCAAATGCTAAGCTACAATACTCCTGAGATTCAAATGTAATCAGGAATTATTTAATAAAATAAGTAAAAATAAGGCAAAATATAGATGATATTAATATGTGCTTTTTAGGGCAATATATATACCCAGATCATTACCTTCATTTTACTGGCTCCGTTTCTATTTGAGTTGAATATAGTTGGCCCTACAAATGAAATCTCATGTCTGAACATCAGTCTCCACCCCGAAAGATACATTTATATTTCTGTGAATTGTGGAAAACTGTAGTCACTGAAAAATTTTAAATGCATTTAACTCAGAGTATAAGAGAGCATAGTGGGTCTGAGAAACCTGCAATCCAGAAGAATATGCATAGGAAAACTTTAAAATAGGAATAATAATAACAATACCTACATTGGAGTTGTGAGGCAAAAACACCATAATACACATGATATACTTTGCAAACATTAAAGTGCTATAAAATTTATAGCTCTTATTATGATATATCACAATATGTTATAGGGAAATAAATCCATATTATGTCATAATAAGTAGAATGTTAGTCTTAGCATCATAAAACTCTCAGATTCAGTTATTAAGTATGACATTTAGTAGCTACTGTAATAGAAAGGATACTGTGGGAGATATTTCTAGTTCTAATAAATGCGATACTCTGACTTGACTAGAGAGATACTAAGGAAAACCTGAAGGTGCCTAGTTATAATGGAGATAGAGATACTTCTGAGAGATAGAGAGATACTACTAGAGGGGATACTCTGGGGTTGCCTATTGATCACTACTGATGGCTAATAGATCAAGATATTTCCTACCCTCCACCCTTCACCTCCCAGTTTTCCACCCACACCCTCCTACCTCCTCTCTCCTTCCCCCTGTTAGTCAGCCACCTTTCTATGCAACTCAAAGGTGAACTGTGAGGTTTAGAGAAGATACTCTTGTTCTCTTTTTCAGGTAAGGAGGTTTATTGGAAAAGACAGGACAGGATGGAAGATGAGGTGAGAGGGATAGGTTTGTCTCTAGTCAATAGGATTAGGAGGATTTGGGGAAATGTCAATCTTGTCACAGCTGTGACACAAGTTTGTCAAAGAGATGGGAGGATAACTGTTTAATCTTTATTCTTCCTTCAAACTCAAGTCTCAAATATACAATCAGTTCTTCACACTCTAAGCCACCAACAAAAGTTAATTTCTTCTCAGCCTAGCTCCAGAAGCCCCCCCAAGCCCCAAAAGTCCTTTAGCCTAGGACAGAAGCTAACAGAGGACCTGTTCCCAGCTTCTTTCATCTTCAGCCAGGCTTGACTCTCCTACTCATTCCTGGGAACATTCTATTTGGAATATTCTTTTTTGATTGACAGCTGAGGTCCTTTACTTTGTTTTGCATGCTTGGCTTGGCTTGTAAATCCTCTCTTACACACTCCATGATCTAGGGAGATGGCTTAATCTTTCAAAGCCTCATTTATCATTGTCTATAAATGTAATTAATAATATCTATAGTTTTTGTTGTTGGTTCTTCAGTCACTTCTAACACGACATGGCTTCATGAACAATTTGGTCAGTGAAGTTTTCTTGGCAAAGATACTGAAGTGGTTTCCTATGTCCTTCAGTAAATTAAGACAAACAAAAGTAAAGTGATGGTAACAGAGATATCAAGTGTATGAGGCTGGACTTGAATTCATGAAAATGAGTCTTTCTAATCCCAGGCCCCAGTCTCTATCCACTGAGTCACCTAAATGCCTCCTAAATGCATAGCACCATCTAAGTATGAAGTTGTGATGCTAACCACTATAGTAGAATCACAGATCTGGAACTGGTTGGTACCTTAGATATACCACCTTTATACTCTAAAAATGAGAAAATGGAGGTAAGGAAATATTAAACCATGGTCCAGTGACATAAAGGGGAATTTGAGGAATAAAGACACATTTGAACCCAAGTCCTTTCAGCCAAAAGCCATGTTCCCTTCCACTGTCATGTGCTACTTTAGCAAACAATCCAATAAATTACTCTAAATATATAATTGCCATTACTATATAAATACTGATTAAGCAAGGATCTAAATTTACTGTTAACCTACTTATAACCAAATTTCCAGGGGATGTTTAATAATTAATCCATAATTTCACTAAACAATATTGTTCATATATTTGTCAAACATCAAATTTTTTATGTATATAGTTCTATTTCTAGAATGATGTGTAGAAAGAAAGTTGTTCTGTATTCATTTTATTAACCTTAACAGTAGGTTAATGTTGGCTGGATTGAATTTTATCTCTAGTCCATATTATAAAAACATCCTATATTTTTATAGGATTTATAATTATATAAATTGGAATTTGAATGTAAGTAAGACTAGTATTGCAGACTTCCAGGTTAACATGACTGCAGTTTAGACTCAGTACTCTTCCTCTTCTCATCACCTAGATATAGACTATCAAAAAGCCAAAATAAAAAAAAAAATTCAGATGAATGAATGGTCTCCACAGTAGGGCACAGCATAAAGGTATGTAGGATTTGGGAATTTTCACACTATTAGGGGGTGAAATAGCTCCCATAAAAATGTGAGCTGATTAACCCTCTCCTACCCCACTTATGGAGCTAGGGTCAGAGCCATAATCAGTGGGCAAGCAAAGGGCAACTCTAGATCCTTGACAGTTTACTAAGACCACCAGTGACTTACCTCTGAGAGCAGCTCAACCTGAGACCCAAGCAGACCAAAGAGCTCAGACCTTGAGCATAGAGATAGCACAGAGAGGGGCAGCACATAGTAGAAGTCATGGAGAAGCAAGAGGTAGCCTCAGGCAAAAACTGCTCTCATTAGCTCCATACACAGAGAGCCTGGCAGATTCACTGATATTCCTGAATGGAAAGGGAAGGAAAAACCAGCTTAGAGATGGCAAACAATGCACAGAATATAAAACTTCCAACCACCAAGAAGATCAAGAAGAAGGCTTTGATCCTGAGTAAATTTTATGGAAAAAAATCCAAAGTACAAAGAAAACAGCAGAGGACAACAAACAATTAAATGTATCCAAACCCTCAAAAAACAAAAACAAAAACAAAAATTGGCCACAAACTTTTAAAGAATTTAAATCTGAATTTTTGAGAAAAATAGAAGATTTTGGACAAAAAAAAGTTGAAAATACTTTAAAAAATAACAGTCTAAAAGTGAGGAACTCCCAATTAGAGAAAGAAGCCCAGAAATCTAATGAAATGATAAATAAATTGCAGAACACAATTAAACAGCTGGAAGCCATGAAAAGCAAGATGGACCAAGCTGAAATGGAAAATAAAAAGATTATAGCAGAGAACCAGTGTTTAAAGACAAGAATTGGGCAGTTGGAAGCCAATGATCTTGCAAAACAGCAAGAATTATTAAAGCAAAGTCAAAAGACTAACAAAATACAAGGAAACATAAAAGATCTCACTGAGAAGATGACTGATTATGAAAACAGTCTAGAAGAGACAATTTGAGAATCATTGGTCTACCTGAAAAGCCAAAAATAAACAGAAATATTGAGATCATACTGCAAAAATTTATCCAAGAAAAATGCCCTAATATTCTTGAACAAGAGGGCAAAATAGACATTGAAAGAGTTCATAGAACATCCTTTATACTAAATCCTCAAAAGAAAACTCCCAGGAATGTAATTGCCAAATTCAAGAGCTCTCAAACTAAGGAGAAAATATTACAAGAAGCCAGAAAGAGACAAATCAGATATCAAGGAGCACCAATTAGGATTACACAAGATCTGGCGCTTCCACACTATAGGTCCACAAGTCTTGGAATATTATATTCAGAAAAGCAAGAGAATTGGGTCTTCAACCAAGAATCACCTACCCATAAAAACTGACTATATACTTCCAGGGGAAAATAAGGACATTAAAGAAAATAGAGGATTTCCAAGTATTTTTTAAAGGAAAGACAAGAACTAAGAGGAATGTTTGATATCCAAACACAAAAATCAAGAGAAACATGAAAAGGTAAATAACAGAGAGGAGAAAGAAAAAAAATGCTTTTATTTAAATTTTCTTCTTTAAGGGATTCAATAAGATCAAATTGCTTATATTAATATATGGAAAATGTTATTTGTAACTCTCAAAAATTGTATTCACTATTATAGTAATTAGAAAAATCACCAATAGGTACAGATTGGGGTAAAAAGTGGTCTAAGATTATATATATATATATATATATATATAAAGAGAGGAGTTGAATAGAAGATGGCACCAAGAGAAACTTGAAGTAATAAGATAAATACAACAATCTATGTCACACAAAGAGGCACATGTGAAGGGGAGGGGAAGAATACTATTTTAAGAAGGAGAGGAAGAGAGTGATAATAGGTGATACTTACACCTTACTATCAGTAGAATCAGTTCTGAGAGGTAAGAGCATCTAGATCCCTTGGGGTATCAAATTCTATCTTACCCTATGGGGAAAATGAGAAGGGAAAAACTAAGGGTGGGGGAGTGGGACAATGAGTACAAAAAGAGAGAAAAAGAGAGGGGGAAGGGAATTTAATAGATCCGAAATAAAATAATAAGAAGGAAACAAAAAGGGAGGGGGCAGAAAGGGAAGTAAAATTAGGGGGGCTGATGAAAAGAAAATCACTGGTTTAGAAGGAAATAGTGAAGGGAGAAAGGGTAGAACTGGGAGAGGATATTAAAATGTTGGGGGATACAGAGTTGGCACTCACAACTCTGAATGAGAATGGAATGAACTCATCCATAAAATGCAAGCAAATAACAGAGTGGATCAACAAGCAAAACTCTACCATTTGCTGTCTACAAGAAACACCTGAGGAAGATAGACACACTTGAGGTAAAAGTAAGTGAATGGAATCATATCTATTGGGCATCAACTGAGAAAAAGAAGGCAGGAGTCACAATCATGATATCTGACAAAGCCAAAATAAAAATAGATGTAATCAAAAGAGATAGGGAAAGTAATTACATCCTGATAAAAAGTAGTATAGACAATGAGGAAATATCACTATTGAACATATATGCACCATATGGCATACAATCCAAATTTCTAAAGGAGAAACTAGTGGAGCTCAAGGATGAAAGAGATAGAAAAACTATACTAGTGGGAGACCTGAACCTTCCTCTATCAGAACTAGATAAATCAAAATAAAAAATTAATAAGAAAGAGGTAAGAGAAGTGAATGAAATCTTAGAAAAATTAGTTAGTAGACATGTGGAGAAAATTAAATAGGGACAAAAAGGAATCCACCTTTTTAGCAGCACATGGTACATTCACAAAGATTGACCATGTACTAGGGCATAAAAAACATTGCAAATAAGTGGAAAAGAGCAGAAATAACAAATGCAATATTCTCAGATCACAAGGCAATGAAAATAATCATTATTAAGGGTACATGGAGAGGTAAATCAAAATTAATTATAAATTAAACAATATGATTCTCCAAAATAAGTTATTTATAAAACAAATCATAGAAACAACTAATAATTTCATTGAAGAAAATGACAATGATAAGACTTACTTTCAAAATCTATGGGATCCAGTCAAAGCAGTACTCAGGGGGGAAATTTGAGTTAGGGAGGGCAAATTAGGGAGGGCAGAGGTCAATGAATTGGGCATGCAAAGTAAAAAAATTAGAAAGTGAACAAATTAAAAATCCTCAAATGAAAAGTAAGTTAGGATCCTAAAAATAAAAGGAGGAATTAATAAAATTGAAAGTCCAAAACTATTGACTTAATAAATAAGACTAGAAGCTGGTACTTTGAAAAAAAAACAAATAAAAAAGAAAAAGTACTGTTCAATCTAATTTTAAAAAAAGGAAAGAAGAAAACCAAATTGACAGCATTCAAGATGAAAAGGTTGTAAAAATTAAATTTTTATCTGTAGTAAGAAAAATATTATATTTTATGACTTTTATTAAGGATCATTAGAAATCAAGGTATCAAGAGCATACAAAATAAAAACCAAGTGCCAATGGCTGCTTAGCCATTTTCAAATTTTCCCTGCCTTATCACCATCACTGCCAATGCTACATCATCCAGAAAAGAGGATGTTGGAGGCATTAATGCCAGTTAAATACCAATAAAATGATCTCTGCAATGTGGAGACACAAGAGAGATTATAGGGAATTCTGGGAAATACTTAAGACTTCTGGGAAATGAAGTCAAAGGTTAAAAATCTCCATTTATACACCCTCCCTGAGACCCAAGGAAGACTCATCTCTCCAGTGGGTCTTGTAAACATACCAGCTATGAAATTACAATAATTTGAGAATAAGAGGAAAAGAGAAAAAAACCAATAATTGCTACTCAAATTGACAAAAAGCCAGTTAGAGGGCAGGCCCCTTTGGCATAAGAGTATACATACAAAACAAATAAACACCACACAGTTCAAATCACCATATCCCAAAGTTCACTCTGGATCTTCTGATGTAGCTTGTGTAGGCATCTTCATAGTGTCTTCTCCAAACCATTCACTTTCTTGATTCAGAGAGGTAGCATTTTCTTAACCTAAAATTACTCTCAAAAGGAATTAAAACTTTGCAATTTAAAATAATATTGATTATACATAACCCCCTGAAGAGGGTGATTGAGAAACACAGGTATCACTTAGGGATACATGGCTTGAGTTATGAGGTGTATGAATCAATTGGCAAGAGAAATCAAAAATATAAAAAATCCAAATAAAAAAAGAATTTCTGGATGAAATATAGACCATCAAATTCTTTTGTGTAAAAATCTAAGTAAAGGAAAAACAAATCTATAACAGGTCCTTGAATCAGGGCCCAATTAAAATTATTTAAGCAATTTTACATTTACCCAGTCAGTAGCCAGGACTACAGAAAATTTGCCACACCATGTAAGACAGAAAAGGAACTAGATTATAGGAACCAGGTTGGAGCCAAATTTGAGATATTTGGTAGAATGTAGGGCAAGGAAGATCTGCCTTTAACACAGGTTAAATAATCACAACCTCAAACCCCAAATAATTTCAAGTCCTCTTCTCATGGATCACAATTTTCATCAATCCCATAGGGATTGGTTGGTCTCTTTCACCATGAGCTTGATAAGCACTATGCATTTTAGCTTTGTGCTTCTTTGGCACTGTGTGATGGCTCTTTTTGTATTCTCTTTTCTTGGAATCAGACAGAATCATTAGGCAACGTCCCATAATTTTTGTAAACAATCAATGGCATTTTTATAGCCTAAAGCTTTGGGGCATGCATTGACATTATAGCAAATATATTTTAAACTTATATTACTGAAAAATCAAAAAAGTTAAAGAAAAACTTCTCAATACTGTTGACATGTGCTTCAAATACAAAAAGGAGGAAAAAAACTGAAATACTATAATAAAAGAGTTTTAAGAATCGAAAATATAGCTTATAATCATTGACACCCTGTGTCAGCTAAGGAAAT
Source organism: Monodelphis domestica (assembly GCF_027887165.1). NCBI lineage: Eukaryota > Metazoa > Chordata > Mammalia > Didelphimorphia > Didelphidae > Monodelphis > Monodelphis domestica. Next base: position 243,960,385 of record NC_077231.1, read on the forward strand.
GTAGAATACAAAAGTTTCTCACCAAAAAATGAGATTCCTTTCCTCTTCAAACCTGGCCAAGATACACTGTGAGTGAAAAGCAAATGATTTTCACAAAGCAACAGTTTTTTTTTTATAATGAACAATAATATAGCCTGTAATGCACATACAAAAAGTATGACAATCTCTCTTCTATTTCCCTCTTCTCTCTAACTATTGTAGCTTCCTCTTAGAAGGTGAAATTTGGTAGGCACCTGTACTTAGAAGATTTTAGAGATACAAGATGATTATGTTTAGTGATCAGTTGAGGAGAATAGTCTCCCAATCATCATCAGGGGGGGTTGTGAATTGTAGTTTTACTCCACCCTGCTTAGACTTTAGAATTCTAGTAACCAGGGATGCAAACATTCCCCACTTAAGGAGTAAGTGTGGGAGAGGAAGGTCCATGACCAACATGTGCTAGCAAGTGACAAATCAGAAACAACTGACTGGACCATGGGCCATCCAAAGCCAAGTATAAGCCACCTTTGGTATATGTAAGACACAGGAAGTGACTTAAAGAACTGCCTTTATATTTCACATCACTTCCTTTGATAGAGTCTTGGCTGTGGAACTTGATCCTGGAGGAGATCGAGCATAAGACCTCAAACTGCTTCCCTTAGATGATTACATGGTGAGTTATAAAGCTGACTCCCCTTTCCTTGGATTTTCTGGAGGCAGCAGACTATGGAAAGGCCTATCTCTTGGGATTTTACTTTCCTTGGCTTTCTGGAGACTCTCCTTGGCTGAGGCCTTTGAACTCCTGCCTGGCTCAGACCAAGCCAAAACATATCTTCTTCTTCTTCTTCTTCTTCTCTCTCTCTCTCTCTCTCTCTCTCTCTCTCTCTCTCTCTCTCTCTCTCTCTCTCTCTCTCTCTCTCTCTCTCTCTCTCTCATTCCTAGTTTCCTCCTTCTATTGTAAATAAACTGCCAGAAAATTTCATTCTGACTTGAGTATTTCATTGGGATTTAGATTTTAAAATCCCTGGTGACCAAGTAAAATATGTATTCAGTCCAACCATAAAATTTACCCTTATTTAAGTGATATGGGTGGATTTTTAAAAATATAAATTGCCAAGATTAACAGAGGAAGAAATAGAATACCTATACAACCCTATGTCAGAAAAAGAAATTGAACACGCCATCAAATATTTGACAGAATAACCAAAGAAGGAGTTCCACCAAATTCCTTGTATGACACAAATATGGTACTGATTTTAAAGCCAGGCAGGTCAAAAACAGAGAAAGAAAACTATAGACCAATCTCCTCAATGAACATAGATGCAAAAGTCTTAAATAGAATAATAGCAATAAGACTTCAGCAAGTGATCACGAGGTTTATTCATTATGAGCAGATAGGATTTATACCAGGAATGCAAGGATGGTTCAATATTAAGAAAACCATCCTCATAATTTACCATATTGAGAAACAAACTGACAAAAAATGGATGGTTATTTCAATAGATGAAGAAAAAGCCTTTGACAAAATACAACACTCATTCCTATTGAAAACACTAGAAAGCATAGTAATAGAAGGGCCTTTCCTAAAAATAATAAACAGTATATATCTAAAACTATCAGCTAACATCATCTGCAATGGGGATAAATTAGAAGCCTTCCCAATGAGATAAGGAGTGAAACAAGGATGCTCATTATCACCTCTATTATTTAACATTGTACTAGAAACACTAACAGTAGCAATTAGAGAAGAAAAAGAAATTGAAGGTATTAAAATACGGAATGAGGAGACCAAGCTATCACTCTTTGCAGATGATATGATGGTCTACTTAAAGAATCCTAGAGAATCATCTAAATATTTAGTAGAAATAATCAACAACTTTAGCAGACTTGCAAGATACAAAATAAACCTACATAAGTCATCATCATTTCTACATATTTCCAAAATATCTTAGCAGCAAGAATTAGAAAGATAAATTCCATTTCAAATCACACTAGACAATATAAAATACTTAATAATCTATCTGCTGAGACAAAGGAACCATAAGAAAACAACAACAAAATACTCTTCACACAATTAAAATTAAATCTAAACAATTTGAAAAACATAGATTACTCAGGGATAGGAAAAGCTAACATAATAAAAATGATAATCCTACCCAAAATAATTTACTTATTTAGTGTCATATCCATCAAACTACCAAAAAACGTTTTACTTATTAGAAAAAGAAATAACAAAATTCATTTGGAAGAACAAAAGATCAAGGATATCCAGGGAAATAATGAAAAAAAAATGCAAAGGAAGGTGTCCTTGCAATCCTATATCTCAAACTATACTATAAAGAAGTAGTCATCAAAGCAATATGGTACTGACTAAGAGACAGAAAGAATGATCAGTGGAATAGATTTGGGGTAAGTGATCTCAGCAAGACAGTCTATAATAAGCTTAATTATCCCAGCTTTTGAGTCAAAAATCCACTATTTGATTACTCCTGGGAAAATTGGAAGACAATATGGGAGAGATTATATTTGGATCAAAACCTCACACCCAACACCAAGATAAACTCAGAATGGATGAATGACTTGAACATAATGAAGTAAATTATAAGTAAATTAGGTGAACACAGAATAGTATGTTTGTTAGATCTTTGGGAAATGAAATATTTTAAGACCAAGCAAGAGTTTAAAAAAATCATAAAAAATAAAATAAATAATTTTGATTACATTAAATTAAAAAGTTTTCATATAAACAAAACCAATGCAACCAGAATTAGAAGGGAAGTAACAAATTGGGAAAATCTTCATAACAAAAATCATTGACAAATGTCTAATTACTCAAGTTTATAAAGAGCTAAATAAATTGTACAAAAAATTAAGCCATTCTCTAATTGATATTTGGGCAAGAGACATGAATAGACAATTTTCAGTTAAAGAAATCAAAACTACTAATAAACACATGAAAAAGTCTTTTATATCTCTTATGATCAGAGAGATGTAAATCAAAACAACTCTGAGGTATTACCTCACACCTAGCAGATTGGCTAACATGACACCAAAGGAAAGTAATGAATGCTGGAGGAGATATAGCAAATTAGGGATATTAATACATTGCTGGTAGAGTTGTGAATTGATCCAGTCATTCTGGAGGGCAATTTGGAATTATGCCCAAAGGGCGCTAAAAGACTGTCTACCATTTGATCCAACCATAGCACTTCTGGGTTTGTACCCCAAAGAGATAATAAGGAAAAAGACTTGTACAAGAATATTCATAACTGCGTTCTTTGTGGTGGTAAAAAATTTGAAAATGAGGGTAGTCCTTTAATTGAGGAATGACTGAACAAATTGTGGTATATGCTGGTGATGGAATACTATTCTGCTCAAAGGAATAATAAAGTGAAGGAAATGGAATGACCTCCAAGTGAAAGGAGCAGAACAGGAGAAAATTGTACACAGAGACTGATACACTGTGTTACAATCGATTGCAATGGACTTCTCCATTAATGTCAATGCAGTGATCCTGAACAACTCTGAGCAATTTACAAGAAAGAACACTATCCACATTCAGAGGAAGAACTGTGGGAGCAGAAACTTGAAAGAAAACAACTGTTTGATCCCATGGGTCAAGGGCGGGTATGACTGTGGATGTAGACTCCAAATGAGCATCCTAATGCAAATATCAACAACATGAAAATAGATTCTGATCAAGGACGCATGTAAAACCCTGTACAATTGTTGTTGGCTATGGGATAGATGGGGATAGAGGAGGGAGGAAAAGAATATGATTCTTATATCCAAGGGAAAATGTTCTAAATTGACTAAATATAATTTTCAAAAAAATAATTCCTTGAAGGCAGCGATTATGTTTTTCTTTATATACCCTTTGTTTAGCCTACTGCATGGCACATACTATTTGCTTGATAAATGTTTGCTAATATGACATCCTTTGTTCATATAGTATATAATATCATGCATTTCTAATGTATTTTAAGATTCACAAAGAATTTTCCCACTAAAAACATAAACCAAATTCGGTGAGGTAGTTAGTGCAAGGCTTACTCTCTCTGTTGTATGAATAAGAATATTACAGTTTGGAGTAGGTGATTAACTGATTTGTTCAAGGTGATATAGTTAAAAGATAGGAAAATCATCCTTGTAACCTAGGTCATATAATTTCAGTTATTCCTTTCTCCCTCATGCCACTTTCTATATACTCCACCCCCATAAAAGAAAAGTAATGGCATAGCAGAAATCAGTATCAGTTTTTCCAATTCTAAAAACTGCAACCTTATATATTATTGTAATGCTGGTAGTTTGGTAGGCTATGTGAAATATCTTTCTCAAAGGAATAGTTGAAGCCTGAAAAGGATGTTGTTTTAATAATACCTTTACTCTCCAATCCCAACTACTGGGATCCACAGGACCCCCAACTACTCTTGTAGAAATATGCCCCCTAATGGGGAGAGAACTAATGAGAGAAAACCAGTACCTTATTTTTACCAATGAAGTTCCCTTTTTGAACTTGTGCAACCTACCCCCTGTTAATTAATTTGTTATGAAGGTATATTTATCAAAGTCATCTATTTCCTTTTACCCTCCTACCATCTGTTTTCCTTCTATGTTTTTCCCCTCCTGCTGCCTCTTTCCTTTATACCCCTCCTGGCAGAGATAAGCAGATGTAAAAACATCTACAATCTATTTTTCATCTTTGTAGTTGTCCCATCCCTGCAGGCATTAGGGGAGCTGACTTGCTGCTACTGATGCTGCTGCACTGCAATAATTCCAGCCTGCCATCCACTTCACCTCCAGCAAGTAAGGACCTCCTGTCAGGTCAAAAGTAGAAGGAGATCAGCCCTTATAGCACTCCATAAGGATCAATTAGGCTGTGGAAATCAGTGTCAATGGCTTAAATGAATAGAATTGCTGTGCTTTGGGCTAACTTCACCTCCTGTTCCCCAATGCACTAATATAGCCTAAGCTGTAAAAATACCAATTGGTCCACTGGGTAAAGATTTCTTTTAAAAAATCCCCAATCCTTTTCTTTTCCCAAAATTCTCTCTCTCTCTCTCTCTCTCTCTCTCTCTCTCTCTCTCTCTCTCTCTCTCTCTCTCTCTCACACACACACACACACACACACACACACACACACACACACACACTCACACTTGGCATTAGAATCAGGAAAACATAGATTCAAGTCCTTTCTCTGACACAAATTAGTTCTATAAGCAGGACAGGATGAGATCCCTTAGATAACTCTTTAAGTTCAATTTTAATGTATTTTTACCAATTACATGTAATAAATTTCCACATAAGTTTTCCAAAGTTATATGATCCAAACTGTCTCCCTCCATCCTTCCTTCCCACATCTTGGAGCTGGAAAGCAATTCAATCTGCATTATATCTTAGATAACTCTTTAAAAGACTGAACTACTATTGCATACTGATACATACTCATAGATGTGATTACTAGTTAGCCAACAATCTTTTAATAGGTGTTTAATATGAACTTCACCTAAATATACTCTATAAATGCATATGTGGAGCAAGAATAGAATAATGTGAATATATATTGGATATATTAAAAATAATGCTTTAAATGTAATAATGATTTTACAAACATTTGTATATGAAGAGAAAAAAGAAAAGGAGAGAGAAGGTAGGGGGAAGAAAGATGGAGAACAAGAAGAAACAAAAATATTTTAAAGAATTGTAAAGCACTTTCATCTAAACCGCCATCTCCAAGGAGATGTAGAATATTACTATATTGTTCTATGTCAAAATGGATAAACTTGCATGCTCTAAAATTGTCTGCCTATTCTAACTACTCATAAAACCAAACTGGAATAAGATTTCTTATTAATGTAATACAGTAGTTTAAACTAAAGTAAAAAGAAGTGTTGTGACAATTTTCACTATCTCTCATTCCCCACAGAGAGACCACTATGTGCAGGCACCTGTCTGATATTTCTTTGGAAGCTTAACAATGACCGCATCCCAGAACCTATCATTCCATCTCTGGGATTAAAGCATCAAATCCCACAAGCAATCCTGTCTTTCAACTGTCCCACACTTGAATTTTGCTCAATAAATCCCATCTCAGATTCTGTCTGCATTCTCTACAAGGCAGATGATTGCTTTCCTGTGTTATTATATGTCTCCATCTTCTGCCAAGTCAAATGAATGAGAGAAATTCCAATTCCTTTCTTTCCTATTGTTTCATTTGGTCTGGGTACAGATTCAAAAAGACAAAAATTTGTGCATTGACAAAAAAAACATCATCCCACCCAGAACAGAACAATATATCTCTCTTCCTTTTTAACAAAAGTTTGTATGCAAAAGAATACCAAAACGTCTGTCATCTTTAATTTCAGGTGCATTTTCACAAATGTTACTCCCTGATCTTTAATATCTGGCTTTTCTATACTGACTCTAGATTCCAAGTTTATAGCTATTTTGTTTTCTCCCACAATTGTTCACTTCATCTACATTAGTCTTCTCAGGAAACCAGTTTTTTTTTTAAATACATAATCAAAAATTAAATAAAATTAAAAATTAAAAAATTAAAAAATACATAATCATTCCCAGTATGATTTAACTTCAATATAATTGTGTCTATGATCTAGGATACAAAGATTTGTTTTTCAGAAATGATAATCAAAGGCAGAATATATGTTAGACATTATTTACCAATGTCTTCTACCAGATTGACTAGTCTGGATTCTCCCCTCACTGAAGGCAAGAGAGAATTGACTGGTTCAAGGTGCTAACACTCAAGCTGTTGCTGTAGATTTCCAGTGACCTAAAGAGGCTAGCTCATGAGATAATGACACTCAGACTTGGATTATGTGTCAGGTTCCTGCAGTTAAAAATAATCTGAGGATCAGGCAGGTTTCTCTATGGAGATAAGGAGGACTTCTTACAAAAGATCCAGTGCTATATCCATGCTGATCATTTCTTCCAACCCAACCTATGCAAGTAAACTTCCTTTTGTTAAATCTTAAATGGTCTACAAATGTTTCGTTTTGTTCCAGTCTTGTACTAAAAAATACTTCCTTGAGTCACGGCTGGACTCTAATAAGATTCATGACCTTCTTTATATTTCTGCTTTGGTCATTGGAATACATACAATAGGAGGCAGCTAGGTTGCTCAGTGGGTTGACAGGAAGGCCTTGAGATGGGCAGTCCTGGGTTCAAATTAGGCCTTAGACAATTTCTAGCTGTGAGATCCTGGGCAAGGAATTTAACCTCCTTCACCTTCCCCTTACTGCAACCAATACATAGTATTGATTCTAATTTAGAATATAAAGGTTTAAAAAAAAAAGAATAGGTACAATAGAAAATACATCCAAATATATACATCCTTCAGTGGATCAGCTGAGATGTTACCAGCTCTAAGCATTCTTTATTTTCCAGGAAGGTTTTCTTGGCAGGAACTGATGACTGAGTACTTAGTACTCATTTAAGTAAAGAATGCCATGGAGAGCAAATAAAATAATCTGTCGTTGTTTCTCAGTTGTTCCTCAGTTGTGTCAAATATTCATAAAAACTTTGGGAGCTTTGTTGATAAAGATAGTGGAGTGGTTTGCCATTTCTTTATCTGGTTTATTTGATAGATGAGGAAACTGAGGAAGCAGGATTAAGTTGCTTGTGATGGGTCACAGAGCTAATAAGTATCTGAGGCTAGATTTGAATTCAGGAAGATGAGTCTTCCACATTCCATGACTGATACTCTATCCACTCATTAACTACCTTCCCAAATGATGTGATCCTTTTTTTTATGAAACCTTTATTAGTTTCCTGCTTTCTTTTTTAAATATAATTTTTCTTTTTTTAATATTTTTCAATGGTTTCATGATTTATATTCTCTCCCTCCATCTTCCCTCTCCCCTCCCAGAGTTGACAAGCAGTTCCACTGGGTTATGCATGTATTATCATGCAAAACCTATTTCTATATTATTCATTTTTGTAATAGAGTAATCTTTTAAATTTTAAACCCTCAAATCACATACTATAAAAATGGAGACCTGAACTCTGGACTCCAAACCCCAGGAGTCCTTGCTAGCTCCCAGAATGTCCTCTAATCTCACTGAGATTACCACCTGGGTGAGATTACAAATTATTATTTAAAGGAGTTCCCTGCCTACTGAGGTCTCTTTTCTACTTCCGCTTCTGAGCAGATGCGTCTCTCATGATGTGAGTGAAATTGAATTGGGCCTTCTCGACCCACCTAGAATGAGCCTTTCTTATTTGTATTTTCTTAAATTCTCAACCTTTAATAAAACTCTAAAAATATAATATTCATTGCAGAGAGAAACTAATTTCTACCTGTCTCGGTTTTCCCAAAAAATTTTAATCCTTACAGTTTGGCGTAACTACTTCGGGAAAACGAAATATCTCAATCTTCTGATTCTTTTCTTTAATGATCTTTAGTTCAGCCTTGAATAGTGTAAAGATTAAAATTTGGACTGTTATGATTTAAATTTTGGGAAACTGAGGCAGGTAGAAATTAGTTTCTCTCAGCTAGGAGTATTATTTTATGAGGCTTATTAAAGGTCAAGAGTTAAAGAAAATACAAGCAAGAGAAGCACATGCTAGGTGGGCCATGAGGCCCACCCCAATTTCACCCACATCATGAGACAGGTTTGTTTGCCAGCAGAGACAGGAAGAGAAGAGAGCTAACAGCCTTTACATCCAGATTAAATACTCCATCTCACTCTCGGCCCAGGAGAGGTTATAAGGCAATCTGGGAAGTGAGCAAGGACTCCTGGGGATTGAAGTCCTGCATTTAAGTCTCCATTCTTTACAATAGCTACTGCCTAGAAATTTTTTAAGCCACATTTTCTTCAGGATGCTTTTTTAGAAAACTCTGCTTCAGACTTTCTTGAGCCCTTCCCTCCCACTGTAAAAAATAGACTCGAATACAGAACTACAATCCCCACAAGCCTTTGCTCCACTTCCCCAAAATGCTTTGTAATCTCACAGGAATTCTGAGGTGGGCCGAGATTGAGGAAGGATTTAAGCTGGTGGCAAAGGTTTTTGGGGTCTCTCTTTTGGACTTCCGTTTTGGAGCAGATGCATCTCTTCTGTGATGTGAGGTTATCTGGCCTAGGCCTCTGGCCTAGGCACGTGTTTTTTCTTATTCTGTATTTTCTTTAATCTTTAACCTTTAATAAACCTCTAAAAAAATATAATACTCCTTGCAGAAAGAAACTAATTTCTACCTGCCTCAGTCTCCCCATATTCCTAAATTTTAATCTTTACATCACCAACTCGGCCGCTTCTCCCTGCCTTCATGCTTTCCTGCCTGCAGTCCCCACTCCAGACCTGTTTGCTGTTTGCCACTCACCTGGTTCCTGGCTGTTTCGTTTTGCCTTCCTGTTTCTGCGGCGGCTGCTGTGCCTGGTCTTTAGCTCACCTGGCCCACCTGATTCAACCCAGATCTTGATCACCTGGTGACCTGCCCACCAGCTCCAGCAAAACTCTATCCTTGGAGCAGGACTCATTTCTACTAGCTGATAAAAAACGGGGATATTGGCAGAGGATTATAGGAGGGGAGAGAGAAAAGGGAGAGGAGAAGAAACAGACTTTTCCAAACAGGAACCTAAAAGCAATGGGCTATTTAAAAGAATACCTTCTGACTGTTCTGATAATTTCATTGATTTCACCTGCGTGCCAGAAAAAAAAAATTCAGTTCCGTACAATTTTAACTTTGGAGGGACAGCTGGGTGGCTCAGCGAACTGGGAGCCAGGCCTAGAGATGGGAGGTCCTGGGTTAAAATCTGGCCTCAGTTACTTCCCAGCTGTGGGGCCCTGGATGGGTCCCTTAACTCCCATTGCCTAGCCCTTACCAATCTTCTGCCTTCTGATAATAGACATCTAAAGGGATTAAAAAAAAACAATGAACATTAAAGAGACTGGAGGTTAAATATTTTAAGGCATTTCAGGCTCCAATGGTTTATAAAAAAATCTCTGTATTCTATTGCATTTTACTGTTTGCTTTGTTTAAGGTTTTACTTTGTGATTTTAAATTCATATATTACTGCATTCAATATTATTCTGTTATACTGTTCATTTTAATGTACTGAGTTTTCACTACTGTTAAATTATCTTGCTTTCCCCTTATAACCATACTGAACAAATATCAATTTAATTAAGCCCATATATGAAAATAAAAAACAGCCTATTTTTGATTTTGTAAATTGTCACATAGAGGATAGATGGACTTCATCAGAACTGGTTACAATTGTTATTACAACCTTTGGAAAATTTAATGTGCTAAATATCTCAACCAATTTTAAGAGTTTTTTTAAACATGATTTTTAGAGATTTTTTTTAACAATCTCTGTTCATTTTTGCCTGCCCCTACCACAAGGTAAGGTCCATTCTAGTAGCTGAAGTGAAATACATTTTATAGCCCCCAACCTTCCCATATTTCTAAATATGTGAATGGAAGTTGGGGCAGTTAATCTCAGGACATTTGTATCCCTAAAAAGCCTCCAAAAAAGGAGCATCTCACATTTATACTCTTCAGTTTACTACTTTACTTCCACCATAATGATATCTAGATTTCTTGATGATGTTCTAAATCCAAAATGAGTTCTACTTTGTTTAAAAATATGTTTATTACCAAGGTTGAGAGATTGCTATGATTGTAAAAACTTGTGACAAAATACCCATCAATTCATAGGCTTTTAAATGCCATACAACAAATCATGTAAAAATGATAGTGTGTTTTTTTGCTATTGTAATTAATTGGACTATTGAGAATTTGGGGGATATTGATAACTACATATTTGTCAACTAGAAAAAACGCAGAACTATTAAATAGTCAAAATCACTCTTTAATCAATGGAAAAGGGGTTAATGCTACTAAGTATGACAACAGGGCTTCTTGGAAATCCAGGGGCAGGGAAAGGTGATTGACATCCATCACTATGGCTAAAAGGAAAATGGGAGTGTTCAAACTACACTGACAGGATACAATAAAACTTGGGAAAAGAATCATAACTAGAATCTAGGGTGTAAGAGAAGGGGCTGCTTATAATAGATACTGAAGGATGGTTCCTGCTCAGGTGTGGATCTTCCTGGGAAAGGTTCTAATACAATAGGGGAGACTACCTAAAACAAAGAGGTTCCTTAGCATTATTATTTCACCCAGCCAGGATTGTCATTTCCCTTCAGGGTAGACTCCCATGGGAACAGGGAACATGTACAAGCTTTGGGGTCTCCAATCTACAAACTAGTCCTGAAACTTGGGGTTCATCAGATCCCACTAGGCCACACATTTGGGATTCCTAAATTCCATGTTGACATATTTGTACTACTGCTCAATTGACTTGCTTTCACTCACAGTGGATCATGGCCAGATATGAAGAGGAAATGGATCTCATTTTTGGTGAGAAAGCCTTGTAATCTTTATTTTCTTAGCTGACACAGTTTGTCAATGATTATAAGCTATATTTTTGAATTTTTTAAAAAACTCTTTTATTATTATATTTTTCTTGCATGTGCAAAATACTATTTCAGTTTTTTTTTAATTTTTTCTCTCCTTTTTATATCTGAAGCACATGTCACCAGTATTAAGATTTCTTTAACTTTTTGATTTTTCAGTACTGTAAGTTTAAGATACATTTGCTAATTCATGACCCAAAAGCTTGTGACTATAAAAATGATGCCACTAATTATTTAGAGAATCATGGGACTTTACTTAATGATTCTGTCTGATTCCAGGACAAGATATACACAAAAGAGCCACTGCATAGTGCCAATTGAGCACAAGGTCAAAGAGACCAACCAATCCTTATGGGATTGATGTAACTTTGAGCCTAGACAAAGAGGACTTGAACGTGTTTGGGGTTCAAGGTTGAGGCTGTTTAACATGTGTTAAAGGCAGGTCTTCCTTGTTCTACATTCTACCAAGTATCTCAAACTTGGCTCCTACCTTGGCTTTTATAATCTGGTCCCTTTTTTGTCTTTCATAGTGTGGTAACTTTCTGTAGTCCTGGCTAATGACTGGGTAAATGCATCATTGCTTAGATCATTTTATTGGGCTCTGATTCAAGGACTTGTTATAGATTTATTTTTCTTTTTCCTTGGAATTTTTACACATAAGATTTTGATAGTCTATATTTTCATCCAGTATTTTCTTTTCTGTTTGGATCTTTTTCATTTCTCTTACCAATTGATTCATATACCTCATACCTCAGTCATGATTCCCTAAGTGATCCTGTATTTTTCAATCACCCTCTTAACGGGGGAATGTAAAAAATCTCATTATTTAAATTGCAAAGTTTAAATTCCTTTTGAGAAGAATTTTAGGTAAAGAAAGATGATACCTCTCTGAATCCAGAAACTGAACTGTTGGAGAAGACACCATGAAGAAGCCTCTAGACCACAAGCTGCCCAAGAATGAACTTTGGGTGTAGTTGATTGAACATTTATTTGTATGTATACTTTCATGTCAAAGGGTACTTCCTCCTAACAGGCTTTTTGTCAATGCATCCCGCAATTATTGGTTTTGTTTTGTTTTTTCCTCTTATTCTCAAATTATTGTAATCTTTAAATTGATTATGCTTTTATGATCCTTTGGGAAAAACCTTTCTTCCCAGAGGATTACACAGGGTAATGTAAAAATGGAGACCTGAACTCTGGACTCCAAACCCCAGGAGTCCTTGCTAGCTCCCAGAATGCCCTCTAATCTCACTGACATTTCCACCTGGGCGAGATCACAAATTATTATTTAAAGGAGTTCCCTGCCTACTAAGGTCTCTTTGCTACTTCCGCTTCGGAGCAGATGTGTCTCTCATGATGTGAGTGAAATTGAATTGGGCCTCTCGGCCCACCTAGCACATGCCTTTCTTACTTGTGTTTTCTTAAATTCTCAGCCTTTAATAAAACTCTAAAAATATAATACTCCTTGCAGAGAGAAACTAATTTCTACCTGCCTCAGTTTTCCCCCCAAATTTTAATCCTTACAATACCCATATAAAAAAGAGATAAATCATTTATTTTCCTCTGCATTTCTTCTTCAATCTTTTTTCTCTAGATATGGATAGCATTTTTTTCTCATAAGTCCCTTGGGGTTTTCCTGGATTGTTGCATTGTTTTTAGTAGCAAAGTCAGTTACATTTGATTATACAACAATGTTTCAGTTACAGTTGTAATCTTCTCCTGGTTCTGATCATTTTACCCCACATCAGTTTATTTAGGCCTTCCAGTTCTTATAAAAATCAAGTGATTCATCATTCCTTATGGCACAAAAGTATTCTATCACTAACATAAAACACAATTTGTTCAGCCATTCCCTGATCAAGGGACAAACCATCACCAAATGAGATGGTTCTTAAGAACTTTTCAAATATGGAAGTACTACATAAAATTTAGCTAATATGTTCTGTCATATTATAGTTGTGGTCCAAAATTTCTTTATTATAACATATGTGACTTTTTCACTGGAACCACAAATGGCTCATTTATTCATGTATCTACCCATGACATTGAGGTTGTTTCTCCATTTTCTTTTTTCTAACCCTTACTTTCTACTTTAGAATTGGTACTAAATATTGGTTCTAAGACAGAAGAATGCTAAGAGTGAAGAAACTGGGGTTAAGGGATTTGCCCAGGGTTACACAGCTAGGAAGTATCTGTGGTCATATGTGAACCCAAAACCTCCCATTTCCAGGCTTGCCTTTATATCCACTGAGCCACCAAACTGCCCCTTCACTTTCAAAGAGGACCAATGGCATCATGGAGTGATTTCTTGGCTTATGCATTAATTGGATTTAAATGAGGAAGAGTTGCACAAAGTAGTTATCTTTGCTCTCTCTTCCAGAGTCATAAAAGTCCAGTGGCAAGACAAAAGTCAGAATGACTGGTGACGCCCAGGAAATATCTTAGCCTTTTGCTCTAAGTCCTTCATAGGAGCTACTTCAACTGTCTTTGTGGCCTTTAGAACAAATTATTCTCATCTACCCATTTAACTAGGGAGAGTCTTCATATGCTTGGGGTAGACAATCCCATAACTCATCAACTGATATGTGGCCCATTAGTTACCCTCAATGTGGTTTAACTCCTCTAATGAGATAGTTTCCCAAGTTGTTGCCACTGCACATTCTATAGCCTCTTGGAGCCACAGCTGAGAGTTTAGTGTCAGGTGGATATCAAAGGTAGATGCACAATCTTGAAAATAGGCTTGGCAAGCCCTCACACCAGAGGTGTTAATCCTTGTTAAATATTCACACACTCAAAGTAGTGAGTAGTATCTATCTGAAATCATTAGCAAGCATTATCCATAATGGGGATAAGCTAGAAGCCTTCCCAATAAGATTAAGCATGAAGCAATGTTATGTATAGGATTTATTTAGTTTTATTAAGAATAAGTTTTAAGAATAGAAAAAACAGTTTGCCCACTTTACTACTTCCCCTTTAAGAAAGAAAAAAGAAAAAGGTGGCTGTGGGCTCCTTTAGAAACTAGGAAGAAGCAAGTGACAGTGGGGAATTCTGGGGGCTTCTCTTGGACTTCCTCTCTAGAGGAGGTTACTGGAGGTTTCTGCTCAGAGGAGATCTGTTAGTTTCTCTTAGAGAGTTTATTTTGAGATGTTGAATTAACATCTAAAAAACTGAAGAAGAGTTGGTAGGAGTGAGAGATTCTCTCTCAAAGAGAGAAACAGCTGCCAGGGGCTCTGTTCCCACTGACTTGAACACCCATTCTGAATTTATCTTGGTGTAGGGTGTGAGGTGTTGATCCAAACCTAATCTCTCCCACACTGTCTTCCAATTTTCCCAGCAGTTTTTATCAAATAATGGATTTTTGTCCCAAAAGCTGGTCTCTTTGGGTTTGTCATAAACTGTCTTGCTGAGATCATTTACGCCAAGACTATTCCACTGATCCTCCTGTCTCTTAGCCAGTACCAAATTGTTTTGATAACCACTGCTTTATAGTATAGTTTGAGATCTGGGACTGCAAGTCCTCCTTCCTTTGCATTTTTTCCTTCTTTTTGTCAGTTGATGCCCAATAGATTTGGCTCCACCCTCTTACTTTCACCCTATGTGTATCTACCTTTCTCATATGTGTTTCTTGTAGACAGCATATGGTAGGGTTTTGGACTCTAATCCACTCTGCTATTCGCTTGCGTTTTATGGGTGAGTTCATTCCATTCACATTCAGAGTTATGATTACTAGCTGTGTATTTCCCAGTATTTTGATTTCTGTTCCTTTACCTGCCTTTTCTTCTTTCACTATTACCTTCTACACCAATGTTTCTTTTTAATCAGTCCCCCTTGTTCCCACCCTTATTTTACTTCCCTTTCTACCCCCTCCCTGTTTATTCCCCCCTTATTTTCCTTGTAGTCTTTCGAAAATTAACCCCCCACTCCCTCCCTCTCTTGTACTGCTTCCCTCCCCACCAGACCGTTTGTTACCCTTCTACACCCCTATAGGGTGCAAATCTATTTTCTGCCCCCAATGGATTGGATTGTTTTTCCCTCTTTGAGTCACTTTCAAAGCACGTAAAAGTTGAGTATTTCCTGTCTCTGATCTCTTTACCCTTCCAGTGTATTGATGTTCTCCCCCCTCCCACCATGAGCTTCTTTATGACATAAATTTACCCCCATTTGTTTCTTTTCCCATTTCTTTTAATATTAACTTATTTTTAAGCTCTAGTTATATATATATATATATATATATATATGCATACTCATGCGTATGTATTTTTGCATGCATATATCTATATACCTATTTATGTCTTGTCCTTTCATCCTATACAGTTTGTTGCTGTTCCCTCTAAGTATACTTCTTTTTGCTGCCCAGCTAATAACAACAGTTTTTAAGAGTTACCAATGACCTCTTTTCTTATAGGAATACATATCATTTTAACTTATTGAGTCTCTTAAAATTTTTTTTTGTTTTTTCTTTTTTCCCCTCTTTTTAAATTACATTTCCTTGAGTTCTGTGCTTGGACATCAAATTTTCTGTTCAGGTCTGGTCTTTTCTTTACGAATTCTTGAAATTCTTCTATTTTGTTGAATGACCATACTTTCCCCTGTAAGAATATAGTCAGTTTTGCTGGGTAGTTGATTCTTGGCTGTAGACCTAGTTCCCTTGCTTTCCGGAATATCATATTCCATGCCTTTCTGTTTTTCAGTGTGGATGCAGCCAGATCCTGAGTTATCCTCACTGTGGTTCCTTGGTATCTGAATGACTTCTTCTTGGCAGCTTGTAATATCTTTTCTTTGGTCTTATAGTTCTTGAATTTGTCTATAACATTCCTGGGTGTTGTCAGTTGGGGATTAAGTACAGGAGGTGATCTGTGGATTCTATCAATCTCCACTTTTCCCTCTTGTTCAAGGATTTCGGGGCAGTTTTCTTTAATAATTTCCTGTAATATAATGTCCAGGCTTTTTCTTTTGTCATGGTCTTCTGGTAGGCCAATAATTCTTAAATTGTCTCTCCTTGAATGATTTTCTAAATCCTCTGTTTTGTGAATGAGATGCTTCATATTTTCCTCAATTTTTTCATTCTTTTGGTTTTGTTTTATAGTGTCTTGCTGCCTTGTGAGGTCGCTCGATTCAAGTTGTTGTATACTGGTTCTTAAAGACTGGATTTCATCCTTAGTTTTTTGGTCGTCCTTTTCCTTTTGCCTGGATTTTCTTTGGAGGTCATCTTTCATCTTCTTCACCTCATCTTTCATCTGCTTTGCCTCATTTTTCATCTCCTTTGCCTCATTTTCTAGCTGGTTGATTTTGGCTTTCAAGACACTATTTTCTGTTTCCAGATGACTTATCTTAGTTTTTAAGTTATTTTCCCAATTGTCTTCAGCCTCTCTTAATTGTGTTTTGAATTGCATTTTGAGTTCTTCCAAAGCCTGTATCCAATTTGCTGGGATTTCTGATCTTTTCTTTGCTGGGTCCTCCCCCTCTGTTTCATTCGCTCTTTGCTCATTAACTGTGCAGAAGCTGTCTATTGTAATTTCTTTCTTCTTTTTCTGTTGTTTGCTCGAGTTTACCCCTTCTTTGCTCCCCATATTTGGCTGTGCTCTTGCTCCTCTCATTTTGTTCTGGTTTTGATGCTGTCAGTCTCCCCTCTTGGATCTTTGTCAGATCTCTTGGTACAGTCTCTAGGGGAGGAATGTTAGCTACCCTGTCCTCTGGAGGCTTTTGATTGGATTGAGTTCAATTGGGTTGGGCTGTATGTGGTATGAAGCACTGAGGCTCTGAAGACTCCTGGAAGGCTGGGCCACCCAGGCTCTCTACAGTTCTTTCCAGCTGCTTCTCCTCTGTCCGCAAGTGCCTTTGCCCGCCTCCCTAAACTCTGAGAAGTTCTGATGGGATTAGTTCAATTGGATTGGTCTGGATGTGCCCGAGGCAAGGGTGAGACTGGAGCCCTATAGAGGGACCCAGCCACAGCCCGTTTCTCCCTGGCTTCCTCCTCGCTGTCCAAGCTGGATGCTCCGAGCCCGGTGCCCCACTGCTCACAAGGTAGACCTGCAAACCAGCACCTTTGCCAGCTCAGAGTTTCCCGCTGCTGCTGGGGGCTCAGCCCTCTGGGTTGTGGGGGAGGGGTCCTGGGACCTTCGCTCTGCCTTCCCCTTAGCCCTGAGTATTCTCCGATTCCGGCTTTTGGGGGGCGTACCTTTTGATTTGAGTCCAGAAGGAGGGTTCCCCGCTTCTGACCTGTTGTTCAGCTTGGATTTCGGTGCCCTTGGAGCATTCAGTCTGTATCGGTAAGGAAGGATCTTCTATGAGGTCTGAACTTTTGCTGCTTGCTAAGCTGCCATCTTGACTCCGCCCCCTCATTACTTTTTTCCCATATAAAACTTCTCAAGAATAAGACTTGGAGGGGGCATCTGGGTAGCTCAGTGGATTGAGAACCAGGCCTAGAGATGGGAGGTCCTAGGTTCAAATCTGGCCTCAGACACTTCCCAGCTGTGTGACTGTGGGCAAGTCACTTAACCCCCATTGCCTAGCCCTTACCACTCTTCTGCCTTGGAGCCAATACACAATATTGACTCCAAGATGGAAGGTAAGGGTTTAAAAAAAAATAAAAAGAATAAGACCTGGTTATGTTTTCCCTTGGTATCTCTACAATCTAGAAGAGTGATTAGCATAGAGTTGCTGCTCAGTAAATATTCAATTGAAATGATATGAATTATTGTTTGATGTTCCCCTTTAATGTTAGTGGCTTCCTCTGTTATTATATTCCATTTGTCCTGTATATAGAATACTTGTACATTGTTTAACTATTGTTTCTTCCATTAGACAATAAATTCTTTGAGAGCAGGTTGCTCTTCTTTATATCCCAACATAGTGACTGGTATATGGTAAATGATTGATACATGCTAGTTGACTGAGTGATTTTCTCCACTAGATTGTATTGTTGTCCTTTGTTCCACCTACTCCCATAACCCCATGTCTCTTTTTCACTGCTCTTTTCTTAAATTCTCTCTCACTGCCTTTTTGGTCCTTTTTGCTACTCTACGCCTCAACCTCTATTTTTTTCTTAAATTAAAATCTCATAGCTTTATTATTGGGCCTAAATTAGGGGAAGGAGAGAAGAGGTAGCAGGATCTTGAACTGGTGCACCTGATCTAGGTTTGCAAAGCATTTAAAAAACCTTAGTGTAATACATATATGTCAATTAGTATTATTAATAGTAGTAGTCCCATCATTATTATTTTGATGATTATATACTTCTGAAAAAATAAGTTTGAAAACAAGTTAGGGAATGAATTTTTTTTCAAAGGTTTCCATTTCAAAAAGCCAATGTTTTGTGATCAAAGATATAGGTTAAATAAACCAAAATATGAAGAGTGCTTAGTTCAGAAAAGCCAAAAATGACCTTTACATACTGGATCATATCTTCTAGAGCTGGCTTTAAATTAAATGCTTCTGTGCTGTCATGCAAATACACACCCACTATTATCACTTTAAAATGGTTAGAAAACTTAATTATACAATCAGTTTTCATGACTTTTACCTGCCTATTCATTTCCATGCTCTCTATAAAGCATGCTGTTTCCTTAGCAACATCTTTTGGCCTTCTTTCCCCTCTTTTGTGTCTTGCCAGTTCCTGTGCTGTTTTTAAATGTCTTCAAAGGAAATTAAAATTAATATCAATTTATCTTGTTTAACAATAACCTGGATATTATTGTCATTGTTTTTATCGTTGAATGTGAACTGTGTAAAAAGGAGGAATACAAAATGCAAAAGTACTTTTTAAAGGGAAACAGGATAAAGAGAAAGAGCCAAGGAAGAAATAGGGGTTCTTCAGGATTATCTGGCCTAGAGCAAGCTGAGCAATATTTCCCAAGACTTGCCTGCTGGGATTTTCTTCATTATCAAATTGGAATTTCTTGGTAAAATCTGTTGTCACAGGGCAGGAAATATAGGGTGTGTTATTGAAAGCCTGGGGTGAAAGGGAAAGAAATATGACCTCCAGGTATATTCAAAACAAGCTTTGTCAACCTTTGTTTCATGGAGAACTTCAAACCTGATGGAAACATTTGGCTCCTAGGAAATTCATTATCCAATATCTGTCTTTCCAGATGGTGCCCCCTAACCACATGCTCAATATAGCCAGAGGGCACTGAAGGACAGAAAGTGTAAGAGGAATGGGATTCTCCATACTTATTCAGTCCTATTAAATTAAAAGACAAAATATGAAATTTTACAGCTTTAGGTGTTAAAAAATAAAGCCAATTTAAAACTATTTTATTTTCATGGGCACTAGATTATACCAAATATATTTGACTTTTGTGAAAGATAATTCTAGGCCTCCATTATACAGTAAAACATAACTTTGAGCTAACTAGTGAAGTCATTTCAAATATGAACATACACACAAGCACAGATACACAGAAATACACATATACATATATATGCAAATTATGCATATATAATTATGTTTGTATTATAATGTACATGTTAAATAAATATAATTAAGTAATTTGATATAATTATATTATTTATTACAATGCTTTATCATCTAGTTATACCTAAGTATTCTCAACTTATCCTTTCTATCTGATAGACAGGTAATAGTGAACCATAGGAGGGAAATTTGAACAAAAAACTCTTTTAAAAAGAAATTCAATATAAAAGCATAATTCTCATACTGAACATAAAACTTGTCTAGGAAAGATGATAACTAGTCAAGTAATACTTGAAGACTATTGGAAAGCAGAAAAAAAGCAATATATGAACTTTAAAGAGGATTATATAAAGGTTAATTTTCAATAAGGACAAGAACAAAATATTTAAGGGTTAGCTAAGAAGCATCATGCATGTTGTCCCCCAAAAGGGATATGGTTCCTGTATCCATGGCTGAGGACCATGAGCAGCATAATAAAATGGAAAGAGCCCTGGCACCAAAGTCAAAGTAATTTAGATCAAATATTTCCTCTAAATTTTACTACTTTTATGAAATTAAGTGTTTCAATTATAGTTCTCAGTTTCCTAAAAAAAAGGAAGGTTGGAAAAAACAGTCTCTAAAGTCTCCTTCACTTCTCACATTGTGTATAAGTTTGAAACATTACCAAAACACAGGCTTAGGTTTATCATAACAATAAACTTTTTAACAACTTGAAGTTATACCTGAGAGTAATTATCAGAAATCACTTATGAGAGAAAACCCAATATGGCCAGGTTAGATTTATATTGAGAATGTAGGACTGGCTTAATATTAATGTATGAGAAAAAATTACTAGCCATCAACATCTCAAGGGTCAGATGAATCAGCAGAGGGAGAGGGACTCCCAGAGCTCTCAGCCCTCAGACTCAGAAAATAAGCTGAGAATAACATCATATAAGGACTGAAGTTTAAGAGTGTAGCCCAATTTCCCAGAAAATGGAGCCTAACTATAATTAGATAGGAAAGATGAGCAAACAACAAAAAAAGCACCTAAATATAAAGAATTTTAGGGAGACAAAGAGCAAGGTACAAACACAGATGGGGGCAGTGAAAACAAAGGAAACAGATGCAAAGTCCAAAAGAAAAACATGGATTTGACATAATATTCTTGAGGAGCTCAAAAAAATTAAAAATCATCAGGGAAGGCAGAAGAAAAGTGGGGAATAGAAATGAAAGTGATGCAAGAAGAAAGAAAGATTATTCAAGAAGAAGTTAAAGTGATGCAAGAAAAAATGAAAGTGACACAAGATGAAATGGACCAATCGAAAAAGTAGAACCAGAAGCAAATCAGGTCTTAAAAATCAGAATTTACCATCTAAAAACTAATGATTTCATGAGAAATCAAGAAACAATAAAGTAGAATCAAAGGAATGACAAAACAAATAAATATATGAAATATCTAATAGAAAAAATAACTAACTAGAAAAGGAGAGAATTTGAGAATCATTAGACTATCTGAAAGACTTCCTTCAGAAAAAAAAATTTGGACTAATGTCCAAATTTTTTTTTCTGGAGGATGTCTTTCATTACAAGAAATTATCAAAGATAATATCCCAGAGATCCTTGAACAAGAAAATAAATTTTAAATTGAAAGAATTCATAGATCACCCTCAGAATGAAACCTTCAAATGATAACTTCAAGGAACATAATAACTAAATTCAAAAGCCACCAAGCTAAGGAGAAAATTCTTCAAGCAGCCAGAAAGAAACCATTCAAATGCCATGGAGATACAATCAGGATCACACAGGACCTGTCACTTTCTTCATTAAAGCATTGAAAGGCATGGAATATAATATTGAGGTAGTCAAAAAAATTTGTGTTTACATCCCAGAGTCACCTATCCAGCAAAACTGAGTATATTCTTTGGGGAGAAAAAATGAGAATTAAATTAGATAGACAATTTACAAGTATTCCTGAGCAATAAGTCAGACTGAAACAAAAAAAAAATTGAAGACCAAATATGAGAAACAAAAGAAGCCCCAAAAGGTAAATAAGAAAGAGAAAATTTAAGGGACTCATTAAGGTCAAAATATTTACATGTCTACATGGAAAGAAGATTTCTGTAATTCTCAAAAATTACTCTTAATAATAGAGTAGATAACAGGAATTTACACATAAAGAGGGTGATGAAAGAAGCTGATTAATGATGATATAATGCATATGATATTATGTGTACATAAATGTGATAATATTAATTGATAAATACACATATGATAAGTATGCATGTGAATGGTAGGTAAAAAATTCAATCAAGGACTGAAAGAGAAGGTTGTATTGAGAGAAAAGTGAAGGAGGAGATAGAACTGGGTAAATTATAAAACACAGAGAGCCATGAAAAATCATTATATAGAGGAGAGGTTAAGGGTGATAACAGGCAATGTTTAAACTTTACTCTCATATTAATTGGTTCAGAGAATAAAAAACAAGTATACTCAGGGGGTATAGAATTCTATCTAACTCTACAGGGAAATAGAAGGGGAATAAGACAACTAAAGATGGAGGTAATTAGAGGGAGCGGGAAGTGAGAAGGTGACAAAAAAAGCAAAATACTGGTGAGGAAGAACAGGGGGAAAGGGAATAGAGCAGAATGTAAAGGGGATAAAAGGATAAAAGGCAATGCACAGGTAGTAATCATAACTGAATGTGAATGTGATGAACTTACCCATTAGAGAAAAGCAGATAACAGATTGGATTAAAAAACAGAATCTCACTATATATTTGCAAGAAACAAATTTGAGGCAGGGTAACATACACAAATTCAAGGTAAAAGTCTGGAGCAGAATTTATTATGCATCATCTAAAGTAAAAAAAAAACAGGAGTAGCAATCATGATATTAGACTAAGCAAAAGTAGAAATTGATCTGATTAAAAGAGATAAGGAAGGAGATTACATTTTGCTAAAAGGTACTAAAAACAATGAAATATCATTAATAAACATTTATGCATCAAATGGTACAGCATTTAGTTTCTAATGAAAAATTAAAGCAACTTAAGGAAGAAATAGATAGTAAGACCATACTAGTGGGGGATCGCAAACTTGCTTTTAGATAAGTTGAAGCAAAAAAAAATTAAGAAAGAAGTAAGGAAATTAAATGAAATTCTAGAAAAAGAACAGTTAATAGATGTGTAGAGAAAACTGAACAAGGGTAAAAATAAATATATGTTTTCCTCAGCTGGTATATATACAAATATCAACCATGTACAAGGGCATAGAAATATTGTAAATAAAAGCAGAAATGCAGAAATAATAAATGACACCTTTTCAGATCAGAATGTAACAAAAATTATACTTAATAATGGTCCAAGGAAAGGAAAATTTAAAATTAAATAATCTAATCCTTTAAAACTGATTAATCAAAACAGAAATTGGAGAAACAATTATGAATTTCATTAAAGAGAGTGACAATGAGGTGACAATATAACCAAATCTGTGGGATAGAGCCAAAGAAAATTGATATCTCTGAATGCCTATATCAACAAAGTGGAAAGGGAGGAGATCAACAAATTGGGCTTGCAATTAAAAAAAAATTTAAATGAACCAAATAAAAATCCATAGATAAAAACTAAAGTGGAAATTCTAAAAATCAAAGGAGAAATTAATAAAAATGAAAGTAAAAGAACTATTGAAATAATAAATAAGACTGGAAGTTTATACTTTGAAAAAAATAGAAAAAGTATTGGTTAATCTAATAAAAAAAGAATAGAATCAAATTAAAAGTATCAAAGATGAAAAGGGTGATCTCCCCTTTAATGAAGAGTAAATTAAGGTAATTATTAAGAACTATTTTACTCAGTCATATGGCAATAAATATGGCAATATAAGTGAAATGGGTGAATATTTATAAAAATATAAATTTCTTAGATTAACAAAATAGGAAATATAAATTTAAGTAATCCCATATCAGAAAAAGAAATTTAACAAGCCTTTAAGGAACTTCATAAGAAAAAATCAACAGGGCCAAATGGATTCACAAGTGAATTCTTTCAAATATTCCAAGAACAACTAATCCCAATATTATACAAATTATTTGAAAAGAATAAGCAAAGTAAGAAACTTTCCAAATTATTTTTATGACACAAATATGGTACTGATTCCAAAGCCAGGCAGACCAAAGACAGAGAAAGAAAACTATAGACCAATCTCCTTAATGAACATAGATGCACATTTTTTAAATAAAACACTAACAAAAATATTTCAGCAAGTTATCACAAAGATTATCCACTATGATCAAGTGGGATTTATACCAGGAATATAAAGATGGCTCAATATTAGAAAAAACATCCACATAATCGACCATATCAATAAACATACCAACAGAGATCACATGATTATCTCAATACCTACCGATAAAGCCTTTGACAATATGCAGCACTCATTCCTATTAAAAACATTAGAAAGAAGGGGGCAGCTGGGTAGCTCAGTGGATTGAGAACCAGGCCTAGAGATGGGAGGTCCTAGATTCAAATCTGGCCTCAGCCACTTCCTAGCTGTGTGACCTTGGGCAAGTCACTTGACCCCCATTGCCTAGCCCTTACCACACTTCTGCCTTGGAGCCAATACACAATATTGATTCCAAGATGGAAGGTAAGGGTTTAAAAAAAAACATTAGAAAGTATAGGAATAGAAGGGCCACTTTTCAAAATAATATACAGTATATATTTAAAACCATCAGCAAGTATTATCTATAATGGGGACAAGTTAGAAGCCTTCCCAATAAGATCAGGAGTGAAGCAAGGATGCCCATTATCAACTCTATTATTTAATATTGTACTAGAAATGCTGCCAGTAGCAATTAGATGAGAAAAAGCAATTGAAGGGATTAAAGTAGGCAATGAAGAAACTAAACTATTACTCTTTGCAGATAATATGGTAGTATACTTAAATAATCCTAGAAAATCAACTAAAAGGCCAGAGGAAATAATTGACAACTTGAGCAAAGTTGCAGGTAAAAAATAAACACACATGAATCATCAGCATTTCTGTATGTTTACAACAAAATTTAGCAGCAGGAGATAGAAAGAAAAGCTCCATTTAAGATCCCTCAGGACATATACAATTTTTAGGAGTCTATCTACCAAGACAAACACAGAAATTTTATGATCACAGCTACAAAATACTTGTCACACAATTAAAACTGGATCTAAACAATTTGAAAAAGCATTAATTGTTCATGGGTAGGATGAGCTATTGTAAAAAGAAAAAGACTTTTTTTTATTA
Organism: Monodelphis domestica; assembly: GCF_027887165.1. Classification (NCBI taxonomy): domain Eukaryota; kingdom Metazoa; phylum Chordata; class Mammalia; order Didelphimorphia; family Didelphidae; genus Monodelphis; species Monodelphis domestica. The sequence continues at coordinate 243,985,486 of NC_077231.1, forward strand.
ATTTACTTATCCAGTGACATACCTATCAAACTACCAAGAAATATTTTTTATGAAATTAGAAAAAAATTATAACAAAGTTCATCTGGATGAACAAAAGATAAAAAATATAAAGTGAAATAATGAAAAAAATGTGAAGGATGGAGGCCTAGCAGTATCAGATCTAAAACTGTACTATAAAGCAGTGGTCATCAAATATATGGTACTGGCTAAAAAATAGAAGGGTGGATCAATGGAATAGACTAGAGGTAAATGACCTCTGGATGTTAGTATTTAAAAAAGCTAAAGGTCCCAAGTTTGGGGACAACTACTCACTATTGACAAAAATACTGCTGGGAAAATTGGAAAACAGTATGGGAAAAATCATATCTAGATCAATATCTTACACCCTACACCAAGGTAAATTCAAACTGGGCAAATGACTTAAATATAGGGAATACAATCATGAATAAATTAGGTAAATATAGACTAGTATAATTGTCAGAACTGTGGGAAAGGAAGGAATTTAAGACCAAACAAGACATAGAGAATGTTAGAAAATGTAAAAATGAATGATTTTGATTACATCAAATTAAAAATTTTGTCCAAACAAAACAAATATAACCAAAATTTGAAAGAAAGCAACAAACTGGTAAAAAATCTTCATAACAAAACTTTTTGACAAAAATTTAATTTCCCAAATATAAAAAGAACTAAGTCATTAAAAAAAATTAAGCCATTCCTCAATCAACAAATGTTCAAGGGATATGAATAGGCAATTTTCAGATGAAGAAATCAAAACTATCAATAATCATATGAAAAAATGTTCTAAATCCCTCCTAATTAGAGAAATGCAAATAAAAATAACTTTGAGTTACCATTTTAGACCTAGAATATTAGCCAATATGTCAGCAAAGGAAGTAATACATTTTGGAGGGAATGTGGCAAAATTGGGATACTAATACATTGCTGGTGGAGTTGTGAATTAATCCAATAATTCTGGAAGGCAATTTGGAATTATACACAAATGGCTTTAAAAGATTGCCTGCCTTTTGATCCAGTTATACCATTTCTTGGTTTTTACCCCAAAGAGATAATAAGGAAAAATACTTAAATATTTATAGCCACGCTCTTTGTGTAGAAAAAAAAACTGGAAAAAGGGGGTGTCCATTAATTGGGGAATTTCTGAAGAAATTATGGAATCTGATGGTCATGGAATACTATTGTACTGAAAGGAATAATGAGCTGGAGAAATTCCACATGAACTGGAAAGTCCTCTAGAAATTGATGCAAAGGAAAAGGAGCAGAACCAGGAGAACATTGTACAGAGACATATATAATGGCACAATCAAATGTAATAATCTTTTCTACTAGCAGCAATGTCATGATTCAGGACAATTCAGAAAAATTTCATGAGAATGAATGCTATCCACATCCATAGAAGTAATTGTGGGAGTAGAAATGGAAATAGAAAAGACATGATTGATCACGTATTTGATGAGAATTGAAATAAAAATGGTAATCTTTGTGACACTATTACTTGTTGCTGCAGTGACTGATGTACTCTGGCTTACTGGAGTGAGCTGTTACTAAGTATGTGGACACACATGCCTATTTGCAATGGAGATAGAAGTACTCTGAGAGACATTGAGAGATACAGGGGAATTCTCTGTGGTTTGCCTACTGATTTCTATTGATGGCTAGTGGATCAAATCTATTTCCTAATTTCCTCCTCCCTTTACTCCCTCCCTTCTCCAACCCTTTCCCTCCCAGTTTCTTCTTGAAGTCTTTGGCTTCTTCCCTCCCCCCCTGAGTGAACTATAAAGATACTCTTTTCCTTTTCAAGTCAGGGGGTTTATTGGGAAATAGGATGGGCTTGGGAAATCACAACTGTGACAGAGGGACAGTCAGAGATGGAGGACAACAGTTAAAATCTTCTTTCTTCTTCACAAAGCCACCAATTTCAGAAGCCACCTCAAGGGTCCTTCAGCCTGGGACAGAAACTAAATATTGTCAGTTCACCTTCTTCCCCTTGGCCAGCTTCAACCCCCAGAACCAGAGATAGAATCAAAGTCCAAGATCCTGTTCCTTCTCTGTGGCCAGACCCCCAACTGCCAACTCCTGGGAACATTCCGTTTGGAACCTTCTCCTTGATTGACAGGCAGATCAGGTCCCCAGCTTGTTTCTTGCATCTTGGCTTACAAGTCCTCTCTCTCTCCATGCCTCTACCACAGGATGTGATTGGAGTATTGGCATTAAAAGATCACTCTATTGCAAATATAAATATCATGTGAATAGGTTTTGAACAATGATACATGTATAACCCAATGGAATTGCTTGACAGCTCTGGGAGGAGGGTTGGAAGAGGGATCAGAAAAATCATGAATCATTTGCCATGGAAAAACTATTCTAAATAAATAAATAATAAAATAAAATACTTGTAGACAGCTTTGAACTCAGGACCTTATATCTCTAGGCCTGGCTCTCTATCTACTGATACCTACTTTCCCCAGTACAGAAATTTTTTCATTAGCCACTATAATGATTCCACAACAAAATCCAAGGAGAAAACAATAAGCTATTTTTTTTTATTTTGAACTTTACAAATAATGAATAAAAATAAAAGGAAAAAAGTGGTTTATTTATAAAAATGTGAATCTCTACTATATATGTCTTGTTTTTCAAGTGTATAACATATGCATCTTGCAACTTTCAAAGCTAGCCTGTTTGGAACTCTGGGAATGAAATAATAAAGCCTATAACAGAAAAATAAAATAAAATAGTTGTAGACAGTATAAAAGACTTAGGAATCTACTTTCTAAAACACAAAAAAGAATCATTTGAACACAATGACAAACCTTCTGTACATAAAGCCAAATCTAAATAACTGGAAAAATTTAATTATTCATTGGTTGTGTGAGCCAACATGACAAAATTCACAATACTACTTAAATTAATTTGCTAATTCAGTGCCATACCTTTTAATCTGCTAAAGAATTCTTAATAGAACTAGAAAAAATAACAAAATTCATCTGTAGGTACAAAAGATCAAGAATTCAAAAGGAATCAACTAAAAAATGAAAAAATAAAAGATACTTAGCAGTGACAGAACTCAAATAATTACATAGCTAACATCATTGAAACAATTTGGTAGTAGATGTAAAATAGACTGCTTAATCAATAGATTAGGTATAGATATACAGAAAAAAATGACCACAATATCCTAGTATTTCATGAACTCAGAAATCCCATCTTTTGATGCAACAATTCACCACTTGACATAAATTGCTGAAAAACATGGACAAAATTTTAACCAAAACTAGGCATAGACCATCATTTCACACTATATATAAATTATGTACACAGATGCAAAGATAAGTTCATAATAGTTAAATTATTTATTAGCATCAAAAAATTAGAGGAGTATGGAAGAAATTCCATGTCAGATCCATGAATAGAAGAGTAGATGGCCAAGGAGAAAAGAGAAGTTCAGAACGGGTAAAAAGGATAATTTATTTACATGAAATTTTAATGTTTTTATAATCAAAAGTAATTTAACCAAAATAAGGAAATAGGGATGGCAGCAAGTTTCTCTAATAAAAGGCTTCTGCCTCTCCCTCTCCCTCTCCCCCCTCTCTCAATCTCTTTCTGTTTCTCTCTTTTTCCGTCTCTCTCCCTTGTTCCCTCCCTCTATCTTTCCTTTCTCCCTCCTCTCTCTTTCATTTCCTAGTTGATAAATGGTCAAAAGATACACAAATTCAGTTTTTGGAGGAACAAGTCAGAGCTATCATGTCAGAAAATTCTCTGAATCACTAAAAGTTAGGGGAAAAGGAAATTAAAACCACTCTCAGGTACTATTTTAAACCCATCAGATTGGCCAAGATAACAGAAAAAAAAATAAAATGCTTAGAAGGGTCTGGGAAAGATAGGTACATTCAGGTACTGATGGCAAAGCTGTGAACTAGTTCATTCATTCTAGAGAACATTTCAAAACTATATCCAACAGACTATCAAATTTTCTATACTCTTTGACCCCGCAATATCACTAAAAGATTTATGCCTTACAAAGACTTTTTTGTGAAAAGGAAGGGAGACATGTACAAAAATATTTTAATAGGTCTTTTGGGTGAAAAATATATATATTGGAAATAGGATATGCTGATGAACTAAGAAAAGGTTAACATGGTATGTTATAGGATTGTGATGGAATACTATTATGCTAAAATAAACAATGAAAGATATAATTTTAAAAATTGGGAAAAACAATTTTAACTGACAGAAAATGAAAAGTGCAGAGCTGTGAGAAAAATCTACAAAGTAACAGCAATAAAGTAAAGAAAATAAAAAATGTAACACTTATTAACTGATCATCATACCATAACTCCAAAGGGTTCATTATATGAATCTCCAGAGAGATTAGATGAACCTGGAGTGTGGATTGAAGTATTTTTTCCCTTTCTCATTCTTGATTTTTTTGGGGGGAGGGATATGGCTAATGGAGAAATGTATTTCACATGACTGCATATGCATAATAGGTTGGGTTTTTTGTCTTCTCAATGGCTGAATGGAAAGAAAGGAGGCAATGTAAAACTGAAAGTAAAAATTAAATTGAAAAATTATCCATGTCTGTGTCTGAGGCAGAGGGAAGTGAATAAGATTTTGGTTCAAGTGGGTAGAAAATTTTGGCTCCTCATATTTCTGATGGAAACATGAAGTATATTCGTGAAAATAATTATAAGTTTCTGAATATATAGGAAACCAAGAACTGTGCAGACACTCATAATAACTTGTGCTTTTATGAGACATGATTAGAGTTAAGTAGATTTCTTCATCCATGAATTGCTACATTAAAATATTAATAAGAAAAGCCTGCTTGATGAATGCCTTGATGGACAACAACAACTTTACCATCAATCATCACATTATTAATAGCTAGTCAGAAACATCCATCAAAGAGTCAGAAAATAGTGAGGTCTTGTTCCTGTTCTATGTGTGCTAACAGGGTAATAGAGAGGAAAAGTTCAAGGGCAAAACTCATTACCATGGATGCTATCCATTGAGAATATACAATTGGATGGTTTTATTTGGAAAATATAAGAAAGTTAAAGATTTTTCAAGTATTGTTACTGATTTGAAGAGTAGACAAAGAGGTTACTGAGATGCAATGGAAAGAAAAGCACATTTAAAATATGATGACATGACTTCTTGCCATATAATCATTGTAGTTAGCTTACCTACATTGGATAAGTCCCTTCTTGGTTTTTAGTTTCCTCATTTTAAAAAATGAAAATGTTAGATGAATATTTTGAGCCATAGGAAAGTAGATTTTGAGTTAGAAAGAATTTGAAAGGCCATACAGTTCAATACCACAATTTTACAGATGAGGAAACTGATAGTGTCAAGAGAGACAACATATAATTTTCAAATTGAACTACTTAAATATTAACTTCCATTTTTCTCCTGCTCACAAATATTGAGAGGAAAAATAATAGAATATCTTGAACTAAAATTTTAGATGGTATTATATTTCATCCCAGCAGGAATGGCAAGTTCTCAATAATGATTTTCTGACTATATGAGAGAAAAAAAAATAATTCCACTGAGTGAACCTGTCTGAGAAGACTGATAAGGATATACCAGAAACTAGCCAGTGTACTTAAGTAAAAAATATACATACAAAACAAATATACGTTCACACACTTATGTATGAAGAGAGAGAGAGAGAGAGAGAGAGAGAGACAGAGACAGAGACAGAGACAGAGACAGAGAGACAGAGAGACAGAGACAGAGACAGAGACAGACAGAGAGAGAGAGAGAGAGAGAGAGAGAGAGAGAGAGAGAGAGAGAGAGAGAGAGAGAGAGAGATGTACCTATATATTTTCAAGTCCTCTCTGAGACATTCAAGGCCATATGATAGTGGTTGTCACCCTTAGTGCCTTAGAAAATTCTCAAAGACAATAGAACAGTAATAGAACACCTGTTTCCTCTGGTGTTTCCTCACCAGAAATTTTCTATATTGTGAGAAAACTCCTTGCATTAGTCTTTGGATCTGACTGAGTTTCTGGTGAGTGTAACCTAAGTCCTTGCTAAATCTCTTTAAACAGCAGGTAAAGATGTTCTAGTTTTTTAGCCATGCAGGGCTAGATTCAAAGAACACAGTAAAATGTATTTCCAACTCTCATAATCTGATTAAGTTTTCTCACAAGACAGAAGTTGGACAGAATCAAGAATTGAATAAAAAAGGAATTGAGCTAGTTCTAGAACTGAGTCAAAAGATAGAGTCAATATGTTTCACTCAGTTCTTCAATTCTCATTGCCAATTGATGTCCTACAATCCTTTCAGTTTTGATGGAATATTGTGTTCTATGCTTGGGTCTACTAGGGCATCCTTGTTAGCAGCATGGAAGGTAGAGGAGCGGTTCTGAGTAAATGAGGATTAATGAGTATCTGTTCTTGAGACTGAAAAGTTTATTTCTTTCATGGATGTTATTGTTTAGCTTTTAAAAAAATTCTTCTTATCCTAGACCATGGAAACAGCTGGAGTTTCGTTATCTTCAGTACATAGTTTCTTTTTTGGGAAGGTCTGAGTAGTGAGGGGATATAAAATGTTTAATCTGCCATCTTGCTCCATGGCTAAAGTTCTGCATAATTGTATTTCAAAGGAGAAAGGAGAAAAATGTATGCTACTGTGGGTTTTTAAATTAATAATCAATAACTAAATATTATATTTTAAAATTTTATTAATAATAACCAAAACAAAAGAACTGTCTGAATTCAGCCCAGTTGCAGGTCCAAGAAGAGGAAGAGGGAGGAGTTAAATACAATCATGTAAAATGTGGGACTCAGAAAAATGGAATTTTGGGAAATACTAAGGCCCTTCATCCCTAAGAAGTCCCTTAGTATTTCCCAAAATTTGGAGCCTTTGGACTTCATCCCCCAGAAGTCCCTTAGAATTTCCCAAAATTTGGAGCCTTTGGACTTCATCCCCCAGAAGTCCCTTAGTATTTCCCAAAATTTGGAGCCTTTGGACTTCATCCCCCAGAAGTCCCTTAGTATTTCCCAAAATTCCATTTATACACTACCTGGAGAAAGGGGACTTGCATTCTCTACTATGAAAATAGGTCTGCTAAGACTGCCACACATATCAGCTCACATAAGTGTTCTTGCCAAACTCTGTTATATGCTAATGAACCATATCAATTAAAAAGAAAGCTTGAAAATATCAACTAAGATTGTTATTTAAGGGATGGATTTTGTATTTTGTTCTAAGGTAAAAAAAACAATTCTTAGATTCTAAATGTTTTCACAGGAAATTGGTTGTTAGCAATACAAGGAAAAATTACCAGGATGGTTCAGTTTCTGATATCTGATTGAAATAGGTTGTGCTGTGTATTAGTAACCTCCCATCTCCTCTGACACTAAGAGTGCTGGCATATTGTGTGATATTGGGAAACAGAAACTGTTTTCCATCTTCCCTTTCCTTCTGCAAAACATATGGTCCAATCTATCCTGTGAAAACTCCAATTTATTTTAGAAATCATTAACCTTCATGACTAATTTCTGGAGCCAAACTATAATTACTTTGATTCTACATGCTATAGAGAATTTGAAAACAGGACTCCTTTAGAACAAAATTAACTTATATAATGAGTAAAAAAGATAAATCATATTAGGTTAATTAAAGTACATTAACATTTTTGTTGCATATGAATAAAAAATCAGACACAATGAAAGCAGGTTTCTCATAAAGAGACAATTTATGGAGATTTATGAAGATTTTAGAAACTTGCAAAATTTCATTACTTAACATCTCTATTAAGATCTTTACAAGCATACATAATGAAAGACCTAATAAAAGATTTAATAAATGGACTTCTGCTTGAAGTCATACTGATTCAGTGCAAGCAAAGGTTTTAAAAAACCAGAAAGAAGATGAAAAGGATAATTGTCTGTTAAAAATACATATGCTATATCTATGCAGTGAAAGAGAGTTGGGCAATTATTTGATGAGCAAGAAAAAAGTATTATCAACTTAGAAAACTCAATAGTCCATTTGAGGCTGCTACCTTTTCCTGATTAGTGTCCCAATCCTCCATCTTACTTCAGATTTACACATCTACTGAGACATTTATAATTCAAGTCAGAAGGATCCAAATAAATATTGCTACGAAAAAATGATGCTAAAATCCCTTCAGGCTTTCTATTGGGACTTCCTGCAAAGTTCTTCCTCTGACCCTAATTTTGCTTTATCACTAGTTCAATTTAATTCAAGCCAATGTAAATTTAAGTGAAAGACACTACACTAGAAAATAAGGTTTCAAAAATGAAAATAAAACAGTACCAATCAGTGTCCTGCTGGTATGTGTTAAATAAATATCTCTGAAAGAAAAGTCTAAATACAACAATTATTTTTATTTAATCAACATCATTAGCATTTTTCTATCACTTTCATAAGTCTAGACAATCACAGACAGTAAGTGAACCCTTGTTTGTAATATTTGCTGAACCTGAAGGTAAAATGTTCATACTAGAAATTTAACAATCAACTAGCAGATAACTCTAACATACCTCCAATCCTCAAGGAAAATAAATGTTATTAGAAATTTTATCACATGCATACAGAAAAAGGAATATTCGAATGAATACCTGGCAATTTTGAGAGGGAGAGGGAAATATTATTGGGCTAATCAGGAGAGGCTTTATTGAGGATGGAACAACTGAAGTTTGTTTTGAAAAAAAATTAGGGAATCTCTGAAGCAGATGGCAAGAGGGCATACATTCCAGATGTAGGGGACCATCTGTGCCAATATCACCAATATTATTATGAGCCAAGCAATATACTGGTTACAATTAAAATTGCGGCTGAAAGTAATTGTACTAATCAACTTCTTACACTTTCCTGGAGAAGGACTACACCTGTAGCTAGAATTATTACTCTGAAAATTTTATCCTTCTTGTTCTCCATGGGTTTATTCTCAAAATAGTACCTGAGTGACTTCATAAATAAGAAGCTCTCAAAGCAAGTTAAAAAAAATAATTCCTAAAAGTTGCACAGTGAGAGCAAGGTTGGTGTGTCAAATTTGGAGATGAGATTTGCAGTCTGCTTTTGACATGGTATTCTCTATTTTCCAAGAAAGCATAAGTACCATTTGATATGGCAGTGCCTAGAGTACTGTATTGTCAGCCCATCATCTGCTTTCATCCTTAACTGTTTAAGTCCCCATCATCCACTAATCTTTCAAAATAAGTTTTGCCATGTCCTGTCATCAAGACAACTTGGTTCTGTGAGTAGGCAGGAAGGCTACAGAACAAGATTGTATAGTGTCTCTCTTGCCTTCCCCCTTAGAGAATCATCACCCTACATCTTGCTATAGGGAGGAGGGGCATTTAAGGGTGAAAAAGGTGCTTTTGAAAAAAAAAGACCAAAACAAAAGGAACTAAATTAAATAAAAAAATATCATATTTTCTATATAATCATACAATATTAAAATGATTACATATTATCATGTGGCAACTGAAAGTCCCTAGAGAAAATATCTTAAAATCCTATTCAAAGAAACACACATATGGGAATTTCAGGTTTTCTCCATTTTGCTTAATCTTAGAATTCTAGCAACCATGAATGTATATGTCCCTACTTAAGGATTAAGTGCTGAGGAGGATGGCCTATGACCGACATGTGCTAGAAAGTATAATAGATAGTTATTTCTGATAACCTCCAACTTGATTAATTACAAAAGTGACAAATAAGAAACAACTGACAGACCCCCTGGTCTGTCATAAGTTAAGCTTAAGTACATTTGTACATGTGAGACACAGGATGTGATGTAAATAATGGTCTATATATTTCATGTCACTTCCTCTCTCTAGGCTTTTTCTCTCTCTCTCTCACTCTCTCAGAGATGTTGGGTTCTTTCAGTGTTGGGGAGCTCATGGCAGTGTTTTTAGTTTGCTTTGTGAGTGGTTTAGATTGATTCCTCTTTTCTTTTACCTCCTAAAGTGCTATACTCCTAGGAGACCCCTTATCTCAGAAGAGGCCTCATGGCTGGAAGCTGAAATTGATTGTGAAGGCCCCTTGGCCTAGGCCTCTGAATTCCTATCTGACTTGCCAGAGCAGTCTTACACCCTTTCCTCTCTCTCTTTTTATTAATTTCTTCTCTCTATTGTAATTAAACCACCATAAAAATCCCAAACTGACTTGAGTATTTTGTTGGGATTGAATTTTAAACCTTGGAGACCACTAGTATAATATATTCAGTCACCAACCCTTGTTTTACCATTAACACATATATGTACACACATAATATATATATGTATATATATATATACATATATATATACACCTACCTATATCTATATCTAGGTTATATATGCACATATACATAACCATATCATATTTATATGTATGTGTACATATATAATAATGTATAATATCATAGAGCTAAAATGGACTTTTGAGAACAATTGAGAAAATGATCTAAACAGTTTAAAGTAATAACAATAACATAAATATGATATATCTGTAAATATATGTGTGTATATATATATATATTTGTTTTTTATACATATATACATCATACTGCTAGGTAGTGTTGAATAAGGTCTCCTGATATGAATGGAGGTTGGTGTTTTTTTCATCCTACCACAATGAATAACACTAACAGACATATGCTAACTCCACTGTATTTTGCATTGATGGTCCACTTTGCAAAAATATATTTTTATGTTCTTTCTGTGAGGGAGAGTGGGTTGGGTTAGATGGGTGGCTATGCTCATGTGTGTATTTTCTTTACCTGCCGCCTCATCCCAACTGAAAAATGGAATAAAGGAAAGCAGAATCTTTGTAACAAACATGAACATTCAAGAAAAATTAATATCTTTATTTACAAATAGTTCACCTCCTCTCCCTTACTCAATGAGATATTCCTTGTTACAAAGCATAAGATAATGGGGGAAAATGTCAGTTGATAAAAAACAACCAATACATCAACTAAATATGATAGCATATGCATATTTTAGAGTCCTCTATTTCTATACTGAAGAGAAGGTGGTACATTTTCTAATTCCTTCTTTGGTACAAATTCAGTCATTTTAATCACAAAATACTTCATTCTTTAAAAAAAATTCTTGGTGTTACTTTCATATTTTCAATTTTGTCCTAAAGAATTTGTGATATTATAGATGATGATACATGCTACATTTGGTATATATTACATTCAATGTCATATGAATCATATATAATATATGCCATGAAATATATATGAACACATTTATATATTATTTATATAGAATTTCACTGGTTTAAACAGAAATTTTCCTAAGAATAGTGCTATTGTTTTAGAGAGCATAACCTTATAATGTGTATTTTTAACAAATTTCTCTAAATCCCAATTATTCCATATTCTGCTGTAAATAAAATTTGAACTCAACTTGGGGAAGAGGGAGAGAATGTAATTTGGAGATATTATCAGCAGGTCTAGAAGGAAAGTAAACAAAGGAGGAAATCAGCAATATGAAAAAATAAAATAAAAGCCATAGAGAGTGAACAGACATTTAGATAGAGAAACATCAGAAACTGAAAAGGAAAAGAAATCCCTCAAAATAATGAGCAAATGAAAGGAAAAAAAAAACAAAAGAAAAAATATCAGTAAAAAAGGAAATGAAATTTGTCACAAAATCAGGATAACAAATTCACTGTCTTATAAATACTATTTTGGAATATTTATTTAATATAATTCCTATTCTGAAACACACCTGTTATAATGTTTGTTTGTTTTTTGGAACCTGGGTTTAGTAGAATACAACTTTAATCTCTGCTTATAGAAAGACTAAGACCAGTGTATCACAAACTCCGGAGTTTTAAACAATAGGAAGTGTTCAAATTCAGTTTGTCAGCAATACAGACAGCCACAGAATCAAGGGACTTTGACTGCTTAAGGATAAGAGAGGACTATCCCTGCCAACAAAAAGAATAGTCATATGACTGGCTCCATGCCCAATCTCTTGAATTTTTTTTAAAGTGTATTTTTAATTTTAAAAATCTCAACTTACTTAAAAGCTTCAATCAAAGCAAAGAGAAAAGAGAATACTAATTCTGTACATTTCTACTGATTCAAATCAAGATAACAAACATTTATTAAGTGCTTACTATAGGCAAAGTCCTATACCAGATGCAACAGATACAAAGAGAAGTATGAAATTGTCCCTATCCTCATGAGGCTTATATTCGACTGAGGCATACAACCTCAGTATGTCAGGGGATAATGTATGAATCATATACTTTCAAGTGTAATATATTTATTAACATTTTCTCTATCCCTTTATTTCTAGACAATTAATAAAAATAAATAAATCAAATCTTTAACTTCAGTATTTTGACCCAGCAATACCACAACTAGGTCTGTGTGCCAAAGAGATCAAAGATAGGGAGAAAGAATCTACCTGTAAAAATGTTTATATCAGTTCTTTGTATGGTAGCAAAGAACTGGAAACTAAAGGGAAGACAATCAATTGGGGAATGGCTAAAGTAGTTATTGCATCTGCTTGTAATGTAATACTATTGTGCCATAAGAAATGACAAAGAAAAAAAGATGGAAAGACTTACATGATGATGCAAAATGAGCAGAACTAGGAAAATACTGTACACAGAAACAGCAATAAAGCCCAGTGATAAACTGTGAATGGTTTAATTATTATCAATAATGTGAAGATGCAGGACAAGTCCAAGGAATTCATGATGAAAAAAGCTATTCATTGCTATAGAAGAAACTGAAAGTCTGAATGCAAATTGAAGCATTACCATTCTTCACTTTATTTCCTTCATATATTTGTGGCTAGTGTAAGTGGTATGTGTCTTTTTTTTCACAATCTCATGAACATGGAAATATGTAGTATATAACATATATACAACCAATATCATAGGACCTACTGTCTTGGGAAATTGGAAGGGATCAGAGGGAGAGGATTTAGATCACAAAATGTTAGAAAACAATGATTAGAAACAAATCTACATGTAATATAAAAATATTTTAAATTAGATTGCTGGTAACTTTGGAAAGAAAAGTTTCATTGAAACCATAATGTTCTGTACAGTCTGATTGGACATAGAGGCAGAGATGAATAACAGTCACTGTAAGATCTAGAAATGAGTTCAAAATGGAAGAACTTCCAACATAGCCATCCAATGGGCTTTGTGCCTGCACCTCTGTCTCTCTGTGTGTGTATGTCTCTGTCTCTATATCTGTCTTTCTATATATGATAGAAATAACACTTAAAAAATATACATATACATATGTACATGATGCATGGAATTTTTGGATTTGTCCTTCCAGGTTAATTACATAGGGTACATACAAATATACAGGGCTTGATTCTAGCCCATTTCCATATAGAAATGTAAGAACTTGACCATGCATGAATGAGGTACTTCTACTATATAGTGACAAAGAGTTCTCTAATTGGCTACTGAACTAGCAGAACTAATGACTTTAGGGTAACTGAGCCAGAACTTAATGAATATAAAAAGAGGCAAACTACCTTTCCATCATCACTCTCCAGTGCAGCTAGGCAAGGCAGAATTATTTTAAGCTGACTTCTAAGAGTTAAACTTGTACATGGGTGGGTGGGTGGGGGAATATGACCTCCTCTGTTTCATTTTCTCTGTTCTTCCTAGATCTTAGAGGGAAATGTCCAGGAAGAAACTTTATTTTGAAATGGATAAAAATGCAGAGGTTACATCAGCATGCACTAAGAGAGCAGAAAATGATACGAGAGCAAACTGTTCAACTGGGCACAGAAAGATACCCAGTCAGTAAGTCACTAAAAAATTTTAAGCACTTCCTATGTGCCAGGCACTGTGTTAAATATTAAGAACACAAAGAAATGGTAAAAAAATACTCCCTATTTTCCAAAAGTTCAAATTCTAATGGAGAAGAAAACATTCAAATGTATAAACAGGCTCATAACATTTGGAAACAACCAATTGGAAGAAGAACTACGATGGAAAGATTCAACAATTTTGAATTCTTGTGGTAGAGAGATTGTCTATATACTGTAGAGAGGTACAGACCATCAGAGAGCAGAAGAGTAACATATTTAAGGAGAACTTTAAAAGGACTTTTAGGATAGAGGAAAGGATACTTAGAACCAAAAGTTGAAATAATCCCTTTGTCACATGTGTTCTACCATGTACCTAATTACCATTGTACTCCAGATTTTAAAATCTATTTCAGCAATCAAATTTTGTTTTTAATATGCTTTTGAAATTTAACTTTGATTTCCAAATTCTCCCTGTTTCTTCCTCTTCTCTCCTGACCCTTAATTGAGAAGGAAAGCTATTTGATATAGATTACACATGGAAAGTCATGCAAAAATATTTCCACATTAGTCATGCTGTGAAAGAAAATCAAGATCAAGAAAAAACATCTCAAAAAATAAGGTGTAAAAAAGCATATTTTTATCTGGATTTTGATTCTATGAGTTACTGCTCTGGAGGTGGATAACATTTTTCATCATAAGGACTTTGGGATTGACTTAGATTGTTATATTGCTGGAGATATCTAGGTTTCCACAACTGATCCTCTTAACAATTTCTTTTATAGAATGCAATGTTCTCCTGATTCTGCTCACTTCATTTCATTTTGAGTCAGTTTATGGTTTTTCTGAAATCATCCTGCTAATCATATTTTATTGCACAATATTTCATCACAAACATGCACTAAAATTTGTTCAGGCATTGTCTAATTAATGGACAGCCCTTTATTATTTTCCATTTCTTTGCCAACATAGTAAGAGCTACTATAAATATTTTTCTTTTAACTTTTTTTTTAAAAATCTCTCTGAACAGTGGCGGAATCAAGATGGCAGCTTAGGAGCAGCAATAGTTCAGACCTCTGAAAACCCTTCCTTACCAATGACAAACCAAATGCTCCTAGGAGACTGAAAATCAAACCTAACAACAAGACAGAGTCTGGGAACCCTCCTGTTGGACTCAATTCAAAAGGTATACCCCCCCAAAGCCAGAATTCAAGAACACTTGGGTTTAGGGGGAAGGCAGAAGGAAGGTCCTAGGACCCCAAAACCTGCCCACATAGAGTGCTGAGCCTCCAGCGACAGCGGGAACCTCTGGGTGGGCAAAGGTGCTGGTCTAGAGGGTGTACCTTGTGCGCACAGCTATGCCAGGCTCAGAGCTTCGAGCACAGGCAGCGGGGAAGCAACCAGAGATAGATCAAAAAGCTGGTAGTCTGGGTGGCTGAGACCTTCCATTTGGCTCCAGCCTTACAGGAGGTTTTGGCCACATGGCACATCCAGCCCAACTCAGCATGAATAAATACATATACATATGTGTGTGCGTGTATATATATATATATATATATATACATATATATATATATACATATATATACCACTAGAGCTAAAAAAAGAGGTTAATACAAAAAGAAATAAGGGAAAAGAAACAAAAGAGATTAAAGTTTTATGTCACAAAGAAGCTCATGGCAGGAGGGGGGAGAGCACCAATACACTGGAAGGGTAAAGAGGTTGGAGGTAGGAAATACTCAACTCTTACATGCTTTGAAATTGAACCAAAGAGGGAAGAACAATCCAATCAATTGGGGCAGAAAATAGATTTGTGCCCTATGGGGGGTGTAGAAGGGTAAGAAACGGACTGGTGGGGAGGGAAGCAGTACAAGGGAGGGAGAGGGTGGGGGGGGGTAATTGTATAAAGACTGCAGGGAAAAAAAGGGAGAGAATGATAAGGGAAGAGGTAGAAAGGGAAGTAAAATGAGGGTGAAAACTAGGGGGACTGATTAAAAAGAAGCATTGGTGCAGAAGGAAATAGTGAAAGAAGAAAAGGCAGGTAAAGGAGTAGAAATCAAAATGCTGGGAAATACACAACTAGTAATCATAATTCTCAACGTGAATGGAATGAACTCACCCATGAAATGCAAGTGAATAGCAGAGTGGATTACAATCCAAAACCCTACCATATGCTATCTACAAGAAATACATATGAGGAAGGTAGATACACATAGGGTGAAAGTAAGAGGATGGAGCCAAATCAATTGGGCATCAACTGATGAAAAGAAAGCAGGAGTAGCAATCATGATATCTGAAAAAGCCAAAGTAAAAATAAATCTATTTAAAAGAGATAGGGAAGGTAATTACATTCGGATAAAAGGCAGTATAGACAATGAGGAAATATCTGTACTCAACATGTATGCACCAAATGGCATAGCATACAAATTCCTAAAGGAGAAACTAGAGGAGCTCAAGGATGAAATAGATAGAAAAACTATACTAGTGGGAGACCTGAACCTTCCTCTATCCAAACTAGATAAATCAAACCAAACAATAAATAAATAAGAGGTAAGAGGAGTGAATGAAATCTTGGAAAAAATAATGTTAGTAGAAATGTGAAGAAAAATAAATAGGCACAAAAAAGAATAAAACTTCTTTTCAGCAGCACATGGTACATTCACAAAAATTGACCATGTTATTAGGGCATAAAAACATTGCAAAAAAGTGCAAAGGAGCAGAAATAATAAATGCAACCTTCTTAGACTACAATGCAATGAAAATAATAATTAGCAAGGGTACATGGAGAGGTAAATCAAAAATTAATTGGAAATTAAACAATATGATTCTCCAAAACAGGTTAGTTAAAGAACAAATCATAGAAACAATTAATAACTTCATTGAAGAAAATGACAATGATGAGACATCCTTTAAAAACCTATGGTATGCAGTACTCGGGGGGAAATTCATATCCTTGAGTTCATATATTAACAAATTAAGAAGGGCAGAATTTAATGAATTGGGCAGGCAAATTAAAAAACTAGAAAGCCAACAAATTAAAAATCCTCAGATGAAGACTAAAGTAAAGATCCTAACAATCAAAGAAGAAATTAATGAAATTGAAAGTCAAAGAACCATTGATTTAATAAATAAGACTAGAAGCTAGTATTTTGAAAAACCAAATAAAATAGAAAAAGTATTAGTCAGTCTAATTAAAAAAAAAGAAAGAAAAAACCAAACTGAGAGTATACAAGATGAAAAGGGAGAACTCACCTCAAATGAAGAGGACATTAAGGCAATCATTAAAAACTACTATGCCCAACATATGGCAACAAATATGGCAATCTAGGTGATATGGATGAATACTTACAAAACTGTAAATTGCCTAGACTAACAGAGGAAGAAATAAATTACCTAAACAACCTCGTATCAGAAAAAGAAATTGAACAAGCCATCATAGAAGTCCCTAAGAAAAATCCCCAGGTCCAGATGGATTCACAAATGAATTCTATCAAACATTCATAGATAAACTAATCCCGATATTATACAAACTATTTGACAGAATAAGCAAAGAAGGAGTTCAACCAAAATGACACAAACATGATACTGATCCCAAAGCCAGGCAGGTCAAAAACAGAAAAAGAAAACTATATACAAATCTCACTAATGAATATAGATGCAAAAATCCTAAATAAAATACTAGCAAAAAGACACCATCAAGTCATCACAAGGGTTATTCACTATGACCAGGTAGGATTCATACCGGAAATGCAAGGACGGTTCAATATTAAGAAAACCATCCACATTGACCATAGTAGTAGTAGTCTCTTGATAACCAAGGATGACGATTATCTTTGTGTGTTTTCATCTATGGTGTATAGATGAATGTGCACAAAGACAGTTGTCTGTGAAGGAGATTTAAGTGTAAAAGTTGTTGCACAGAGACAGTCATACTCTCTCGGCGTTGGAAGCCTGGGTCTAGTGGCACAAAAAGTCATTACACCTGGAGACTTCCTCAGCTGCATTGGATGGCCATGTTGTCCTTTGTGCTCCAACATGCCCTAAGCACTCCACAGTGCTTTGATGTGTCGCCATCTCAGCCATTGAACCTTCTTATTGGTTTCTCCCATCTGTTCAGCCAAAGTAGTCTTCACATGCTGGGTGAGCAAAGCCCTGGTTCACCAGGGGTCTATGACCTATGGCTACCCTCACAAGGTTTAGCCGGCCTGTCAAAGCCATTCACCAGGGTGTGGCCGCTGCCACATGCTAGCAGCTACTAGGAGCCACAAGTGAGAGCTGAGTGTCAGGTGGGGAGTCAAAGGCTGGAGAGCTGCCCTAAGAGGGCACGACAAGCCCTCCATACCAGAGATACTAACCCTCCCTGAGCAGCCCATACACACCAAATTAATTAACCATATTAACATGCAAATGGACAAAAATCACATGATTATCTCAATAGATGTAGAAAAAGCCTTTGATAAAATACAACACCCATTCCTATTGAAAAAACTAGAAAGGATAGGAATAGAAGGACCTTTCCTAAAAATAATTAACAATATATATTGAAAACCATTAGCAAACATCACCTGCAATGGGGATAAACTAGAAGCTTTCCCAATAAGGTCAGGAGTGAAACAAGGATGCCCATTATCACCTCTACTATTTGACATTGTACTAGAAACACTAGCAGTAGCAATTAGAGAAGAAAAATAAATTGAAGGTATTAAAATTTGAAATGAGGAGACCAAGCTATCACTCTTTGTGGATAATATGAGGATTTACTTAAAGAATCCAAGAGGATCAACCAAAAAGCTAGTGGAAATATTCAACAACTTTAGCAAAGTTGCAGGATACAAAATAAACCCTCAAAAGTCATCAGCATTTCCATATTATATATCTCCAACCCATTTCAGCAACAAGAATTAGAAAGAGAAATTCCATTTAAATCACCCTAAACAATATAAAATACTTGGGAATCTATCTGCCAAGACAAACACAGGAACTATATGAACACAACTACAAAACCCTATCCACACAATTCAAACTACATTTAAACAATTGGTAAAACATTGATTGCTCATGGGTGGGACAAGCTAACATAATAAAAATGACAACCCTACCCAAATTAATTTGTTTATTTAGTGCCATACCCATTGAATTACCAAAAAACTTCTTTACAGAATTAGAAAAAAACATAACAAAGTTCATTTGGAAGAACAAAAGATCAAGGATATCCAGGGAAATCATGAAAAATAAAATGCAAAGTAAAAAGGACTTGCAGTCCCAGATCTTAAACTATACTATAAAGCAGTGGTTACTAAAACAATTTGGTACTGGTTAAGAGACAGAAAGGAGGATCAGTGGAATAGACTTGGGGTAAATTACCTCAGCAGGACAGTCTATGATAAACCCAAAGATCCCAGTTTGTGAGACTAAAACCCACTATTTGATAAAAACTGCTGGGAAAATTGGAAGACAGTATGGGAGAGATTAGGTTTGGATCAACATCTCACACCTTACACCAAGTTAAACTCAGAATGGGTGAATGACCTGAATATGAAGAAAGAAACTATAAGCAAATTAGGGCATACAGAATAGTATACATGTCAGATTTTTGGGAAAGGAAAGACTTTAAGACCAAGCAAGAGCTAGAAAAATTCACAAAATGTAAAATCAATAATTTTGATTAGATCAAATTAAAAACTTTTTATACAAACAAAACTAATGCATCCAAAATTACAAGGGAATCAACAAATTAGAAAACAATCTTCATTATAAAAACCTCTGACAAATGTCTAATTACTCAAATTTGTAAAGAGCTAAACCAGTCGTATAAAAAATTCAAGCCGGTCTCCAATTGATAAATGGGCAAGGGACATGAATAGGCAATTTTCAATTAAAGAAATCAAAACTATTAATAAGCACATGAAAAAGTGTTCTACATCTCTTATAATCAGAGAGAGATGCAAATCAAAACAACTCTGAGGTATTACCTCACACCTAGTAGATTGGTAACATGACAGCAAAGGAAAATAATGAATGTTGGAAGAGATATGATAAAGTTGGGACATTAATTCATTGCTGGTGGAGCTGTGAATTGATTCAACCATTTTGGAGGGCAAAACAGGAGGGGAAAACATTGTACACAGAGACTGATACACTGTGGTACAATCGAATGTAATGGACTTCTCCATTAGTGGCAATGCAATGACCCTGAACAACTCAGAGGAACCTACGAGAAAAACCACTATCCACATCCAGAGGAAACACTGTGGGAGTAAAAACACGAAAGAAAAACAACTGCTTGAATACATGGGTTGAAGGCATATTGTTGGGGATATAGACTCTAAATGAATATCCTAGTGTAAACAACAACATGATAATGGGTTCTAATCAAGGACACATGCAATACCCAATGAAATTGGGTGTTGACTGCAAGAAGAGTGGGTGGAGAGGAGGGAGGGAAGTAATGTGATTCTTGTAACCAGGTATAATGTTCTAAATTGACTAAATAAACTAATTCAAATGGAAAAAAAAAGAAACTTCCTATTCGTTCACATTTCCAGCAAAAATGCATTAGTTTCCTACTTTTCTCATGTCTCCTCCAGTATTTTTCATTTTACATTTCTGTCATGTTGGCCAATCTGATATTTATGAGATGATATCTCAGAATTATTGTAATTTTCATTTTATTTAGTGAGGTTTTTGACCTTCTTTTCTCTTGGGTCAATTCTACATTTTAAAGAGTTTTTTTCTTCCTTGAATTTTTGTAGAACTTTTCTCATTAGGGCAAGTCTGCCTTTAAGGACTTTTCTTCAATGTGCTTTTGTTTCTTTTATGCTTTATGTTAGGGGTAAAAGTGGTTAATTTTAAAAGGGTTTGCCTGGATTACTTAAGAGTATGGTCGCCAGAAATTTAATTTATTACAAAGAGATTTATTTACAAAATGTAGAAAAAGTGAAGTAAGAAAATCAGAGAGAGGATAAGACAAGTCTCTCCTGAGATTAGTTTCTTCAGAAAATCCAGCAGTTAAGAGTCAGCTTTTCACTCATCACGTGTCAGTTGAAAAGAAGAGATTTTAGAACCAGGAAGAGGGTCTGGGGTCCAGCCTCCACTTCAAAGAATAAAGAATTGTCTCTAGCCTTCACTTCCAAAGAATAAAGAACTGTCCCTCACAGCAAGTGACATCTACTTTTAAAGATGCTTCTTTTGGATCACTTCCTGTGTCCTCTCCTAATTTTACATTTACCAATCACATTTGAAGCTTTGCTTTAGGACTTCCCAGGGGCAGTTAGTTTAATTCTGATTCATCATCTACTATTGCACACATAGGTCACAGACTTCCCACTTAATCATTAAGTGGGATGTTTACACTTTTGGTGATTAGATCTAAAAATGGGCAGGGGTTACAATTTTAATCTTCACAATCAGGGGAGAGTTAATTTTAATCTTCACACTTAGTATATTCTTTTTTTAAGGTGTTATTTTCTTCAGATATTTTATGCTTTCTTTCCCAAGCTATTGACTCATTCTTCATTACTTTCCTGCTTAATGCTAATTTTCTTTCCATTGTTTCTTTCTACATTTTTATTTGATTTTTTAAATTCTTTTTGAGCTCTTCCACAAATTATTTTTGGGCCTGAAACAAGTTTATAGTTTTCTTTAAGGCGTTTCATGTAACTATTCTGAAATTGTTTTCTTCTTTGTGTTTTGATGTTTCCTTTCATCATAATAACTTTATATGGTCAGGTCTTCTTGTTCAGGTCATATTTGCTCATTTCCTAGACTATTTCTGTACTTTTCCCTTTATGTTAATATTGGCCTCTTCTCCCAAGGTGGAAGTGGCACTGTGCCATATTTCAGTGTTTTCATGCTGCTATTTTCAGAGTGAATTCTTGGGATCTCTACATTTTCAATTCTTCCAATGTGGTGTGATCCAGGGACAGTTTTAGTCACAGTTTCCCTGGCTTGTGCATTGGCATATTAGTGAACCCAATCATTCTTCTGTCCTGGAACTGTGACAACGTTGATACTTAGAATTCTCCCCCTCCTGGAACTGTGATCCAAAACCACATGTAGGAATGCAAGAGCTCTGCTTCCAATGCCAGTAAAGGTCCCCTGTAATCTCTTTCTGAATAGTTTCCTCACTGTCTTTGAGCTGAGAGCTTGGAAAATTGCCACTGCCAGTTCATTCAGACTAAAAGATTTGGTGCTGTCTTGCCAGGGGATGGCCTGCTCTGTATTTCACTCTACTCTCACTCAAGTGATTCAGATCTTTCCTGCTGGCCTTCTAACTTGGGTTGCATGGGAAACTGTTTCATGTCATTCTTTTGTTTATTCTGCTACTCCAGAATTCCTTAAGGCAGTATTTAATTTTTCCCCATATTACATGTAGACATAATTATTAATTATAATTTTATGATAGTTTACCATATATATCCTCTCCTTCCCTCCAACTCCTTCCTCCTTTCCAAGATAATAGGGAATATAATATAGGTTTTATATTTGTTATCATACAAATTTCCATGTTCATCATCTTGTGAAAGAAGACACATATCATTTAATCTAGAAAAATACATGGAGGGAATAAAGTGAAGAATGGTAGTCTTCAATCTGCGTTCAGGTTGTATTTCCTTGTATGGTGGCAGGTTAACTATTTTTGTCAAAAATCCCTCAAAGTTGGCCTGCATCCTTGCTTTGCTGATAATACTTAATTCACTCACAGTTGAGCATTGTACATTATTGTTGTTACTATGTACAATGTTATCCTGGTTCTGCTCACTTTACTTTGAATCATCTGTATGTCTTTCCAGGTTTTTTGAGGCAAGGGTAGGTTGTGTTATTTGTCATTTATTATGACGCAACAGTGTTTCATTACAAGAATATACCACAACTTGTCCAGTCATTCCTCAATTGATGGAAAACACTTCAGTTTCCAGTTGTTTGTTTGTTTTTTACCACAAAAGAGTTTCTATGAATATTTTTATTCACATCAATCCTTTTGTCTTATCTTTGATCTCTTTTGGATAAAGATCTAGTAGTGGTATAATTGGGTCAAAGAGTACATACAGTTTTGTAGACATTTTGGCATAGTTCAAAATTATTCTCCACAAACAGTTTCAATTACAGTGTATGTGTCCCAGTTTTACCTCATCACTTCCAAAATTTATCATTTTCTTTTTGTCATATTATTACTGATTAGCCACTTTGAAAGGTGTTAGTTAGTACCTCAGAGTTGCTTTAATTTTTATTAATCTAAATAATAGTTGGTAAATTACTTCCAAAATACTAAAAAAACAACTCATTTAAAATATTTTAAAGTTCAAAATGTATTTTTCCCATAAGAATTCTGGGAGTAAGATACTTAGAACAGTGGAACATCTAACATGAGAGGACCTGGCTTTGAATTCCAACTCAGGTAATTCATTTTCTAATTCATTCTAATCACTTAGTTTCTCTGCAACCTTAATTTTATCATCTGAAAATTGATGATATTCAATTAAAACATCTTATAATTTCTTTGTTTTAAATGAAAAATATACAATATAAGTATTTAGCTCCCCAAAGAAATAACCAGAATATTAGACCGAAGTTCAAAATATTCAATGTCTTTATTTTCTGTCTAAAAAGTAGTGATCGAACTGACTGATACTTTTGCTCACTATGACATAAAAGTAGAAAGTGGTCACTTGAATTACCTTGAAATTTCAATTAAAATTATTCTGGCCCAATATATGCTACTATGCAGGTAATAAAAGTCAACCATATTCTCTACCCTGCCACCAAATGTCAAAATAAGACATAAAGGAAATAATACTTTCATACTCTTAAGAATGTTGGAATATTATAAAATAAGAAGAAATAAATAGACATGGAATATGACAGTTACCCTATGATTCAATTTTGTAGTTCTCTTCAGGAAGAGGAGAGGATCTACCCATTTAAATGGTTTCTTCAAGCATTATGTCCTCACTGATGCACCCCTGGGATATGTGGAGCTTTCCATTAGTCTCTATGTTTTGTGATTTATAATTATGTATGGACTGTAGTTAAATTGAATATCCCATTATCAAGAACTTGAAATTAACTCAGATTATCAGCATGAATGGTGGAAACATGACATACTGTTATTAGTTCATCATCTGTTTGGCATATTTCTTAAATTCTTTTATAGATTTAGAAATCTCCAATTTCTCTGATTGTCTCAAATGTTGATCTTTTCTCTCTGCCTCTTCCCCTCTCTTGAATATATACATGTTACACAGACATAAGTATGTATACACACATACATATATGTAGTTATACACACAGGGACAAGAATTCTATCACGTCTTTATCCAAACAAAATTTTGCATACCTAAATAAAAGAAAGCCCTTAATTCTAGTTAAGATTTACAGCTGGAAGAGACCTTAGAGATCTTCAAGATTAATTCCTTCATTTAACAGATGAGGAAACTAAAACTCAGAGATAAAATTACTTTATCTAAGGACACATAGGTCATAGATAGCAAAGCTGAAGTTTTAGATCATATTACCTTTAAGCATCAAATTATACAATGTATTTTTTTTAAATCACCAGAATTGGATTTTGTTAAGTTTCTAGGTAATAATTATTACTTTGATACCCTATTATCATCTTTAAGGATGTTCAAGGACTGTCTAAAAGTTATCCACAATTACACCTGCTTCTATCTATTTTTGGAAGATGTTTTATATTTTTACTCTTTTGAAAAAACACTATAAGGATTTCATTTCAAGGCTATACATAAGTATAAGGTAGATTAAGCTCATATCTTCCTCATCTGTTTATAAATCCAATTGACTAACATATTTATAAAATATATATATATATATATATATAATCCATGTCGATACTAGAAAATGGTGTGTGTGAGTGTGTGTGTGTGTGTGTGTGTGTGTGTGTGTGTGTATTGAGGTGAGGAGCTGGGTGGTTCAGTGGATTGAGATCCAGGCCTAGAGATGGGAGGTCCTAGGTTCAAGTCTGGCCTCAGACAGTTCCTAGCTGTGTGACCCTGGGCAAGTCATTTAACTCCCATTGTCTAGCCCTTACTGCTCTTCTGCCTTGGAACCAATACATAGAATTGATTCTAAGAGGGAAGAAAAGGGTTAAAAAAAAGAAAATGGTAGGGCACTTTATTGAACATGTAGTTTCTAAGAGTAGTTCTAAAGTTAAGATCTTTAATTTGATATAATACTGATGGATTCCCAGTTTATTGAAAAAGATATAGAAATGTCTGTAGACAACAAAGAAGGTTAAGCACTCTGCTAGGAAACCTATGATTTCCATTTAATTCTTGTATTAATGTCTATTGATTGATGTCTAAATCTATTGAGTTAAATACTCCTGAAATAGTGTGGATTTGGGCACATTGACTCTAAAGAACTAAATCCCAGAAAATAGTATCTATAGTTTTCTTCTAGAGAAAGTGATCTTAACCATGGAATCATGGTCATCTTTGGCAATGTATTGAAACTAAATTATCACTTCTCAAAAAACTTTTTAAATTCATAAAATAAAATGAACATGATTACCAAGGAAAATAATTATATTGAAACAAAGTCCTAACTCTTCCTGTTCATGTTCATGAACACTTTGGAATCTTCCCCACAGAAATGGGGATTGGAGGAACATATTAAAAACCTCTGTTCTGAATGAGTAATTACTAAGGATTATTAGAATACAATCTATCTGAGGTGTCAAATGCTACTGTTCATATGCCACAAAATTTTAAAAATATATTAGAACACAGAAAATATTAATACATATTTTTCTAAATCAAAATGTTCCTGCAGGGATACTTAACTTACTGTTCAGTTTCCCTCCCTTTCTATTTGAATTTGACATCACAATTCTAAAACATAGTTCTTGACTTAGGTATAAACATGTCAATGTAACAAAAAATGACTACATAAAACAAAATTGTATCATTAATATAAATATTAAATATATTTAATTATTAATCCTTCAAAAACAGTTACAAAGAACTTTTTCTTCTAGTTTTCATTGGGCATACCTAGATACAAAGTCATTTTATCTTCTCAATTCTAAGTAGAAAGCAAAGGAATAACAGTGTCAAATTATGGAATGGATAGAATCATGTTTCTCATTCTTTGTTCAAATATGGGAAAACGGAAAAGAAAAAAAAAAGAATAGTTTGAAAAGCCTACAGGCTTTTAGTCTGCTTGGAGGAAAAGATAAGTGAGATCAGTACCAAGAATCTTTTCTTCTTTGGGAAGAGAAAAGAAAGAAAAGGGAAGAAATAGGCTTAAAGGTTACTTCTCTTATTCTCAAAAAGAGGGGAATGAAGGCAAAACATGAGTTAAATCAAGCCCCTGCTTCTTAGATCATCTCCAGAGAGTGCAAAAGAAGATTGGAGGAGAACAATGAGGTTTCCAAACATCTTAGTTCTTATAAAGGAAGGCAAAGTTAGCAGAAATACCAAGATATAACCACATGTCAAGAAGATTGAAGAAAAATCTAGGAAGAAAGGTCAAGAGTCTAATTTCAGAAACCCTGTCCAATTTATTTCCAATAAAATCCTTTCATACGTTTTTCAATCACATTACCTCCTATGAGGACTAAAGGCTATGTTTTGGTGCTATTCCAAAGGTGACTGTTTTTCTTTATTTGAAGGTCTGCTAAAAAGGTTTATTTATGAATCTGTGGGGGATTCAGCACTAAAGTAACTCAGTCCCATAAACTTTAGTATTTAGTGATGTGATTATTGAATCAAAATGGTCCTACACCATTTGGCAATGAAGTCTCCTTCTTAATCTTCAGATCTATTTGGAAATTTAATGATACTGCTAGCCAGGTAGTTTCTTCTTACCCAGGAGGATAAAATTGGAAACATCCCAAAACAACCCAATAACTGTTCCTTTATAAAATAACATAGAACCCAAACTGCAGTGATTTTGATATTGCAAAATTACCTCTCTTAGCAAAGTCCTGAATGAGTGCCTTTAATTTTCTGAATCTTTGTCACGCACATGCCTATATGAAATAAATCTTTAATTTCCTACTGATTACTTAGAATAGTATTTATCCCAGATTCCAGCTACTGCTCTGCCCTCCAATGTCTTCCACTCACTAAGACAGACAATGCTAACCTCCCTTGATTTCTATTCACTTTTTGAGGTTCCTTACTCCTTCTATGTCCATGTATTTATTGCATATAATGAGAGATATGTAAGGGGAGCTGGAAAATAGGGTAAGCTGACAGAACCTAGTACTACTTTAGGGTAATTCAACTGAATTTTTCCCTGCTGCCTACCAACAAGCTAAGGTTTCCTCTATTTTTCAAAAAAACTATTCCCTTGACCTTTCCATCCTAGCAAGCTGTTATTCTTTGTTTTCTCATATTTGTAAATTAACTGGATTCATAGAGGGCTTTTTTCCTTCTCATCAGTTCTAAATCTGATTTGTTGCACCTCAATTTTCCTAGCTCCAAACAGAAGCTAAATCATCCTAGTTTTTTTCAGTGCTTCCACACAAAGATTATTCTTTAATTCTCTCAGTATCCCTTTCACTTTCTTTTGGAAACATTCCAGTTTTTCTATGACCTTCATATCATTTAGGGCCTAGAGCTGAATTCAGTATTCATTTTAGATCCCAAATTATAAAGATTATAACCAAAATTTTACCTGCCTTATGCTGGATATTATCTCTTGAAGTAGTTCAAGATACCACTATTGTTCTAACTGTAGCATGACATTTTTGAGTCAGATTGAATTTGTACTATACTAAAACCCTAAGATCTATGACTTATGCGTACCTCATTCAAAACTTACTTGTAAAACTGATTTTTTTAACTCAGAAGCAAGTGTTTACATTCTCCTTTATTCATTTTACTATTTCATTCACTCAGTTTTTTCATCCGTTCAGATTATTTTTTAAATTTGGACATTCTTTCAATGTATTGCACCCTGCCCCTATTTTATGCAATCTTCAAATGTAGCAAGTATGGAATTATTATCTTCATTTAAGATACTGACAAAATTTTAATAGCACATCAATTCATACAGACATATTCAATTTAAGTATTGTCCAAACTATAAAAATTCTTTATGAAAGAAATTTGTGAATATACCTTCTTCCCCTCTCACTCTTGATCCTTGTTTTATTCTATACTGTATTTACCATATGTTTCTAGTCCTCCAAATTCTCCATGTTTTCATCTTCTGAGATGCCCCCCATTATTACCCTCTATATCAATATATCTATTTGTATATGAATACATATGTAGAAATGTGTAGGCATATAAACATATATACAGTGTCTCAACATTTTAGTTTATATCTTAATAAGCTTAATGCACTAAGACTTAAAATATGTGAATACATATATGCATATGAGTATGTATGTATGTGTGTATATATATGAGCATACATATATGTGTTTACATATATGAGTATACATACACACATATGTATGTATATATCTGTACTTCTATGCATATGTGTTATAGCCTTCAGATTATAGTGGCATTAAAGACCCCAAGAGATTATTTATAGTCTTCTCTTCATAGATTTATTTTATTTAATGGTCTTTAACACCCTCTCTCAGGTAAATTTGACTACAAATATTTCCTTTTATTAATCTTTTATGTTTTTGTTTTTACTTTACAAGTAGCTATAGTAAATACCATATAATATTCTGAGAAGTTCTCTGAAGAGATGATCTAAGTAAAAGAAACTTAAACACAACTGTACTCCAGCCCTAATTTTATCTGATATATTTCTATCTTCTTTCCAGCTTTTCCTCCAATTAAATGACTCCTTCTCATTCTACTTTACTGGATTTTCATCCAGATTGTGACCTCTTAACTGTATGTGTCTTTCAGGTTTCTGTCCTGAGCTGTCTTACTTCTCTCCTACACTACTTTGTTTGGTAATTTCTATCGGTTCTGATGGATTTAATTATTATCTCCATGAGGATGACTCTCAGATCTACCTATCCTGTTCCAACCTCTCTGACTTCCAATCTCACATCTCCAATTACCTTTCAGATATCTTGAACTGGATGCCCAGAAGACATATTAAACCAACCATGACCAAAACTAAATTCACTCTATGCATTTTCTTGGCCTCATTGTCCCCACTGACTGGAATGCTCTCTCCTCAACTCAACCTTCTGACTTGCCCAGCTTCCTTTAAGTCTCAGCTAAAATTGTTTTGTAGGAAATCTTTCCCAATCACTTTTAGTTTGATTTCCTTCTATTAACTATTTCCTATTTTTCTGCATGCAACTTCTTTTCCATATATTTTTCCATATTGTCTATCCTGTTAGATTATTAACTCTTTGAAGGCAGGATTGTCCTTTATTCTCTGTTTCTCATTGTTTCTGTCTCTCTGTCTCTGTCTTTCTCTTTCTCTATATATATGTTTGTCTCTCTCTCACATTTCTAGCACTAAGCACTGCTTTTGACATATAGAAAAATCCTAATGAGTGTTTATTTAATAATTGAATGTAAGCCTCACCACTGAAATACTAATACCCATATTGATAATATCCAAGAGTATCGAGTCCATCACTTCTCTGTAAGATATGTAGCATCCTTCATCTATCAGAGTTCTTAAGTCTTTTAAAGTTGTTTTTGTTTTGCACTGTGATTATTGTAACAATTTCTATCTTTGTTTTACCCACTACACTCTGCATTAGCTCACATAAATCTTCCCATACTTCTCTGAAACCATCCAGTGCTTCCACCACAACTTGTTTCCCAAATATTCCCTCAAGAAATGGAACTATATTCACTAATAAGTTTTAAGCCCATATATTCATTTACCCACAAGACCATTTTCTTGGCCATGGTAAATAAAATTTAAGAGACTGTCTGGAAGTTCCACATTATTTCATTTCTCCTTTTCTTTCTGAGAATCCAAGGGTCTTCCCCATTAAACAAAATAATTCACAGGGATAAGAGACAATTTGGGAACAGAAAGAGGACATTTGTGGCTTATTTCAACCAAATTGGTTTTCCTTTCCCAATCCCCACTCTCCCTTAAATAGAAGCAGAAGACCCTCTTTCCTTTTTCAGACATCACTCACCATTCAAAATAGGACTCTTAATAAACTGGCAAAGGTTGTTTCTGTGGATATTCAAGGCATATATTTTCAGACAATGACAAATTAACCTTGTTTTTATCTGAAAATCATCTCTGATTTGGAAATGATGAGCAAGTTCTTGCAGATTCATTTCTGCTTATCATGGCAGACTCCCCTGAATTACTCTGAATTCACCAGTATTTCTAAAAGCAAGACACATTGATTTCCTCATTATGCTGGGAAAGAGCAAGTTAAGCAAATTTCTAAACCCTTTCAAACTCCAGAGACTGTTCACAAGTGATAAGACAAGACATCATATGCAACTTGGTGAGCTTTTTGTGTTCTGACAGCTCTCAATCAAAAGTACTTTTGTTGTGGAAATCCCAGTCAGCCCCATTTCCCCAATCCAAGAGAAAGGAATTTGGGATGAGGGGGGAGGAGTGAGAGTAAAATTCTAATTCACTTATGAGATTCATTCACCATTCCTCTACTACCAAAAAGAGAGAGGAAGTAATTCTGTGCTAAGAAGGGCATTTATATTCATTGGTCATATAAAATAGGAGAATAAGGGGGAATTTGAACCCTCCAAAAATTTACTTCAAGAACATAGAGGCAAATTATTCCCTTTTGCTAAAAATATCATATTTTTTGTTAAAATCAATCATTTCAGAAAAGATGATAGGCATATTACTTTTACACTCAGTATCAAACAGATAAAAATGCTTCTGGAGGCAATACAAATTTTAGAAATCCTGTAATCTGAAGGGTATTGAGTCACTAAAGTAGGAAAAAAAGGTGGCTCACCAGGATCATGATTCTCTTAACATCTCTAACTAGGCTAAATCATCTGCATCTACTCTTGGAACACAGAAACATTAAAGGGCTAGATTAAAAAATAACTGTAACTTGGAGAAGTATAAATTAAGAGGACAGTTGTGAGTGATCTGAAAGGTCAAAGGAATAAAAAGGAAGGTCTTCAGAGAGCAATTCATTTCAGAACAGTGAAGGAAAATTTGTGCATTAAATAAAATAGGAGAAATTAGTTCTTACTCATTTCTTCCTAATTTATCTTTGCCAATCTTATTCTTTAAAAAAAACTGGTTAATCTGCTACTGCTTTCATATTGAATAAATCTATGATAGAAAAACAATGAACTTGTTTCAGATTCCCAAATAATTCTTTGTTCTCACATAGAATGCAAACTAATACGTCATTTTCTTATGTTCAAATATACTCTTTGCCCTTCTGCAAATATATGATTGCCCAGGAGCTGGTGAAATTCCCAGAAAAATCATCTCTTCTAATTCAAGAAAGATTGAAATATGGTGAATAAGCAGTAATCAGTTTCCTATGAGTCCAATACAACAGATTTATTCTAGCAAAAGGAATTTTACTTCTGACTTTGAGAGCAGTTAGTGATTATAAAAATTCTTACTCAAGAAGATAAAAACAAATAAAATATCTTTGGATATATTAATTTAATAAACACTGATTGAGAATAGGCTCTAGAAATGAGTAGAAACTGAAAAGTAGATTTCAGGAACAATTTAAATTCTTCAAAAATAGATCTACTTCAATCAATGGTTGGTTCTAAAGAAAAATAAGTTGACTTCTTTTCAGGAATATTATTGTGAGAATTCATGTATAGGTTTGGGTGGACCCTGTCACTTTAATTATGATTAACATTAATGAAATAGATCTATGATGTTGTGAGCCTAGAGAAGAGTCAGTGAAGAACTTTCTCTACCAAGACATTTTCTCTGTAACTTCAAGCTTCAGAGATTTGCTTGTAGGCACTGAGAAATGAATGCATTTTCTAGGATTTGTAACCAGTATTTCCTAACTCAAAGTCAGTGGAGTAAAACACTTGACCCTCACCACATGTTAGTGCTTTCAGAACCAGATTAAAATGTAAATGGGAAATATAACAAAATAAAAAAATTTAGTAAAATAGAGATAGCATAACATTAAAACTAAGTCACTATACCACCTACAGAATAATGGCGAACATTTTAGAGGAGAGCAATGCTTCTCCCCCCTCCCCCAGTGACAGGTATGCCCTGACCCCCACCTTTACCCACACAGGGGAGGGAGAAAGTACTCCCATTGGGCTGCTGGGCAGAGGATCAGGTGATGTGAAAAAATGTCATCAGGCAGGGTGAAGAGGGTCAGGGGAACAGCTCTGCCTGAATCCTTTTGCCTTCTTAGTAACTTTCTCGGTGGGGCAAGAGCAGCTGCATGCCCACAGAGAGCACTCTGTGTGCCACCTTTGGTATCTGTGCCATAGGTTCACCATCACTGACCTATAGAGATTAGATTTTGACAATATTACTCTGCTTCATAGCACATTGCTTTACATTTGAATATATGGTCCTTTAAATCAGAGACTACCTTTTTATTTCTTTCAAAGGGTAAGGCCTAGTATAGTGTTTTATATAATGTAATATTTCATATAAAGTAATCTCTTAATGAGAGCTTCACTCATTCATTCATTTATATATTATTCAGTTCAAGGGTTGAAAATATACCATGTTCTATGCTCAGGGGATACTGTAAAAAATAGACTTGAATACAGGACTACAATCCCCATGAGCCTTTGCTCCACTTCCCCAGAATGCCTTGTAATCTCACCTGGGCCGAGATCGAGAAGGTATTTAAACTGATTCAAAGGCTTTTGAGAGGGCGCTCTTGGCTCTTTTTGGACTTCCATTTTGGAGCAGGCGGTCTCTTGCGTGATGTGAGGTTATTTTGTCTAGGCCTCTGGCCTAGGCACATGTTTCTTACTTGTATATTTTTTAATCTTTAACCTTTAATAAACCTCTAAAAAATATAATACTCCTTGCAGAGAGAAACTAATTTCTACCTGCCTCAGTCTCCCCATCTCCCCTAAATTTTAACTGTTACAGATGGCAACCACTAGATTGGATGAGAACTTCTCAAAATTTTTTTAGCCTAGAGAATTTTTTTTTTAAGCCAAGGTTCTCCGAGATGCTCTTTAGAAAACCATCTTGATCAGCTCCTGCCTGCGGCCCTCTCCAGCTCCTGTGTCTGCTCCTGGCCTCTCACCTGGTGCCCGAGCTGTGCTCCAGCTCCCAGCCTGACCCACCCTGGTGGTCTGTCTCTCACCCACCTGGCCTCCGACCCAGCCAGCTCATCACCCAGATCCTTGGAGCAGATTGCTGAGGACTCATTGCGACCAGCTGGTAACAGTATTGGCCACGTGGGTGGAGGGGAGAGAAGAGAGGGAAAGGAGAACGGGTATTTTCCCTTAGGCTAAGCCTCCACGTGGCTGGGGCTATTGGCCACAGGGGGATCAGAGAGGGGAAAGAGAGAAAAGACTAGAGAGAAGAAACAGATTTTCAAACAGAAACCTAAAAAGCAATGGGCTGTTTAAAAGGATTTTTGATTCTTCTGGCAATTTCATTGATTTTACCTGCCTGTCTGGGAGCAGACTCAGCCCAAAGATTCAACTTTGAAAAGGAAAATGGGTGGCCCAGCGAACTGGAAGCCAGGCCCAGAGACGGGAGGTCTCTAGTTAAAATCTGGCCTCTGATGCTTCCCAGCTATGGGGCCCTGGACGGAGCCCTTGAACCCCATAGCCTAGCCCTTACTACTCTACCTTCGGACAATAGACATTTAAATGGATAATTAAAAACAAACAAACAAACAAAAAAAACCCAAGGAACTTTGAAGAGACTAAAGGCTATATTCTAAGGCATTTCAGACTCCAATGGTTTATAAAAAAATCTCTGTATTCTATTGCATTTTTTGTTTAAGGTTTAACTTTGTGATTTTAAGTTCATATATTACTGGATTCAATATTATTCTGCTTGAACTGAAGGTTGATTGAATTTGTTTTGAATGTACTGAGTTTTAAAATTCTGTTGTTTTTCCCCTATAACTGTGCTGAACAAATATTATTGTGAATAAGCCCATATATGAAAAAACAGCTTTTTTCTATTTTGCTGAGGATAGATGGACTTCAGAACTGGTTATAATTGTATTAACAACCTTTGGAATTTTAATGTGCTAAATACCTCAAATGATTTGATTTTAAGGATTTTTTAAATATGATTTTTGGAATTTTTTTTAACAATCTGGTTATTTTTGCCTGCCTCTACCCCAAGGTAAGGCCCATTAGCTGAAGTGAAATACATTTTATAACCCCCAACCTTCCCACATGTGAATGGAAGTTGGGCAGTTAATTTCAGGGCATTTGTACCCTTAAAAAGCCTCCAAAAGGAGCACCCCTTTATTTATACTCTTCAGCTCACTACTTTACTTGCACCAGAATGATATATAGATTTCTTGATTATGTTCTTAACCCTAGATGAGTTTTACTTTGTTTTAAAAAAATATGTTTAAATACCAAGGTTGAAAGATTGCTATGTTTGTAAAAATTGTGACAAATGTCCATCAATTCATAGGTTTTAAAAATGTCATACAGCAACTTATGTGAAATATGAAAGTGTGTTTGTTTGCTATTGTAATTAATTGGGCTATTGAGAATTTTGGGGATTTTGGTAACTACATATTTGTACTACTGTATTTTTAAAGATGAAAAAATTGTTAACCTTGTTCAATTCATTTGCCTTCTACTCACAGTGATCATGGCCAGATACAAAGAGGAAATGGATCTCATTTTTTGGTGAGAAAGCCTTGTATTTTATATTTTCTTAACTGACACAGAATGTCAATGGTTATAAGCTATATTTTTGAATTTTTTAAAGCTCTTTTATTATATTTTTCTTGCATGTGCAATATAGTTTTTCAGTTTTTTTTTTATTATTTTTTCTCTCCTTTTTATATTTGAAGCACATGTCACCAGCATTAAGATTTTCTTTAACCTTTTGATTTTTCAGTACTACAAGTGTAAGATACATTTGTCAGAGCATGCCCAAAAAGCTTGTGACTATAAAAATGATGCCACTAATTATTTAAATAAATTATGGGACTTTGCTTAATGATTCTGTCTGATTCCAGGACAAGAGATACACACAAGAGCCATTTCATAGGGCCAAAGAAAGGCCAATCTAGGATGGATTGATGCACTTCTAGGCCAATACAAAGGTCTTGAACCTAGTGTGAAGACTCGAGGTTACTATGTTTAACATGTGTTAAGACATGGGCTTTCCTTGTATCCACACTCACCCTGAAGATACTCACAGACGAGTATCCCCGAAACCTTGGCTCCTATAATCTGGTCCCTATCTTTTCTGCCTCTCATAGTGTGGTACCTTTCTGTAGTCCTGTCACTGACTGGGTAAATGCATCATTACTTAGATCATTTTGATTGGGCCCTGATTGAAGGAACTGTTATAGATTTATTTTTCTTCTACTTGAAATTTTTACACATAAGACTTTGATAGTCTATATTTTCATCCAGAAATTTTTCTTTCCTTTTGATTTTTCTGATGTCTTTTTGATATCTCTTGCCAATTGATTCATATACCTCATACCTCAGCCATGCATCCCTAAGTGATCCCCTTTTTTTTAATATCACCCTCTTAACGGGGGGAATGTAAAAAAAATATCATTATTTAAATTGCAAAGTTTAAATTCCTTTTGAGAAGAATTTTAGGTAAAGAAGATGCTACTTCCCTGAATTCAGAAACTGAACTGTTGGAGAAGCCATCATGAAGAAGCCTCCAGACCACGAACTGCACAAAAATGAACTTTGGGTGTGGTTAATGAACATTTATTTGCATGCATACTTTCATGCCAAAGGGGACTGCCCTCTAACTGGCTTTCTGTCAATGTGTCCAGTAATTATTGGTTTTATTCTTTTCTTTCTCTTATCCTCAAATTATTGTAATATTTAAATTGATTATGTTTTCATGATCCTTTGGAAAAAATTAATTTTTTTGCAAACTATCAAAGGGGGGGAATGTAAAAAATAGACTCGAATACAGGACTACAATCCCCATGAGCCTTTGCTCCACTTCCCCAGAATGCCTTGTAATCTTGCCTGGGCCAAAATCGAGAAGGTATTTAAACTGATTCAAAGGCTTTTGAGAGGGTGCTCTTGGCTCTTTTTGGACTTCCGTTTTGGAGCAGGCGGTCTCTTGCATGATGTGAGGTTATTTTGTCTAGGCCTCTGGCCTAGGCACATGTTTCTTACTTGTATATTTTTTAATCTTTAACCTTTAATAAACCTCTAAAAAATATAATACTCCTTGCAGAGAGAAACTAATTTCTACCTGCCTCAGTCTCCCCATCTCCCCTAAATTTTAACTGTTACAATACAAAAATGAAACAAACTAGCATGAGTTCTTGTCCTCAAGGAATTTACCTTCTTATAGAATAAACCACACATGAAATTAAAGGGCACATGGTAAAAATACAAAGTGAATTTGTATTCACAAATACAAAGAGGGAGTAGGGAAAATAATAATTTGGAGAATCCAGAGATATTGTCTGCAATAAATAGAACATGATTTGTACTGGAGTAGCTAAGAATTCTATGAGTGATGGTAAAAAGAGTTCTCTAGACACTGGAGCCAGAGTCTGTGCAAAGATGGATGGGATGATATTGATATTGATATATATATATATATATATATATATATATATATGTGTGTGTGTGTGTGTGTGTGTGTGTGTGTGTGTATGTGTGTGTGTGTGTATTCATTTATTTATTTATTTATTTATTTATAACAGCAAGTAAACATTTTTGAAAGGGGTATAGAATATGTAAGTGAGGTACTGTGATCTCTCTAGAAAGAAAGGTTAAACCAGGAGTGTAAAGTGCTTTAAATGTGCTTTAAATGCTTTCTTCTCCTTACCTCAGAATTAAGAGGAAGTCATTGAAGCTTCTTGAACAAGGAAATAAAACATTAGAGGATATAGGTAGTAGAAACAGGGAACCTAATTGCTTACTGAAATAGTCCAAGTTAGAGGTGAGGTCCTAAATTAAAGAGGCAGCTTTGTGGAAGAATGAATAGAGTACTGGACCTGGAATCAGGAAAAACTGAGTTCAAAGGTAACCTCAGATATTTATAAACTGTGGGACTCTGGGCAATTCAGCTAATCTCTGTAAAATGAGGTAATAATAGCTCTTATCTCAGGATGATCGTGATTATAAAATGAGAATATTTAAAACTGCCTTGTAAACCCTAAAGTGTTATATAAATGCTAACTATTCTGCTAGCTGTTAGTAATAGCTCTGGTAGATGTGTGAGCAGAAAGGAAAGACATCATAAAGGTAGAAATAACAAGATCAGTTACCTTCTTAATTATAATCCATAAATAGGAAAAATGTTTTGTTTGTCCTTCATTTTTTGAAGAGGATCAATGATATCACTGTAAAACAAAATACTGAGGCATGTCTTTAAAAACTGTCAGAGTTCAGAGGCAGCAGGGTGGCTCAGTACATAGAGAACCTGTTCTGGAGATGGGACTTCCTGCATCCAAAACTGGCCTCAGACACTTCATACTTATGTGATCCTGTTGCAAGTCATTTTAACCCCCATTGCCATTTACCATTGTAGCCCTTACCATTCTTCAGTACTGGGACCCCTACTTAGTATCAATTCTAAGACAGAAGGTAGGATACCAAAAAATAGATAAAACTGTGAGAGTTCTTTGATCAGAAGAAATTAAAACCATTTTCAGCACATTCCTTCCTCCTAATCTTGGTCAACTTGATAGGGAATACACAATATGAAGAGAATAACAAAGAGAGATAATAAAAGCTATTTCCTGCTAAAATGAGAAACATAATAAAGATGGAATACAGTTCAGGGAGTAAGAAAATCTCTTAAAGTTTCTGAGTAGAAATATTTTAACAATTAAAAATAAAAATCATTCTCTTACAGTTTGTTTTGCTTTTTTTTTTTTTTAATTTCTCATCAGACTGCACTCCAGAATTCTCCACCAAGTTCCAAAAAATTCTTTACCTTACTTAATCCTTGAATCCACAATCTAGAAGTACCCACTGCACTTGAGGTCACTTCTTTTGGTCATATGTCTTTTCCCAGAACTTCCATCACAGACCAGCCATCTCTTCATTTCTGACTTCACTCTAAATTTCTCCAATATACTCTGGCATCACATACCTTAATTTTCTGGATTCTACCCAGCCTTTTTCAGCTTTATTTCTTGTCTTCCTACAAATAGAATGTATGTTCATTCAGGACACTGACTCTTTTTTTGTTTGCATTTGTATCCCCAGCACTTAACACGGTGTCCAGCATGTAGTAAATGCTTAATACATGCTTGTTTTTTTAAAACATTTTTTAAAAACATTTAAATAAAGCTACATGATGATAGATGACTGGCACTGGTAAAAACTGATGAAATGGTATGAGTACAAGAAGCATGTCTATCAACAACAAAACACTAAGATGTTTAGAATGATGGGGTGATACCATTCCTCTTAGAGCATGACCAGAGCTGAGCAAAGAGTTTATAAGTCTGTGAGTTGTTTAGGAGATAAAGACAAAGTCATCTTTGGAGATGATTTATTTGTATGCCCTGTCCATTATATGTGGCCTTGAGTAGATCCATGGAAATAAATCACATCATTTTAAATAGCACTGTATGCTTGAAAATGCCCACATCCTGAGTATTATTTAAATCAGAAGGTAATTAAACTAGCAATCATGATATGTCAGCCTTCATTATTATGCTCTCTGCCTTTCAGATGTCTGCTTATCAGTTTCCTATTGATCTTAACAGAGACTCAGTTAAGAAAAGAATTATCTTCACCCCTGAAATAGGACAAAGCTGACAAGAAATAGAAATATGAGTGCATTCAAAAATGTGGGAAATTTTAGTCCTCTCATTTTCTTTCCAACTACTCTTAGGACATTTATATTTTTAAAAGGGCACTAAAAAGATGCTGTGCCAGTCAAATTGTTTTCTCTTTTTAGAAAAAAAGGCAAAATTCAATAGTATTTTCTTAAAAGACTAAAGGTACATTGATTTAGAATTATTTGTTATCATTATCATTATTATTGTTGTTGTTGTTCTATCTTAGCTAGTAATCATTCCCCTTTGGATTATTGTACTGAAAAGTTTTGCAATAAAATAAAGATTAGTTATACAATTACTGTTAATTATGTTAAAGGGGGAAAAGGGACTTCAATTTGCAGCTTTTAATTCAAGAGTTCTCCAAATAGTAATTGAGACTGCATGCAAATAATTCCAATCACATGAATTAGAATAAGTACACTCACCTGTCCCTGCTATGAATACTTCCCTTGAGATATTGGCAATAGCAATATGGAAAACTACATTTTAAATCCCAATAATCTTTCCAAATCTATAGAAAAGCCTCTATTTTCATGAGTGCATAGTAGTAGTGACGTATGTCAATCATCTGTAAATTAATCATGGTAAACTTTTACTTTTTTCTTTACTTCTTCTTTCTATCCCTGCAGACTTCTTACCATTAACATACATTTCTCTGTCAACCTTTGGGCCATGAACAATTTGTATTTCTCCTGGGGTATTTATATAATACCTCAACAAAGGAGTGTTGTTAAAAAGAGAAACATTTTTTGTTGTTTTGATTTTTGGTTCAAGGTGTAGCTGGTCAACAAGAAAAACTATCACTAGAAAAGAAGGTGGGCAAGTTGATGGGCTGAGATTGAAAGGGTCATGGATGCAGAAGTGGGAAGGAAGAATGGTAGTCACAAAGCTTGGTTCCTATCCCAGAGAAGGAAGTCTGTGCTAACTGTATGACCTTGATCAAGTCATTTAAATTCTTTAGATATCAGTTTCTTGACATGTAAAACTTAATGATTTAGATTAGATGTTCTCTGAGATCCCTTCTGACTATGATGTGATGTAAAGGAATATATTCCATATTCATCCCCACTTTGAAGTAGTATTATTTTATTAATTGCATTCTAAGCATTTCTACATGACATATATTTTACAAATCTAAGATGATTTAGACTGAGCCTGAAATGGATATGTAGATTTTAAACTAAATTAAAAAGAAGAAAAGTCTATTTTTAAATTTTATGTAGCTATAACATGAAGTATTTTCCCACTAAAATATGTTTTTATATTCATTCCTTTTTAAAATGTAAATATTTCTCTTTCATGGTGCAGAAAATGTTGTACATAGAGTCAGGGAGACTTGAGATTAAATACAGCATCCTACAGTTATTTGCCCTATGACTTTCATCAATTCATTTAACTTCTATGTGCCTCAGTTTTCTCATATGCAAAACAGGGACAATAATAGCATCTAATTCCTAGTGTTGTTGTGAGTATAAAATGAGATAACAGTAAAGTGCTTTGCAACTTAAAATGGTATATAAAAAACTAGCCACCCAATCAGAAAGTCCATAAATAAATATTTTAAACATTTCCTATGTAATAGGCGTTATACAATATTTTGGGGATACAAAGAAAGGTGAGACATCTCCTGCTTTAAAGGGAGTCACAGTCTAATGAGAGAGACTGAAGGAAAACAACCATATACAAACAAGTTCTATACAGGATAAATTGGGGGGAAATCAATAGAACAAATGCAGTAAAATTAAGGGGAATTAGAAAAGGCTTCCTGCAGAAGGTGACTTGTGAACTTGGAGTTGAAGGAAGGGAGGGGGTAAATTGAAGGCAAATGTGAAGAACATTCCAGGAATTCATGAAATGAAAATGGGGAATTTTATATTCATTGCTGGAGGAGGTAGAGAGCCACTGGAACTTAGTGAGAGGAGAGTGGCACAGCAAAACCTGTATTTTAGGATTTTCCTTTGTTTGAACAGATAGACTGGAGTTAAGAAAGACTTGTGGCCGGCTGACCAACCTATAGGTTACTACAATAGTTCAGGTAAGAGGAGCATTAGGGTGATGATAGTTTTTGTTGTTGTTAGTAGTGGTGGTGGTGTAGCAGTATTAGTAATAGGAGATTGTGTGGGTTATTGCTATTAATGTAGGTCCCTGGACAAGTCACTTAAACCCAACTGCCTAAATTTCACCTCTCTTCTACCTTGGAATTGATACTTAGGAACAATTCTAAGACAGAAAGTGAAGGGAATTTTTTAAAAGAAAAAAATGTGACATTATTACTGGAAACAAAAACAACTAAAAGAATATTAATAAGTAAAGAACACTGATGCTTATTTCTCATCTATATACAATTTTAAAATCAATTAGTAGTTTTAAATAAAGTACAGAGTTGAAGACTAAAATGAATTGGAGCATCCTAAACAGAACATATCTTTGGAAATTGACACAGTGGGTTCTTTAAAAAACTACTCAGGACCCCAGGGAGACCAATTCACCAAAAGTCAACCCAGTAATTATATCTCTCAAAAGTAGTAAGTTTGAAAGGCTCGGGAATTAAATATATATTTGAGAAGAATCAATGACAACTGTCATGGGGATGTTCTAACATCATCATAGACATCCTTATTATCATTTCAGGAGGCAAAAAAAATTAACAATGGAAATAAGCCTCTGGAAAGGTTAAAGCGTGATGGTGTGCTGCATATAATGTATTGTATGACAGAGTTCACTAAAAAGTTATGGATAATGTATGAGGCATTAAGCACCATGGAGAGAAAATGAATGACAAAATCAGGAAAACATCTTACAATGAAAATGAACTAGTTGAGCACAAGAACTTTGATTGGGAGATACAATTGATTATGCAATGCAAGGAGGGATTCATCAATAGAGGAAGTAGCAGAATTGGAATAGCAGAGGGATTTTTTTTTTAAGGTAAATGTGAAAGAAATCTCTGACATTGTCAGGAATCGTATTTAATCACTTGCTCTTCATTGCCATGTCATCAAGGCAGCAGATGGCAAAAAGCTAATGAAGCCAGAAAACATCGATATCTGCTTGAAGAATTCTTAGAGAATAATATGAAGCTGCAAGAGAAATTCTGATTTTTTCCTAAATTGAAGCAGTCATGCACCTACAAATATGCTTGTAACTCTGCACTGTTATTAGAATTGCAAGGAAGAAAAACCTCACCAGATTAAGATAATAGCAAAACAATGAATGTTGTTTCTTAATATCACTGTTACAATACAAAGAGTTCAGAGAAGGGGAGATCATTTTGACCTGATAATGAAACTCAGACTGCCATCAATTAGTCTGTTATTTATTCTTAAAAATCATATAACCTTCATAGGCCTCAATTTCCTCATCTGTAGATTAAAATACTGAATTAAATGATCTCTAATGTCCCCTACTACTGAAAGTTGCCTAGAGCTGACTTAGGATACCCAATTTTACTATGATCACATAGATTCTGGCCTTGCATCCATGTCTTACCTAACTGCAAAAGTAGTTCTTTTCTTATTTGAGGATGATTATTGAATTGATGATCTTCATCACAGACAGAATCCAAAAATGGGAGGTCTAAACATCAATGAAATCAGATGTTTAGGCCAAATAACAAATTGAAGTCAGATTCATAGACTCTTAATTCTTTTGCACAGAGGAAAAATATTACAACCATCAATTTTATCCTTGCGTATGGTTGTTGGTCAAACAAATACAGACTTTTTTAGTTCATATCAAAATATATTTTAATTTTTGTTTTTAAAATTTTATTCATTTAATTAAATAATTTAAAATATTTTTGAAAGATTACATGATTCATCTTCTTTCCCTCCCCTACTCCCAGAGCCAATAAGCAGTTCCACTGGGTTTTACATGTAGCATTGTTCAAAACCTATTTCCATATTATTAATATTTGCAATAGAGTGATCAATTAAAGTCAACATCCCCAATCATATCCCCATCAAACCATGTGATCAATCAAATGTTTTTCTTCTTCATTTCTACTCCCACAGTTCTTTCTCTGGGTGTGGATCATGTTCTTTCTCATAAATACCTCAGAATTGTCCTGGATCATTGCATTGCTGCTAGTAGAGAAGTCCATTATATTTGATTGTGCCACAGTGTATCTGTCTCTGTGTATAATGCTTTCCTGATTCTGCTCCTTTCACCTGTATAAATTCTTGGAGGTTATTCCAGTTCACATGGAATTCCTCCAGTTCGTTACTCCTTTGAGCACAATAGTATGCCATCACCAACAGATACCACAATTTGTTTAGCAATTCCCCAATCAAAGGGCATCCCTTCATTTTCTAGTTTTTTTGACACTGCAAAGAGTGTGGCTATAAATATTTTTGTGCACATGTTTTCCCTTATTATCTCTTTGAGGTATTGTTGGATCAAAGGATAGACAATTTTTAAAGCCTTTTGAGCATAGTTCCAAATTGCCTTCCAGAATGTTTGGATCAATTCACAACTTTACCAGCAATGTTTTAGTGTCCCAATTTTGCCACATTCACTCCAACATTTATTACTTTCCTTTGCTGTCATATTGGCCAATCTTCTAGGTGTCAGGTGGCACTTCAGAGGTGTTTTTATTTGTATTTCTCTAATTGTGAAAGATTTAGAACACTTTTTCATGTGTTTATTGAACGTTTTTATTTCTTTATCTGAAAACTGAATATTCATGTTCCTGGCTCATTTATCAATTGATGAATGGCTTGATATTTTTGTAAAATTTACTTAGCTCCTTGTAAATTGGTGAAATTAGGTCTTTGTCAGAAGTTTTTGTTATGAAATTTTTCCCAATTTGTTGCTTCCCTTCTAATTTTGGTTGCATTGGTTTTGTTTGTACAAAAACTTTTTAATGTGATGTAATCAAAATTATTTTATACTTTGTAATATTCTCTATCTCTTGCTTGGTCTTAAATTCTTTCATTTCCCATAGATCTGACAATTATACTATTCTATTTTCACCACTAATATAATTATAGTTTCCTTCTCTATATTGAAGTCATTTACCCATTCTGAGTTTTTCTTTGTATAGGGTATGAGATAC
This sequence comes from Monodelphis domestica, assembly GCF_027887165.1. Lineage (NCBI taxonomy): Eukaryota > Metazoa > Chordata > Mammalia > Didelphimorphia > Didelphidae > Monodelphis > Monodelphis domestica. The sequence goes on from NC_077231.1 coordinate 244,029,135, forward strand.
TGATCTAAACCTAATTTATTCCATACTGTTTTCCAATTTTCCTCGTAGTTTTTTTGGTCAAATAGTGGGTTATTTCCCCAAATCTGGAATCTTTGGGTTTATCATATACTATCTTACCATGTCTATTTCATTGATACTCACTTCTGTCTCTTAGCCAGTGCCATATTGTTTTGATTATCACTACTTTATAGTTCATTTTAAGATCTGGTACTGCTATGCCCCCATCCTTCATATTTTTTTCTTTAGTTCCCTTCATATTATTAATATTTTGTTCTTCCAAATGAACTTTGTTATAATTGTTCTAATTCAATAAAAAAATTATTGGTAGTTTTATAGGTATGGCACTGAATAAGTAAATTAATTTGGGTAGGATTGTCAATTTTATTATATTGGCTCATCTTACCCACTAGAAATTAATGTTTTTCCAATTCTAATTTTAATTGTGTGGAAAGTGTTTTGTAGTTGTGTTCATATAATTCCTGTCTTTGACTTGGCAAATAGATTCCTAAGTATTTTATATTGTGTAGGGTGATTTTAAAGAGAATTTCTCTTTCTAACTCTTGCTGCTGGGATGTTTTGGAAATATGCATAAATGCTGATGATTTATGTGGGGGGTTTTTTATATCCTGCAACTTTGCTAAAGTTGTTGATTATTTTCACTAGCTTTTTGTTTGAATCTCTAGGATTCTTTAAGTAGACCATCATATCTTCTGCAAAGACTGATAGTTTAATTTCCTCATTGCCTACTTTACAAATATAGATTTTTGAATCAAATGTCAATAGGCAAAAGATCACAGATGACTGAATCCAAAATGATCTATTTCACTAATGATTCACTGGGTATCCTTTGAGTCCTTTCCATGTGTAAGGGACAGTTTATGTTAATAAGAACAAATGGTTGACTAATTTATTTCTATAGAATCTTAATATTATCATTGTGAATGAAGGCTCATTGGGAGTATAGGCAGATGGCACCTTGGGAGTCCCTCTTGCAAATAAAGAGAGGTATAGAGTAACTCCCTCAAGGTCACATGAGAAATAACTGACATCTGTGATTTGAAATCATCTGATTTCAAAAACAATGTATCTTCCATTGAATTATGCTTCTCCCTAATTCTGTAACATTCCATTGCTAACATCTTATGGGTAGGAGTCATAGCCATTACTTGGTAGCTTGTCTTTATGGCTCTCCTTCCATTTCTCTTTATTTCTCTTTCTCACTTTTCAGCAGTCTTTTCTGTTTTTACTCCTTCTTATCTCTTCCATGTATTTGAGCCTCCAATATGCCTTTTAAAGACTTATGTTTTATTTTAAAGTCTTATGTTTTGACATTTGACCAGAACTTGACTTCATAGGAATCATCCTATAGTCATAGAACATTGCTGGTGTTTTCCTCTTTTCTCTCTGTTTGCAAAACTTATAAATTCTAAGTTATATTTCTTTTTGAAACCTATTAGATGACAATAGGAAGTTAAAGTTCAAAACCAATTGGAACCTAAGCACTACTTGGTTAATGATGACAATATGTTACCCCTTACAAATAAGATTTCAATTTTATCAGCAACTTTCAGATCTGAAATATATCCAAAACAGTGAGATCTTTAAAAATTTAATGGCTCTTGCCCGGAGCAATAATAAATGCTGGCAATATTGGCGTCTCTTGTGGCTTCTATTGGAGCTTCCCCCAATCACCCATCATATCACAGAGGAACCAGTTTCCATCAGTGAATAAGGACAGCCCTAGAAATAGCACTCTTTTCTTCTGATAGGTTGTCCTGATAGGTTTTACTTTTTCAGCCCAGGACTTTCAGCCTCCTCATGTTGTCTGAATCTTTGAGACTTAAGTAATAGTCTCAGTAACAACTGAAGGATTACTGGCATCTTGCTAGATTGGGAAAATATAGAGTCTAAAACTGTACAAAAGTTGAACAATAAAAAGACATGGAAAAAAGAGATTGATAAAAATAAGAAAGATAAGGAAAAGCCAGGAAACTATTATTTCATAATTTCAAGAGCAATTTGTTAAATAATAAATAAATGAAATAACTTCCTCTGGACTACAATTTTTACCCCCATCTACAATTTTTTTTTGTTTTGCAATTGAGAGAGATCAATTGATTGCTAGGTAGCTCATCATCTAGGTAAAATATGACTCTTCTGGGCTTTGTCTCTCTTTATTCATGTTTTAAAATATCAAACCTAAAATATTCAAACTCCAGAAATGAGGAATGAAGATCAGCAAGTTAATATGGAAGGAACCTTGAAGATATTGAAGTCATCCTCCTCATTTTACAGTTTAGAAGAGAATTCTTAAACTTTTAAGGTTATAGTTAACAGGCAGGAGAAGAATAATTTGAACAGAGGGACTTCTAGTGCATACCCAGTGGTCTTTCAATCTCACCAAGTCTGGAGGCTTTCCTGTTGGCCTTGCTAATCTGTGACACTTTCAATATTTATTTATTTAACTCATTAACAAATAAAAATCTAGCCAGCAAATTCCTTAGCACTGTTATCAGTTTTAATTTAAGAAACTAAGAAGCAATATAACATTTCATAAGGAGTCAGTTCATCAACAAATGTCTATTAATATTTTACTATGTGCCAGACACTGAAGATACAAAAAAGGCAAAAAATCAGTCCTTGCCCTTAAGGAGTATATATTTGAATGGAGAACATATTAGGTACCTACAAAATATATAGAAACTAGATGGAGATAATCTCAGAAAGGAAGGCATTAGCAACTGGAAAAGACTGAGAGAAGATGAGATCTCACAAAATCTTTATGAATACAAAGAAACTGAGGCAAATACAAGTGGGGGGAAAAGCCTTCCAGATATGAGGGATGCCATGGCAGAGGCACAGAGATTGGAGATAAGTCCATTAGAGAAACTTCAAGTAAGTTTGTAATTAGAACACAGAGACTGTGGCAAGAAATAAAGCAGAAAAAGAATAGAAAGTAGAATGGGCTTTAAATATGAAAGCAATGAGGAGCCAATGAACCTAAATAAAAAGAGGAATAACAAAGACCAACATTTGGGGGCAGAAATCTTGATGCCTTAGGAAGAATGAGTTAGAGTAAAAGTATATATATGAAAAACCAAGAAAGAGTAAAAGTATAAATATTAAAAACCAAGAAAGAAGACTGAACAATCAGCAAACCAATAACAAAAGAACCAGGGTGGAGGAGAGGCTTGCAAAACCATTGATGACATAGTAGCCAATAAGAAAAGATAGCTGACACCATTAAATGCTACAGAGATATCAAGAAGTGTACAGAGTAAGGAAAGGGCCATTAGATGTAGCAAATAAGAAATTCCTGGGAACTTTAGAGAAGACAGTTTCATATGAATTCATATGAGGCTGGAAGTTAAACTGCAGAGGGTTTAGAAGTGAGTCAGAGTGGAGGAAATAAAAGCAGCAAGTAGAGAAAATTTTCTTGAGTTTAGCCACAATGAGAGGAGAACATAGGATGGTAGCTGGCAGGCATGGAAGGAGAAAATAGAATAAAGGACATTGAAGAAGAGGCATGACCATCTTTCTTGCTGTCCCGCCATCCTTAGGGACCATCTAAATTTAATACTCTATTCGTCATCTCCCTCTATTGTACATGAGATCCTCAACAGTAGGGCAGACCTATGTTCCATTTCTTTTAGCATATTCAGTCCTTACAACTCTGTTTTGCAGAGTAATCTCAATGTACAGTTTTTCATTCATTCATTTACTTCTTCATTCATCCATAACTTACTTAGGTAGAAATTATTGTACAAAATGCTGGGGATTCAAAGGAAAAAAGTGAACAGTCCCTGCCCTCAACAAACTCATTATCTCTTTCTGGATTACTGTGGGAGGCACAGATTTGATCCAGAGAAGAATTCTTTTGAATGTTCACTTTATTTGGCATTGTCATTCAGTTGTTTCAGTCTTTTCCAACTTTTTGTGACCCCATTTCGAGTCTTCTTGGCAAAGATACTGAAGTGATTTGCCATTTTCTTCTCCAACTCATTTTACAGATGAGGAACATGAGGCAAAAAGAGGCAAGTGATTTGCCCAGAATCACAAGCTACTAAGTATCTAAGGAAAATTTTGATCTCATGTCTTCTTGGCTCCATGTCTAGCACTCTAACCACTGTACCATGTAGCTACCCCCTGGTTGATGTATCCCTTTATAAATATTTATTCATTCATAAGTTTTATGAAAATAAATAGGTAAATAATTTCTCTATGTTTTAAATTTGAACTCCAGATGTAGTACCACAGAGCCAACAAATTTTGTAGAAGAAATAGCACATTTTTAGTTTCTGTGCAACAAGGTCTTAACCCCAAATGCCATATGGAATTCTAGTCCATATATATGAGCCTTTTAGAAACCCAGAGTGATCAGGAGAATTCCACAGTGTCTGGGAAGATTAGAATGTTCCAAGATACAAGTTTTATGATGCATTTTTTCCACAGCTTTGATTCTTACCTCCAATGTTTGACAGTTCCATTTCTACAACTCGTTGCATATTCAATGGCTCATAATAACAATTTTCCATGTAATTTTATTGGACGCTTTTCTGACTCCAGTTTCCTATGCCAAATAACAAAAGTATAAATACTCATTTGAAATAAGGATATTTCTGTTTCCATTTTCATTGCATTAATATCATCAGAGGCTGCGGTTTTTGCAAAAGCTTCCCAACTATTATGCAGTCTATTTCACTATAGTAACCCTGTGGGCAAATGGGAATTATGAGAAAAGCTCTGAAGGTGAGGAAAACTCAACCAATATCACACTCACTGAAAAGGAAGCTAAGAGAGTGTGAAATCACAGAATAATCAATCTCCCAGAGGAATAAGGTGCTGCTACATGTCATTATAGATTACCTCAAGGGCAGGCTGGAAACAAAGAGGATGAAAAAAGTCTGAGGCAAGAGTAAGGAATTGCAGGCTTGGATTTTCCATCAGAGAACATATTTCCCACCTGGTTCCCCATATTCCTAATGCATTTAAATCTTCTAAATGGTAAAAGGTTCAGTCTATCTGCCTAACCTAACCAGAATCCCTTGGGCCAGCTAGGGCTATTTCTGGATAAGGACAAGACTTTAAAACAGCACCATATGAGTACACAGCTTTACTATAAGGAAAAGAGTTTCCTATTTACATCATAGTAAAATGATGGTTTATGGGAACCAGATCCCAAAACAGCCATTGAAATCCATCTCATTTTTGTTCTTTTCTACAATCATTAAAGGGATTGTAAGTTAGTTTCTTATTCACAAGAAAGGCAAAGAGAGAAGGAAGAAATGTGGCAGCTGTTCTGATAGTTCTTATCCCAAAAACAAGGTGATTTATTCAAATTCAGACACAATTTGTTATATATTAAGGATTTATTTTTTTTTATTTACTTAATGCCTAAAACTTGGTAATAGGCCTGGCAGTCTTTTAAATGTGACAGATCACGGGCTTATTTGGATGGACAGTCTGTGATGTTGCTCCAAATATTCCAGAGAAGAAAGATGGCTCTGACCAAATGGCAATCATCTGCTCTCCATTTGAGAGGTAAAGCAGAAGAGATTAGAAAATATAATAATAATAATAATAATAATAAGTAGAGATAGAAAATCAAATCATGCAGAATAGTCAATGCAAAGACTTGTAGATGGGAGTTGGACTGTTGTGTGTGAAAAATATCAAATGGGCTTGTAAGAGTGATTTTTAGACTGTGTGAACTGAACAGAATTCTTTGGAAGCCCTAGTTCAAATAGAGAATTATGATAATGAGAAATTTTCTATTTATTTAAGCAAGTTATTCAAATTCAAACAAAAGAAAGTGCTCCTAAGAAGAGTGAGGATAGCCAGATTAAGAGTAACCAGGGATCTCACCTTAGACCCATGAATTCTCTGATGGACCAGTATAAAGGATGCATTGTCACTCAGCCTTACACAATAGTTTATAAACACTGTAAAATCAATCACTTGATTGACATTTATGGAAAATTACAATTAGATTTTAAAATTGAAAATGATAGAACCAAAACTCTCCAAAATATTTTGACTTTCCAGAATCTTCTGGTTAATTTAAATTATTTTCCCCACTATTATTGACTTAATTTTTAGCTGACTCCTTTTTCTCTCCCCATATCTTTTCTTTAACCACCATTTCCCTCATTCTACTTGTAAATATTCATTTTTTCTTCAACCTTTAGATCTTTAAGACAACTCATTAGTTTTGAACAACTCCCCTTCTAAGAAAGCTCTCAGGACTTTTCAATGCCATATTTTGTTAGTGAAGCTCCTTTTAAATGTTAGTGCCTTGCTTCTCCAATCTCTCTTTTTATTATTTTTGATAGAAACTTCAGCAATGTCACTATGAAGTTTTCAGAAATGAAAAAAAAAACTTCATTTCCATCCATCCTAATAAGCAGCATTAATTTAGTTTCTTTGAGATGCATCTCTCTAAATTGGTCATACATTCTTCCCTTTCTTCTTAAGTATATATGCAAATGAGGGCAAACGTGCTGAGAATTTTTTCTTCCTTTTGCTTTTGGTCTTTATTTCTAGTATTCTGCATTAACTCAATCTTCCTATTTTTCTTTAATTTGCCCTAAGTTAAGTGACTTTTTATCATCAGTATAGAAATAAAAGATTCAGGACTCATTCAGTGTCAAATTGCTTAATTTTATTCTCCTTTTGCATCGATAACAATAATAACAATAATAGCTAATAAAAGCTAACATTTTATATACTCATTTAAAGTTTACAAAATGCTTTTCAAACATGGTTTTATTTTATCCTCACAACAACCCTGAGAGGTAGAGGAATTAATTACCCCTTTTATACAGACTAAGAAACTGAGACAAAGGTTAACTGACTTATGGTAATACAGTAAGTAAGTATTTTTTTAAACCCCTAACTTCTATCTTAGAATTAATACTATGTATTGGCTCCAAGGCAGAAGAGGGGTAAAAGCTAGGCAACTGAGGTTAAGTGACTTATCTAGGGTCACACAACTGGGAAGCAAGTAAGTTTTAATGATAGGGTTTAAATCCAGATCTAACTTGAAAGGATAGAAATCTAAAAGTACTATTGATATTAATTTTAAAAAAATAAACCATCATTACTCCTAAATACCTCCATTAAGAATTGCTAATGGGGGCAGCTGGGTGGTTTAGTGGATTGAGAGTCAGGTCTAGAGACAGGAGGTCCTGGGTTCAACTCTGACCTCAGATACTTCCTTAGGTATGTGATCCTGGGCAAGTCACTGAACCCCCATTGCTAAGCCCTTACCACTCTTCTGCCTTAGAACAAATACATAGTATTGATTCTAAGATGGAAGGTAAGGGTTTTTATAAAAAATAAACAAACAAACAAACAAACAAACAAAGAAATAGATAAATAAATAAATTAAAGAATTGCTAACACTTTCAGGAAAACAAAACAAAACAACAACAACAAAACCTAGAAAAGGCAGTGAAATAGCTTAGTAGATTAATAGCCAGGTCTAATTATTAAAGGCCCTGTATTCAAATTTGGCTCAGATACTTCAAGCTGTGTGACCCTAGGCAAATCACTTAATTTCCATTGCCTAGCCCCTTCCTCTTCTACCTTGGAACCAATCAATAAAAAGTATTGATTCTAAGATGAACATAAGGATTTAAAAAAAAAGAAGAAAATAACTAGAAATTAAAAATTTTGGTGATATCTACTTTAATTGCATGTATATGAAACCCTCCAAATCAGAAAAAAGTAAAAATCATAAAATCAGTACAGCAACTAATTATATATTATTGAGTACTACTATCCCTCCCACTATCACCACAAATTATTGTTTCACTGAATCCAAAGTATTTATATAGTAAAATCTAAGATCCTGGTTGGCAGGGACAGTACATTTCTTATTCTCCTATCCAATGAACTCAGCATAATGTCTGACTTAAGAGAAACACCTATTAGATAATTATTGAATTTAATGTAATTGAGTTCCATAAATAGAATATAGCCTATGTAGATAAACAAAGGAAGCAATGCATTCCATATAAATAAACATGTTTAGAAACCAAATATTTAACACTTCAAATGAATGAATTTGAAAAAAGAATAGAAAGTTGAGGACTAGAAGATATCTCTTATTTAAGCATTTTTGTACATACTAAGTTTGCAATTTTGGATTATTCTCTAAAGGCCTGATTTTTTTTGCCAATATCTTCCTTGTCCGTCTCTTCTTTAGCATTCTTAGGAAGTGGTTGACCAGCTTCTTAAAGTCATTAAATATGATTATGTTTAGTTTTGTTATTTTTTTTTTGAGAAAGAAGAGAAGAGCTTTGTTAGCATCCTTCCACAAGTCTATCAGTGGGAGTAGAAGAACAGTGGTGGGAGGGAAGGCAGCTGAGTCAGGAAAGGGTAGGTAAATGGAGGGGACCATGGGCACCAGTGGCATAGATAGAGAGTGAAATAGGCTCCACAGAAAGCCCTCCTGCCAGTGACCTGGGAGGGACTCCAGCCAGTCACCAGCACCTCCTAAAAGCCAGTTGCCCATAGGGGCTGGAACTCAGTGCCCACTACTCAGAGGGCTTGCCTGAACCAATCTGTGAGGGGAGGCTGACCATGGGTCTATAACTGGATCTGCTTTAGTGTAAATATGGAAAAAGTCTCAGGGAGTTTATGGATTTGTGACCTCTGGAAGAAGGGGTATCTCAAGGCATCATTTTAGAAATCCAATTCTGTCCCTTAAATGGTAGCACTTTTAAGACAATCTGCCCATCCATATCAATTAAATATTATTATCTGTCCTTCCTATTTGGATAAATGTTATGCTTGCTGATAATAATGAGGTTTTCTTGGTATCATGAAGGAGAAGATAATGTGTCTTTTTAGCTCAACTACATCTAGTGCTACCCCACCTGAAGAGGGATGCATTGTATTTTTAACTAATGTGCAATATAACTATGGTACCAATCCCCCTTAGACTTTCATGCCTCTGTTTTCTCTCACTTTGTATGCATCTACTTTCTTTTTTACAGAAAAGTCAAAATAAAAAAAATCAAGAACTATGTCATGGTTCTTCATGATAAGTTAATGAGTTTTGAATAGAGAAAAGGCAATGATTCCTTGTGATGAAAAGAAATAGGGGTGGTTGTTATATATTGGAAGACAATGAATTCAAGAATAATGTCTATGTACTAGATATAAAAAATCATTCTTCGATCTGCTGTCATTTCTGCTTGTGGCAATTCTTCTAGCCCCTGAAAGGAATGATTGACAAAGACAGATGGTCAAGGAGTCATAAAAAATTATTATGAAGTATGTTGAGATGAACTAGAAAAAGTGGAATATTAAGGGCATTATTATATTATACAATATGTTATTGTATAATTGTATAAAATATTACATGATAAATTATATAAAATATAATTGTATAATAATGATTATTGTATAATACTAATGGGGTGTATGGGGTGCTCAGGGAGGAGGAGTATCTCTGGTATGGAGGGCTTGTCTTGCCCTCCTAAGGCAGCTCTCCAGCCTCTGACCCTCACCTGACACCCAGCTCTCACTTGTGGCTCCCAGTAGCTGTTAGCATGTGGCAGCGGCCACACCCCGGGCAACAGCTTCGACAGGCCAGCTAAACCTTGTGAGGGTAGCCATCAGGTTGTCGACCCCTGGTGAACCAGGGCTTTGCTCACCCAGCATGTGAAGATTGCTTCGGCTGAACAGGCGGAAGAAACCAATAAGAAGGTTCAACAGCTGCGAGGGCAACGCAGCAAAGCACTGTGGAGTGCTTAGAGCGTGTTGGAGCACAAAAGACAACATAGCCATCCAATGCAGCTGAGGAAGTCTCCAGGTGTAACGATTTTTTGTGCCACTGGACCCAGGCTTCCAACGCCGAGAGAGTGGGACTGTCTCTGTGCATCGGCTTTTCCACTTAAATCTCCTTCACACACAAGTGTTTTTGTGCACACTCATCTACATCGCAGATGAAAGAGCACGAAGACAATCGTCATCCTCGGTTACTGAGAGACTACTACTATAATACTAATAATTGTACAATATACAACATTATACAGTGCTTGAGCTAGTTCTTGGGAATTGTCTGCAGTGATGAAAAGTGCCCAGGATGTAGATTGAGAGGATCTAGGCTTAAATGTCAACTTTCTTACTACCTATATGATCCTGCACAAGTCTTTTAAACTCTACATATCTAAGTTTCTTCATACATCAATGAAGGATTTGGACTAGCAGATCTCTAATGTTCCTTCTAGCTCTCTCAGTCTTATTTCTCTCCCCCCTCAAAACTGTTATTTCCTTTCTGTGGGCAATATCTGGTACCAAAACTCCTTCCATATCCTAAGTTAGCAACTCATTTACACCTTATGAAAAATTCCTGGGCACTCAGAGGGTAAGTGATCACACAGCCAGTATGTGTCAAAAAGGAATTCTTGGGGACACCCATTCTTTCTTAATCCCAAGGAAGACTCTCCATTCACCAAACTGCACTGATTTGCTGAATCCTATTTTTCAATGCTTAACTAAATATTTAAGCATTTGAAAAATAATTTTGAATCCTACAAGTCTCATTCAAATGGATTTCTATATTAGTAAGTTCCATTTCATTATCTAACCCATAAATGTAATTACAAGTGGAACAAGTAAATACTGAATATAAGAGGTAAAACAGTATGTTTCCCTAATGGCTGCTCTAGGATAATGTGGATATACACCAGGACCTCATTTCATTTTGCAGAACTTTTGATTGGTAATGACCCATTTCTCAAACTGCCTCCCATTCTCTGTAATCCTGATTCAAATTTACCACTTCCTCAATTATAAGGGTTCTCAGATCTCCCTGGGAGCAAAGTGAAAGTCCTTCTAAGCTTCCAGAATTTTCTCTCTTTCAGTGAGAAAGAAAGAGAAAGTCAGAGCAACACCAACCTGTTGGTGCCTGGCCAGCTACCTGGCCAGTGACAAGCAAAGACCCATTTCCTCTGAGCTGAAAAACAGCATTGTGGTCCAGCTGTTAAGTGAGCAAGAGAAGCTGCCCGCCTCTCCATGTAACAGATCCTCATTTAGTTTAGGAAGCCTGCCAAACAATAATAGTAATTGTAATAGTAATAGCAGTGATAATTATGGGTAATGTTATGCAAATTGCTGTAAAACTAGTGCTATAAAAAGGCTAACCTCATAATACTGCAAAAAAAAAAGTGAAGAGTTTCTCCAGAATTTGCACACCAGTTTAATATCCCTTGCATCCATTCTCCTGTACAATTTTCATTGCCACTACGATGGTTCATGGGCTTGTCTTTGAGACTACTACCACCCTTCTATAGGATTCTTTACTGACTTCCTGCCTCTGGTGCCTCTTTCCTACAATCTATCTAGCACACAGTTGATAGCATTTAAACACAATTTTAATCCATTCATTTTCCTAATCCCACATCTATAGTGATGGCTCATTCTTTATAAGAAAAAAAATCAAAATTCTTTAATGTGGTATTTAAGATTCTTCATAATCTAACCCTAATTTGACTTTTCAGCTATATCTTCTACTATTTCCCAAACAGTAGCTTTCCTTAACTAAAACAAAATTGTATTAAGTGTACATGTGCATAGAACATTGTACTAGGTTCTGGGAAAGATGAACATTTAAAAAAAAATGTCTGAGTTTACCATATTATAGAGAAATATGATAGATTTATGAATAATTATATATACCCAAGAAGCACAAAGTGTTTTCTGATGGTCCTGGAAGTACAGAGAGGGTCACAGAATCATTCTCCCACACAACAATGATCAAATAACCAACAAGTTCCTGTTAAAACCAGCCCTTTTTTTCTCTTGCCTGATTAAATTATGATCAACGGTATATGAAAATCTGTCCTGATGAATCTTAATCACAGAATGATGACTCAGTAATGACTCAAAGAAAACCCCCAACTATCATTCTGGTATAAAAAAAAGGAATGGAGTGTTTAAAGGACAAGTTCTCTGACTGATTGAAAAAATACAGAATTATTGCCTCCAATTCCATAACTCCCTCTTGGTTGATGATAACACTGCTCCCACATGGATCTTTTGAACTAATGTACCATTAGTCTAAGGGAAATTTGAAGGGGATTTGAAGGTACTTCCCAGTCTCATGTCACAGTTCTATGGAACTCTTTCCCATTTGGTTCCTAAAATATATATATATATATATATATATAATGGATTTTTAGAATATCTGCCACTGTCTGGGGACCAGAATAGCTCCCCTCCAACTCTGTTGCTCTGAGAATTTCATCACTGAATTCCATCTGGTATTTGAGTAGCCACAGAGAATATTTTCTCCTGGATCAAACCCTAATTCAAATATGTTTTTACCTCCTCAGCAATATTTTTTATGCCTACACTCCTAAATTCTTCTCCACTAATTTATAACTTTCTGTCTAGCAGCACTGTATGAAATGTGTTCATGCCCTTGTGCGATCCATGCTCACTTCTCTCCCAGATGTCTCCTGACTCTTTGGACTTTCCCAGCTCTTTCCTAGCATCTTTTAGTCTATTTGAGTGCTCTCTTCCCTCCTCTATCCATTCTTAAGTCCATTTTATGTGCTGTCTTCAGTCAGGGCAAGGACTGTTTGGGTTGGGTTGTTTTTTGTTGTTGTTGTTGTTGTTGTTTTCTTTTAATTTTTTTCTTCTATTTCTATTCCTAGAGTTTAGCACAGCATCTGGCCAGAGCCACTGCTTAATGAATGTTCTTTCAATCTCTTTCCCTAACTATCAATCAAAACAAAAGTAGGCCAGTGTAGACTTATTCAGACTTTCTCCCTGTTGCTACCACCCACCTCCATACCTCCAAAAGACCTGTTGCCTCTTTTAGAAGTATTAAGAAAACATTTTAAAATTATGCTAGTCTGAAAACATGCATTGTCTAGGATTGACATTACTATGAATTCTAAATGGTATGAAGTAGACCTGTTCATCTTGATTTTCTCTCTTCATAGCAAAAATATTTAAAGAAAAAAAAATTGCAATTAAAGAGAATTCTTTCTGATGGGACTGTTCTCTCCACTCAGAATATATTTTTTCACAACACTACCAATTGGTGGATTTTGTCACTCCTTCAGGGTTAGAGGACATCCTACCTGATTTGATTCTGTTCTATCTAGTGGCTCAGAGACTAGGCTACAAAAAGGACAGTCTTATAGATAGTACATGTAAGGCCTCAACAACTTCATTCAGGGGAAGTCAATCGAGGCAGAGGGAGTCAGGACTTTCTGTTTTGTTCCACCTCATTAGCAATTTAGTATAATTTCCTGATCTAGTATTCACCAAAGTTTTCATAAGCACCCCCTATCAAACATCTTAATTAAATGATTGACCACCAGCTAACAAGGCTGTTGTGCCTGAATTAGCATCTTACTTCTTAAGCTAAGTCAAATTAGGATATGGTGGCTAAACACTGATTTTTCTAATATAAAAAAGACATAAAAATGTGTTAATACTATGAGTAAATCAGAAATTATAAACAGAGCTATAATGAGGGAAGGATGATTGGTGTTTTGTCCTAGGATACAGAAATATAGAATATTGAAATATATTTTTCATGTAGTACTTTCATAGAATAAACCATTATAATAACTATTGAAGTATATTAGAATTGGTGTTAAAAGATTATATTTAAAGTAAAGAAGATCTGAGTTCAAATACTGCCTTGGATACTTACCAAGCTATGTGAGTGTGGGAAAGCCACAACCTCAATACTCTTCAGTTTCCTTATTTGTAAAAGTGAATGAATTGGACTTTGTGACTTTTAAAGTCTTCTCACTGTCTAAATCTAAGATCCTTTCAGTAATTTCCTGTAAATTCATGAGCTAATTAACACTCCTACTCAACCAAAATTTTCTTAATTACTTCTGGAATTACTTTTAAATTATGAATTTCAAAAGTGATTTGAGAAGTTTCCTGTTCTTTGTCTTTACCCACATCCTAAAACTGGGTGCCCAAATCATTCTCTCATTTTAAGGATGTCTGGTCTGTTAAGCCCCTGATCATCACCAGAAGGTTCATTGTCAAAGTCCCATTTCACCTTGTATATATCTAGTTGTTATCTGGTTGTAGGTTGTCTCCTCCACTGTGATCTCTGAGAAAATGTGAGAAATTTTTCCTTTCATTGTATCCCCAATGTCTAACACATGCTAATTAATAAATTAATATTGATTGATTAACTGAAAAGAGTCCTTAGAAAAGTAGTCATCAAGCACTCTAATGCCTCCATGTGCTCTACTATTCTCATGTGTATCTGCAAATTATGGTCTACTGTTAAATTTACCAGCCATACAGTCTTGCTATGAGAAGACTTTAATTAATAAAAATAATCAACTGAACACCTATTCCAGTGGTTGAAATACTACTGATATCCAGGATTAACCTCTTTACATCAGTCAGAACCATAGTCTCATCAGGTGTTCTCAAAAAAAAATAATAAACACAACACTTTCTATCCTCATGATAAAAAAATAATCAACATCATGATTACTTAGACCGTTATTATATTGTACACCAAGAATCTCATGGAACTTGGCACTTAGCCCAAAGCAAAAGTCAACACACTGCTCAGGTGAGACATGACAAATGCAGGAACAGAAGGAAAGCCACACTAGAAACCAAACTCCACACAGTTTGCATTTATCTATTTATCTACTAAGTGGCATGTATCTATTAAGACAATGGTCATATTGGCTCTGTCACCCAGTTTCTACTTTTCATTTCCCACCTATAATATGAACATAAACCTAAACATGGAATTTAGGTTCCAGTTCTTGGCCAGTCTTCAGTCTTTTAAGTCCTATCCATCTTCTTTTATTAATGTCTTTGAGAGCTTACCTAAAAGTATTCCGGAGTTATAATGCCCCCATTTATTTAAGTGAAAGTGAACTCTCAGACTGAAAAGATGTTAACTAAACAAAGGACAAGATTAATGCATCAATAAAACCCTTAAAAGAAAATAACAAGACGGGAAGAAGCTAGCCTATAATTATTAAGAATTAAATCATTGACTTCCGGTTAAGATGGTGGCTTAGAGAAAGCTGAAGTTCAGATCTCCGGAAAACCCTTCCCGACCAATCTCAAACTAGAAGCTCCTAAGGCGCCGAAATTCAAAACAATCAACAGCACAGACCCTGGGAACCCTCCTCCTGGACCTGGACCCGGTTCAAAAGGTACGGCTCCCCTTAAAAGCCAGAACCCGAGATCCCTCGGACCTCAGGGGTAGGAGCGCAGAGTCCAAGGCTCCCGGAAGCGGCAGCTGAGCGGGGCTCAGAGAGCAGGGTCTGAGGAACAACAACCCTCAGGGTCTTCTACCCAAGTCCCAGTCCGGGTGAAAGTTACTGCCTGGGGCTTCCGCTGCAGAGAGCCCGTTGGTCCGGGTGAAAGTTACTGCCTGGGGCCTCCGCCGCAGAGAGCTGGTCAAAACAACAGCAACCCTCAGGGCGGGCAAGACAGCCTCACGGGCTGGATCCTGCTATCCAAGTCTCAGTGAAAGTCTGTGCTCTCGGAGCTTGGGGAAGCGGCAGCCCATCCCCCCGCAGGCCTACGAAACAGCCTCACGGCCAGGGATTCTGAAGGCAACTTCCGGAAATCGAGCCAGGGGGAGAGTGTGGCCTCGTGGTCCGACCCTTCCATTCCAGTTCCAGTGAGGCATATTCAGTTTAACCCAGGGAACGCTCATAGAAACAACATCTGCCCAGGACTAAAGCTTCTGATCACCAGAGAAAGACAAGAAAAGCCAATCCTCCACGTTCAGAGATGACAAACTCCACAGAAGCACAGAAGCCCCAAAATACCAAGAAAAATAAGAAGAAAGGGGCGACTCTGGACACATTCTATGGAGCCAAAATACAAAATACAGAGCAGATAGAAGAAGATATACAAGAAAATTCTCCAAAATCTTCCAAAGGAAATAGAAACTCTCCACAAACCCATGAAGAATTTGAATCAGAAAGGACCAAAAAGATGGAAGCCCTCTGGGAGGAAAAGTGGGAAATGATGCAAAAGAAATTCACGCATCTACAAAACCAGTTTGACCAAACTGTAAAAGAAAACCAGGCTTTAAAGCAAGAACTAATAAAGCAAAGCCAAAACACCAAGAAATTAGAAGAGAACATAAAATATCTCACCGACAAGGTGATAGATCTGGAAAACAGGGGGAGAAGAGAAAATTTAAGTATAATTGGACTCCCAGAAAAGCCAGAAATAAACACCAAACTGGACATGGTGATACAAGATATAATCAAAGAAAATTGCCCAGAGATTCTAGAACAAGGGGGCAATACAGCCACTGACAGAGCTCACAGAACACCTTCTACACTAAACCCCCAAAAGACAACTCCCAGGAATGTAATTGCCAAATTCCAAAGCTATCAAACAAAAGAAAAAATCCTACAGGAAGCCAGAAAAAGACAATTTAGATATAAAGGAATGCCAATCAGGGTCACACAAGACCTTGCAAGTTCTACGCTGAATGATCGTAAGGCATGGAACATGATCTTCAGAAAGGCAAGAGAGCTGGGTCTCCAACCAAGAATCAGCTACCCAGCAAAACTGACTATATACTTCCAAGGGAAAGTATGGGCATTCAACAAAATAGAAGACTTCCAACTTTTTGCAAAGAAAAGACCAGAGCTCTGTGGAAAGTTTGATACCGAAAATCAAAGAGCAAGGAATACCTGAAAAGGTAAATATTAAGGAAAGGGGAAAAATGTTATCTTCTTTTACTCAAACTCTCTTCTATAAGGACTACATTTATATCAACCTATGTATACTAATATGTGGGGAAAATGTAATGTATAAATAGGGGGTAAAGAAAGACCAAATAGAATAATGGTTCTCACACAAAGATTCACAGGGGAAGGGGAGGGGAAGAAAACTCCTATAAGAAGGAGAGGAAGGGGGGGGGGTTACTTAAACCTCAATCTCAGGGAAATCAACTCTGAGAGGGAAAAACATCCAGATCCATTGGGATCTTGAATTCTATCTTACCCAACAAGGGTAAGGAGAAGGGAAAACCAAGGGGGGGAGGGGGAGAGGGAGAACAAAAAGGGAGGGAAAGAGAGGGGGGAGGGGGAGGGAACAAAAAGGGAGGGACTAAAAAGGGAAACATCAAGGGAGGGGACAAGGGGGACTGATTCAAAGTCAATCACTGGACTAAAAGGTAGAGCCGAAGAAGAAAAGGTTAGAATTAGGGAAGGCAATCAAAATGCCAGGGAGTCCACAAATGACAATCATAACTTTGAACGTGAATGGGATGAACTCACCCATAAAACGTAGACGAATAGCTGAATGGATTAGAATCCAAAACCCTACCATATGTTGTCTTCAAGAAACACACATGAGGCGGGTTGACACCCACAAGGTCAGAATTAAAGGATGGAGTAAGACCTTCTGGGCCTCAACTGACAGAAAGAAGGCAGGAGTGGTAATCATGATATCTGATAAAGCCAATGCAAAAATAGACCTGATCAAAAGGGATAGGGAAGGTAATTATATTTTGTTAAAAGGGACTCTAGACAATGAGGAAATATCATTAATCAACATGTATGCACCAAATAATATAGCACCCAAATTTCTAATGGAGAAACTAGGAGAATTGAAGGAAGAAATAGACAATAAAACCATACTAGTGGGAGACTTAAACCAACCATTATCAAATTTAGATAAATCAAATCAAAAAATAAATAAGAAAGAGGTAAAAGAAGTGAATGAAATCTTAGAAAAATTAGAATTAATAGACATATGGAGAAAAATAAATAGGGATAAAAAGGAATACACCTTCTTCTCAGCACCACATGGCACATTCACAAAAATTGACCATACATTAGGTCACAGAAACATAGCACACAAATGCAAAAAAGCAGAAATAATGAATGCAGCCTTCTCAGATCACAAGGCAATAAAAATAATGATTAGTAATGGTACATGGAAAACCAAATCTAAAACCAATTGGAAATTAAACAATATGATACTCCAAAACCGTTTAGCTAAAGAAGAAATCATAGAAACAATTAATAATTTCATCAAGGAAAATGACAATGGCGAAACATCCTTTCAAACCTTTTGGGATGCAGCCAAAGCGGTAATCAGAGGCAAATTCATATCCCTGAAAGCTCATATTAACAAACAAGGGAGAGCAGAGATCAATCAATTGGAAATGCAATTGAAAAACTCGAAAGCGATCAAATTAAAAACCCCCAGCAGAAAACCAAATTAGAAATCCTAAAAATTAAGGGAGAAATTAATAAAATCGAAAGTGATAGAACTATTGATTTAATAAATAAGACAAGAAGCTGGTACTTTGAAAAAACAAACAAAATAGACAAAGTACTGGTCAATCTAATTAAAAAAAGGAAGGAAGAAAAGCAAATTCACAGCATTAAAGATGAAAAGGGGGACAGCACCTCCAATGAGGAGGAAATTAAGGCAATCATTAGAAATTACTTTGCCCAATTATATGGCAATAAATACACCAATTTAGGAGAAATGGATGAATATATACAAAAATACAAACTGCCTAGACTAACAGAAGAGGAAATAGAATTCTTAAATAATCCCATATCAGAAATTGAAATCCATCAAGCCATCAAAGAACTTCCTAAGAAAAAATCCCCAGGGCCTGATGGATTCACCTGTGAATTCTATCAAACATTCAGAGAACAGTTAACCCCAATACTATACAAACTATTTGACATAATAAGCAAAGAGGGAGTTCTACCAAACTCCTTTTACGACACAAACATGGTACTGATTCCAAAACCAGGCAGGTCAAAAACAGAGAAAGAAAACTATAGACCAATCTCCCTAATGAATATAGATGCAAAAATTTTAAATAGGATACTAGCAAAAAGACTCCAGCAAGTGATCAGAAGGATCATTCACCATGATCAAGTTGGATTCATACCAGGGATGCAGGGCTGGTTCAACATTAGGAAAACCATCCACATAATTGACCACATCAACAAGCAAACTAGCAAGAACCACATGATTATCTCAATAGATACAGAAAAAGCCTTTGATAAAATACAACACCCATTCCTATTAAAAACACTAGAAAGCATAGGAATAGAAGGGTCATTCCTAAAAATAATAAACAGTATATATCTAAAACCAACAGCTAATATCATCTGCAATGGGGATAAACTAGATGCATTCCCAATAAGATCAGGAGTGAAACAAGGATGCCCATTATCACCTCTACTATTTGACATTGTACTAGAAACACTAGCAGTAGCAATTAGAGAAGATAAAGAAATTGAAGGCATCAGAATAGGCAAGGAGGAGACCAAGTTATCACTCTTTGCGGATGACATGATGGTCTACTTAAAGAATCCTAGAGATTCAACCAAAAAGCTAATTGAAATAATCAACAACTTTAGCAAAGTTGCAGGATACAAAATAAACCCACATAAATCATCAGCTTTTCTATATATCTCCAACACAGCTCAGCAGCAAGAACTAGAAAGAGAAATCCCATTCAAAATCACCTTAGACAAAATAAAATACCTAGGAATCTATCTCCCAAGACAAACACAGGAACTATATGAACACAACTACAAAACACTCGCCACACAACTAAAACTAGACTTGAACAATTGGAAAAACATTAACTGCTCATGGATAGGACGAGCCAATATAATAAAAATGACCATCCTACCCAAACTTATTTATCTATTTAGTGCCATACCCATTGAACTACCAAAATACTTCTTCACTGATTTAGAAAAAACCATAACAAAGTTCATTTGGAAGAACAAAAGATCAAGGATATCCAGGGAAATAATGAAAAAAAACACATATGATGGGGGCCTTGCAGTCCCAGACCTCAAACTATATTACAAAGCAGCAGTCATCAAAACAATTTGGTACTGGCTAAGAAACAGAAAGGAAGATCAGTGGAATAGACTGGGGGAAAACGACCTCAGCAAGACAGTATACGATAAACCCAAAGATCCCAGCTTTTGGGACAAAAATCCACTATTCGATAAAAACTGCTGGGAAAATTGGAAGACAGTGTGGGAGAGACTAGGAATAGATCAACACCTCACACCCTACACCAAGATAAATTCAAAATGGGTGAGTGACTTAAACATAAAGAAGGAAACCATAAGTAAATTGGGTAAACACAGAATAGTATACATGTCAGACCTTTGGGAGGGGAAAGGCTTTAAAACCAAGCAAGATATAGAAAGAATCACAAAATGTAAAATAAATAATTTTGACTACATCAAACTAAAAAGCTTTTGTACAAACAAAACCAATATAACTAAAATCAGAAGGAAAACAACAAATTGGGAAAAAATCTTCATAGAAACCTCTGACAAAGGTTTAATTACTCATATTTATAATGAGCTAAATCAATTGTACAAAAAATCAAGCCATTCTCCAATTGATAAATGGGCAAGGGAAATGGATAGGCAGTTCTCAGATAAAGAAATCAAAACTATTAACAAGCACATGAAGAAGTGTTCTACATCTCTTATAATCAGAGAGATGCAAATCAAAACAACTCTGAGGTATCACCTCACACCTAGCAGATTGGCTAACATAACAGCAAAGGAAAGTAATGAATGCTGGAGGGGATGTGGCAAAGTAGGGACATTAATTCATTGCTGGTGGAGCTGTGAACTGATCCAACCATTCTGGAGGGCAATTTGGAACTATGCCCAAAGGGCGACAAAAGAATATCTACCCTTTGACCCAGCCATAGCACTGCTGGGTCTGTACCCCAAAGAGATAATGGACACAAAGACTTGTACAAAAATATTCATAGCTGCGCTCTTTGTGGTGGCCCAAAACTGGAAAACGAGGGGATGCCCATCAATTGGGGAATGGCTGAACAAACTGTGGTATATGTTGGTGATGGAATACTATTGTGCTCAAAGGAATAATAAAGTGGAGAAGTTCCATGGAGACTGGAACAACCTCCAGGAAGTGATGCAGAGTGAGAGGAGCAGAACCAGGAGAACATTGTACACAGAGACTAATACACTGTGGTATAATCGAACGTAATGGACTTCTCCATTAGGGGCGGTGTAATGTCCCTGAACAACTTTCAGGGATCCAGGAGAAAAAAAAACACCATTCATAAGCAAAGGATAAACTATGGGAGTGGAAACACCGAGAAAAAGCAACTGCCTGAATACAGAGGTTGAGGGGACATGACAGAGGATAGACTTTAAATGAACACTCTAATGCAAATACTAACAACAAAGCAATGGGTTCAAATCAAGAAAACATCTAATGCCCAGTGGACTTACGCGTCGGCTATGGGGGGTGGGGGTAGGAAAAGAAAATGATCTATGTCTTTAACGAATAATGCTTGGAAATGATCAAATAAAATATATTTAAAAAAAAAAAAGAATTAAATCATTTTCTAGGCTACAGTCAAATAAAGCATTGAAATACGATATTCCAAACACAAAACAGGATCAGGTATTTCTTAGTATTTTCCTTTTTTAAGCTATATTTTATTCAGTGTGGAAAATGAATTCCATTCCCTAAAATATAATGGACTGTTAGTTAACAAATAAGTTGTTTGAAGTTTACAAAACGTAAATTATGCATAACAATAAATGGGTAATTTGTGGATAAAATGGTTGTCATCATTGAATGGAGATCAAAGGAATTTTGATTATTCCAATTAGTGATGTAACTACAAAGGTATTGCCATACCAACATGTTGAACAGAAATTTATAAAGGAAAATATATTGGAAGGTATGCAATAGCTACTGAATATGGGATCAACATTTATGGTAGCATTTTGTTTTAATATTCATTAGCAATTTACCATTTTAAAGGTGGTAAGAAAATTCTTTCATGATATGAAGAATATTTCAGAAAAAGTAAGATGGTTCCTTCCAAATATACTTGAGGGAGAACTACCTACTCAGGCCATGATAAAAGACAATGTTGGGCTTGGTTTGTGTTACTTCGGACCCCAAAATGTCCTGTTACATCAATAACTGCACATGAAGTATTAAAAAAAAATTGGCTTAATCACATAAATCAGTAAAAATAACTTAATTAGGATAATGGAATCTATATTTATTTTAAAAAGCATCACCTTGGGATGGAGAAGAAATAGTTCATCATAGAATTAAAATGTTTATAAGAAAAACAAAACAAAAGGTATGAATAAGAAAAAACCCCACTTTCTCTGGACAGACCCTGAGGATTATTGAGGGAATTTTATATATTTTCTAGAAGAATGAACATATAGGGCACTTTCAGATAATACTAGCCCTTTCTTGGCAATCACATAATACATGGGATAAGCTCCCATGAAGTTTAGGAATTGAACAAAAATATGGTAGAGGAGATCTAATATGGACAAGTATTATTTAATGAAATTGAAGGGGAGATTTTAAGCTTTACTTATCAATTTACAACTAAACATATCTAGGCAAAGGGTGCAGGAATACTTAAACAATTTTTCAAGAATACAATGAGTGTCATGCCATCCAGTAAAAGACTCAAGTGAGATCTATACTACCTTATGAAGAGATAAGTTCTAACTGGGAGGAAAGCAGGCATATCTAAAATGCCGATCCACATCAGCCATCCATGAAAAGTCTAAAACCTTTACCAAGCAGGCAATTATTGACAAATAATTAATTTGGACCTAAAAGAATCTTATAAAATTAGAAACCTAAAATGCAACATTTGCTTGGGAAGTTTACATGATTCAATTTCTTTTCTTTTTAATAAGTTTTTTTTTCCATATTACATGTCAGCATAATATTGAATAATTGTTTTCTGAAATTTTTCAATTCAGACCCTCTCCTTCCTTCCCATCTTTCCCCCTTCCCCAAGAGGGCAGGTGATAAGACAGATTGTACATGTGTAAAATAGATAGGAAAATAATACAGAAATAACATGAAAATCAAAACTCAGGTGTGAGGAAACAACCTCAATTTAGAGTGCAAAGGAATTCTGATTTCAAAAGTTCAGTAACACCTATGCCACTGATTGCTGAATCACTAAAAGGAATAAAGGTCTTTGAGGTTATTGGGGAAGCTAAATAACCCAATCCATGATCATCTCACTAGGTAAGGGAAATTATGATGCAGGTAAAGTGTTCAAAGGAAAGTTAGGCAATAGGAGGAATTAGGAGTAAAGGATACATATCCTTTGTGACCTGTGACCAAAAATGAATTTGCCTCACAGGATCCCTAATGCTAAAATGGTTTTGAAATACTTACCTAATACATCAAGCTACAATTTAAAATAATCCCCTGGGTATATTTTTCTCCATCATCAATGTTCTCAGGGCTGTAGTAATTCTCCATTGTAAACTTCACCTGCTTTCATATCCACAAAGTCATTAAGGTCAGAATTCTTCAAACAGCTCATATTAAACAGGAATAAATAAATATATCAAGATTCTATTTCAAAGGGGAAAAAAATCAAATGATGCTTATCTTCTCAACACTAAATGCTAATAGTGCATTCCTAGGGCTCTCCTGAGCATAGTGTGAAGTATTTTGGTCCAAAAATTAATCCAGAGGGCATTTTGTGCAAAAAAAAAAATTTATTCTCTGGGAAAAAGTCAATAGACTAATAATTTTGAGTTCCTGTCCCAGTTCTATCTCTGAGTGTTCATTATTAGAATTTATTTAATTAAGTAGACATTTTGTTTGAACATTTATGAAGTATCTGCTTTACTGTAGTCACTGTGACAGACATTAAAGAAAAAAAATTAAAAAATTAAATAATCTTTCCCTTCAATGAGTTATAATGGCAGGGAGGTGTCATGTAGAGCAAAATAAATAAAAATAAATTATAAAATTAAATAATTAAATTTAATTAAAATAATTAAATTTAATTTAAAAATAAAATATTCACATGATTCTAAAGTAATGGAAAGGAGATACTGTGCTGGGAAGGAGAGTTTTAACAATGGAAACAGTTAAAGAAGTATGGGATCATAAATTAGAGATGGAAGAGTAAGAATTAAATCAAGAAGCCATCCAACCCACTCCCAACTATCATTTTACAGATAAGCAAAAAAAGGCCCAAGGAAGTCAAGTGACTTGTCAAAGTAATGCAACAAGAAATGATTATGCTTTTACTACATGTCAGATACTTTATTAAATATTGATGTCATAAAAAAGAAAGGTAAAAATGCTCCATGGCCTCAAGAAATTCACATTTTTAACTGGGGAGACAATATATAAACACATATCAAATATGCACAGAATAATAAAAACTATTTGTGTCAGCATCACATGAAGCTAACAATCTAATGGAGGGTGATTAGATAAAATATAGTTATAATAGGTAATGTTAGATGATAAGTGTATTAAAGCTTCCTTTTACAGGATCCAATTTACAACCTTAAGTGACCATAGGACATGAACACAGAGCAACAGACAACTCAGTCATAATGTTCACAAACTTATTCCAGTTATATTCATATCCAGACAAGGGATCTAGAGAAACCATATCAGTATGGTTGGTGAATCTAGTATAGCATATTTATGGAAGGGCATGGACAAGAGTCACCAAAGAAAACAAAAAGAGGGTGGATGGGAAATTGAAAAATAATTTAAAATTCTATATTATTAAGACTTAATCAAGCCATATTTAATATTTTCCTTCCCACTTCCTTGTCCTTGTAAGTCTACTCAGGTAACCTGAGCTCACTTGGATCACAATTCTATTCTTCTGCTTCAGGTAACTTCAGGTTACTTGAGCAAAAATTCCATTCTTGTAACTTGCACTTACATCCTTATCTTAAGACTTGTACCTCTACCCTTGTAACTTCACCCACCAGCCACATTCCAGAAAAATAATGAATCTAAAGGCTGATCTGATCCAATCAAAGCTGTTAGCGTCACTCCCAAATTCCCAACTCATATGTCTTGTTTATGGTTAAAGGGATTTCAGAAGGGGAGTTAGGAATGTAATGTCAAATTGATGTCAGCGATATTTTTCATTCCAGAAGCTTTTACTCTGTCACCCTGTAAATCACTATAAAAGGCCCGGTCAGTCTTTACTTGGCATCTTTGGTCATTTCGAGATCATTGATTCCATTACAAGTCTTGCTAATAAATGGATCCTGTTTAGAACTTTGTATCTTAGAAATTTTCATTAGATATGAGTTGAATTGTGATCTGTGCCACTAATAGTAGAATCCATATCAATGAGAGGAAAGACCCACTGATATAGAAGCATATTTAAGAGATTCCAAATGAAGAATTAAATGAAATCCTAGGAAAGTTGTGCCAGCATCAGCACCAGAAATATTTCATGGAACAGGTGTCATTTGACTTAAGTTGTTTAATATGTAGGAATTCAAGAGTAGAACCAATTAGCAAGGATGAATATTTTTGATTTCTTAATCTGAAAATTTCCAATTCATGACCCTTGCCCATTTATCAATTGGAGAATGGATTGATTTTTTGTACAATTGATTAAAGCTTCTTATAATTTGAATAATTAAATATTTGTCAGAGGTTTTTGTTATGATTCCCCCCCCAATTTGTTGCATCTCCTCAAATTTTGGTTGCATTGGTTTTGTTTGTATACAAATTTTTATTTTAATGTAATCAAAATTATTTATTTTATATTTTGTCATTTTTTTAAACACTTGCTTGGTCTTACAATCTTTCCTTTCCCAAAGATCTGACATGTATACTATTCAGTGTTCAACTAATTTACTTTTAGTTTCCTTCTTTATATTCAAGTCATTCATCTCTTCTTAGTTGATCTTGGGGTAGGGTGTGAGATGTTGATCCAAACCCAATCTCTCCCATACTGTCTTCCAATTTTTCCAACAGTTTTTTATCAAATACTAGATTTTTGTCCCAAAAGCTGGTATTTTGGGGTTTATCATAGACTGTCTTGCTGAGGTCACTTACTTTGAGTCTCTTTTACTGATCCTCCCTTCTATCTCTTAGCCAGTACCATATTGTTTTGATGACCAACTGTTTTACAGTATAGTTTGAGATCTGGTACTGCTAGGCCATTTTTTTTTTACATTTTGTTTTTACATTATTTCCTTTACATTTTGTTTTTACATTATTTCCCTGGATATTCTTGACCTTTTGTTCTTCCAAATGAATTTTGTTATGGTTTTTTTCTAGTTTAGTAAAAAGTTTCTTGGTGGTTTGATTGGTATGGCACTAAATAAGTAAATTAATTTGGGTAGGATTGTCATTTTTATTGTTAGCTCATCCTACCCATGAGCAATTGATGTTTTTCCAATTATTTAGATCTTGTTTTAATTTTGTGAAAAGTGTTTTGTAGTTGTGTCAATATATATTTCCTGTGTTTTTTTGACAGGTAGATTCCTAAGTATTTTATATTGTCTCGGGTGATTTTAAATGGAATTTCTCTTTCTAATTCTTCCTGCTGAGATGTATTGGAGATATATGGAAATGCTGGTGACATATGAATTTATTTTGTGTCCTACAACTTTGCTAAAGTGGTTGAATATTTCTAGTAGCTTTTTAGTTAATTTTCTAGAATTCTTTAAGTAGACCATCATATCATCTGCAAAGAATGATAGCTTGGTTTCCTTATTGCCAATTTTAATGCCTTCAATTTTTTTTTCTTCTCTAATTGCTACTGCTAGTGTTTCTAGTACAATGTTAAATAATAAAGGTGATAATGGGTATCTTTGTTTCACTCCTGGTCTTATTGGGAATGCTTTTAGTTTAACCCCATTGTAGATGATCTATGCTGATAGTTTAGGATTTATACTGTTTATTATTCTTGGAAAAGTCCCTTCTATTCCTGTACGTTCTAGTGTTTTCAATAGCAATGAGTGTTATATTTTGCCAAAGGCTTTTTCTGCATCTATTGAGATAATCTTGTGATTTTTGTTGGTTTGCTTGTTAATGTGGTCAACTATGTGGATGGTTTTCATAATATTGAACCATCCTTGCATTCCTGGTATAAATCACATCTGATCATAATGAATAACCCTTGTGATCACTTGCTAGAGTCTTTTTGCTAGTATTTTTTTTAAGATTTTTGCATCTATATTCATTAAGGAGATTTGTCTATAGTTTTCTTTTTCTGTTTTTGACCTGCTTGGTTTTGGAATCAGTACCATATTGTGTCATAAAATGAATCTGGTAGAACTCCCTATTTGCTTATGTCAAATAGTTTGTATAATATTGGGATTAGTTGTTCTTTGAATGTTTGATAGAATTCCTTTGTGAATCCATCTGGTCCTGAAAATTTTTTCTTAGGGAGTTCTTTGATGTCTTATTCAATTTATTTTTCTGATATTGGATCATTTGGTATTTGATTTCTTCTGTTAATCTAGACAATTTGTATTTTTGTAAATATTCATCCATATCACCTAGATTGACTTATTTATTGCCATATAGTTGAATATGATAATTTTTAATGATTTCCTTAATTCCCTCTTCATTAGAGGTGAAGTCTCCCTTTTCATCTTTGATACTATTAATTTACTTTTCTTCCTTCCTTTTTTAAATTTGATTGACCAGTACTTTGTTTTATTTGTTTAAGTGCCAACTTCTAATCTTGTTTACTAAATCAATAGTTCTTTGACCATTGATTTTATTAATTTCTCCTTTAATTTTTAGGATCTCTAATTTCGTTTTTATCAGAGGATTATTAATTTGTTCACTTTCTAGTTTTTTAATTTGCATCTGCAATTCATTGACTTCTGCCCTCCTTAATTTGTTATTATATGAACTAGAGTATATAAATTTCCACCTAAGAACATCTTTGGCTGCATCCCATAGATTTTGAAAGGATGTCTCATTATTGCCATTTTCTTCAATGAAATTCTTAACTGTTTCTATTCTTTGTTCTTTAACTGATTTTGGAGAATCATATTATTTAATTTCCAATTAATTTTTATTTGCCTCTCCATGTACCCTTACTAATTATTATTTTTATTGCATTGTGATATGAAAAGGTTGCATTTATTATTTCTGCTCTTTGGCACTTCTTTTCAATGTTTTTATGCCCTAGTACATGGTCAGTGTTTGCGAGTGTACTATGTGATGCTGAAAAGGCATATTCCTTTTTGTCCCTATTTATTTTTCTCCACATATCTGCTAACTCTAATTCTTACCGCTTTCTTATTCATTTTTTTGTTTTATTTATCTAATTCTGATAGAGGAAGGTTTAGGTCTCCCACTAATATAGTTTTTCTATCTATTTCATCCTTGAGTTCCATTAATTTTTCCTTTAGAAATGTAGATGCTATAACATTTGGCACATACATGTTGAGTACTGATATTTCCTCATTGTCTATACTGCCTTTTATCAGGATGTAATTACCTTCCCTATTTTTTTAACTAGATCTATTTTTACTTTGGCTTTGTCAGATATCATGATTATGACTCCTGCTTTCTTTTTCTCAGTTGATGCCCAATAAATTTTACTCCATCCTCTTACCTTTACCCTGTGTATGTCTACCTTCCTCATGTGTATTTCGTGTAGTCAACATATGGTAGGATTTTTGTTTCTAATCCACTCTGCTATTTGCTTGTGTTTTATGGGTTATATTATTCCATTCACATTCAGATTTATGATTACCAGCTGTGTATTTCCCAACATTTTGATTTCCACTCCTAGTCCTACCCTTTCTTCTCTCACTATTTCCTTCTACATCAGTGTTTTGTTTTTAATCAGTTCCCCTAATTCCCACTCTTATTTTACTTCCCTTTCTCCCCCCCTTCTTATTCCCTTCTTATTTTCTTTATGGTCTTTTCAAAGTACCCCGCACCCTCTCCCTCCCTTGTATTTCTTCCCTGCCCATCAGTCTATTTGTTACCCTTCTACTTCTCTATGGGTACAAATTAATTCTCTGCCCCAATGGATTTGATTGTTCTTCCCTCTTTGAGTCAATTTCAATGCACATAAAAATTAAGTATTTCTTGTCTCCAACATCTTTACCCTTCCAGTGTATTGGTTTTCTCCCACCATGTGCTTCGTTATGACGTATAAATTACCCCATTTTGTTTCTTTTCCCATTTCTCTTATATTAACCTTTTTTTACCTCTAGTTTATATATATATATATATATATATATATATATATATATATATGTTTGTGTGTGTGTGTGTGTGTATGTATATATATACATACATACATACATATTTATGTCTTGGCATTTCATCCTATACAGTTTGTCACTATTCCATTTAGGTATACTTATTCTAGATACCCAGGTAATAACGTTTTTTTAGAGTTATAGTATTCTTTTTTCTTATAGGGATACATATCATTTTAACTTATTGGGTTCCTTAAAAAGTTTTTTTTTTGTTTTTTGTTTGTTTGTTTGTTTTATCCCCTTTCTTAATTACCTTTTGGTGGTTCTATTGAGTTCTGTGTTTGGGCATCAAATTTTCTGTTAAAGTCAGGTCTTTTCTTTACAAATGCTTGGTAGTCTTCTATTTTATTAAATGACCATACTTTCCTTTGTAAGAATATAGTCAGTTTTCCTGGGTAGTTGATTCTTGGTTGTAGATCTAGTTCCCTTGCTTTCTGGAACATCATATTCCATGCCATTCAGTCCTCCAGTATAGATGGACCCAGGTCCTGTGTTATCCTAACAGTAGTTTCATGGTATCTGAATGACTTTTTTTTAGCAGCTTGTCATATTTTCCCTTGGTCTGGTAGTTCTTGAATTTGGCTATAACATTTCTGGATGTTGTCAGTTGGGGATTAAATACTGGATGTGATGTGTGGATTTTTTCTATCTCCATTTTTCCCTCTTGCTCTAGAATGTCAGGGTAGTTTTCTTGGATAATTTCCTGTAGAATGATGTCCAGGCTTTGTGTGTGTGTGTGTGTGTGTGTGTGTGTGATGATCTTCTGATAGACCAATGATATGTAAGTTATCTCTCCTGGACCTGTTTTCTAAATATTCAATTTTGTGGATGAGGTGTTTCAATTTTTTCCTTAATTTTTTTCATTCTTTTGATTTTGTTTTTTAGTTTCCTGATGCCTTATGAAGTTGTTTTCTTCTAGTTGTTGCTTTCTAATTTTTAAAGATTGAATTTCATCCCTGGCTCTTTGGTCATACTTCTCCTTCTAATATTTCATCTCCTTTGTCTCATTTTCAAGCTGATTAATTTTGGCTTTCAAGACAGTATTTTCTGTTTCTAGATGATTGACTTTACTTTTTAAGTTCTTTTTCCAGTTTTTCTTAGCCTCTCTTAATTATTTTTTAATTGTATTTTGCATTCTTCCAATACCTGTGTCCCTTTTTTGCTGGAGTTTCTGTGTTTTTGCTTGGTGTTCTTTGATCCTTCTTTGTTTCATTTGCTTTTCGTTAATTGCCTGGATAGAAGCTGTCTATTGTAATTTATTTTTTCTTTTTCTTTTGTCACTCATATTTCTCCCTTTACCCCTCCCCCCCTTAGTTGCCTGTAGTCTTGCTCCTCTCATTATGTGCTAGATCTGTGAGGTTGGGCTGTTCTGTCCTGAAGGGGCTTCTTCTCTGTTCTGTTTTTTTATCAGGTTAGTCAGATATTCCCAGACTGACAGTAGAAGCTGAAAAGGAGCGAGGATTCCTACCCTGTTGTCAATGTTATTGTCTGCAGTTTATTATAGCTTTTGCCCTTGGGGCTTAGTCAGCAAGGCTCTCAGATCAGTCTTTGGGGGAGGGGTGTTAGAGCTTCCCTACCCTCTAAAGGCTTCTTATCTGTCCTATTGATGAGATTGAGCCAGGGCAGAGAAGTTGATCTGCAAAGCTGGATCTGCCCTGAGGCCAAAACTTCCAGAAAGGGGAGGGTGGCAAGATGGAGTGTCTTGGCTGTGACTGGGCTGCCTCCTCTGAGCTTCTCCTCCAGCTGTCTCTATGCTGCCTGTGCTCTATGCCCTGAGCCTGGCACAGCTTTGCCAGCAAGGTACTCCCTCTGAACTAACACCCTTGCCTACCCAGAGATTCCAGCAATCCCTGGAGGCTCAGTGCTGTAGGTAGGGAATGGGTCCTGGGACCTTTCTTCTTCCATCCCCTTAAAACTTCATGTTCTAGAGTTCAGTCTTTTTTTTTAGGGGGATGAGGGGGTACCTTTTAAGTTGGGTCAAGGAGGAGGATTCCCTAGTTCTGTCCTGCTGTTAGATTTGGTTTTCAGTTCCCTCTAAGCATTGTGTTTTTGATCAGTGAGGAAGAATTTATGGAGTTCTGAGCTGTATCTGTCTCTAAGCCACCATCTTGACCTATGTACAATATATAAATAGTAACATAGGGAACACTAATGATTGTCACAGTAAGGAAAAAACCCTTAGACAAGTAACACCTATACTGAGCCTTGAATAGATCTGTCAGTTCCAAGAGACATAAATGAAGGAGCCCTTGGGGGAGAGTTTGAATAAAGGCTACAAATTGAAAGCTGGGGAATGGGCACTGGGATGGTTTAGCTTGACCATAAAGTAGATTAAAGGGAATGATAATATCTATATAGCCTAGAAATATAAATGTCAAATTAACAAGGTTGAATTTCATTGATTTTTGTTCTAAAGGCAATTTGAAACCCCTAAAACTTTCTGATAAGCAAAGCAGGAGATCCTCCCAGTAGGGAACAAACAGAAATGTGAAGAATTTTGATTCTGTATCATACAAGGACTTGTTGAAGGAACTGAATATAAGTAGAATAAAGAAAGTAAGACTCAAGGGGAAATTGGGAATTAAGTACTTAAAAAGTTATCCTTCAAAGGTTCTAGATTTATTGTTTATGGCCTCAAAGGGTAGAAGGGAATAATGGGTACAAATTGCCAGTACTGTGATTTATGTTTATATTTGAATTTGATATAAATGATACCCCTTTTTCTGTTTGAAAATTCATTTTGGTTCATATCAACCTCACCTTTTGATTGGATAGGCATGCTTGTTATGGGAGGACAACAGTCACCTCCTGGCATTTTGGAAGAAACTGGTCCTTGTCCTGTGTGACTCCTGGCCTCTGGAAGACTGGGCTCTGATACAGACTGAGGTCAAGTCTGTCCACCTAGAGAGACACAGAAAGAGTGACATTAATGGGTTTATTATAAAGGGGGCTGAAGAAGAGAGAATCTCTCTTTGTGCTGTCAGCTCCTGGAGAGTTTGGGTTGGAGACTTGCTGGTGTGGCCTCATTCAGCTAGTGAACAGAAACAGACTCAGATTAATGAGTAGGATTGCTTGAAGAAGACTGAATATAAATTGAGTATTGAAGGAAACCAAGGCATCTAGAAAGCAGAAATGAGGAAGGTGAATAATGTAGACATGCAGTATAACCCTTGAAAAGGGAAAGACAGAACACTGAACTGGTATCAGGTAATTATATGGAGGGGTGTTACTGGATCACAGTGTATGTGGAAGAGAGTAAGATGTGAGAAGATTATGACAGGCTTTAAAAATCAAATAGAGAATTTTATTTTACATCCCAGAGGAAACATGGAGACACTGAAGTTTATTGATTAGGTTAGAGATCAATGCTTAGATCAATTGCTTTAGAATTTTAGTGTAGGATGAACCAGAATAGAAAGGGACATAAGGAAAGGCGTCTTGTCAGCAGGTTATTGCAATTGTCTAATCATGAGATGATGGAAGTCTGCAACAGAATAGTAGCTTACAATGTATTATTATCTTCAGCTCCTCCCTTGCACTCACTGCACATGTCAAATGTCTTGCCAAGTTTGTTTCTCCCTTCACAACATCTCTTCTATATGTCCCTTTCTTTCCATTCACAAAGCTACCATCTTATTGTACGCCTTCATTCTCTTTCTCATGATAGAAATATTACAATGACTTTCAGAACTAATGAAGGAGTTTAGAAGAGGGGAACTTTTGAGGGGAGTAAAGGAAGAGAATTAATTGTCTTTTGTACATGATGAGTTTATACCATCTTCCAGGAATCCAGTATAATATGTGCAAAAGGCACAAGATGATGAGGCTGTAATTCAGGAGAGAGATTTGGGTTGCATATATTGATTTGGATATCAACAGGGTATAGATGATATTCAAATTCCCCAGAAGCCAATAAGACCATTTATCTTAACTATAAAATGAACTATGTGGAATAGATGGCCTCTCAGCTTCCTTCCAATTCTAAATGCATGATCAAAGTAATGTTTATGAACACAATAATAATATTAATGAAACAAATATTTATATAACACTCTGTACCAGGTACTGTTCAATTATTATCATCTAATTTGATCCTCACAAAAACTCTGATAGTTAAATGCTATTATTATTCCCATCTTGCAGAGGAGAAAACTGAGGCAAACAGATGAGTTGACTCACTCAGCATCACACAGCTAGTAAGTATCCAGGGGAAATTTTTAAATTAGGTCTTACTGACCTTAGGTCCATATCTCAAACCACTGTACCACCTAGCAAGGTGCTTCTCAGAATTTTTTTTTCCCTTGTATTAGTCAGATCCAACCAAGAGTCACACTCTTGTCTTTTATGGTCTTCTGAAGTTCCACTGACTCCTACTGTCTTAGTCAAGCCTTCCAAGTTATATATCCTTGAAATTCTGTAGCACAATTTCACTCTCTGAAAACTAGAACTATCAATACTTCTGAGGAACTTAAAGATTAATCAATGTTTGGGGGGAAATGAAAAACACATATCACTGATTTGAGGCAATGTGGAAGAAAACTGCATCCCTGGTTTTGAATTTCAGCTCTAGTAAATTCACGGAGGGAAATCTTCCTTACTTTCCCCCAAGAACCTGGGAAAGCCAAGTCATGTTTACATTTGCCTTGGGAAATCATTCAGAGAACCATTTCAACCCAAACTTTGGGATATATTTGTCAGCATTGCCTTTCTACTTTACAACAACTTACAGCACTAATATCTAGCATTTCTGCTACCAAATTATGGTATCTTCTGTGTCAGGGAACAAAACTCATGGGATTTTAAGGATACAGTTAGAGTTGAAAAGGACCTCAGAGGTCATAGCTTACACAACCACAGAATTGTAAATACTGGCAGAACCAGCCCTTATTTCTTAGTTTAGGATGGGGTAAGGTAGTAAGACATTGATTTAATTAATTTTTTAAAGTTCTTTCTTTAAACAATATAATTGTTTAAAAAATAATTTTATAGATGATTTTTTTAAAAATCTCATCATCCCTCCTGATTATACCCACTCCTCCACTACTATTCTAGCCTTGTTCCATCATTTTTTAACAAACAGAAAGAAAAGTAAGCAAAATCAGTAATTGGCTTTATATATTTAGCATGCTAAGCCTCACCTTTATACTGAAAATAGGGAGATACATTCATTATATGTTTCTAAGGAGCAAGATTAGTCATTGCCATTAGTCAGAGTACAATTCCTATTTAGTGTTCTTTTCCTTTATATTTTTATAGTCTTTGGTTATGTGACCAATTTTATTGTTTTTCTGTCATTTTTAGTCATGTTGAACTCTTATTTTTCCATGTCCAACCCTTTCTGACTAATTTTAGGGGTTTTCTTTGCAAAGGTGAGAGTTTATTTTTTCATATTCTTCTCCAGTTCATTTCAAAGATGAGGAAACTGAGGCAAATAGGATTAAGTGACATGTCCAGGATCACACAACTAGTATTTAAGGTCATATTTGAACTCAGCTCCTCTTAACTCAGGCTCAGTGCTCTTTCCAGTGGGTCACCTAGGCATCTCATATTATCCATATTATTGGCACACATCAGAATTGGGAAAAGGGATAAAATTATATTTTTCTTAACTAAAGATTCACCACATATAGCATATAATTTATTATCCCCTCTTTAATCTGTCTTTAACATGGCAGTGAAATTTATATTCTGAAAGTGAAAGTCTGATATAATTTCCTTGGCTAAGAAATTTCAATGACTTCCTATTGCCTTTCATATAAATTATTGTACAAACACTATTTGGCACATAAAGCCTTTTATACTGGAACTCTAATCTGCTTTCCAGGCTGCTTACATATAACTCTACTTTAGACATCTTACATTCTAGTGAAACTAACCTAGAGAGCTGGCCTCATAACCAGTAAGACTAGAGTTCAAGTGTCCCCTCTGGCAGATATTGATTTCTACAACCCTAGACAAGTCACAAACTTCTTTGTGATCTATTTTCTTTGCAAGGTAACATAATAGATAAAATATCTTGTCTTGAATTTGGAATAAAAGTCCAATGTTAAAACATTGCTTAGCAGTTGTATCTGGTAAATCTTTTGTTAAGAAAAACATAATTTGATCCCTTTTCCCAATGCCAGATTGTGTCAATAATTTGAATAATATGAAGCAGCAATTTGCTGTATCAGAGAGAGTTCTGGACTGGGTGTCAGCGAGACTTGAGTTCAATTCTAGTCTTGGACACTGATTAGTTGTGACCATGGGCAACTTAACTTGTGTGTCTGTTTCCTGAACTATGAAATGGCAATAGTAGTAATGGTATGTACTTCCCAAAGAGGTTATGGGGATTAAATGAGATACTATTTATAAATCACTTAGCACAGTACCTGTCACAGAGTAAGTGCTTCTGGACTTCCAGGGGTGGAGTCAAGGTGAAAGGGTGAACCAGAGCTGCTCTGTGTCACCACAAGAATCCCCTCTGATCAAGATGGAAAGATCACCACAAAAAAAAAATACAGGAATGAAAGAACTTTCAAGAAAAGAAAAACCCAAGAGGGAGGCAGAGATCATCTGGGGCACAGGGCTGGGAGGGAAGCAGAGGTAGAAAAAGGTTGTAGCAAAGAGGGAAGAGCAATCCAAAAGTAATCCACCAGCCCCCACAACCCCCATTGCACATGTGTTATCCCAAGTTCAGAACCTAATACAAAGCCAACATTCTGACTCTGAAATCCTGCCTGGGCAAATAGTGTTCCAATAAAAATACTTTTTAGCATAAGGAACTAAGGTTTAAAAAAGAATCAAATATGTTTCTGAACTTTAGAACTCTATGAATTTCCATAAATTTCTTTGATTCCATTTCAAAATACAAAATTATTTTAATTGAAATTTGTCCAATTAAAATTGAATTGGAAATTTGAATTTGAAAATTGAATGTAAATATAATAGGGAATTAATATCTAGCAATCAGAGTCAGAATAAAAATTAGAACTGTGTTTAAATGGATCTGAATTGTCATATATATTTAATTTATCACCATTGCTTAGTAAATGTAATAATAATGATTCATTGATGAAAAGAAATTGACTCTATTGCTTGTCATAGCATCTCACTGATTGAAAAACATTGCTTATAATGGTTTCTTTCAAAGCAACATTGGTTGTGTATTAACCTTTAAGCCTTCCAAAACATGTGACATGAATTTCTTGCTAAAACTCATGGTCAGATGATGCATTCATGACATTTAATAAATTGCACTCACTGAACATAGTTTTTGGAATTTGTAAAAACTTATTATGAAAACTGATCTTTTTTTTACTTTATGTTTGAACTGAATATCGCCCTAAAATCAGGGAAATGGGAGATACAGGGCTCCTCCTTTATAGTATAGCATAGTTTGAATTGTGCTTTAGAAGTCATGCCAGGGAATATAGAAAACATGGTCCTCTGGAACCTTCTAGAGACTTAACAGAAATGAAAAATTCAACATGTAGGTATTTTAGGGTTGCCTTGACCACTTCCAACCATGTAGTTACTGATTGCTTAGAGATCTCAAACATTTGGCATAACACAGGAAACCTTGGGTTGTCCCTTGGTTCTCTTCATCCCATGACAATGGCATGAGAAGCATCATGGTGATCCTGGCCATTTAGTAGCTAGTAAAAGATGAGTACAATTAAGTGAATATGTACTTGGACCCAACTACTTTTGCTTGTTTTCCCTGATCTTAAATGAGTTATTTTTTTCTTAAAAGAGAGACGCATCCAGGCAAAGAGATATCCTCCTAGATCAAGATGGCTATGTAAAGATTGAAATTTAGGGGAGACTGAGGCAGGTAGAAATTAGTTTCTCTCTGCAAGGAATATTATATTTTTAGAGGTTTATTGAAGATTAAGGATTAAAGAAAAGACAGGATAAGAAACACGTGCCTAGGCCAGAGTGGTCTAGACAAGATAATCTCACATCATGGAAGAGATGCCTCTGCTCCAAAACGGAAGTCCAAAAAAAAAAAAAGAGCACAAAAGCCTTTGCAATCAGCTTAAATCCTTCCTCGATCTCAACCCACCTCAGAATTGCGTGAGATTACAAAGCATTTTGGGGAAGTGGAGCAAGGGCTTGTGGGGATTGAAGTCCAGAGTTCTAGTCTATTTTTTACAATCCCCCCATTTGATTGTTTAAAAAAAAATTTTTTTCCAAAGGATCATGAAAACATAATCAATTTAAAGATTACAATAATTTGAGGATAAGAGAAAAAAAATAAAACCAATAATTGCTGAACGCATTGACAAAAATCCAGTTGGGGGCAGTCCCCTTTGGCATGAAAGTATAGATACAAATAAATGTTCAATCAACCACACCCAAAGTTCAATTTTGTGCAACTTGTGGTCTGGAGGCTTCTTCATGTTATCTTCTCCAACAGTTCAGTTCTGGATTCAGAGAGGTAGCATCTTCTTTACCTAAAATTCTTCTCAAAAGGAATTTAAAATTTGCTATTTAAATAATGATATTTTTTACATTTCCCCCCTTAAGAGGGTGATTGAAAAAAAACAGGATCACTTAGGGATGCATGGCTGAGGTATGAGGTATATGAATCAATTGGGAAGAGATATTAAAAAGATATCAGAAAAATCCAAATAAAAAAGAAAAATTTCTGGAAGAAAATATAGACTATCAAAGTCTTGTGTGTAAAAATTCCAAGTAAAAGAAAAATAAACCTATAACAGGTCCTTGAATCAGGGCCCAATCAAAATGATTTAAGCAATGATGCATTTACCCAGTCAGTAGCCAGGACTACAAAAAGGTACCACACTATGAGAGGCAGAAAAGGGGACCAGATTATAGGAGCCAAGGTTTGGGGATACTCGTCTATGAGTATCTTCAGAGTGAGTGTGGACACAAGGAAAGCCTATGTTGTAACAACATGTTAAACACAGTAACCTCGATTCTTCACACTAGGTTCAAAACCTTTGTATTGGCCTGGAAGTGCATCAATCCACCCTGGATTGGCTTTTCTTTGGCTCTGTGAAATGGCTCTTGTGTGTATATCTTGTCCTGGGATCAGACAGAATCATTAAGCAAAGTCCAATAATTTATTTAAATAATTAGTGGCATCATTTTTATAGTCACAAGCTTTTGGGGCATGCATTGACAAATGTGTTTAAACTTATATTATCGAAAAATCAAAAGATTAAAGAAAATCTTAATACTGGTGACAGGAGAGAAAAAATTAAAAAAAACCACTGAAATAGTATATTGCACATGCAAGAAAAATATAATAATAAAAGAGCTTTAAAAATTCAAAAATGTAGCTTATAATCATTGACAGTCTGTGTCAGCTAAGAAAATATAAAATGCAAGGCTTTCTCAC
Organism: Monodelphis domestica; assembly: GCF_027887165.1. Taxonomy (NCBI): domain Eukaryota; kingdom Metazoa; phylum Chordata; class Mammalia; order Didelphimorphia; family Didelphidae; genus Monodelphis; species Monodelphis domestica. Next base: position 244,067,541 of record NC_077231.1, read on the forward strand.
CAAAAATGAGATCCATTTCCTCTTAATATCTGGCCATGATCACTGTGAGTAGAAGGCAAATGAATTGAACAAGGTAACAATTTTTCATTTTTTAAAAATACAGTAGTACAAATATGTAGATATCAATATCCCCAAAATTCTCAATAGCCCAATTAATTACAATAGCAAACAAACACACTTTCACATTTCACATAAGTTGCTGTATGGCATTTTTTTAAATCTATGAATTGATGGATATTTGTCACAGTTTTTACAAACATAGCAATCTTTCAACCTTGGTAATAAACATATTTTTAAACAAAGTAAAACTCATCCTGGGATAAGAACATAATCAAGAAATCTATATATCATTCTTGTGCAAGTATAGTGAGCTGAAGAGTATAAATAAAGGGGTGCTCCTTTTTGGAGGCTTTTTAGGGGTACAAATGCCCTGAGATTAACTGCCCAACTTCCATTCACATATTTAGAAATGCGGGAAGGTTGGGGGTTATAAAATGTATTTCACTTCAGCTACAATTGGCCTTACCTCGTGGTAGGGGCAGGCAAAAATAAGAAGAGATTGTTAAAAAAAATTTCCAAAAATATTTTAAAAAACCCTTAAAATCATTTGAGGTGTTTAGCACATTAAATTTTCCAAAGGTTTTATACAATTTTAACCAGTTCTGAAGTCCATCTATCCTCTATGTGACAAAGGCAAAAATAGAAAAAAAACTGTTTTGTTTTGTTTTGTTTTTATATATATGGGCTTATTCAATAAGATTTGTTCAGCACAGTTATAGGGGAAAAACAACAGAATTTCAAAACTCAGTACATTCAAAATAAATTCAATCAACATTCAGTGTAACGGAATAATATTCAATCCAGTAATATATGAATTTAACATCACAAAGTTAAACCTTAAACTAAAAATGCAATAGAATACAGAGATTTTTATAAACCATTGGAGTCTGAAATGCCTTAAAATGCTTCTAGTCTTTAAAGTTCCTTAGGTGTGTTTATCCATTTAAATCTCTATTGTCCGAAGGCAGAGTGGTAAGGGCTAAGCAATGGGGGTTAAGGGATCTGCTCAGGGCCACAGGGCCATGAAGTGTCTCAGGCCAGATTTCAACTAGAGACCTCCCATCTCTGGGCCTGGCTCCCAGTTTGCTGGGCCACCCATTTGCCCCTTGAAAGTTAAAGTTGAATCTTTGGGCTGAGTCTGCTCGCTGACAGACAGGTGAAGTCAATGAAATTACCAGAAGAATCAAAAGGTATCCTTTTAAACAGCCCATTGCTATTAAGTTTCTGTTTGAAAAATCTGTTTCTTCTCCTCTCCCTTTCTCTCTCCCCTGCTATGATCCCTCCTCCTGCCCCAGTCCACATGGAGCCCAGGCTACCCACATGGAGCCAATACCCCCTGTTTTGTTACCAGCTGATAGAAATGAGTCTGCTCCAAGGAACTGGCTTTGTTGGGCAGGCAAGTCACCAGGTGATTGCAATCTTGTTGAATCAGGTGGGCCAGGTGAGCAAGAGAAAGACCTTGGGGTGGGAAGGGCCAGGAGCCTGAAGCAGACAAACAGGGCTAGAGCTCAGGCACCAGGTGAGAGGCCAGTAGCAAAAGCAGGAGCCAGAGAAGGCCACAGGCAGGAGCTGATCAAGATGGTTTTCTAAAAAGCATCTTGGAGAAACTTAACTTAAAAAAAATCATTATCTAGGTTAAAAAATTAGAGAAGTTATCATCCAATCTAGTGGTCGCCAACTGTAAAGATTAAAATTTAGGGGAGACTGAGGCAGGTAGAAATTAGTTTCTCTCTGCAAGGAGTATTATATTTTTTAGAGGTTTATTGAAGATTAAGGATTAAAGAAAAGACAGGATAAGAAACACGTGCCTAGGCCAGATTGGCCTAGACAAGATAATCTCACATCATGGAAGAGATGCCTCTGCTCCAAAATGGAAGTCCAAAAAAAAAAGAGCACAAAAGCCTTTGCAATCAGCTTAAATCCTTCCTTTATCTCGACCCACCTCAGAATTGCGTGAGATTACAAAGCATTTTGGGGAAGTGGAGCAAGGGCTTGTGGGGATTGAAGTCCAGACATCTAGTCTATTTTTTTACAGCTAGAAGTATTGGGTACATTGAAAGAAACTGATAGATAACAAAGGAAGAATCTTTATGTAGCAGCCCACTCATAACTAGGGGCAAGGGGAACAGTCAGTCTTGGGCATGCTCAGTAGTGCTCATGGCTGGGAAGGCCTCTGACCCTTGACCCCAGCTTCTCCCAGGTTAGGCGGGAAAACAGGTTTCTTTGTTCTCACCTGGTTAAGAGAAACCACACCTACGCCTTGTCATTGACCAATGAGGGTCATCCCTATGTACTGTGTATATTTGCATATCAAAAACTATATCTAGCCCAGCAGGCTCCGCCTTCGCTCTCTCTGCCCTCTGCTCTCTGCTCGCTCCTTCTCTTTCAGGCTACCTGATGGCTGTCCTTGCAGGAGCTTGGCCTCTGGCCAAGCTCCATCTTTAATCTTTCTCTATTCACCTCTCTGACCTGCGTGGTATGGATCTCAGGACTGGAATAGCCTACTGAATTGGTCCTTTGATCAGAGCTTAGCTGTGGCTCATTGATAATTAATAAAGACTCATTCTGAACACCTCATATCTCTATTAGGACTCCGTCACTTCCCTCGTGGTATCAAAACTTCTATCCTGTCTCTATCTTCCTACCTTGTGGCTTCTCTCACCTCAGAGAGAGCTACAGATGGCGCCCAAACGTGCTTAGGGCCCCCTCCTAGCACTCTCGTGGCTTTCAACTCTTTTATTTCACACAGCGAATGGGAGAACGCGTTCGAGGACACGAGGCTAATAGTAGGCGGGTGCCGGAAGTCCAGGAAGGTTGCCGATCCTCTGGCCAAGGACGGTAAGTCCTCCTCTGCTTGAGGTGGGTCTCCCCTCTGAACCCTGCTCGACTCCTAATGTCGTAGCTTGATGGGGGAGAAATGGAAGTCTCAAGAGCTTAACTGCCTGAGACGGAATCAGGATGAGGGAAGCACACGATCGGTCAGAGAGGGATTCTTAAACTATCTCTGTCAGGGAGGTGCAGTTTCCCTCCCCCACCTGGGTCTGCTAGTCGGAGGCCTCCTCTCTTGGACCTGGATCTCTGGAGGTTAAGAAACACCTGAGGAGTGGTCTGAGGGGGAGGGGAAGAAAAAGGACATTTGACCCAGGGAAACCCTCTCTAGGGGCGATTGAGAACTTGAAAAATCTCAGTCTGAAACAAACAGTTGCTAGAGCCTAGTGAATTTCAAAAGGAGCAACTGGGAAAAGAAAAAGCAGGAGTTAAAATTTCAGCCGGAAAGCAAAGTCAAATTTACCTGCTATTCATACGCAAAAGCGGAAAAGCCTAGTGAAGACTCAAGGCAGAAACTGCTGCAGAATGCTAAGGAGTTCTTTCTTAAACACTTCTTATTTCAAAGGTTCTGCAAGCTAATCTTTACAAAAAACTCCCTGTGCCTTTTCAGGAGAGGTCGGACTCAGATGCATTTGAAAGGCCTATCAGGAAGTGGTTGCTTTAATCTCAAAGCAGGGCATTTAAAAGATCAGAATTACTTGGAAAAAACGGATAAAAAACAAAAAATTTTTTGTCATAAAACCGTAGGTCTCAGCAAAATTAAGGAATCAAGGTAATAATCCTGAATTAGGTTAAATTCGGAACAGCCTAGGTTGTAAAAAGATATTGCCATTCTGTAACCAAAGGCAGAAGATTTTTTTAAAAAAAAAAAAAAAAGCAAGTCCTAGGGACTCTTTTGTTTGAGGTCCAGCCAGGTAAAGGCAGGCTTTACCTGGGTGCTGGGAATTTGAATCTTAATTTAGTTTTAATTTAGGTTGGATAGGCAAAATTATAAAGGAATGTCTGCTTATATTTTTTGATAAAGGAAGTTAAAAAAGGAGAGTTAAATATCTTTCTCTGACTTTTGTTATATGCCACAGAATATCAGGACTAGAAATGTTTTATCTGTAAAGAAATTTTGGTATGAATCACAAGGTAGTTAAAGTGCACACAGAAAACTTTTAAGGTTTGGGCTTAGATCTGAAGCAGCTTGAAATGTTTTCTCTCTACCAGCCACGTGGCTTGAGCCACGTGGAAGATAGCATCAGAGCAACTGAGATTGCAAGTTTTATCACTAAGGCTGTAATTGGCTAGAAGAAAAAATTTAATACTAAGATATAATAAGCATGAATTGGAATATGATTTAAAGGAATTTCTAAGGCTTTCTAATTTTAACTATGGAGGAATTATTAACACTTTTCTAAGCAGGACAGAAAGCAACAGGATGAATCTTGAGCAGAGCTCATTCAAACAACCTGTATGCAGTTCAGAAACTTTTTACTGGGCATATTAACATACCTGTATCCAGAAAGCAAATGATTTATAACTAGAATAGCTTTTACTATGGAAAATTAAGACACATGCTCAGCAGAGTGAAAGCATGGTTGGAAGGATTCAATCTGTTTACCAGTGGTTAATTATTAAAGTTATCAGGAACTCTGTTACTCAGTACAGTAATTTATTAAGGATTTGAAAGAGGCAATACTATCATGTATAGAAATTGCAGATATTGAAGCTGATCATGATATTGAAAAGAGACCTATGATAATAATGCAAATTCAAAGGTTACTGGCATAATTTGATTTATTTCTGCAGGGAAGATTTGCAGAATTAGCAGATGAAAGTAATGATTTTATTCATAGTATTAAGATCTTTTCAGTTATGAAGCTAAGGGCAGTAGTTCAGAAATAACAACTTCTGTGCAATTGTTTGATAATTCTGTGCATATTTTTACAGCATAAGACAATGCTATAATTTTAATAACTGCACAAGGTGGAAATTTTTCAAAAAGCAAAAATTGTGTGCATGCAGACAAAGGCTTAAGATCCCAGCACACATGGGTCAATTCATAAGTAATTTATAGAATGATATTTTTATGATTATGGATTTGAAAAAGCAAATATTTAAGCATCTATACATGCTGCTTTGCAAAATCTATTGTACATCTATATCCTGAACAAGCAGGTGATATCGCTTATCAATGCAAACTGCTGTGGATTAATTTCACCTCTGATAGACATCCATGCATATTTTGGAGCAAAAGGTGCATTTCAGCATGCTCCTGGCACAAAGGTTGAACTGTGAAAAGTGATGGGAGATACTTACTCTCCTGGTTTATGGGTGCAAGCTCAAATGAAGAAGTGAGCAAAGTGATTGCAGATTTTATAAATATCTGTGCACAACTGTCTATTCCAAACAGCTTGGAATAGCAGGGCTTTTAACAGCAATGCAAAGGCTAAATGGCATAGCTCATGGCTTACATGCAAGCTAGGGTAAAAAGAGCTCAAAGGAATTCATGAGCCCCAAGGTTCAAAAACTGAAGGTATATATGTTCTGTCACTCTCTAACTTTCTAAGACCCAATGAGGCTTTCATTTGGGGTCGAGGTTTTCTGTCTATTTTCTCAGATACATGGAGTCCATGGAAGATGATTAAGAGCATCTGATGGCAAGAAAATCTGCCCGGAAGAAGGACAGAAGGCAGAGGTGTCTGGCACAGGACACCAGAAAAGCAGCACATGGACTGTAAAGACTGCCCTATAGGCAGGTTTAACACACTACGCACACACATGCAATTGTATGAGAAACAATGTACATGCAGAAGAGTATCATTGAGTCACTAACAGATATTCTGTTCTAGGAATATCTGGGTATTTGGTAAAAGATCTGACTATTACATGCCTGACAAGTTTGAATGGTATTGGTACAATGTGTAACTTGAAATCATTTTATTGGAATTGTTCCATGTTAGCCGAATGTGATCAGATATCAAAAGGGTATAATTGGGAATATTATGACAGTATAAGGAATGCTGTCCACTTGCAGCACAAATGGGTATTACTATCCAAAATGTAATGATGATTATGATCTTAAAGGGTACATTATATTTGCGAACAACATGTTTTTGCTAGAATCAGACTTATCTAGAAGTCAATTTTGTTAAGCTGTGACTGTTCCACTTTCATAAGGAAAGAGGTGGATATGGTATCACTAATCATCTATCTCTTCTACACCCCAGAAAGAATATAAGTTAAAGCTTTGTAACAATCAATATTGAATGTAATGATAAAGATCACATTGTGTGAGATACCTGAATTGGGTTAAAAATCATCAAGATATTAAGACTGTAAGGGACCCAAGGGGATGATAATGTTGGGTCGAGGTCTTGTTTATATGTTCACAGATAATGAAAACATCTGGTCTCCCACGTCATGCTTCATGCCAGCTGATACAGACCAGGAAGAGAAGCAGACGGAAGGTGATGGCATCAGCTATCTACATGCCAGCCACAATCCAGACTCGCGGGAAGGACACTTCTTTGGTGACTAATATCACTCTAGAACAATGACATTACACTATTAGAGACATTGGCTATTAGGCCACTGAAGGACACTTGTCATGCTGACATCCATTGAGATGGGGTACCCAGAGCAACATCAAGTATGCTAACTCAGAAGGACTAAATCACACTTGTGTCTGTACAAGACACCAGATACATCCCACATTCCAAAGACTTTGCGATGGGATTGAGATGAAATAGCTACAAATTGTCTAGCTACTAAAGTATACCTTGTATTTTGTATATGATACTGTCAAAAGAAATGTATATTGTATGCATTGTAAAGCTACCACTTGTATTGTAAGAAATGCTGTTATCAACAAGGGTATAGACCTTGGTAGGACTCTCCAAAGAGTAGGAGATAGAAAACTCTCATCCATAGGATAGATCTGATACCTCTGACATCAAAAATGAGGTGCTAAGCAGAAAATGCTGCACAGACAGGTTTAATGGACAGATGACACTGATGTTACTCTCGAGAAAGAATGAGAGATCAGGGAAAAGACACTAGGAAATCTTTAATCAGGAACCTGAGTTATTGTAAGAGATCATTGACATCCAGGCAAAGATTATGTTCCTGACATTACATTAAGGGCTGACTTTTTGTGGGTAATATTTTGATAGGAAAAATGTCTTGCTCTCCTCCAACAGTCCCAGAATTCAGACGGCCGCTGGATTCGGGATCTATTGGCTTCCCTTTCATATACTGGAAGACGTTCTGGTATATGGAAGTAAGACCTCATGAAAAACTGAGGGCTCTAGGTTTGACAATTTCTGTGGACGCGCAGTCATTGTCTCTCCTAGGTGGAAAAAATTATTATTGCACAAAAACATGGAGCAAGGGCAAAGTATAATCTAAGTTTTACTGTTTTGGAGTATGGATTAAAAACATGACACAATAGGCACAGATAAGCTTGTAGGAAAAGCACATTGAATATTATTCACTGACAATTAGGAATGAAAAAGCTATGTCAAATGCTGTAGGTACAAGAAACTGTAGAAATTGTTTCTACATGGGAAACAACTTAAGCTTCTATTTACCCAAACATTGGTTTGGTGGAATGAATCTTGCAAATATTGATAATGGTATAGGCTTGGTTACCATATTGATGGGTTTATTTATACAAGCAGAGATTTAAAATAAGGAAGACATTAGCAATATGCAGTCAGAACTTGAAATATTACTTCATTATCACCATCATGGTTATTTAAGTTACAATTGAGAATGTAAAATGGATGGGAATATTGGTATTTGTTAAAAATTTGCACTGTGATTGATGTATTGATGTTCTTGCAAAGCCTGTAATGGTGCAAAATTATGTTCATATACAAGGCGAATTTTGATCTATTTAGATCAGGAATTAGAAATCATTGGGAATGTAAGTTCTGATATTTCACATTGGATCAGTTTCAAAGATACCACATAGACAGTGAGCCAAGAGAATCTTGTATTAATTTTGGGATCAGGTTCCCAGGATCAATTTTCTGAGATCATTTGACATGTGATAACATGATCCTCCAGAATTGTTAAGAGAGGATGTTTTTCTTTGAAGGGATCTCTCCCAACACACAAACAAAAAGAAAAGGGAGAGGAATCTTATAGAGATCAGTATTTATATTTTTAGAGGAAACTTTTAAAGTCACTCTTGATTGATCAACCTTGATTTTTTTCTTTTACACTATTAAGGCCAGAATGTTTAAGTACAAGGAAGGTACTGTTAATGCTCTGATCCAGAATTGTGAAGGTGCAAAGATTTCTAGAATTACAGTCACCTAACAGTCGGTGAACATGAGAACATGACAGCAATTGTTAATTTTCAGATGACCATACTGGAGAGTGATGTCTGATTGCATGTAAGGGGAATCATAATGAATCTTTCATTATGGACCAGACAGCCTCAGCCACGGTTACATTTTCCATGTGAAATGGATGTTTGAGGTTGGGAAATGCAGAGACATGGCGTACTGACACCCTCAGTCGCTGGATGTCCTGGCATCGAGCTACCAACCAGTTTCCTATGTGGCAGGCATCTGGCAGTGAGCACGGAAAGATCCCCAAGATGCAGTATCAGGACGAGAGAAAGGAAGGACTTATCCTTCATCTCCAGGGATAGTATTTTGCTAACTGTTGAAAAGGCTGACAACTTCTGATAGTCCAGACTGTGAATGGTGGCATGTTTGGTTATTGCACCTGTCATGTGAATCAGAGTTCTACCTCATTAGACCAGGATCAGTAGCGTGGAAATTATTTTCTTAACATTTTTATATCTATTAAGACTGTTGCATTGATCTTGAAATGCAGACAGGCAGATAGAAAGATCAGTTTGGGAATTTTTAAGATTGATCACTGAATCAGTTTATGCTGATGTTCATTCTTGATTGGGATATCTAAGTTATACAATCAGGACAGGTTTTTCATCTCTGTATCAGAATATGATTATGCACCAGAGTGTTTGTATTTGTTAATGCTGTAATGTTGCTACATTTTGATATCACACTATTCATTTGTGTGTAAAACAAAAAGGGGGAGATGTAGCAGCCCACTCATAACTAGGGGCAAGGGGAACAGTCAGTCTTGGGCATGCTCAGTAGTGCTCATGGCTGGGAAGGCCTCTGACCCTTGACCCCAGCTTCTCCCAGGTTAGGCGGGAAAACAGGTTTCTTTGTTCTCACCTGGTTAAGAGAAACCACACCTACGCCTTGTCATTGACCAATGAGGGTCATCCCTATGTACTGTGTATATTTGCATATCAAAAACTATATCTAGCCCAGCAGGCTCCGCCTTCGCTCTCTCTGCCCTCTGCTCTCTGCTCGCTCCTTCTCTTTCAGGCTACCTGATGGCTGTCCTTGCAGGAGCTTGGCCTCTGGCCAAGCTCCATCTTTAATCTTTCTCTATTCACCTCTCTGACCTGCGTGGTATGGATCTCAGGACTGGAATAGCCTACTGAATTGGTCCTTTGATCAGAGCTTAGCTGTGGCTCATTGATAATTAATAAAGACTCATTCTGAACACCTCATATCTCTATTAGGACTCCGTCACTTCCCTCGTGGTATCAAAACTTCTATCCTGTCTCTATCTTCCTACCTTGTGGCTTCTCTCACCTCAGAGAGAGCTACACTTTATCAGAAAATATGACTACTGACAAGAAGAGAATTGGCCTGATGGCTCTTTTTACTAGCTAATATATTTGGTTAATAAGGAACAGAGGTGCAGTGCAAATGCCTAACAACAGTCGTACAAAATTCTTTACTCTGATGAGTATTAAGTATCAGTCTCCCAAAAAGTTAGATAGCTATCAGTATTTACTATATCCAATTTTAAATATTTGTGATTGTTTTTCCAAAACATGTGCCATGAGAATGTTGTATTTATTATTAATTTCATGTATCAGAAAATAGAATGAGAATGTTGTGTTTATTATTAATTTCATATATCAGAAAAAAAACCTCATATGATGCATTGGTTAGGTATTACTAAGTTGATTTCCTTTTAACTCTTCCTTTTGGGAAACTACTAGACTAGAACCTATACCTAAAATTTAAATAATTTCTCCCTGAGTCTCTAAGGTGGGAAGTTTAATCTGATGAATAGAATAAGAAAAGAGAATCTAGTTCCTCTCTCTCTAGAGGATGGCTCTTCTAGGACTGAGTTTTATCTGAACCAAATAGATGTGTTCCTCAATGGAAAAGGTATAGATATAATACTTCAGCCTCTAGAGGATCAGCAGTAGTTCCTTACTGTATGACGAGCAAACAGGAATACCATCATTTGGCTAATTTTTACTCAGTGATTAGAATACATTTGTGAGTTATAGGAAATTTATAAATTTTTTTGGATGAATAGTAAATTTATAAACTAATGTATCACCTTAAAACTAATATAAAATATGCAATCTTTTGCATCTTAAATGTTGTTCCCATTAAGTTTTCATTCAGAATTCAATATCTAGCAAGGTAGTTTTTTTAAGTATGTAAAACCATTGTTTTTACCATGGAGAATTAATACATTCCTAAATATGTATATATATACATATATATGTGTGTGTATAAATATATATGTATATATATTCTATCATAGGAAAAGGCACTTCTGCATTATAATAGAATATCCTGCATAGATTTGCAATTACCCTAACTACAGGGGGGAAAATGTCTGAGAGATTTTCTTTATAAAAATGTTAATGTATTTTCTTATCTAATGAGTCATGGTTCAGAAGAATGAATGACTTTTTCTACTGAAGGTCAGTATTATTCATATTATTAATTGAACCCTTCCAGAAGTAGGTGTGAGTGACTTTGCTTAATATTTCAGCTCAAGTTACAGAATTTGAAATTGAGGGAAAAAAATGAAGTGAACTGATGATCACTGATAATTCTCCAAAAGAGTTTGGGAGCAGGGTCAATCATTTTGTTTGTTTTGTGCTTTTAACAGGCCCACTTTCTTGCAAAATATACTTTAATGAGTCCCTATGAATGGTTGCTGATCTTGATGGGAAAATAACCAAAATAGAAAATCTTTAGCTATTCAGTGTCATTCATTTACCAGGGAAAAAAACAATATATTAGATGAGATCTACAGAAATTTTTGATCATAAAGTTTACCTGGAGACTAAGTAAGAATGAGCTCATCAATACTGAATATGATCTTCTATTTGCCTTTTTGCAAAGGTGATATGATGATGAATTAGATCTCAACTGAAATTTCCTTTGACCTATTTTATATATTGGGAAGGATGAATAATGCTAGTATATAGAAAAAAAGAAGGGGGGGAGGAAGAGAGAAACAGAGACTGAGACTGTGAAAGAAGTGTTGCCAAATATTATTATTATATACTATTAGAAGGAGATAAATGGCAAATATCCATCTGAAAAAGGAATAAAAACAACATATTAGGTTTTCAAAAATCCAGATATTAGTTATTTTTGTGGACATAATCAAAGAGATTCAGGAACAGAACAGAAAGGCAGTCTCTTCCCCCATATAGCATTGCACAATTATTTTCTAGGTGAAATAAGTCTCAGAGGTACACACCAATTCACTTTTTAAAAATTTAATTCTTTATTTTATTCAGTCTTTTTCCATACCATAGAAAGCAGCATCCAGTAAAATATATATGTTTTTGAGTTTCCATTTATCAATTCATTCTCTGGAGGTGAGCATTCAGAGGTTATTCTTCAAACATTAAATCTGTAGCTATGTACAATGTTCTCCTGGTTCTATATGTTCCCTCCTCATTATCTCATGTAGTTCTTTCCAAGTTTTTTTAAATTAATTTGCTCATTATTTCTTATAGCAATAATTTGTTTTTAGATTAAAGTGACTATGATGAAAGACACACATCCCAGGACAAGGACTTTTGAAGGTGAAAGTCGTAGAGAGAAATGGAGGCAAAGCAGTCACAAGGAAGCTATTATCTTACTCAGCCATCCCAGGAAAGAAAGCTTGCAGATATCCTAACAGCAAAGTCAGCAAGAATAGTGAGAATCAGTCTCACCTCTCAAGGTGCTTACATTTTATATGGGGAGACCAAATAGGAGGCTATGTCAATAAGCTAGGATTGATCATTTGCTTAAGACCAGTCACCAAATCCATACTGAAATGCAAATTTCAATTTCACTCAGTATTTCTATGTGGTTTTCAATTACAACAAATAAAATTCAAAAGTCTAAGATGAATTTTATTTTCTCATATTGGAAATTCAATGACAGGTGCAATTCTCCCTCTTTTCCCCTAATGGTCTTTATCTTCTCAGTTTCTGGTTTATGTCTTTATGCTTTTTAAGCCCTTGCCTGTATTTGGAAGTGATTCATTCAAAGATGTATCAAAGGAATGTGATTTAATTTTTGAAAGTTTAAGAATATTTACTATGTCCATATTAAAGTAAGTTAAATCTTGTCCTTTGCCTCAATGATATACTCATTGTCTTGCTTTTTGGTGATAAAAAATGTAAAAGAAAAACAACTTTCTCCAGTTCTTCCTTTATCTTGAGCCCTTTTTGAAGAGAGCAAGACAAGATGAAAGAGTAAGGAAGAATGAAGGACACGCAATCACATGTGAATATGAAAGGTGGTAGCCGTCATGGTGGCTTAATTCTTTCTAGGACCTCAAGATTGTGAACAGAGAAAACACATAGAGGTTGCAAGAGTGGGAAAAAATTATGAATATGTCAGTTGAATAAAGGGAAAAATTGTTAAGAGGAAAAAATAAAGCCAATGGAGAGTAATAGCCTGGGGAGAAAATTAAAACAAAAGATTTAATGGAAGAACTGAAAATTGTAATGAGGATTTAGAATCTATTTAGTGATCATGGAATAGAGGAAAAGATATAATTACAGGTGAATACAATGAGAGAGGCAGATTTCAAAGATGAAGTCATTGTCACAAATATTATAGGTGATGGTCCCTAGGGGTTGATGAGATGAAGTAAAGCTTGACATGATTTATGAACTCAGTATCTCCACTAGATGGAAAAGGGATCATCATCCATCGATTATTACGCTGCCTCCCACATTTCTACCAATCTGCTGGGCAGCTTGACTCAAGTTCCTAAATGCTAGGATTCCCAGTTCTGATCTATTAACTGACCCTACAACATGCCTTATTCTTCCCAGAAGGTGCCCTTAAGGTCAAAGAGGAAAACTGAAACCTTAGACCAGGCTGGGACAAATACCTCTAACTACTATGTCTGCTGTTTTCTTGTTCAAATATAAATTGAGTGGATCAATATACATCTAAACCAATGCACAAAGTTTAGATTATCAGCCCTTTTTAGGGATATAAATTACATTCATGCTTCCTTTCCCTTTCTAAAATAGTTCTTACTAGGGAAACTAAGTCATTTGTGGAAAGAGAAGGACAAAGATATTTTAGAGGCCCCTAGAATTATGTAGAGCTTATCCTCAAAACCATAAGAAGGAAAAATTGTGGTATCAGGGGAAGTAGGATGAGAGAGAAGCCAGAGGGAAGAGGATTCACCCTAAGATGTTTTTAACCTATACAAGTATACATTTTATACTTTTTTTGAATTTATATAAGTGCTTTGCACATAGTAAGCATTTAAAAATTTTTTATTCATTCCTCTTTTTTCTTTCTCTTTCTCCTGTCTATCTAGCCCTCCTCTTGCCCTTGCCATTTAGACAATCTGTCGCTGGAATTCTTTGGGGACTGTGATACTTCAAGCATGCTTCACAACCATATAACATTACCTGAAGAATATGAATATGAAAGGATGGTCTTTGTTACAGGGCAAAGTTTGGAGTCATTAAAAGGAAAATGTGATTTGGGGGTGTCATTACATCTACCTGCTAGAATCCTACCATCATATCATCTGTGGGAGAGATATTCATTGGAATGCAAAGAAAAGTAGCTGAATTTTAAAGACTGCTTCCTTGAATTTCTCTCTGAAATGTGTTCCTGCTTTGTAATATGACAGTTAAATAAAGTCAGGTGGAGAATGTCTGAGATCTCCTATGGCAGCTGCTGACTGTGTTTTAAGCAGGAAGCCGAGCTTCAACCTTGTGTGCCTCTGTCGGAAACAGTGGTTTCTAAAGTGTGCCTGACTGATAACCTTGATGTGCCAAGTAATACCCAGCAGGGAAGTGGAGCAAGGAAATAATTTACTGATCATGCATTCCATGGAGGGCAAGAGCAGGGATAGAAACAATGGCTAAAGCTGGGGGAAGGGGAGAGAAGAGGACGAATGGAAAATATTCTCTTTGCATGCATACTTCCATGACAATTATAGATGAGTCACATACACACAGGAGTTCTCCTAAGGGAAAACTTCCCTGCTTTTAAAAACTTAGACACTTTCATTTTGCCCTTGCTCAGTACTGAATTCCTTCAGTCCTGTGAACCTGGGGTGCTTAATTGTGTGCATCTGTGGGGAGTCACTGTGACATACATATATGAGCTTAAAGCATGCACCATGTTTAGAGCACCTGAGAGCTATGCCAGTTGATATGGAAAGCAGCATTTTCTCTAGTTCTTTAAGATTTCTTGATTTTCTTCAAATATATGTGTTGTTATTGGGTTTTTTGGGGGGTAATTTCAATCATGCCATTCCTTAATGGGCTTTTCTTTGCAAAGACACTGGAGTGGTTTGCCATCTCTCCCTCCAGCTCATTTTATAGAGGAGCAACTGAGGCAAATATGATTGACTGACTTACCGAGGGTCACACAATTAATAAACATCTGAGACTGGATTTGAACTCATGAAGATGAGTCTTTCCAACTTCAGGCCTGACACTCTATAAAATGTGTCATCTAACCACATAAAATGTACTCATGTTTTCTGGAAAGACAGGATAAACCTCAAGGAAAATCTGGCCAGGCTTATAGTGGTAGTCTCTCGGTGATCGAGAATGACTATTGTCTTTGTGCAGTTTCATCTACGGTGTACTCTCATGTGGCTTTGGAGTCCAAAGGCTGAGGCGCAGAGTTTGCGGCACATGGGGCATGGGACGCCAGTTGTTACGGGAGGTGAGGTTGTGGCCTGGTGTCGGCGTTCACACGCGGCGGCAAGATGTCGACGTCGTTCATCTTCAAAGGTGGCGGCGGCATGGCTAATGTGGGTTCACCAGCTTCTTCTGTCAGAGGCAGCGAGTTCTACTTGCTTTGGTGTAATGCCAGCCCACTTCAAGTTGGACGTTAGCTGATCCTTGAATCTTTTCTTTGGTCAGCCTTGTTTCCTGAGTCCAGCTGACAGTTCACCATAGAATACCTGTCTTGGTATTCACTGTGGGTCCATGCGGATGACATGTCCAGACTATCGTAGCTGGGTTTTGAGGACCATGACTTCGACGCTGGTGGAGTTGGCTCTGTCGAGGACTTCCTGATTGGTGATTCGGTCCTGCCATCGGATCCTCATGATTGACTGGGGGGAGCGTTGGTGGAATTGCTCCAGCTGTTTCATGTGCTTCCGGTACAGTGTCCATGTCTCACAACCGTACAGAAGCGAGCTGAGGATCACTGCGTTATACACTTTGAGCTTCGTCGCAGTGCCACCCCAATGCCTGACTGGCCTTTTGGATCCTGGCATTAATCTCGTGGTCTAGGGACCCGTCATTGGCGATGGTGCTGCCCAGGTACTTGAAAGTATTGACGTTAGAAAGACTGCGTGCCATCAATTGTAATGCACGGCTGGTTAGTTGGCCAACCTGGTGCAGGTTGGAACAACACCTGTTTTGCTGAAGCTGATAGTCAGGCCAAATAGTTTTGTTGCGGTGGAGAACCTGTCCACAATGATTTGGAGATGATTTTCTTGGTGGGCCATGAGAGCACAGTCATCTGTGAAGAGAGCTTCCAGGATGAGTTTCTCTGTTGTCTTTGATTTTGCAGTCAGGTGGCGAAGGTCAAATAGTGAGCCATCCAGTCGGTATTTGATGTAGACGCCCAGGTCTAGATCCATCACAGCATGTCATAATAATTGGGTGAAAAATAGGTTGAATAGTACCGGAACGAGGACACAGCCTTGTTTCACGCCATTGGAGATGTTGAAGCGATCGAAAGTCTCTCCATCAGATAGGACTTCCCCTGTCATGTCGACATGAAAGAGCTGGATCAGTTTGACGAATTTTGCTGGTCAACTGAGCATGCTGAGGATCACCCACAATGCGTCCCTGTTCACTGTGTCGAACGCCTTTGTCAGGTCAATGAAGACAATGTAGAGACTCAGGTTCTGCTCAAGGCATTTTTCCTTCATTTGCCTCACTGTGAAGACCATGTCGATGGTGCTACAATCTGGTCGGAAGCCACATTGTGATTCAGGCAGGTTCTGCTCTGAAACAGATGACAGGAGTCTGTTGAGTATAACATGGGCGAGGATCTTTCTGGCAGTGGAGAGTAGTGAGATGCCTCTGTAGCTGTCACAGGCTGCTCGTGCACCTTTGTTCTTGTATAGGGCTATGATGGAGGCATCTCTGAGTTCTGGGGGCATGTCTTCCTCTTCCCATATGCTGATCAACACTATGTGGAATGCCTGGAGCGCCTTTCCATTTAAGGCCTTGTACACCTCAGTTGGGATCCCGTCTTTACCTAGTACCTTGCCTGACTTCATTTGTTTAATAGCTTTTTGGTTGTTCAATGTAGCTGTTTTGGGAGATCTGGTCAAGGGAGCTTTGGTCGACTGAAGAGGGTTGGTTGAGAAGATGACTGAAGTGTTCTTTCCACCTGTTGCTGATGCCTTTTTTATCTTTTATGAGAGTGTCACCATCAGAGGATAGCAAGGGAGTGGTGGTGGGTTTTAATGGCCCATAGATAGTCTTGAGGGCACTGAAAAATTGTTTGTAGTTTTTCATATCAGCAAACCGCTGGATTTCTTCTGCCTTTTTTCCCCACCATTGGTCTTGCATCTTCCTGATCTCACGCTGCGCCGTGGCTTGGAGAGACTTGAATCTGTCCTTTTTAGGAGCAGAGTTTGGGTTATTTTGCCACTCCATAAAGGCTTTGTTCTTCTTGCTCAATAGGTCTTCAATAGCAGTGTTGTTCTCATCAAACCAGTCCTGGTGGTTGCGTTGTTTGGGGCCTAGGACTGCCTTTGATGTTTCCTTCACTACATCTCTGAACTGGTTCCATTTCTCGGTTGAGCTTCCAATGAGTGGTCCCTTGGCAGACAGCTTGTTGTCCAGACAGGACTGGAATGTTTGCAAATAAGATGGATCTCTAAGACGACTCACATTGTAAAATGCGTGAACTGTCTGGGCTCATTTTGGATGGCGAGCTGCAATGCGCATTTGAAGAGTCGCTCTAACCAATGGGTGGTCTGTCCAGCATTCAGCTCCTCTCATGGCTCTGGTGATCTTTACATCCTGGATGTCTCGCCGGCGTACAATGATGTAGTCAATGAGATGCCACTGTTTTGATCTTGGGTGCATCCACGTTGTTTTATATTTGTTCGCCATTCTGAACACAGTGTTCGTGATGGTGAGTTCGAACTCTGAGCATTTGCTGAGTAGCAGTAGGCCATTGTTGTTCATTTTGCCCACGCCATGTTTGCCGAGCACTCCTTTCCATCTTTCATGGTCCTGGCCAACGTGGGCATTGAAGTCTCCCAGTAGTATCAGCTTGTCATTTGTGGGCACTGAGTGCAGGGCAGCACTCAGGTCAGAGTAGAACTGCTCGATGGTCTCCTCTGTGCTGGTCAGTGTAGGGGAACATGAGCTGATGATTGTGGCATGCCAGTCTTTGCTGAGAAGCAAACAGATCTTCATGAGCCTCTCGTTGATGCCCACAGGCAAGTCTGGCAGCTATTTGAGCAAACTTGATAGTCTTGATGGCCAGGTCAACACTGTGGATTCTGTCTTCACTTGTGGCTCTACCTTTCCAGAAGAAGGTGTATCCAGTGGTGGGTTCGCTGAGTGATCCCTCTTCTGGTAAGTGTGTTTCGCTTAAGGCTGCGATGTCAATGTTATATCACGCCAGTTCTTTACTGATTAGAGCTGTTCTTCTCTCAGGTCTTGGGGTATTCTCTCTGTCAAGTAATGTTCTGATGTTCCATGCTCCTAGTAGGAGTTTCTTTGTATTTTTTCTTTGATTTCGACCTCATAAAGGGGATGACCCGCCAGCCGCGGTGTGCTGACCGGGTGTTTGTAGGGCAGGCAATGTTTGGGACACCTTTTCTAGTCCCCTCCCTTGATTAGGGTGAGCAGTGCTGTCCTAGAGAGGGTTGCTCAGTCACCCAGGATGCTGCTGAAAGTCCCTGCTGCCCACAGGGCCGAGCGACCACTGGTCCGTGGGCCACCTACATGCAGGATCATGACTACAACTGCCAGTGGTCACCTCCACCTGTTGCGTCACCACTCCCCCATCGCTGCAGGTCTTAAAGAGGGTGGATGGGGTTAGGATAGATGAGTGTGCACAAAGATACTTGTGTGTGAAAGAGATTTAAGTGGAAAAGCCAATGCACAGAGACAGTCCCACTCTCTCAGCGTTGGAAGCCTGGGTCCAGTGGCACGAAAAATTGTTACACCTGGAGACTTCCTCAGCTGCATTGGATGGCCGTGTTGTCCTTTGTGCTCCAACACACCCTAAGCACTCCACAGTGCTTTGCTTTGTCGCCCTCTCAGCCGTTGAACCTTTTTATTGGTTTCTTCCGTCTGTTCAGCTGAAGCAGTCTTCACATGCTGGGTGAGCAAAGCCCTGGTTCACCAGGGGTCGACAACCCGATGGCTACCCTCACAAGGTTTAGCTTGCCTGTCGAAGCTGTTGCCCGGGGTGTGGCCGCTGCCACATGCTAACAGCTACTGGGAGCCACAAGTGAGAGCTGGGTGTCAGGTGAGGGTCAGAGGCTGGAGAGCTGCCCTAGGAGGGCACGACAAGCCCTCCATACCAGAGATACTACCCCTCCCTGAGCACCTCATACACCCCAGGCTTAATAGCATCTTAATCATCACTGAATTTTCCTTCTTCCTCACCACATTCAATTTAGTTCCCAAATGCTGTTCATTTACCATTCGCTTGGATCATTCCCTTCTTTTCCATGTTTGTTGGAACTAATTTGATTGAAGCCCTCATTACCTCTTTCTGGTTTTCTGTAATAATCTCCAACATGGTATTTCTCAGTGGTCACCTAACTCTCTTTTCTCTGTTCTATCATCATCACCACTGCCCAAAGAACTTTCTTAATGTGTGGGTCTATTCATGTGACATTATTTTTTAAAAAACGATCAGTTGCTCTCCATTACTTAACAAATAAAGTACAAATTCCTATCCTGACATACAAGATCCAAAATGATATCTCCAAACTAGTTTTCTAATTTAATACAATTCTTTTTAAAAGCATTTATGTAGCAGAAAAGACCCAGGGACATTCTTCTTTCTACTTGTTTTTGTATGTTACTCCACACAGACATTCTAAGAACATGACTAATTGACATCAGCTAGCTTGTTCTCTTGTAAGCAAATGGTTCATAAGGCTCAAAAAATGAAGAGGTTTATTTATAGGTCAAACAAAACATGGCCAAACAAGATGAGGCAAATAGGGATGAAATGCTACTGCACATAATAAAGGACAAGCAGATTAATTTTTAAAATGCAAAGACCTACATAAAATTATGAACACTAAAATGAGCAGAATCAAATGAACATTCTATATGGCAACAAAAATAGAATGATGTGTGTGTCAACCTCCAGAAAAAGATCCTATAAATAAAAATAAGCAAGACACAGTGCATCTCATTTTGTCAAATGATGCCATCCCTAATGTGGAGAGGAGAGGGAGGAAAGGAGTTATTTAGAAATTGTAATTAGTATACAATTAAAATTTAATTGGTATACAAACAAATATATTAAAAGAAAAAAGAAAACAATCAAAGACTATCCCAAATAGGAGACTATATCCCTTACTTGTAGGGAATTCTTTATTGAGAAACTTTCTCCATCAGTACAGATTGATACCTTCTTTGTAAGTTATATTCACAAAACAAAGACCTTAACCTGAGGTCTGTGAACTTCAAAAATATATTTTCATGATTTATTTTAATATAATTTTTTTTTGCTTTGTAACAATAGTTTATTTTATACATTAGAAGTATTATTTTAAGATTTCACCAGATTGCCAAAGGAGTCCAAGATACAAAAGAAAAATAAAAGAATAAACAAATCAACAAATAAATAAATCTGCCTGAGAGAGATGCCCAGAACACCAAGAGGTTAGACGTTTTGTCCAGTCTTGCAGCCAGTATGTATCAGATGTGGGGACTGAATTTAGAACTTTCTGACTATAAGGGTATCTAACTGTCCATTATGATGCATTACCTAATCTAGGAGATCATGTAAAATAATGACACCCATTTCACTCTGTATTTCTTTTCTTACCCAGCTTCTCCTCAATTTAATGCAGAGATGTCAGAGATTCCAGCAAATAGCATTGGGCTTCTTTTTTCAATTTTCAAGAAGTGTCCCAACCAAAGCCCACTCCCAAAGCTTCAGGACAAATTCCAGAATTTTCTTATCATGGCCAAACATATTTGGTTTCTTTGCATCTAGGACTAATATTAGAACAAACAAAATCTGTTGTGGATTATTCTTTTTTTTTCTCTCAATTTCAGACTTACATTGTCAGAAACACACCTGCCTCCATAAGTTCTAAAAAGGAACTCATTCTTTATACCAAGTTGAGTGAAAGTAACTCCATGTCCTTTTGTCTCCTCTTCCTAAGCACAAAGGTAGTATGAATTCTACCTCCAACAGAACCTTCCATCTTCTTTGGGGTTCAGTAGAAACCCTTGTTTCTCCCCAATGGCATTCATATCTTTGAACCAGTACCAACCAGGAAAAGTTATTCATATTACCTCTAGCAATTCATCCAGGGTAGGGAGGTCACTTAAGGTTGAAGCAACTGCACCAACATACTATTGATTTATTTCCTCTATTCCCACAATGACACTCAAGAAAAGAAAAATCTTTTCAACCTTCAAATTTATCTTTTACTATTCATTGCCAAATACTTTATATTCCAAACAAATTTGACCACTCCCTTCTGGGAGCCATCAGGCCATGACACCTTGACAGCTAAGGAGGCCACAGAGTGGCCCTTGTCAACTTGTGATTGCCCAATCAGTCCCCCTTACATGACCTCTTTCATCAATATCCCTTACCTATGGAATTGACATGATTATTATCCTCCCTAGTCTCAGAAGGAATAATGCAAGAGCAAAATACCTGCACCCTAATTCTCTAAAACATCACTAAAAGATCAGACCCTCAAACCCTATCCCAAAAGACTATCATGGGTTAACTTTTACTTAGGTACATAATCCCCAGGGAAACCACAGCTACAGGCCAAGCCCAAAACTTTCCCACTCACAGAAACCTATTCTCATGGAGCCGACACACAAATCAATCATAGAGGCCTATTCAAAACATACAAGTACATCAAGCTTCAATATGCCTCAATGACACGATTATCCAAATTTCATATTTTAGAGATAAGAATGTGTAACATACCATAGAGTCTTAATACACATTTTTTTTTATTAAGTAACTGACCCAGGGTCCCACAAGGGAAAAAATGACAGAGCTATTTTCAAGGGAAAAAATGACAGAGCTATTTGATTCCAAATCCTGCCCTCTTGCCAAGGTACCATTATGACCTCTAAATTCAATGATTAGCTTAAAAAGGTCGAGAGAAAACCCATAATTCTTCTGTGGCTTTTAAAAAAACGGACATGATTTCACGTTTTCTACATAGTTTGAGATATACTATTCATCAATATTACCTAGGTTCTGAAACACAATGTTTTAAACAGTCAATTGGGAAGGGAAAATATGAATGTATTGCCTTGAAAGAGTTTTAAAAATTAATAAACTTCCCTTATTATTCTTTAACAAATTAATATATAATATTGTGAACTTTTTTTGACCAAAAATAATTTCAGTCCTGGAGGTAAAGAAAAACAACTAGACTCAGCATGATGAATTCTCTTCAAATGTTTGAAAGACTTCTTTTTATTATGTGATGGATATGTTGACTGGTACAGATATTCCACCTTGTAGTCTCTGGCTTATTTTATCAAGCATCCAGTTAGCTATGTGATACAAAGGGGAATAGACTTACACCAGCAAATATCAACTGAATGTGTTTTTTTTTTAAGTCCAATCCAAATATGCTTGTCCAGTGAGTTTACCATTAACCTGTATAATTCCATGGCTGAGTTATACTGCTTTTCTGCTTCCCGAAAGGATATGATATGATTTTAATTAGATTGAATAAGAAGGAGCTGAAATGAACAGAAGTGGGAAGTGTCTGAAAATTGCCTGGTTCTTCAATGGAAAAGATAGACTCTTTCTTACTCCCTTTTAAGAAAAACATATTATTACTTGGCCTTGAAGTATTATGACCATAAACTGATAAAATTATCCAGAACGGCTGCAGAGATATCATAATATTCCCAGTTTAAACGGCAATATGTTGAGGAATAAATTTCCATTTTTAGTAGCTTGGTTCCCCTTACAATATCCCCTAAAAGACAATGCTGCTCAATATATCTTTGTAGGGACCAATTCATGACTGTTTAGTATGTTTCTTTAAACAGCTAATGATCATTGGTTTATCTGCCTTTTGAAAACACTAATTCTGTGAGAAGTCAAATGTTTGGTTGATTAATACCTACAGGGAAATGGAGTGGAGGACAGAGAGGTACTACACAGTTTGTTAGAAGCCCTTAGCTGGTACATTTACATGATACATGAGTTAAGAATTAACTTAATTAACTAATAATTAATTAAGAATAAACAATTAGGTGTTATTCTTAGCCACTAAAAATTGGGAGCATTTTAAAGTTCATTCAGTTTTGAGCAGCCTCAAAATTGTAATGAAACAAGTATTATTAGCAGGTTCTAGTATCCCTCCTCCCAAGAAAGAAGTTGTGGCAAGCTGTTCAGACCGGAGTCAGACTTGAAAACACTATCAAGGATCAATTATAGGCCTTTATCTTACTAAGAAGGCAACTGGCATTTGAAATAATACAAATATGGAGGCTATAGGTTCTAACTCATCAAATCTAGTCATAATTTAATCAACAAACATATTAAAGATTTTTATATCTAATGTTATTTAAAGACATGATTCATCAGCCCCATCTGTAGCAATCTATCAATCAAATATTCTCAGTTCAAAGTGGTCATAAAATAGTTATATTATCCCTTTAGTAATTAACCAAATAAAACACACTACCCCTCCATTGGCTCAGCTTCAATGGCTGAGACACAGAGAACCCATTTGACTTCCCTCAAATCCTACAGCCTTTTATAGCACTTGAAACTGAACATAAGTCCTCAGTGCTAGACTTACTGGGATATCCATCTAAAGGGGTGTCCTTAAACTTCTTGAGTTTCATACCCTTTGCCAACCTATGGATCCCTTCCCAAATAATATTTTTAAAAGCATAAAATAAAATACACAAGACAGAGAAAAACTTAATGTATTACAATGCAGTTTTCAAAATGTGTTAAGTTCAGCAAGCCCAAATTAAGAACCCTTGCTCTAAAAGAAAATCCCAGAAAGTCTTCCTGTTATTTAAACTTAAATAAGCTAAAACTTCACTAAGATATCATTGTATACTTAAGGGCTTAGTATTACTCCAGGCCATAAGAGATTCTCAATTTAATAAATAACAAAATATTAGCAAATTGTTTGGGGGAAATTTTTTAAATAAGTAGACAGCTAGTGTATCATAATTTCCTTTTTCTCTACTTACAATGCATCCAAATTAATTCATGTTCTCAGTGCCTGATTTATGGAATACTAATTCCTAATTAGTCACTCTAATCCCAATGTCTCCACTCTCAAAGAGTGATCCTTAAGTGTATGTGTTTATGTGTTTATGTTTGGGTTACAAAAAAGAAGCTGCATCATAGAGTATAGGAAAGAGGGTATGATAGCAAATGAACCTGGAAATTTAGGGTGGACCAAGGTTGTTAAGGGTTTTAAAATTTAGAGAAGAATTTTGTTTTTATTTTCCTTGAGACAATTAGGAACTGAAGGAGTTTTTTTTTTTAAGTGAGTAGATAATTGCCATTAACAGTTATATGCCTAAGGAAAATTAATAGAAAGAGAAGGCATATATACCTTCTCCATAGGTTCAATGACTTTCATGAATGGGTCATGCCTTTAATCTCTCATCTGAGAGATTTTTGTTGTTGTTTTTGAATTTCACTTGCAAAAGCTTTGCTCTCTGGACCCATTCTCTGCGCTGGATAATTTCTCCATGGAGTAAACTGCTTCACTGCAAGAGAGCATCAATACTGAGGGAGAGTCAAGAGAAATCACCTCTATTGTACTCTAGAAGGTACTCTAGGGATAAAGAGAAGGCAAATTTCTTCTAATGAACTGGGCTCTTCATCCATAGCTGACTTTCTTGTTGGAGACTGCTCTTATTTCTTTGTTCTTTTTTTGGCTATTGTTTTCTGTATTATCATAGTTCCCCCCACCCCTGCACCCCCTATACCTCTCCCTCCTCCTTGAATGACAAAGTTTATAATAAAAACTTTTTTGAATAGAAAAGAAAGAAAAATATAAAAATAAGCATAAATAAATATATTCAATATCTTGAAGAAACCAAAAATAAGAGTACTGTACAAAATTTTTGTACCTCCTACTTCTGTGAAGGGATGATTAGGAAGTGGAGATAGTGAAGAAAACTGAAGCAACTCTATTTTGCCTGTAGTTTCTCTATTTTGTCTCTACAACCATTTGTATTGCAGCACCAGCCTCTGTTTGTTATCTTCCTTACTGCTGAAACAGCAAGTATCAGAAGGGCAAAGTTATAAGAAACAACTAACCCAAATATTTGCCGTTCTTGCTTTCATATGTTCCCTATTTTATTCTCAAAGCCTCACTAACAAGCCCTGAAGATTCAAGGCTTTCATGCTCCCAATTTACCTCTCATCTAATTAAAATCTATATAAGCTTATCCTTTACTTCCTTCAGGAAGTTTCTCTACCCTCACTAATATGGCTACCTTGTTGATGAAGTCTATAAATCTTCACTCATTTTTGAACTTTTTAAATCTGCTTCTGGCTTTAGTTTGTTCCATCACAGACAATTTTATCAAAAAGAGTGTTGTCTCATATCTTTTTTTTTAAATTATGTTTATTGAACACTATCTATATCCAGAGAAAGAACTGTGGGAGTAGAAATGCAGAAGAAAAACATATGATTGATCTACATGATTCAATTGGTATATGATTCAGGATTTTGACTTCAAATGATCACTCTATTGCTAATATGAATAATATTTAAATGTGCTTTGAACAATGAAACATGTATAATCCAGTTGAATTGTTCATCAGCTCAAGGAGAGAGGAGGGAGGAGGTGAGGGAAAGAACATGAATCATATGACCATGGAAAAATATTCTTAATTAATTAATTAATTAAAAAACAAAAGAAAATGTTTATAAAATTGTAAAATTCACTTTTGATTTTTGATATGTGATTTTTCTTTCCATTTGCACTGATAGTCACTTTGGAATATTGTTTTATTGGCTCTGGTTTACATCATTCTGCATTAGTTTATGTAGACCATTCCATTATTCTCTTTATTCATCATATTCATCATTTTCTTACAGTACAGTAATATTTCATTACATTCGTATAACACAAACTGTTTGATCATTCCTCAATGAATTGGCAATTCTTTACTATTACAAAAATTACTCCTATAAATAGGTTGGTGTATATAGGGCAGTACTCTTCTTAATGATTTCCTTGTGATATAAGCCCAGTTAAAAAATAAATAAATAAAAACTCTGGATCAGAGTGTAAACATTAACTTTATTTGAATAATTCCAAGTTGTTCTCCAGAGTGATTATACCAAATGACAGTTGCATCAACAAGGAATCAATATGCATATCTTCTGATGACCATTGCAACATTAAATCTTGTCATTTTTAAAAATTAGCTTTGCCAATTTGCAAGGTATGAGATGAAACTTCTGATTTGTTTTGATTTTCATTTGCCCTTAATTTTAGTGATTTGGTGTTCTTATTTTTCAAAGGCAAAAAATGAAAGAAAGGTTGATCCTTTAGCTGGCAAAAATAGCCAGCCTACAATTACATCAAGTGGAATGAGGAACTTTCGTCTTCTAAAGAAGCAGAGAATTGTAAATACTTCTCTATCCTTCCACACATTGAGCAATAAAAGCGTGAGAGGGATACACTCCTTACAAGGAGCAAGTGGACCACTTCAGGTCTCAAAGGTCAGTAGGGTACTTTACTCTTATGATTCATTGTTAAGTTGATCTGCCTCTTTCACCCCAAAATCTTTTAATTCCAAACATTTATTAACTGTCTACTATGTTCTAGACATTGTTCTAGGTGTTGAGACTATAAAACCAGGTAAAAGGCAGTTCCTTCACTAGAAGAACTCACAGTCTAAAGAAAGAGAGAACACACCAAAATTGTGTTCTAAAAAGCTATAGACAGAATAAGTGGAACCTACACATACTGGCTCTGGGACCATTAGTGGCCCAAATACATTTCTAAAAGTGTGAGTTATAGAAAAGTTGCTGAACCACATCTGTCAAAGGAATTTTCATAAAATAGATCTCTATATAATAATTTAGAGAGTGAAAAATGTTAATAACTAGAGCATCAGAAAAAGCATCCTGTAGGTGGTGGCACCTGGGGAGTTCTTTAAAGGAAGTTAGGGGACTATTTCAGATATGGGAGACAATCTAGAAAGTATAGAAGTATAGAATGAAATATTGTATGCAGGAAATAACTTATAAGTCAATTTGACTGAAGTGTGAGGAAGTTCACAATATGAAATAATACTGGAAATGGAGGAGGGAACCAAAAAGCAAAGGGTTTTAAATGCCAGAATGAGAGTTTTTTTTCTTTTTATTTCAACACCAATCTAGAGCCAATAATGATTTTTTAATAGAGTAGGGACAAGGCCAGACAGTTGTTGTAAAATAACAATTTGGCAGCTGTGTGGAAGGGAGATTAGAAAGGGAGAAACTCAAAATGAGGGGATAAACTCAAATGCTATTTCAGTATTCAATAGGAAGATTCAAAGATAAGGTAAGAAAAATTGAAGAACCAAGAGAGATCTGTGATGCAGAAGTCAAAGGAGATAGGGGAATTTAGATGGAAGAGAGGATCCAGGAGGAGATAAAGAATATGAGACTGAAAAGTCTAAGTTTACTTAGGTTCACAAAGAACCCAGGATCTGTCTAAAAGTCCCATGCTCGTTCTAATTTTCCATGCTTCTCCAAATTATTTCACCAGATCTTTAAGTGACAAATTGGGCATATGTACAGATCAGTGACACCAAGACATTTAAAAAGCCCCAGGAAAAAAATAACTAATCAAATTGTTAAATAAATCCCCTCCTATACAATTTGCTAAAGTTCAGACAGCCCAATATCCAAGGTAGCTAATGGCTTATTTTTTTTCAGACAAAGTATTTTTATTTTCAGAAAGGAAGAAAGATTCAAAGCATTTTTCCTATAATTTTCTAAGTATATTTAATGGATTGATCATGAAAAAAATTCTTACAGAAAGTTAACCTGAAAATAGGTGTTTAGCTCTAATGATATTCCAAATCATACATTTGTAATGTAAAACGTAAAGAATACAAGTAAAGTACTGATGATATTTTCTCTAATTAATCATTGTTACCAAATTCATCACCTCTCTTCAAAATCATTTTGAATTATCACTATTCAAATGCAGATTTATGACTTTTCTCTAATTATTATGTGCAGGTTTCTTTCACTGAATAATGCATTTAACTCTTCTATAGAATCTTAAAGTTTAAACTGTTAGCACTTTTTGGTTAATACTTTCAAATATTTCAAGGGTGGGGAGTAGTGAATGTAGCAGGCCCGACAATGAACAACAATGACAAAAAAAATCGTGTAACTTAAAAAAAAACAATTAAAATTTGAGAGTGTTTAGCACTAATTCCTGGGATAAGTATGGGATCCTATTGTATTCTACAGCTGACTAAAATAGCACAGAAATAGCCATAATTGATTTACAAAAGTTCAAGGGAGCATAGAAATGCTCTGCATCAGAAGGCACCACAATTTCTTCCACCTCTTTTCTTCTGTGCTGTCTCTCCTCCAATAATCTAGGCCACATGACCACCATCTGGGAAATTTTGAGTCTATTCAGACTGCTGGTCAAATGTCTAGTGTGAATTGGGCATCTAGAAGGTGCATGACATTGTCCTAAGCATTTGGATTAGGGGAAACGAACAGGCAGAAGAGAAAGATGGTCCTTTAAAATGATGCATGATTTACTTCCCCCAAATCCAGCAAAATGGCAATACATGCCTAGGAAGCGTTGAATTCAGAAGATACTGGTTCAAATTCCAGTTTTACCATTTGCTACTCATATGAACTTGACTGAATAATTTTATCTCTTATGGCTTCTGTTTCCTCATTTGCAAAATTAGGGAAATGTATTAGTTGCTCTTTGAAATCCATCGTGTTATCTTAGTTTCCATTGAAGGGGATTGTGAGAAAATTGACTAGAGAGAACATGAGATATGATGAAGGAATGGACGATCCCTGTCATCAGAAGCAAGTAGCTCATTTGAAACCTTCTTCTGAACACTGACAGTCTTTTTAGGCAAGTTCTTTATTCCATCTCTATAAGTCGCAGATTCATCTTGAAAACTAATGTTATCACATCCATAGCACATACCTAAGAGGCTTGTAGGAAAGCTTCATTTAGATAAACTACTTAAAGTGCTTTAAAGTACAAAAAGTACGATACACATAAAAGGTCAGCCTTGCTAATACAAAAGTAGAGAAAGAATGCTTATTGTCCTGACCTCCATTACTTGGATGGCCTATCCACAGAGCTGATTCATTAGTATATATATATATATATATATATATATATATATATATATATATATATATATATATATATATATATATATATATTAAAAAAAACAAGGAAAAACAACCATGAACTTTCCTTTAATTTAAGATGAGAGGAGAAAAATAAGCAGTCTAGAGTACATTTGAGAAACTGAGCTCCATGCTCAATTTTCCCCAAGTCTTACCTCCTTACAAAAACCTAATTAGTTTTGTTCTTTTTTTTAAGAACCAATAATCTTTCAGTGATGGTATTATAGATCAAGTTATGTCATTTTACAATTTTTGAGGAATCAAATGTATAGGTCATTCAAAAGGTGAAGAACTTATAATTGATGAGAAGATTCTATAATGTATTACCAATAACAAATTAAACTCAAGTTATGCAACAGAAAGCCAACAAATAGATGTACGAGTAGAAAGGGAAGTATAGTAATGGATGGAAGGCCCATGTGCTTCACTGGTGCTCACATAATGTCAATAGACTAGAGGAAGCCCCCACAGAATGCTGAGTAGACATTAAGTATCCACTATGGAAGATTAATGCAAAAAGCATAAATAAGTATTATAAAAGAAAGGATGATATATGTGTATATATATATATATATATATGGATTATATGCTTCACTACTAGAGA
This sequence comes from Monodelphis domestica, assembly GCF_027887165.1. Classification (NCBI taxonomy): domain Eukaryota; kingdom Metazoa; phylum Chordata; class Mammalia; order Didelphimorphia; family Didelphidae; genus Monodelphis; species Monodelphis domestica. Next base: position 244,096,939 of record NC_077231.1, read on the forward strand.
AGAGACTGTATCTATGAGATCACAAATTCATTAAAGTTTTTAAGTATGAATGCCACCCTGTATATTTATCCACCTAAAGTGGGTCAGCTAAGGTACTGTGGATAGGATGCCCAGGAAGAAGGCAGGAAGAGTAATACTCACAAGTTCAAATATGGCCTTAAACACTTAGTAGCTGTATGGTCCTAGGCAAGTCACTTAAGCTCATTTTCCTCAGTTTTCTAAATCATAAAACAAGTTGGAGAAGGAAATGGCAAACTGTGTCAATTTCTTTGTCAGGAAAACCCCAGAAGGAATCACAGAGAGCTGGACATGACTGAAACATCTGAACAATAACAACAAACCTAATTGTGAGAAGACTAAGTTCTTTTGACATGTCTAAAGTTTTTTCTACTTGGGTTTGGATCGATCCACTTAAAAATATTCTCTCATTATGGACCTGAGTTTAAATCCTGCCTCTATTGATGACTCCTTGCCTGATTAAGAACACCACTTAATGTCGCTAGACCTTGAAATGAAGAGGTTCAACTAGATATTCCCTGAAGTACCTTCTTGTCTCTAGATCTATGATCCTATGACTGAATATGGACAGAGATGAAAAAGAGAATTGTGTTTCCTTAAACAAGAAAGGACTGAATTCCAGAATAACCCAGGAGGGAGAAAGGGAACTAATTTTAATGGCCAGACTTAGAAAAGTTTCAGTCAGATAAAGGGAAAGGTGAACTAAGAAATCATTTTGTTTGCAGAACCAGGGCGATCCTTTGTATTTGTCTGCAGGAAAAATCTGGTGTTGCCAAGAATACCTGTCTTAAGATTGAATGATTTGTTGTTGTTGTTGTTGTTTTTACTTTAGTCCTCATAACGAGCTCTCAGTGAGTAACTTCCCTCTGCCAAGGGGGATCAGAACTTGCTTTGAAATATGGTGACTCAGAATTACCTGACTCACTGAGACATTAAGTGACTTTGTTTCAGTGATCTGAACCCAGGCTTTCCTGTCTCAAAGCCAGATTTCTATCCTCTTTGGCCATTTTTCTTTCTACTTTCTGCTATCTATCAATTCCTAATAGTTAAAAATGATTCCCAAGTATAGTAGGTCTATAGTACCTAGTGGACTAGCGATTGAAATCTAAGGAAGGGAGAGGGAGATAGGGATCTCTGTACAGATGGATGGCAATCATAATGTGTTTCTTCCTTTTTCTTTATGGTTTGTTTCTCCTCAGACAGCAATTTTTTTTCTCTTTCCTCTACATGTCTTCCACTAACTAGCTGTGGATGTAGGCATACCCAAATCCCTTGGGGCTTCAGTTCCACCTATTAAATGATCAGAGTAGGTTAAGTGATCCCTAAAGTCTCACTAAACAACAAAAATAACAGTGATCCTAACTCTGCTTGCTTCTTTTTGAGCACTTGTGACTTACCTTAGAATTAGCCTATAGTTGGGAAACCAGTACTCAAATGATCTATAATGTGGACAAAAGTAGACTGGTAAATTATCAACAAGTTATAATAGAAATAGTAAGAGATCAATGTATACTATTTCTTTGCCTGCATTAATGTTTTAATACAGAATATGCTTAAGATTTTTGTTGCGTTTTCTTTACACACACACACACACACACACACACACACATATATATATATATATATATATATATATATATATGTTCTGTCAAGAAAACATATAGCAGTGTCCACATGATTTGTCATTTCCAAAAAAAAAAAACATGCTCCCAAAAGGACTATGACACCAATAAAAAGAATAAACTCAACTCCAAATGCCAGTATCCAGGAAATAAGGGAACATTAAGTCAGTTTAAATTATTTCTGGCATTTATTTTTAAAGATTTTATTAGTTTGGTGACTTTACATGAAGTCTGATGAATATTGAGTCACCTCTAGGTACATGGACAAAGAAGATTAAAAGATTCTTCATTAGATCATGCTGACTCTTAAGTGGGGAACAAAAATTTTGAAATGAAATTGTATTCATATTGCATATGGAAACATAGAGGAATAATATGAAAATATACTGGTGGTTTCTCAAAAATATCCTTTAAAAAGTTTATAACTGCTATATGCTAATTTCATATCTCTGGAAAACTTTTCATGTGATAAATTAACACTAGAAGAGATACAAAGTGAAATGAATGATAGTTTGTAGAGAGTGTGTAAAAGTATACACACCTAAGAGTTCTCTAGATGACAGACTAGGATTTCTTCTGTTGATGTCTTCTCCATTGCTGTGTTGAAGAATTGAGTTGCTTTGATGAACTTTCATCTGCAGGTGGTTTATGATTCTGCTGAATAAATGAATTCCCAGGACTCTCAGCATTATATCTTTTATTGATAGCCTCCTTGATTTTCTGAGACAAATTCTCCTGAGATTCATATAGAAAAGAAAGAATGGTAAAAATCTCATTTTAGTTAGTGTGAAAACTTATAAGCCAATGAAGACCTTTTTGGTAATCTCACTGAATAATAGGTTAATTATTAATTTTGGAGGTGATTTTAAATATAAATAATTTGTGATAGTATGATTTGTTATCCCGAGGTACTGCTTACAATAATCCACATTATTTAAACAATAAAAACTCCAAACATAAATGGTTTGCTACTAAAACCATTTGTATAATAACAACAAAGTATGACTGTTGAGGCAAATTTTGGTCTAGATACTTGCTCCATTAGACTGCAAGCTTCTTCAGATCAGGAATGTTTTAGTTTTCTTTGTATATCCAGCACTCAATCAAGTATCTGGCACAAGATAGGAAGTGAATAAATATTTGCTGACTCACTGACTAATACCATTGCCCTGGAAAAGGGGAGTATGTGATTCCTCTCAGACTATGCCTTTTTCCTTCCATTTCCATTTCCATTTCCTTCCATATCTTGGGGTGAATCTTATCAGAGCTTTCCCTCTGATATTCTCTTCCTTTTATTCTAAATAGAAAGATAGACATATATAGAACTAGATAAAGAGATGTATATATGAGTATGTGTGTATATATATTCATATAAATGTTTAAGCACAGTAATATATATTTGTACATATTTCTTTGTGTATATATATTCTGCACATGGTATATATACATAGTTATTTGTGTGTTGTCACCTTCATTAAAATGGGAGCTCTTTAGTGGACAATGAATTTTGCCTTTTTTTTTAAATCCTCAGTTTTTAGAACAGTGCCCAGAGTATATTGTAAAAGCTGCTTCTGAGTAGTTGAATGACTGACTGATATTCCCTAATATTTTGAAGTTTGTAAATAGTAGTTATTAATAAAAATCATCACAACAAAATATTATGATACACATTATTAAGTCCCAAGTTAACATTCAAAGACCAAACTAGACAGCGATTTGGATCTCTGACCTTTATACATTCAGTGAATTAGCTGATTATCTATTGGCATCTTCTTCTAATACATTCATCACACCCCAATTCATATATACAATTATGAAACAAATGAAATATATATAATAAATATATTTATGTCAAGGGAATTTTCAAAGGAATGGATTCTATTAAAATTCATGAAGAAAATAAAAGGATGCAAAATAATTTATTTTTTAAACTGCCAACAGGCTAAATAGAAACATGGAATTGAGTGGAGTTGAAGTATATCAGCAATTAAAGCAGTCTTTCAGAGAAAATCATTTGTCAGCAAAGTTACTTCAATAAGTGGATAAATATTGACAAATACTAGACTAGCACAGATTAGCAGAACAAAAACCAGAGAGTTTAAATAACCCAGTGTTGAGGACAAGGAAGCAACAAGTAATAAATGAATTCTCACAAAAAATAAAACATAGAACAAAATAGATTTTTAAGCAAATGTTATCAAACATTTAAAGAAAACTTAATTCTAATAGAATACAAAATTTGGCAAACATAGAAAACCAATGATTTTTTTCAAATTCCTTCTATGGCACAAATATGTTCTTTATATATAAACCAATGAGTTGAAATAGATAAATATAACTTTAATCAATATCATCGAGGCACATTTATGCAAAAGCTTTTGGTAAAATATTAACAAAACTATCTACCTGAATAAGAGGAATTTACATCTAAACCAGTAAAATCTTTTAATTCACCACAAACCAAATAACAATATAGAAATTCAATGAGAACATAAGGTACTTCTGCCTCAACACTATATAAAACATTGGGCAGAAGCCAGTGTCAATAACGAAGAAGAACTATATAGCAAAGTAACTGAGAGGACAGGAAGCTATATCTTGTTAGGTTGAGTGTCACAAGGCAGCAAGAACATGAAATTCCCTTGAATCTGAATGTGGCACTGGTAACTCTATTAAGCAACAACAGGCAATGATTAACTGAGAATCTGATGATGACCAGATCATCATGGTGTACAAGTGCTCAAACTGGGCTGTCTCAAATTCCAGAATTTTGAGATCACTAACACTGCTATAAGATGAGAGAAAGCGTCTTGAATATCTAGTGCTATGAACCTCAAGGATCTAAGAAGGCTTCAAACCAGGAGGTAGAAGTCAATATAATAACTAAAGTGAATGAAGCAAAGCAAAGCATTCTTCCCAAGAGTGGAAGAGGGGGAAGAGCCTGCCTCTGATATGTCATAATTGAAGAACTAAAATTGGAAAGATGAGAAAACAAATGTTAGAATATGTATATATATATATGTATACATATGTATATTAAAGATTAAAAGTAACTCTCCCCTGATAAAGAAGATTAAAATTGTAACCCCTGCCTATTTTTAGATTTAATCCCCAAAACTGTAAACATCCCACTTAATCATTAAGTGGGAGGTCTGTGACCCACGTGTGCAATATTGGGTGACAAATCAGAATTAAACTACCTAACCCTGGGCAGTCTTAAAACAAAGCTTCCACTGTGATTGATAGACATAAAAGTAGGGAGACACAGGAAGTGATGCAAAAGAAGCATCTTTAAAAGGAGCTGTCACTTCCTGTGAGGAACAGTTCTTCATTCTTTGGAAGTGGAGATTGGAGACAATTCTTCATTCTTTGGAGTGGAGGCTGGGCCCGAAATCCTGTTCCTGATGAGGCTGTTCTAAAATCTCTTCCTTTGAACTGACACATGGTGAGTGAAAAGCTGACTCTTAACCTTTGGATTTTCTGAAAAAAACTAACCTCAGGAGCAACTTACCTCTTGAGAGAGACTTTCCCAGGTCCTCACCTTTGCTGAGGCCTAAGAATAACTCTCCCTGTCTGGGTTGAGGCAGGGGCTGGAAGTAAATTACTCAGTGCTTAGGCTATTTGTCTTATCTTATCCTCTCTCTTATTTTCTTACATTACTTTCTATATTTTGTAAACAAACTGTAAATAAATCTCTTTGGAATCAATTAAACTCCTGGTAACCACTCTTAAATAATCCAGTCCACCCCTTTTAAAATTAAAATTAACCCTTTCCCCCCTTAGTAAACATATATATGTGTGTGTGTGTGTGTGTGTGTGTGTGAAAATGACAAAGACTACTTGAATAGCTAGAAGAAATGAAACAAAGGATTAAAAATTAAATAAATTGCTTAAAAAGAGAATTGGAAAGATAAATAGTTTAGAAGTGATAATGACTGATAAACATTACCCAAGAAACGTGAATTTTTTAAAAAGGGTGGGTGCAAATAGGTGGCTCAGTAGATTGAGAGCCAGTACTAGAGATGGGAGGTCCTCGGTTCAAATCTGGCCTCAGACACTTCCTGGCTCTATGACCCTGGCCAAGTCACTTAACCCTCATTGCCTAACCCTTACCACTCTTCTGCCTTGGAACGAATACACAGTATTAGTTCTAAGACAGAAGGTAAGGGTTTAAAAAAAAACAGAAATTAATGTTTCCTAGGTACATCAAGAAATATTAGATGAAAATTAACATATTTTAATAGAAGAATATGTAAGATATTTAACATGAAATAATTCAACTGGAAAGTAAGTAAATGAAATGTAATTTAAGATTTATTGGACTCACTGAAAATAATTTTGGAAAAACTTGGACATCAAATTAAAACAGGTATATTCTCTTAGAGGGTTATGTGAAGGATAATATGAAGAAAGAACAAACCCAATAATTACTTTCTGAAAGAAATTCAAAAGAAAACATCTAAGAAATGTGACAGTCACAATCCATAACTCCTGAAGGAAATAATAAAATTCAAGGAAAACTTTCAGGAAGCATCCAGAAAGAAGTACTACAAGTACCATGGGACAACAGCAAGTATCACATAAAATCTGGAAGCTTCTAAAAAAATTGAAGATCTTGGAATACAATTTTACAAAAGCCAAAAGAGAATAGTTAACAACCAATAATGGTTGTTGGCCTTCAAATGTGAAGAGTGCCAAAATAGCAACACTAGGTTGAGGTAAGTTCACGTTGTGTCTCACTGTGGTTTATCTAACTACTACAAAAGCTAAGAAAGCTGTATCAACCAATTGTGCACAAAAAGTCTTTATCAACATCTGGGATGGAGATGTATTTAATTCTTCACATCTCACCTTTTTTTTAGTTACTACAATTCTGCTTTTCATGTGGAGTAGAGCAGCTTCTTTGATATGAATACACAGTGCTGGGTGGTCCTGTGCCAGTGTCTCCCAATCAAGTCTCAGGTTCTTCAGAGACACCTCAGGAACATCCTAGTATGACTTCTGGCCACTGTATTAAAAATTGTCTTGTGTGAGTTTTTTGAAACCCTCTTTTAGACAAAGTTAAGTTTGGCATTTGAAGTCATGTATGCACCAACTCTGCCTCCACTGCAGTCTTGGCACACCCTAAAAATTAATAATAACTTACTATTTAAAGAGTAGGGAAATAAATTAATATTTAATGAAAGAAGACTTTCAAACACTTCTGGTGAGAAAAAAGCTAAATAGGAAAAATGTAATACAAACACAATAATCCAGAGAAATCTAGAAAGCCAAAATTTATTTGAATAGGAAGGAGTTATGATAATACAATGCTGACAGCATAACGAATGTTAATGTTTTCAAGAAGTATTGAAGAAGCTAATTAAGAAACAAAACAGACTAGACACTATTAAGACACCTTAGGTTGCCTCTTGGGCATCTGGGAATGTTTAAACAAATTGTGCTGAATCAATGCTATGGAATATTATTGTGCTGTAAGTAGTGAGGAAAGAAATGATATCAGGAAATTCTAGGTAATGTGAACTGATGCAGAGAGAAGGAAACAGAACCAAGAGAATAATTTTTATAAGGAAAATATTACAATTATAATAATGAAAGACTTAAGAATTCTGATTATTTCAATGACCAACCATGTTTCTATAATACAGATGATGAAGAATGTTACTTGCTCACCTACCTTCCTCCTGACAGAGGCAAATGATAAAATTTTTTGCATATAGTCAATGTGAGAACTCATTTTCCATGACAATATATATTTATTACAAATGTAATTTTTTCTTCATTATGGGTGGAAAGAAAAAAATAAATTCCTGCTAATTGAAAAGATAATTGAAAAATAAGTGGATGGCAAAGCAGAGGAAATAGCTTCATTAAGACTCAATGCCAATTCCAATTCAATGTGTCTAGTAGTGTTCTCCTATTGAAAACTAGTTAATCCTCAACATTCATGCATTTACCTTTGGGAATTTCAAACATTCATATGATTTTATTAGTAATCTTATTTTTACTTTTCTGTTGGCAACCAAATTTATAACTGTGCAGTAGAGAAAAATAATTTATTTTGCACTCAGTTTCCAAGTTTGAAGGGTAGCTTAGCATAATTGACTATCATTCTAGATACATCAAGATTTCTGATTCCATCTTTTATCAAAGCCTCAGTGTCATATATGAACTCTCCTCTGCTGTGCTCCCATACCCCAAGATACTTAAGGAACTCAAACATAACATAGAACAGACATTGTTGATGAATTATTTCAAGTTGGTCTGTCATTCACAGTCTCCAATGCCATCCACCAGCTGTGAAGGACAATGCTCATAGGTGATGTCCAGACCTCATCAGTCTCAATTTCTTCTGACATTCATGACCTAAATGCCAACATTCTCTCCCTTGGTTTTCAGAAATCAGCCAAGTTATAGGGTTTACATTAATATGCTGCTGTTATTTTTATTGTTAATGTTGTTCATCATTTTTCTTTAATTTTTATTATGCTTTTCTTCTCCAGATGTAATCACAAAAATGTGGGTTTCAAGACTGTGAATTGCCAACACTGTAAAGATAATTTTTAGTGTCTTGTTTTAAATCAAAAATAAATGGTCATCATGGGAAAAATTCCCAAATATGAAAATACCCAAGTGAGCTGGGTTTATGGAGATTTTTAATTAATTCAAATGAAGGAATTAAGGAAAGGGAGAGAGAGAGAATAAGAGAAAAATAGCATGAAAGGCCTAGGCCAAATGGCCTAGGCCTGAGTCTTAAGAGAGACTAGTCAGTCTTTAATCATTCTTTACCACTAAAAAAAGATCCGACATAAATAATTTTGTACAAGTAGGTAATTTCCCCCTATATTTGATCTCTTCAGGATGCAGACCCAGTAGTGATATTGCTGGGTTAAAGAGTATGGCCAATTGCATAGCCCTTTGGACATGATTCTAAATTGGTCTCCCAAATGGTTGCATCGATTCACAGTTCTATCAACAGTGAACTAGTGTCTCAATTTTCCCGCATCACCTCCAACATTAATCATTTTCTTTCTGTTTTGTCATAGTCTCATAGTTTTGAGGTGGTGTCTCAGAGTTATTTTAATTTTAATTTCTTTAATTAAAAGCATCATCCTTCATTTTTGAAAAGGATCAATAACATTATGGCATGATGTCTTGACTCAAGCATAAGTCAGGATTTAAGTGAGACAGAGTTATAGAAAGTCATATTCCTCATTCCCTCTTCCAAGTCACTGAAATCCAGTGACAAGAAAAAAGGGGCAATGGCTTGGGATTCAGTTCATAACTTTGACACCTGCAGTATCTGACCAAGCTCTAATCACTCCATATTGCCTGCCATAGCTATCTTCGTGGCCTTTGTTCCAGTCTACCCATTCCACCAGTAAAAGATAAATGCCAAAGATGTTTATAACAGTATAGTATGTAATACAATGCCATCACACTGCTATATGAAATAGTAAGAAGGTAGGATTCAGTTTAAAAATATTTTAGTTTTAAGAATCATATTTGCTGCACAGATTTTTATGGTTATTGTAGATTTTATGTCTTATGAAAAGTTAATATTATCTGAAAACAATTTTATTGAGACTTTAGCACAAAAGATCACAGAATTCTCAGGATTTACCAACAAAAAGTAATGTTTTGTATGCTACCAATTTTCTTTTGTCTATAGCACTTTATGGGTTATTTCATAGTTACTGTTATGGAAAGTGCATATTATATAAATTAATGTTTTATTAATTATTATTATTAAATGTAATTATATTCAGAAAGATATATTTCCAACAATAGCAAAAGATTACAGTTTTTTAAGGTTGCAGGAACTTGCCTTTTTTACTTTTGTAACATTTCCAAGGAACATTATCCTTACAAAAATTAAGGATTGACTATACCTCCATCTCTCCATGTACATCTCCCTCTATGTATATTCGTATCCCTATCATTATGATTCCAGTGCTCCAAAGGAAACTGTTCTTTATCTCCATATCCATGGTAAATCTCCAAGCACATTAGAATGTGGAAATGACTGCCCATTCCTCCAAGACTATAATTTCAGAGATGCTTATCTAACGATAAGATGACTCCTCTATAGCTTGAAGAAGAATTGACATTTCCCAATAACAGGAAGTAAAATAGATCATTTTGGTTGCATTAAATCAAAAATCATTTGCACAACAGGAAACTGGAAAATTTTACAGCAAATGTCTTTGATAAAGTCCTCATTTCTCAAATATTAAAAAAATAACTGAGACAAATTTGTAAAATTTGTAAAAATAAAAGTCATTCCCCAGTTGCTAACTGGTCAAATAAAATGAACAGGCAGATTTTAGAAATAGAAATCAGTAATCAATTGAAAAATTATCTTAATCATTACTAATTAGAGAAATACAAATGAAAATAGTTCTCATCTACAACTTCTGTCATACCACATCTATCAAATTGATTAACATAACAGAAAGGGAAAATGAGAAATACTAGATGGAATAACAAAATATTGAGGACACTATGTGAAATAACGCAATCATTCTGAAAATAAATTTGGAACTATGTTTAAAGGGCTATAGGACTATGCATACTCTTTGAACTAGCAGTACCTCACTAGATTTGTTTTGCAAAGAGATAGAAAAGCAAAAAGAACCAATTTATATAAAAATATTTGCGGCATCTCTTTTTTTGTGGTGGTGGAAATTTGGAAATCAAGGGGATGCCTGTCAATCAGAGAATAATTCAACAAATTGTAGTATGTGATAGTGATAGGATATTATTAATGCTTTAAGAAATGATTATCAGGAACAAATTGTGGTATATGATTGTGATGCAATATTATTGAATCATAAGAAATAGTGAACAAGATTTCAGCTAGAGCTGGAAAAACCTATTTGAACTGATGCAGAGTCAATGAGCAGAACAAGGAGAAATAATGAAAACAGTAACAGCAATATTGTGAAATGATCAACTGAAAGACTTGGCTACTCTCGTCAATACAATGTTCAGGACAATTCTGAAGGTCTTACGAAAAAGAATGCTATCTACCTCAAGAGAAGGAACCGTGTGAGTGGGAATGCAGATCAAAGCACACAATGTTTCACTTTAGTTTATTTGGGTAATTATTTTGAGATTTGGGTTTTATGAATTCTCTCACAAAAATGAACACTAAATCAAGATACTCTATATGACTTTTGAGTTAGTATGGTATAATAGCTAGTCTTTGGAGTCAATATTCAAAAGTGTAAACTCCTTTTCCCTCCTCCACAATAGGAGAAATTTTAGTTGTAGTTAAGCCTAAAATACAAATTCCAAAACTATCTTCAGTCCTTCTTCAGTCCTATCTAAAGTCCTTTATGTTATACCTAGGAATGAATTAAATATAATTTTCTTTATTTTTTTTTGGGGGGGGGAACCCATACCTGTCTTCCACAAAGATATGCGAATGAATTTAAAATTCAGTAATGCTTACATTTTATTACTATGAAGAAAAAGAAATTTCCTAGCTCAGAAATGTATCCAAGGTTAATAAATTATATCAGTATTAATAATTAATTAAAGTAAAATATTTTGTATTTGAAGTATTTATCCCAAGAACTGTTCATTTGTAAAGTCAGAAAACATAAATATGTCAATCCTTATATGTTTTCATTTAGACCTAGACTTAGTATATTCCTTTCAAAGAATTGTAGGACCAAATTTACTATTCAGGTATAATGTGCTTAATCAACTATTGCAGATCATCATTAACATCTCAATATTTTTAGCCAGTTAAATTAATCTGTTAATCTCATTAAGTCTAAGGAACTTTTCTTGCTTTGAGAAATTTCACTTTATTATCATTAGGTTCCACTTCAACACTATACATTATTCAAGCAACATAATAATTCCATAAAAATATGCTTTGCTAATGAAATTTTTGAACATTCCCTTTAGGGAAGGTTTCATTAAGTCTTTCTGAAAAAAAAAGACAAATAAATAAGAAGAGTAAGAAACAAATCTTTGCATGGGAAACAATCCTTAATTGAATCTCCTTGGTCTGTTGATTTACTGTTGTAACATTTAAAAATTGCATTAAAATATTCCCCTACAAATAAAACCAATGTATTTCATGTATTTTAAGATGCATCAAAGTGAGGGCCATTTTGGTTCCAGTATTCATCTTGGAATGTGAAATACTTGGGTTTAAATTCTAATTTTATATGTATTAGCTATAAGACTAAAACAAGTTACTTTACTTCTCTGAGCCTCAATTTCCTCATGAGAAAAACTGGAATGTTTTCATACTTTACCTCACAAGATTGTTGTGAAGCCAAAATGAAATAATCTCACACACACAGGTGTGTGTTTGTATCTACACATATGCATCTGCACATATACACGCATGTGCACATGTGTGCTTTCACATGTATTTGTGTGTCAACTAAAAGACAACATGGCCTAGTGGATAGATAGTGGAATTTAGGATCACCTGTGTGCCAATACCATCTTTGACATTTACTAGTGATGTGGCCTTAAGCAAACTATTTGATCTTATGTGCCTCGAGTGCTCTCTAGTATTCATCTACTCAATTTGTCATAACTCAGTGACAAACAGCAAAAGAAGTTCCCACACTGGGATTTTCCATTTGATGATGAAATCAGATTTTTTTAATGAACATAAAATTCAATAAATCTAAGTACATTTAACAATGAAAGATTTCCTGGTATCATCTTTGTTTCACTAAATCTGTAACTATATCAGTGATTTTGCCACTCCTGTGAAAAATAGAGAAAACCCTTCTCTTCTTCCTTAAACTAGAACTAGAAGTAAGTTTAACTATTCTATTTTGATATGCAGGATCTGATTAGCTGTCACTGCAGTTGTCATCTGCCCATGTTGTATGTAAATGCTAGGGCCAGTAACCTGTGAAAACAAATCTATGAAAATACAAACACGAGAACAGATTTACTCTGGTAGCATCTTCTACATAATCACTCTACTCTAAGGACTTTCCATCACTCTGGAGCAGCAGGTATCTTCATCCCCTAAAACATCACTAGGATGGTTTTACTATCCAAGAACCATTATTTTTACTCTCCAAGGAGAATCTGATCTGCAACCCCACTAGGAATGCCGATACCACCATCTGCTCCTCTTCGTCATACGTTCTCTTAGCTCTGAGATGTGAGTCGGGAACTACATCCCTAAGCGTATGAAGGTTAAACACCTACAAAATGCACTTCTCCCCCACTTCCAGTCCTTGTACTACAAAACCTCAGCTTACCGTAGACATTTTGTACGGAACAATTTTGTTATGGCGTCTCAGCTTTTAGTTCCAATGCACAACTCCAAAGAAGAGTCACAGGGAAGCCCGAAAACAAAATTATATATTGCTTGACTTGGAGTTAAGATTTGGGTTCACATCCTGCTTTTCAATCTTGCCTAGATGTGTGACAATGATGATGTCACTTCAGTTCTAAAAAACCTTTGTTTCCTCATCTTTTCAATAGGGACTATAATAACTGCCAACCAAGGCTGAAAAACTGAAATGAAATTTGCAAAAATTAATGATATATAATTCTCTGTTGTTTCCTTTCTTCTTCCTACTTTGTTTCCTTTCACTTTCCAGAGCTAGTGTGAAGACAATGAAGTAGTAAAGCACTTGCAACTTATTACTCACAGCATCTCTGAGAGTCTTAGATTGTTACTCTTCCATTTTACAAATGGGGGAACTGAGCATAACAGAGATTCACTGACTTGCTCAGGGTCATATAGCTAGTAAGTATTTTTGTTGGGATTTGAATCTCTTACTTTATCCCTGATGTATTGAAATAAGCAATAGTCAGGCAGTGTGGACATGAAAAAACCTCATCCATTATTACATGCAACTTTTGATTTCCTTTATAGCAGGTCTACAGAGTATAAGAACAGGGTAGGTTGGTTCCAACTTAAATCAGCTCACTTGTTAAAAAACACCACTTAATTATTATTTTATTGATCTATAGATTTGAAAATGTGACAAAGAAAACATTACTAGAGATAGACCTAGGAGATACTGTTGGGTTTCTTTTCAGACCAATAAAATAAAGCAAATATCCCAATAAATAAGTCATAGAAACATTGTGATTTCCCTGTATATGAAATAGTTGTATCAACACTATATTGTAATCTATTAAGTGTGCAATAGCATTATGTCTAAGAAAAATATGCATAACAATTTAAAATGCTTTATTGCTAAAAAATTCTAATCATCATTAGAGCCTTCTTGTTGATCTTTTTGCTGGTGAAGGATCTTGCCGTGATGTTAATAGTCACTGAATGATTAGGGTGGTAGTTGTTGAAGGCTGGAGTGGCTGTGGCAATTTCTTAAAATAAGAAAACAATAAAGCTTGTCACATCAATTGACTCTTCCTTTCAGGAAAGATATCTTTGGTTGCATGAGGTGCTACTTGATAGCATATTACCCTCAGTAGAACTTCTTTCGAAATTGGAATCAATCATCCCAGCCTAGTTACAGCTCTATCAACTAAGTTTATGAACTATTCTTCTATATTATTGTGTCTCAGGGAATTAAAAATCCTGAGGAGAACAAGAATGATGGGGGAATAACTGAATAATAGAGTAGTCAGAACACATATAACAATAGTCAATTAACTTTGCTCTTTTACATTGGTATAGGTCAGAGTACCCCAAAACATTACAATAATAATATCAAAGATAGTTATTCACAGACCAACATACCAAATATAATAATAATGAGAAGTTTGAAATATTATGAGATTTTCTAAAATGTGACATAGAGACATGATGTGAGCACATACTGTTGGAAAAATGGCACCAACAGACTTACTTGACATAGAGTTGCCACAAATCTTCAATTTGTAAATTAAAAAAAAAAAGGAAAGTGCAGTACCTGCAAAACTCAATAAAGGGAAATAAGGAAAAAGAGGTAATACACAACCTAAAAATGTGTTATGAATATTTTTCAGAGAGTTTGCTCTTAAACATTTTCTCAGAATCCCTTCATGCCACACAATGCTTCATCTAATAAAGTCAAATGGAATATAAGCATGACAAGTCTAAAATTCATATAAACATTACCATCCTCCTCAATAATTTTGGTAATTCAGGCCAATGAAGAGTTTCATGTTCAAATAATTTGGGGCCTAGTTTAATCTAATCCCCAAAGATATTAATTTAGACATGATATACAAATATGAGAAATGAAGGGCATAACAATTTTTTAGAAAATCATGGCATAGTAGATTTTTTTTAGAAGACTAGTAAGGACTAGGCAATGAGAGTTAAGTGACTTGCCCAGTCTCATCATGTAGTTAGGAAGTACCTGAAAGCAGATTTAATCCCAGAACCTCCCATCTCTAGGGTTGGTGCTCATTCCACTGAGCCACTTACCTCTCCCCATTCCCATAATAGATACTTTCTAACTAATAATTACTAAAAAATAATAATTTAAAAGAAAAGTTGGAAAATGGGCTCTTGTCTGGGGACTACTAGTGCAATACATATGGGGTAATGCCAATTCTATATAGGGGCTTCATACTTCTCATAAGAAAATGTGAAAACCTACTTACTCTCTAATCTGACTTACTCCAACTCCAAATGTAGCTTTCCAGAAAATAATCACTTCCATTAAAGTTACACATTCAAATACTCTTAGGATCCTAAAGGGAACACCACTGAAGAGGTATATATTCCCCCTACTCCATAATCTAGTGTTTTACTCCCCCCCTCATTTACTTTAATTTCTATAAGCAGCCACTCACAATAATTCAATTTTAATCCTTAAATATTACCATTTGTGTAATAGTAAGGTCAAAGTATACTACAAATACTCATAGGAAAGTACACAAATAATATAAAAAATATATAATTAAAATAAGTCACATTCTGCCTTACAGTATTTAAGAGGAAGAATAGGTACACATGGATAGGAAGTTGTCAGGTCAGTAAATGAAAAGAATAAAAATCCATATGTTTGAGGTCACAACTCGGGTCCATTTAGGAGCTTCAAAATCACATGAAACCACTTCTTTCCTAAAAGACTTTTTTTGATGATCTTGACCACTCCACTCTTATAAATGCAAATGTAACATTTATAAGCTCTTGAACCTTAAAATCACCTTAAAATGGAGTTTAAAATGTATTTTCCTCTTAATATAATAATTAATTAATTCAATAGCTGGTCACTTTAAACCAGGAAAATATAAAACTTAGCAGATTGACTATGTTAAGGGTAACAGTTGGGGTCCAGCTAGTTATTCCCTCACCAAGTTGTTTAATCAGAATATAACTCACAACAAAAAACATAGTTGACTTTCTAGGCAAGGTGAATTAGTCTTGCCATTTCATCTCATACAGAAAGACAACAAAACCTGTCTTTCCTCTTTTGTCTTTTCCTTCTGAAACTAGAAGAGAAAGAAAGGGATCATAAATGCATTAAACAATATTTACTCCTTTAATTTCTTGATAGTACTGACATATAATAAGTGGAACTACAATCTTTATTTGAACAGTAACTTTTTAAGTCAATCAAATTCATACTAGTAGGAAGAGTCTGAGATCAGATTTGATCCTAGGACCTCTCATCTCTAGAGCTGGCTCTCAATCCACTGAACTACCTAGCTGCACCCCTCCCCCCAGTAGATGCTTTATAATTTATAATATTACACAAAAAAGAAAGGTGGGAAGATGGGCATCTAATATACCTAAAAAAATATTTCTTCATTAAACTACAGTTGTTTTCCTTATCTTTTAAGATACCAAAATTGTTACCTGTAACAGATAGATCTTTTTAACAGTTGTTTTATTTTTTTTAGTTTAAGTTTAATTTTTTAAACAAATAACAAAAGTTTTTTGTTGCTTTTTTAAATACTGAATGGCTCCATTTGTGAATGGCCTTAGAGGGATAGTCATAGAAGTCCATATCGGGAAATGGAAGAAATGGCAACTTTCAAGAAAGTCAGAGATATATAAATAAGAACTATTTTGTTGATAATTTATCATAGCTCTCAAAAATGTTTTAAATAAAGGAGAGGGGAATGTGTTCTTATCTTTAAAATATGTAAGGAAAATATAATGGCAAGGCTATGGATGCATTGCAGATACTTATGTCTATATGCTGAATATTTGCTAGCTCATTTTTGCCCAACTTTCTGAGGAACAGGGAAGAAAATGTGGATAAAGGGGCAGGATATATTTACCTCAATTTCATTTCAAAGCAATAGACATTTATAAATTTTAAGTAAAATTATTCAGTAATAATTACCATTACCATTAATTTTTTTCTACTTACCCTTGATTATTCCTGCTTCCATTTGAAATTAGTTAAGCCAGATAATTCTATCTTCATAAGTGAAGCTTTCTACTAGAAAGATGACAAACCACACCACAATCACCATGAAAATGGCGGAAAGTACAAAGAAATTAAGACTGACTATGTAAATAATTATTTCCCCCCTTCTCATATCCTGATGTGTATATTTTGCTATTTTCAGGAATTACGTTAATTTGTCTGTCATTTATTTTCATTCAAACCAGGATTAATGTGGTTCCCATAGGTGAGGAATATCATTAAGTTCTCCTCTATCTGCCAAGTCTCACTTTTTAAGAAATTGACTTCCATTAGCAAGTTCTTTAAAAACACATAATTACTTTTTTGACCTCACAAGGGGTGGCATAACCAACACTTTGGTCGTTAGTAAAAATCTGGTTGGTGGAAAAATTAAAGGTGAAGAAAAGATGAGTTAAAAATATCTTCCTGGTCACTGGGCCAATATGTAGATTGCCATCAATGTCTTCAACAACCTTTGGAGATGTTCATAGAACATGAATTTTCAATAGCCCAAAAATCAATGATAGGTGATATCTAATAAGAATTCTGACAGACCAAGATCTCTAGTGACTTCTTAGTTGGATTCTGTGATATTCATTTACTGTGTAAATAAAGTTCTTGATCTAGTTTTTTTAAAATACCAAGTTATTTGAAATGCCATCCAGCTTGTAAGAAATAAACCTGGTATATATTATTTATCAATTGCAGAGAATCGGGATGTTTATTATTCTGTGTGCTTGTTGGAGGGATGGGAAGCAAGAGTTTCTTACTCTATTAGATAGAACACTTCTGTCCAAACCATCTAGAAGTTCTGTGGATCTAAACGAGTGAAATAAACTGCTGTCACATTTTTCCCCTTGAAACGAAAACACATTGCTCAGGTTTTACATTTATGGCTGAACTTGAGTTGTGATCAGAGAATACTGTCAAATCAATAGAATAATAGTAGGCAAAGGAGAAAAAAATCACAATTTTCTTCATATAGCTTGAAGCTTATATAGCTAAGACCCCAGGAAGTCATTTATTTACATATATGTATATATATATATATATATATAATAGGGAAAGTTAGATGGGGAAAGTGAGAGACAAAGATGAGGGTGCAAAAGAAAAATTGTATATATTTGATAGCCCAGTTAGCAGATGCTATGAGATATATGACCTCTTTACAGCATTCTCTTACTACTACTATATACAAAAAGTATTTCTTACACAAAGGTATCTCTTAAAATGAAGTAGATAAAAATATATAGTTTGTAAGAGTGTTATAATAAAGGCAAAAGGCATCATTTATGTTCTCCTAAGCTTAAAATCTTGTAGGTAAGATACATCTGTCTACTTTGCTTTGATCAATATGTGGCTGTAGTACCAGGGCAACGTCTGCATACTACACTTTGGTACACATATTAACAAATGGAAATATGTGCTGAGGAGTGTTACTAGTATTTAGAAAACTGAAGATGATATTTAAAAGGAATTAATTGAAAAATTTGAGATTCAAATATACCCAATAACAGTTCCCAAATATTTTATTTCCTGACACAGAGAGGTAGATTAATACTATTTAGAGAAACAGCTCATAGTTTAGTTTGACTGACACACAGTATATATGAAAAGGAATTATCTGCAATGAAGCTGGAATTATAATTGTGAGGTAGCTTGCAGAAAGCCTTGAATGCTAGACTGGGGATTTATATTTGACAAAATAACCCCTCAGATTCCCTCCATCTCTCTGGTTTTGTGATATTTGTGCACATTAATTAATTCTGTCATATTTTAAGATTTTATTTCACTTAGATAAATTATACATTGCACAAACTGATCCACAGTGACACAAAGAGATACATATCTTTGCTTGGTTTACTATATCTTTTTGTGGAAAGGTAAACTGAATCAATCTCCAATCTTTCTGCCACTGGGGTGGAACAAACAGCTGTTGGAAGGTTAGAGTGAAATTGATGGACAGTAATGACAGTTGGTGGGAGGAGGGGTGTCTTGGAGAGTGACAGTTGCTCTAGAAGGATTCGCTCTCTTTCCTGGCCCTTGGACTGGAAAAAAGAGCTCTCTCCCTGTCTCTGGATAGAAGTACTTCTATTTTCCCAGCTGTGTGCTCTACCTAGATTCCTGTGATCCTATCATTGAACAAAAGGATTTAAGAGAAGCAGTTTGAACTGTAAGGCCAGTCTTGAGGGGCATCAGCCTTAACTGACAAGCCTAACCAGCTCTGAAAGTCAGAACCTTTTCTTCCTCTTTCTGTCTACTGCTAAAGACTTTGAACTTAAGAAAACTGGCACAGATTAGCATAGACAGGAATAAAAGAAACCCTCCACCAGCCTGTGAGGCCTGACCCCAGCTTCAAAGCTGAGAGAGACTCAAACCCAATCTAGGGAAATCTGGATTCTGTCTTCCCTGATATCTTCCCAATCCAAATTAGTTATTAAATTCATCTTGAGTTAAATAACCTTCAGTCAGATAAGAGGACCACCATTTCAGGGGGACATAGAGGCAGATGAACGTAAGGAAAGCCATTCAACCATAAATGGTCCTTATTGGATCCCTGCTGGGTGACCTTGGTCTGGGGGAAGGCTTGTCCCTCAGGAGGGTCCATGCTTACCTGCTCTAGGGTACCTTCAACATCAATCAATAGAGAAGACATCCCCTCAGGCTATCATAGTCAGCCCATTTCTTGGGAACCCAATTTTTCAAAGAGAGCCTCTCAGCAGGGGATATCTCTTCCCTTTCACATCACCAGCAGCCATATTCCCTCTATCCCTTCAACTCTTCTATTCCCTGTTACAAAACCTTCCTTCTCTCCTGTACCTTTTCAATCTTCTATAATTCCTTTAACTATTACAATTTTCGTGTTGGGATAAGGATTTTTGAGTATGACTACAGATATATGGAATTAATGAAAAGAGGGTTCTAAGTAGAGTCCAAAAATTAAGGCCATTTGTTTCTTTAACTCCTTCCTTCATTATTGATTCACAATAACACTGGATGTTAAGAAACAAATATAGATATCAGAGATTATCTAATATACTAGTGCATTTAAACTCATGGCATTGTTTTGTATTCACTTATATAGTTTCTAATTGGTTCCCCTGGTGGACTGTGAGCCTCTTGAGAGCAAATAATATTTCATTTTTGTCTTTGTATGACCAGCATCTAATACAATGCCTACAATGGAATAAGTATTTAATAAATGCTTGTTGACTGACTTACTAAGTCATATATATATATATATACATATACATTTGTATATGTGTATGTATATATATATATATATATACACATATAAAGAGTGACATCTAATCAATACACAGTATTGATTCCAAGATGGAAGATAAAGGCTTAAAAAAAAGTCCATGGGGTCAAGAACAGTTGGAAATAAGTGAGCAACTGAACAAAACAGAAGGCAAGAAACCAAGATTATATAATCACAGAATTAGAGCTAGAAGGGATCTTAATAAAAATCAAGTATAGTCCCTTAATCTCACAGATGAGGAAAGCAATGTTCAATAGTCAATAAACATTTATTAACTGCTTACTATGTGCCATGAGTTGTGCTAAGACCTGGGGATACAAATATGGAAAAAGAAAGATGAAATAAGAAAAAGCCTTCCTGTAGGCTCAGGGGGGCTAAATGACTTTTCCAAGGTCACACAGTAAGTAAATGACTAAGTCAGGATATAAATTTTGGTCTTTCTGACTCTAAGACCATTATTCCTCTTGCTGTGCCACCTGGAGTAGATTCATTAGTGAATTATGTGGTTTGGCTATAGCTTAAAATGAACAAAGAAATACTCTACTGAGAGTTTATTGAAACTTGACAGCAAAGAGCCTTAAAGGCCATTTTAAAGAGTTTGTATTTGATTTGATCCATGGGGAGACACTGAAATTGTCTGAACAGGGAGGTAACTGATTTAATTTGCTATTGTGTAAAAAGAAAATCTGAAGTAAGAAGGGCTAAAAAAAAAAGGCAACTAGTTAGGAGGGTTTTAGGTAACCCATATGAAAGGTAAGAGAGACCTTAAGTGAGATTTTAGAAAGCTTCTAATCTGATCTTTAGCTGATTGGCTTGGCAAAAATGAAAGTAAGGAATATTTAGGAGCGAAATTTATGTTAGGTAAATGCCTGACTTAGAATGATTTTCTCTTAATAACAAGTATCAGTCATGCTTGAGTGGCCACTTTCCTTTGAATAACAAATACTGATTCAGATGAGGTTGTTTTTAATATTTAGTGACTCAGTTCTCACTAAAACCAAACAGATATACAAAAGGATTCTACTTATAAAAGAGGAGTTTTGTTTGTTTTTGCTTTTGTTTTTCCACTTAGTTTAGAGGAATATCAGGCTTGGCTAAAAAGAGACGCAGATCCTTATACCAGTTCAGTTGTAAATGAAATGAGTGAATTTGACCAAGTTACTTCACTTTTAAGAATTTTGCTTTCCTCTTCTCCAAAATGATGGAGTTGGACTAAGTTATCTCTAAAGACCTCACTGGCTCTGTCTTCTATGGAATTATGTTCTTTATGGAATTATTCAATTGTCACCCCTATAACACTTAGAGTACCTAACCAATAAATCAATCTCAGTAACAGGCTTCAGTATAAGTAGGAAAAATCGTTGAAATTAGAATTATGTTGCAAAGTAATTATATTTGGATAAGATAAGCAATCTTGAATCATTTATAAACTATTAAGCTAGTTTAAAAGCAGACACACTGATAAGCAAACATGACATTCTATTAAGACTCCAAAGCAGGAACCATTTGGGGGAGAGAGGTGAAGGAGAGACCATGGCTTTGCACTTGGCCTAGGTGTCGTCCTCTCATACTCTTCTTTTGTCCAGAGGAGGACCTTATTAAGAGCTACAAAAGGAATAGGAGTTGTTAAATTTCTCATCTTTAAATCAGTGTTTTAGTAACATTCCTAGATTAGTTGATCTCTAATGAGAGCCAAGAAAAGATTTATTTTTTAGAGGTTTGTTATCTTCAAGGGAAGATTTGATGTAGATTCACAGCTCCACAAGGAGGCCAACAAAGAAATCACAACATAGCTCAGATAATTTTTTTGATTATCTCACAAATGGGAAAAAAGGACTTTGCACCATCAGAATTTATGATTTCTCCTTTTTTATATGTGTTCTCTAAGTTTGAGCCCACCCTTCCTGGATATTTTATGTTCTTGTGGGAGACTTTTGAGGGATATGTTTGCAACAATTGTTCTTGCTACACAGTACCTCCTTTTAAAATGCTCCTTTCTAAAATCTACTTAATGTTGGCTGACTAAAATAAGACTCAACTGAGAATTATGGAAGGAAGCATACTGATGGAGGTCTGAACTGTATCATCCCTTTTTAGGGGCACAATTACAATTCTGAGTCTTTTTCCAGAACCAGAGATCCATCTTTAATAGTGGAAATTAGGAGAAGTAGCTTCAGAGGTATGGCTTACATACTCTAATGTGACTGTAATAATTTTGTAAAATATCTTTGGAGATCTGGTCACAAAATTAATTCTTTTACATATTGACAAAATAACTATCTCTTTGATCAGGACCATGAAGGTTTTGTGAATTAAAGAGTTCATGAAAAGAAAACTTCATTATTTTAACCTCAAAGCTTTTTAGAAATAAACCTAAAGTACTTCTCTGAGCTTTTTCCATTCCTCCTTTGAATATGTTTTTCTAAAATAACATAGAAAAATAAAGCAGTTCAGTTTGTCTCTTATGATCCTATCCATGCAAATATCTTTGCTTAATCATGCATTAAATCTTTTTTAGTTAATCACTCAGCATGAAATCATGTTGGAAATAGGAGTGCCTGGGAAACCTGTCTAAAGGACTGTCTGTCTGCCAGTCAACGTGACTGTCTATCTAAAGATACATAAGTATGCAACTCTATTTACCTACATGGACGTACCATAAGAGACGAAATTTGTATAAAGCATTTGATAACCATTATCTCATTTCATCATTGTGTCATGGAAACGAGCTTAGAACTTAGAAGGTCTGGATTTTAAAACTGCTTTGTTCCTTACTGGACCTTCAGCAATTAATTTAGCCCTTTGAGGGTGAATCTTCTAGCAAAATGAGAGGGTTGCATCTGGTGGTCTTCCAATTCCCTCCAAACTCTAAATATATGGTCCAGTAGACTCTAAGGTCTACTGACCAAACTATCATCTGCAAGGATCTATACACATTTACATATACATATCATATAAATGAGCATTTACTTGTCATTTGTTGGTTATCATTTAAGAAATTAGTATAGGGAGACTTTTTTAAAGCTAAACGCTCATATATCTGCTTTCATTATATTACATTTTTAACATCTCAAGAGTGTTAAAACAAGTAACCATAGAAACAAGTGTGTAAATACAAACATATCTTTTTTTTGTTTTTTTCTCCAGCATAAAAGGAATTTACAGTATACAAATGTCTTCCAATAAAGACAGTAGTACACATGCTAAGTGAAGAAACTCACACAGAAACCTCAAGCTGAACAACATTTATTAATTTACTTATCTGACTCACTGATACCTCATTTACTAACTTATTTACATTTCTCCCCATGTTTGTTCTTTTGTATCCCAGGTACTACAATATCCAGCAATAATAGGTATTTAATAAAATCTAGCTAACTTGAATCCAGATATGAAAGATCAAGGCTTTGGTCAAATTTGCTTCTTAAAAGAAACCTTTGAAAATCATGGGGACTTCCCAGTTTGAAACATAAGAAAGGAAACATCTTTTGGTTTTTAAGATCCACTAATAAAGTTTCATATACCTCCAGTTACCACACAAAAAGAAATATACTATGAATATAACTGTCTTCAAGGAAAGACAATCCAGACACCAGTACACTACTTGTATCCAAGCTCAATACATTACTTGTTTCTTTTATTTCCTCAATAAACAGGGGGGAAATCAATTGAAGGGGGAAAATGACACACATACCAAAAAAATACATTACATTTAAACGCATACTTTCTCTTATACAATACAATAAAGAAAAAGCCCTCAGTATTCTGCTTTTATCCCAGATTGCTGCAGCATTCTTTTTCACTAAAGGCCTAATAAACCAAAAATAAAATAATAGTTTCTCTTTGAAATGTATTTAGTGGGTTTTAATTTTTATCTTCACATATTTATCCACATTTCTTTTGGATATCAACTTCTCCATGACATCAACCAAATTGTGCCTTCCTTTTTCTGCCCCATTTTATTTTACCTGGATTTCCATCATGAATAGAGAATATATAAAGTAGAGAAGAAGAGGAAAGAAGAGGCAGTATAGAATTGGCCCTAACCTTTTGGGGACATCTATGGTATAGTTAAATGCCTTTGAAATAGAAACTGGAATCAATATATCTGCTCTCTACCTCCCATATTCCCCTACCCTAAAAACAGTCTGACAGACATAAAAGACACAAATACACACACATATTTTTAAGAGAAGGATAAAGGGCTTAGATTAAGAAAATTACTAGTCCTACTTGCCTCAGCTACTTATTATTTTTTAAAGTACTGATATGTGTAAATTATCTTGATAATTTTCTTGATATGCTCAAGTTGCCCTACTGTGTTTAATGAAGATGTGTAAGATCAATTCTATTTACCCAGGAGAGAGTGATTTGAAGAAACTGATTGTCTTTTGGACTCAGAGTAACAAGAAGAGACTTTCTTTGAAAGTAACAGCCTGACTGAGGTAACCATGGAAATCAGTCCTCTGGAATACCATGGTTGGACAGCCACTGGCTCATTCCATCTCAATCCTTGTAGTCTCATAGATGAGATAACCAAAATCATTGTGCTTTGCCTAGTCCCAGACTTGGTATCTCTCGTCCCAAACTCTCTGTCTTCCTCTTTATCCCTTGGTCTCATCAAAGGGACTCCTGATCCATAAATTCAGTGAGTCATTGAACCGCTGAAACTTTGAGACAGAATCACTTCATACACTTATCTTGCTGTCTAGGGCTAAAAATGCATACCAGAGACATCTTTCTTCCCCTTGTCCCTGGGACTTTGTCCCCCTGTTCCTAGAAACTCTCCTCTGATCATGCCACCCCAGATCCCTCCTTGGATCAGCCCCTTCTAGCCTCTTTTCCCTCAGCCTTTCATGAAGAATTGAAAAATTGCTACCAGCTGACTATATATATCATGCTTTTTGGTACTAGACCAACTTGCATCCTTGCTTAATAAAAATTGTCTTAATCCTATAGATATTTGATATCTCTTGTTTTTCTTTCCTATTCAGGATCAGAAGTCTCCAGCAAGGTCTGGGCTTGTCACCATGTCCTGAGGTACAACTTCCCTTTGGGGGAAGAGAAATCTAAGTGACATAGAGTCCTGGCTCAGTTTACTGATGCATCTCTTTATAACAACACTTATCAAAAATAACCAAATAATCTGCCATAAATCTCATTAACCAAAAACTAGCTAATAATATAGTTATGACTCAGTGAAGTAAATTGGCACTCTTGCTACTTAATTCAACCAAATATTCCAGGTTATTCCACTCTCAAAAGCTGATCTTTGCTATTATTGGTATTAGATTTTTAAAAGCCATCCACTAGTAATCTGAAAACTTCTTACACCAAGAGGAAATCTGAGATTTCTGATGCTGAGAGATATTTATGGAAAGTATTGCATGCTTACCACCTCAACTTCCAACCCTATTGAAGGTATCCTGCTGTCTGACTAATATGATTCACATGAAATTTGTTTATAAGGCATAAAGGAGTTATGAATACTTCTAGATTCTACTTCCCCTCCAATAGCTTTTACACCAATAGCTAATATTTATTTATGTGTGCATATATTATGTGCACACTTATGTAAATAAATATATGTGTGTGTATATATTTGTTTATAGACTTGCAAGTTTTTTACATATGTTCATTTATTTGATTCTCATAAAGCCCTGGAAAATGAATGCTATTATTATCTCCATTTTACAAATGAGAAAATAGGAAAAACAGAGAAGTTAAGCAATTTGCCCAGGACCACACACCTAGGAAGTGTCTGAGGCAGTATTCAAACTTATCCCTTTCTGACTCCAAATCCAAGGTTCTATCCACTGTGCCACTTGGCTTCTTGGGAAGGCTAGGAAGGGAATTTTCTTATAAATGATCCGGGAGGCTTTCTGAATAAAGTCAACTTCAAAAACAAGAGCTATTGGTTTTAAGATATGGTGCATCGTTCCTGTGATTCTGGAGAAGAAATGGGGATTTGGACACCATAAATCATTAAGTGATAAAAATGACAAGGAATATGCAACAATAAGAGCAATGTAGGATGAAGAAGAGAAACTTGAACTAGGAGGAATGACCAATGTGGATTCCATATGTAAGTAGGTGCTATAGAAAATATGACAATATAAAAATAGTCAAAGAAGGCAGGGAGGGGAACACTGACAAATTAACCATTAACATCATTCCTGTTTCACCCTTGCTTCAAAATTCTACTCTGATAAGAAGACATTCCAGTTCTTTGGTGAACCCCTTGCTTCTCGAAATTATTGATTTTTTCTCTCTATTCTGTTGTTAATTCTATTACTTAACCAGGAAATGGACTTGTTCATTCTTTGAGACTTATCAGCCTTTGTTGGTCTCTGAGCACTGAGGGGATCTAGTTTCTCAAAATAAAAAAAAATAATAATTCCTGCCCTCAATAAGCTTATGTTCTTTAAATACTTCACTAAAAGATCTGTGATTTCACTGGCGAAGATATGCTTTCTTTTGTTAACTGAATATTACAATCCTTCTGTATTAGTAAATGGACTTCTTGTATTGCAATAGATAAACAAACACATTCTTCCTTGGAAAAAAAGACACACACTAAGGCCCTAGGGCCATCCTTAGTCTTTCCAACACTGCTGAACCTGACAAAGCTTTAATGGTGGGGTCTTCTAGAATTCAGGATCACCTGTTTAATATACTATGAAGTTTTGGTTAAAGGCTCTATTAGAGGAATTCATCAACAAATAAACTTTAAAAAATTATATCATCTTAGCTCCTTTTATTCTCACAAATTAATGAAGCCCTCTTTCTATATATGATGAATACATAAGGACATACTACATAAATATCAGTTGCCACCTGAACTGATGCTTTTTGTTTCCTGCTTCTATACATTGGTTCTTTAATTCCTTCAAGGTGGAAGACTTGAGATTTTTTGAAAATGAAGAATGAGAATCAGCAAATATTCCCAATCCATTTCCATGAATCTATAATAATTAAAAGCATGAAATGCATTGTAAAAATACTCTTTTGGCCCTAGAGAACCATCTTCTCCCTCAATCTTCTGTCATTCACATAAAAAGATAGCATGCAATTTGAATTCATTTTTGGAGTAATGATGGATTTTTAAATGATCTATCTACATTCTGTAGCCTGGTGTAACCCTTATAACTAATAATATGCATTTGCAAGTTTGTATGGTCAAGGTTAGAGGTGCTGTCTCTCTACACACAAGAAAGAAAGAAAGAAAACTAGAATACATATAAAACTTGTGCTTTTGAACTCATTAACCTCATGCTTTAACTAACTGTACTGAAATCAGACCTCATGCAGTGCCATCAATATTAGTGAACAAAGAACTCTTACTTGAAATAAGGATTTCTGAATGAACATCAATAGTACAATACAATCCTTTAGTGTAGACATTCTCCATGGATAAATGGGGAGGGGCATCAGACCCATTGACTATTTGAGAAGCTATAATGCCCAGAAATTATGGTTGTATTTTGCAAAGAGCAGTGATTCCACTTACACTAAAAAACTGGCTGTTTCCAATTCAGAAATGTCTAGCTTCAACAGAATCTGTTGATGTAGAAACAGTCTCACACCATTAAGAAAAGGGATGCATTTCCTCCCTAGTGATCAGTAGCAGTTACCAATGTCACTCCTTCACTCTAGATTCATTACAGTAGGAAACAGACACAAATGAAGCCAAAGTAGGCCTGACCACAGTCGAATTATCTAGGTGATGCCTGACTGGTGCAGGAAACCAATTTTTTTTCCCTACTAAGATGCCTCTAACAAATTTTGTATTGATTGGTGTCGTGAACTTCCATTTAGGTGTTCTTTTTTCCCAGAGATTTCTCCCCCCCTCAGAGTGAAATAATGGCTCTCTGCTCTATTAATTTTTTCTGTACAGGGGGATTTTTCAATTACTTATGTACCTTTTTGAAAATTTACCAAAGGAAAAAAAATCCTTAAGATTTTATTTTCCATATGTGTATGATAGAATACATAATGAAGAAAAAGCATAGATTCTGGTCATAGTTCTGAGAGGCTACTTCATTTATTTTAATTTGGAGATTGAGGCAAGCGAAAGAATTGGGAGATGACAAGGAACATGAATAAATGGGAGAGGGGGGGTAGACAAACATTCATTTAGGTACATACTATGTGTCAAAGATTATGCTAAGCATTTTACAAATATTATCATGCTGATCTTGCAGCCACTCTGTCATGTATAATTATTTCTCAGCTTTCATAATGGTAAGCTTATAGATAAGATGAAAGCCAAAAACAAGAATTTTGATACATTGAACCTATGGGAAATGATGGATTATGTCACCTTGATCACCAAAATTTTATAATCTCCCACTAAAGGTTATTAAAAATGCATTTTATGCATAAAATTAATTTAGCAAAATAGTAATTTTGATAATATGTACTTTTCAAACCCAGTAATAATAAAATAACCCAAAAAGCAATAGACAAAAATAAAATTGGTAACATGCAAAACATTTTTACCAGTAATTCTCTAGAATTCTGTTACCCTTTGTACTATTTAATTTAAAAATTTTGTTTTCAGACAATATTCACTTTTTATGACACATGAAGTCTTCAGCACAATAAATACTGCATAATGAAAAAAAATTCTTAAAATTAAAACATTTTTTTACCTTAATCTTACCTTCCACTGTGTTGGATGGTGGTATGAAGGTGCCATATACTATGCTGCTATAATTCTCTCTACTTTGACTGACCTCTGAAAATCAAAGGAGAAGTTGATGGGATTTTAGTTACTGCTGTCAATACTACCTATGTTTTGAAGGCATAATTATAACAAAAAACTTTTGTTTAAAGGCAAAGGATAAAAATATTCAGTGAACTTCTGGGTAGCTCATTACAAAGTTAAAGTGAACAAAATCAGTGAAGCACCTAGTATGATACCAGTCACTGCACAAACTTGCAAGTATTGCACTTCTCTTTTTTCCCCTCTTATTGTACATAACCAGGAATGTGTGGTGTTGCCAACTGAAAATGAAGTTACAAATGAAGTCACACTACTGTATCAATGTTGAGGATTAACTATATATCCTATTACTCCATTATTATATTTATTTTGCAGATAAGGAGCTACCAGTGATTAAATAATTTGTCAAGGGTCACAGAGCTAGAAAGGAACTAAGACAAGGTTTGAATTCAGTTCTTCCTGATTTCATGTACAGTTCTCTGTCCACTGCTTTACTTAGCTGCTTCCTAAATAAGTCTATACATTCCCAAATTAGAGACTATTCATATTTGTAATTACTGTCAGGAAGAAGAGGATTTAAATACAAAGAGATTATATTTTCAAGTAACTTTGAGAAAAAATTTTAAGTTCCTTTGGGAAAAGAACCGGTGCACATTTTTAACTTTCATTTTGCTTTTAAAGAGAATAATATATAATTTCATTATTAAAATGAATTCCCCCAAAAAAAGCTTTTCCTTACAATGAAAATCAACACTTTTTTTTTCATTTTATTAATCTTGGAGAATTACTTAACCACCTAGTATAGTTAAGTAACTTTCCCAGAATCACACAACCATGTGTGTCTAATGTTTTTGGCTCCAAATATGGACTTTGTATTCATTCTGCCATTGTTTCTTGCCTTATAACCTTATTGGTGCATAATAGATATTTGTTGAATTTAGAAGGATAAATGCTATATGGCTTTTAGCTGGAATGTCCTAAAGTAAGTGCTCTGTTTGAGTATCCAGAAATTCCTTTAAAAAATTAGGAAATTTAAAAAATATATTCAGTTTAGTGTCTACGAGGTAGAGAACTCTAAGTAAGCACTAGTGATATAGAAATGAAAAATTACATGGTCCCTAACTTCAGGGAGCTTTGCAGAGTAGGAGAAAAAAGTTGAGGCATGCATGAATAACCAAAAGTTTGAAAATAATTAAATGCATAAAATAGGTCAGAGTGGTCTAAGAGATTTAATGGAAAAAAACTTTAATGGGGAATTGGAGTGGGGAAGGGTATCAGAGAAGGCTTCTTCAAGAAGATACTGTCTGAATTAGAGTTTGTATTGAAGTGGAAGGATTCTGGACAGGAGTGGTTAAAAAATAAATAAGGCAGAAGAAGACAGTAAGTGATCCAGAAATAGGAAGTATAGGTTGACTGAAATTAATAGGAAATTTGATTTAATGAAAAGGAAAGCAAAAGTCTGATTCTATAGAGCAGGAAGTAGAAAAAAAGTGAAAAGACAAAATGTTAGGTACATTGGGAATCTTTTCTTTTATCATTGATTCTGTTTCTTTCTCTTCCCTCATTCTGAAGATTTATCTGATCCTGACACCGAATCCACTCTACCAACAGTTTCTTGAAAACTGGACAAACTTAGTTCCTACAATCCTTTCTTGGAAAGCATGAGAAGACTTCCAGTCAAGATGGCAGCTTAGAAGCAGCAAAAGTTCAGACCTCTAAAAACCCTTCCTTACTGATCACAAACTGAATGCTCCTAGGGGACTAAAATTCAAACTTAACAACAGGACAGAGCCGAGGAACCCTCCTTCTGGACTCAAATCAAAAGGTATGCCCCCCAAAAGCCAGAATCCTAGATCACTTGGGTCTAAGGGGAAGGCAGAAGGAAGGTCCCAAGACCCCTCCCCTCCCCAACCCAGAGCACTGAGCCCTCAGCAGCAGTGGGAACCTCAGGGATGGCTGTTCTGAACTGCACACCTTGAAAGCAATGTGGGCCAGTCTAGGAGCTTCCAACACAGAGGGCAAGGAAGTAGCCTGAGAGAGACAGGGGGAGCCTGTATCCCCCTGGCTGGGTCCTTACATCAGAGTCTCATTGGAGTTTTTTGCCTCGGGGCACATCAAGACCAACCCAGCTGAACTTAATCCCATCAGGAGCCCTCAGAGCTCAAGAAGACCAGGACCCCTCCCCCCTAGAGTGCAGGGCCCTCTGAAAGGAAAGGAACCTCAGGGCCAGCAAAAGCACAGAGGTACCTTGCAGACAGTGCTGTGCAAGGCTCAGAGGGTGGAAGTAAGGCAGCGGAGAAGCAACTGGAGGGAACTGAGAGCACAAGCACCCAAAATGCCAGCAAGCAGGGGAGGACAGACCCTGGGCTTCCCTGGGAAGACAGTGCAGCTGAGGAGAATGGAAAATTTGCCTGGGGCTAAAGCCTCGGACCATCAGACAGATGCACTAAGAGCCAGTCCTCCTCACTCAGATTTCTGACTGGAAAGGGGAAGAAAAACCATAGAGATGGCAAATAGTACAGAAGTGCAAAAGCCTCCTAACACCAAGAAAAGCAAGAAGGGGGTGACTTTGGACACATTTTATGGAGCAAACATAAAAAATACAGAGGAGCTAGAAGAGGAAATACAAACAAATGCTCTAAAACCTTCCAAAGGAAATGAAAATTCTCCACAAACTCTTGAAGAATTTAAATCAGAAATTATCAAAAAGATGGAATCCTTATGGCAGGAAAAATGGGAAACAATGCAAAAGGAACTCGGAAATCTGAGAGACCAAAATATGCAAATGCAGAAACAGCTCGAAGCCTCAAAAAACAGGTCAGACCAAACTAAAAAGGAAAACCAGTCTTTAAAGTTCAGAATCAGCAACTGGAAGAAAATGATCTTGCAAAAGAGCAAGAATTAATAAAGCAAAGTCAAAAGACTAAAGAATTAGAAGATAAAATAAAATATCTCACTGACAAGGTGACATACCTGGAAAAAAGGAGGAAGGAGAGACAATCTGAGAATCATTGGTCTACCAGAAAAGCCAGAAATAAACAGTAATCTTGATATCATAATACATGATATCATCAAAGAAAACTCCCCAGAGATTCTAGAACAAGGGGACAAAATATGCATTGAAAGAGTTCACAGAACACCTTCTAAACTAAATCCCCAAAAGACAACTCCCAGGAATGTAATTGCCATATTCCAAAGCTTCCAAGCAAAAGAAAAAATCTTACAAGGAGCCAGAAAAAGACAATTTAGATATAAAGGAACACCAATCAGGATGACACAGGACCTAGCAATTTCCACTCTGAACGGCCATAAAGTATGGAACATGATATTCAGAAAAGTAAGAGAGCTGGGTCTTCAACCAAGAATCAGCTATCCATCAAAACTGGCTATATACTTCCAGGGGAAAGTATGGGCATTCAACAGAATACAAGATTTCCAAGTGTTTGTAAAGAAAAGACCAGAGCTCTGTGGAAAGTTTGACATCCAAACACAAAGAGTAAGAGAAACATGAAAAGGTAAATATGAAGGAAAGAGAAAAGGAGAAAAATATTACCTTTTTCTTTTATTCAAATTCTCTTCTATAAGGACTACATTTATATCAATTTAAATATATTAATATGTGGGGGAAATGTAATGTGTAACTCTCAAAAATTGTATGCATCATTAGAGTAGTAAGAAGAATCACTCATAAGGAAAGTTTGGGGCATCAAGATAATATGGAGAAAGGGAGGGATAGAAAGAAAAATGGAGGGGGGAATCATTGATGGTACTAAGATATTCTCCAAGAAATAGAAAAAAAACTAAATAGAATAATCTTTCTCACACAAAGATACACATGGGAGGGGGTGGGGGGGAAGAATTTCCTATAGGGAGGAGAGGAAGAAAGTGCTAACTGGTATTACATAAACCTTACTCTCAGTGAAATCAACTCTGAGAGCTTAGAACATCTAGATCCATTGGGATCTTGAACTTGATCTTATCTAACAGGGTAATAGAGAAGGGAAAATTAAGGAGGGGAGGTGGAGGGAGTATAAAAAGGGAGGGAAGGAGAGGGGAAGGGGAAGGGAAAAAATGGAGTGGCTGGAAAGGGAAGTACATCAAGGGAGGGGACTAGGGGGACCAATCTAAAGTAATTAACTGATTTAAAGATTATAGCTAAAGAAGAAAGATCAGAATTAGGGGAGGATATCAAAATGCCAGGGAATCCAGAAGTGATGATCATAACTTTGAATGTGAATGGGATGAACTCACCCATAAAACATAGACGAATAGAAGAATGGATTAGAATCCAAAACCCTACCATATGTTGTCTTCAAGAAACACACATGAGGCGGGTAGACACCCAAAAAGGTCAAAATTAAACGATGGAGTAAGACCTTCTGGGCCTCAACTGACAGAAAGAAGGCAAGAGTTGCAATCATGATATCTGATAAAGCCAAAGCAAAAATAGACCTGATCAAAAGGAATAGGGAAGGTAATTATATTTCATTAAAAGGGACTACAGATAATGAGGAAATATCACTAATCAACATATATGCACCAAATAGTATAGCACCCAAATTTCTAATGGAGAAAATAGGAGAACTGAAGGAGGAAATAGACAGTAAATCCATATTAGTGGGAGATTTGAAACAACCACTATCAAATTTAGATTAATCAAATCAAAAAATAAATAAGAAAGAGGTAAAAGAAGTGAATGAAATCTTAGGAAAATTAGAGTTAATAGACATCTAGAGAAAAATAATTAGGGACAATAAGGAATACACCTTCTTCTCAGCACCACATGGCACATTCACAAAGATTGACCATACACTAGGTAACAGAAACATGGCATACAAATGCAGTAAAGCAGAAATAATAAATGCAGACTTTTCAGATCATAAGGCAATAAAAATAATGATAAGTCAGGGTACATGGAGAACCAAATCAAAAATTAATTGGAAATTAAATAATATGATACTCGAAAATCAGTTAGTTAGAGAACAAATCTTAGAAATTAATAATTTCATCCAGGAAAGTGACAATGGTGAGACATACTTTCAAACCTTATGGGATGCAGCCAAAGCAGTAATCAGAGAAAAATTCATATCCCTGATTGCATATATTAACACACAAGGGAGGGCAGAGATCAATGAATTGGAAATGCAAATCAAAAAATTTGAAAGTGAACAAATTAAAAACCCCCAGAAGAAAACCAAACTAGAGATCCTAAAAATTAAGGGAGAATTTAATAAAATCGAAAGTGATAGAACTATTGAACTAATAAATAAGACTAGAAGCTGGTACTTTGAAAAAAACAAACAAAATAGACAAAATATTGGTCAATCTAATTTAAAAAAGGAAAGAAGAAAAGCAAATTAACAGCATCAAAGATGAAAAGGGGGACATCACCTCCAATGAAGAGGAAATTAAGGCAACCATTAAAAACTACTTTGCCCAATTATATGGCAATAAATATACCAATATAGGCAATATGGATGAATATTTACAAAAATATAAACTGTCTAGACTAACTGAAGAAGAAATAGAATTCTTAAATAATCCCATATAAGAAAATGAAATCCCATAGGCCATCAAAAAACTCCCTAAGAAAAAATCTCCAGGGCCTGATGGATTCACAAGTGAATTCTATCAAACATTCAAAGAACAGCTAATCCCAATACTATACAAACTATTTGACATAATAAGCAAAGAGGGAGTTCTACCAAATTCCTTTTATGACACAAATATGGTACTGATTGCAAAGACAAGCAGGTCAAAAACAGAGAAAGAAAATTATAGACCAATCTCCCTAATGAATATAGATGCAAAAATCTTAAATAGGATATTAGCAAAAAGACTCCAGCAAGTGATCAAAAGGGTCATTCACCATGATCAAGTAGGATTTATACTAGGGATGCAGGGCTGGTTCAATATTAGGAAAACCATCCACATAATTGACCATATCAACAAGCAAACCAACAAAAATCACATCATAGGAATAGCAGGGTCGTTCCTAAAAATAATAAATAGTATTTATCTAAAGCCATCCGCTAATATCATCTACAATGGGGATAAACTAGATGCATTCCAAATAAGATCAGGAGTGAAACAAGGATGCCCATTATCGCCTCTGTTATTTGATATTGTACTAGAAACACTAGCAGTAGAAATTAGAGAAGAAAAGGAAATTGAAGGCATTAAAATAGGCAAGGAGGAGACCAAGTTATCACTCTTTGCAAATGACATGATGGTCTACTTAAAGAATCCTAGAGATTCAACCAAAAAGCTAATTGAAAAAATCAACAACTTTAGCAAAGTTTCAGGATACAAAATAAACCCGCATAAGTCATCAGCATTTCTATATATTTCCAACACAGCTTAGCAGCAAGAACTAGAAAGAGAAATTCCATTCAAAATCACCTTAGACAAAATAAAATACTTAGGAATCTGTCTCCCGAGACAAACCCAGGAACTATGTGAACACAACTAAAAAACACAACTACAAAACACTCCCCACACCACTAAAACTAGACTTGAGCAATTGGAAAAACATTAACTACTCATGGGTAGGACGAGCCAATATAATAAAAATGGACATCCTACCCAAACTTATTTGTCTATTTAGTGCCATACCCATTGAACTTCCAAAATTTTTTTTTACTTATTGAGAAAAAACCATAACAAAAGTTCATTTGGAAGAACAAAGGATCAAGGATAGCCAGGGAAATAATGAAAGAAAAAAATACAAGTAGGGGGTCTTGCAGTCCCAGATCTCAAACTATATTATAAAGCAGCAGTATCAAAAATAATTTGGCACTGGCTAAGAGACAGAAAGGAGGATCAGTGGAATAGACTGGGGGCAAGCGACCTCAGCAAGACAGTATATGATAAACCCAAAGATCCCAGCTTTTGGGACAAAAACCCACTATTTGATTACATATGCTAGGAAAATTGGAAGACAGTGTAGGAGAGATTAGGTTTGGATCAACACCTCACACCCTACACCAAGATAAATTCAAAATGGGTGAATGACTTAAACATAAAGAAGGAAACTATAAGTAAATTAGGCAAACACAGAATAGTATACATGTCAGACCTTTGGGAAGGGAAAGACTTTAAAACCAAGAAAGACTTAGAAAGAGTCACCAAAATGTAAAATAAATAATTTTGACTACATCAAATTAAAAAGTTTTTATACAAACAAAACCAATGTAACTAAAATCAGAAGGGAAGCAACAAATTGGGAAACAATCTTCATAAAAACCTCTGACAAACCTTTTGTCTGCTTGATGATCCAAATTACTTTGTTTTTTCTGGTGGTCAAAAGAAAATGTTTGATGAAGTAGATTTTTTTAAAAGCATAAATACCTTTTTTTAAAAATTTTGATTAATTAAAGCAATAATAATATTTTAATCAGAGAAGTTGAGTGGTCTTGAATACATGCACAGTATTAAATGGCTGCACTGTGTAATGAACTCTGCCAGGAAAAACTGGGAAATGAAAGTAAATTATATAACAAAAATAAATCATGCCAATCAGTGTTGGAGCTTAAGCAATGTAAAAAGGGGAGACAACTTCAAAACGATTAAACAGTTAAATAGCTTTTGCACATCTTGGAAATGAGTGCTCAGTTGAATTTCACTTTGTAAGCATGTTTTTATAAGAATAGTGGGTGTGCCTATCTAAACAAAACTTTTCTGTATCTTGAAAAAGTACTCTCCACATTTTAAATGTTTTGTATTAGAGAATTAAATGAACACTTGTCAAATATATATATATATATATATATATATACATATATATGTAGTACAAATGTTACGTTTTTGTTTTTAGATGTAAGAGCATGCCAGTATGTTAGGTACCTACATAAATACTGTTATGTTATTTTTCTTCATGTAATATTTTTCATTTGTTTATGTGGTATAAATATATACTTTATGCTTAAACTCACCTTTGTTGTTTTTAACAGTTGATAATATTTAAAACTGTTTTTGTTTCTTAGGTATAGATAACATTTGAATTTTTAAGTCCAGTCATGG
Source organism: Monodelphis domestica (assembly GCF_027887165.1). Classification (NCBI taxonomy): domain Eukaryota; kingdom Metazoa; phylum Chordata; class Mammalia; order Didelphimorphia; family Didelphidae; genus Monodelphis; species Monodelphis domestica. The sequence continues at coordinate 244,133,914 of NC_077231.1, forward strand.
TGGGTTTTTCTGTTTTGTGTTTTCTTTTGTTTTGTTTTGTCGTTTTTTGTTTTTTTTTAAACCTCTGTACTCATCACATAGTGGCCGGTGCAGGCAAGGGTGCTGTCACTTATAACACACAACACAAGAAAACTGGGAAGAATGTAATTATGCCTTTTTGTGACAACCTGTAGTTTTATTTCCCCAAACTGTCCTCTTACTGCCTTGGAATTTCTCCACACTTACATTAGTGAATACCTCATTTTGGCATATTCTCAGCTCCAAATGTCTGTCATAGGTTTATTAATAAAGACGTTCCAGAATTAAAAAAAAAAAACACCTCTGACAAAGGTTTAATTACTCAAATTTATAAAGAGCTAAATCAATTGTACAAAAAATCAAGCCATTCTCCAATTGATAAATGGGCAAGGGACATGAATAGGCAGTTTTCAGATAAAGAAATCAGAACTATTAGAAAGCACATGAAAAAGTGTTCTACATCTCTTATAATCAGAAAAATGCAAATCAAAACAACTCTGAGGTATCACCTGACACCTAGCAGATTGGCTCACATGACAGCAAAGGAAAGTAATGAATGCTGTAGGGGGTGTGGCAGTCAGGACACTAATTCATTGCTAGTGGGGTTGTGAATTGACCCAACCATTCTGGAGGGCAATTTGGAACTATGCCCAAAGGGTGATAAAAGACTGTCTGCCCTTTGATCCAGCTATAGCACTGCTGGGTTTGTACCCCAAAGAGATAATAAGGAAAAAGACATGCACAAAACTATTCATAGCTGCACTCTTTGTGGTGGCCAAAAATTGGAAAACGAGGGGATGCCCTTCAATTGGGGAATGGCTGAACAAATTGTGGTATTTGTTGGTGATGGAATACTATTGTGCTAAAAGAAATAATAAAGTGCAGGAATTCCATGGAGACTGGAACAACCTCCGGGAAGTGATGCAGAGCGAAAGGAGCAAAACCAGGAAAACATTGTATAGAGAGACTGATACAATGTGGTACAATCAAACGTAATGTAATTCTCCATTAGTGTCAATGCAATGTCCCTAAACAATCTACAGGAATCTAGGAGAAAAAACACTATCTATAAGCAGAGGACAAACTGTGGGAGTAAAAACACCAAGGAAAAGTAACTGCTTGACTACAGGGGTTGAGGGGACATGTCTGAGGAGAGACTCTAAATGAACACTATAATGCAGATACTAACAATATGGAAATTAGTTTGAATCAAGAACACATGTGATACATAGTGGAATCGCGCATCGCCTATGGGAGAGGTGATGGGGTGGGGGGGGGGAAAGAAAATGATCTTTGTCTCCAATAAATAATATTTGGAAATGACCAAATAAAATAATGTTTAAAAAAAAGAAAGTATAAGAAAAAAAGTGGGTCAGATGTTTAATAGACAAGAGTAGCACTTCTCTGAAGCATATCAAAAGCAGGGAGGCTCCAATAATTTAGGACTCTTGACAATGGTGGAAGTCTTTTGTGGAGATAAAGAATTCTTTGCAAGATTTCTAATGATTAAAAACCATGAACTTATACATTTGCAAATGAAATTATTCCATGTCAGTTTGTTATATTTTTAAGTCCTTTCCCTGATGTATAAACAAAGAAATCAATTTCTTTTTTATTTCTATTCTTTTTGTATCTCATATTAATTAGAATATGCTGAAACTTACATTGATTCAATTTAATTCAAGAAATATTTATTAAACACCTACTGTATGCCCATCGCTCTCATGAAACACTAAAGTTACAAAGACAAAGATAAAATGGTTGCCATCAAGGAAGATCAATTCTACTGTTTGCATCAATTACTCAATTGCTATAAATGGTCTAGGAAATGAATATGAGCATAGCCAATAATGAAAAAAATACCTATTCAGAGAATTTCCTTCATTCAAAATATTAATCTTGCTGACCTGTGGTTTTGCTATATACTATATTTATATTCCTTTAAGAAAAAATGCTATATGTAAAATGCTTGCAATTTGCTTTAGTAAGTGTATATTTTCCTATTGTTATTTGTGAACTTTGTGTTCCTAAATGTGTATTTTATATAGCTTTTGCCTTGGATCTCCCTTGTTTCAATCCTCTAAACCTGTCAAGAATAACTCCACCTGTTTTATTGTTCCCATAAATTCATAAGAAACTGGTTGCTAAATCCAATTTGTGTCATTCTGTCTTTCTTTGTAGTCTATTCTAAATCTCCCAGCATGTTTCACAAAAGTAGAATCCTATTAACACCAAATAACCACCTCTGTATTTTATTCTATAGTTATTACAGTCCTTCCAATGTCACAACTCTTAAGAATCTGGTCTCTCCATGAATCTATTATGTTGGGAACCTTCAAACTCATTATCTTGGAGGGAGAAAAAGTTTGCCATTTGTATCAAACATTATTCAAGTTTTTTTTAATAAGCTTATGTCTTTCACAACCCAAGTTGAAATATTTTGACAAAGAACTTTCAAATAGTATAGAGCCTAATAAGGCTCAACATTTATTAAAAGAAATATTTAATGCTTTTTAACCATTCTTTTAAAAATGTGAATTATATAAGAAAAATGCAACCTGAACACTTTAGCTTTGAAGATAAAATGATGGCTTAATTTGCATAAAGGAAAGTTATAAGACAAATTTTTGAAGCACAGAATAGAACAGCAGCATGGTCTTTCCATTCTGTTTATAATTGAAAAGAACAACAAGTGCTTACTTTTTAAGTGGTTTGAAAATTGAGTACAAACTCCATGTTTTATATGAATTTATCTGCATTGTCCACCATGGTATTCTGCTTAAATTCAATATGTTGTATGTCTCCAGTACTTGGCACAGTGTCATAGTGTCTGGCACACAGTGATCACTTAAATGTCTATTGATGTATTGTTAGACTATATATTAGACTACATATAGTTATGAATATACATATATTTGTATAAATACTCATGTATATAGGAAAGTATATATGTGTGTATGTGTTTGTGAGACAGGTTCATCCATCAAATATGTGTGTATACAAACTGAATAATAAAGTTAAAATAATTAAGAAAAATATTCTGAATTTTGAACTACACAATTCTAGAGTTGTAGTTATCTACCCCAATCAATGAGACACCTATGTGGCTCAATACATAGAGTATTGGACCTCGAGTCAAGAAGACCTGAGTTCAAAAATGACGTCAGATGCTTATTATCTGAGTGACCCTGAGCAAGTTATTTAACTTCTCTTTGACTTAAGCTGCTGAAGTTGAAAATGACAAACTACTCCAGTATCTTGGTTAAGAGAACCCCTTGGACAACACTGGCATGATAGGATCCATGACATCACAAAGAATCAGATACAACTAATTGGCTGAACAATGGTAACTCCAATTGATTTCTAATTAGAATCTTTTAGCAAAACCATTGTACACAGAGACTGATAGACTGTAGTACAATAGAACCTAATGGACTTCTCTACTAGCAGCAATGCAATGATCCAGGACAATTCTGAGGGACTTATAAGAAAGAACACTATCCACATTCAGAGAAAGAACAGTGGGAGCAGAAACACAGAAGAAAAACAACTGCTTGATCACATGGGTCAATGGGGAAATGACTGGAGATGTAGACTGATCACTCTAGTGAAAACATCAATACTATGGAAATAGGTCTTGACCAAAGACACAAGTAAAACGCAGTGGAATTGTGTGTCCGATATGGGAGGAGGTTGGGGGTAGGGTAGGGAAAGACCATGATTTTTGTAATCCTGGGAAAATGCTCTAAAATAATCAATTAAATAAAATTTTAAAAAAATAAATAGAATCTTCTCCATCATAACAATCTGCCCCACTTACAGCCCAATATACCCTCAAAGCCATCATCAAAAGCTCAACTCCTAAGGGGTGAGGTATAACATCCTCTCCACAATCAATAGCCACTAATGCAGTCAAGATAGACAATGGTAGTCAACCAAGGAGTTCATAGCACTACCACTACTTACTCTCACACCCAGGCATAGATAACCAAGAAACCTGGACTCCTTTGCCATTTCTAGAGCACACATTCCATTCCTTTATTAATATCTCTCTCTTGATTTACCTGGTTGTGTTTGAAGTTTTTAAGGGAGTTTTCTTTCTCCTTATATCTTTTGTAATTTCAGTCTTTTTTCCTCTCTTCTATCACCCTCTTACTCAATTCTTCCCATATGATGGTGATTTCCCACAGGACTTGTAAAAGAGAGATACCTCTGAGGGTATCTATTGATTAATACTGGATGGTTAATTCTCTCTTACACAGACTAGACCTCAAAACTGCCTCACTCTCTTCCCATTCTAGGGAATTTCTTTTCCACCAGCCTCAGCTCTACCTCAAGTGACTTCTAAAGATACAAAAATAGTTTCATCTCCGATGTCTGTCCTCTTTTTTTTTTTTTTTAGTCTTGGCAGAGATGCACAATACCCTGGATCTCTATTCTAGTTTCCTCTATTTCTTAGTTCTCTGGCTGAGTCCCCGAACCTTTGTCCCCAAAACAGCAAGATTTTGCTTTTCTATGCATCCAACTTTTCCTGTGCTGATGGGGTGAGGGAGAGGGCACTTCTCAAAAGGAGGACTGAGTAATTGAGTCATGTTGCTTATTGCATCACAATGGTAAAGTGAGGACTAGGGGAAGAAGGCAGGTAGGATTTATACTACAGTAGCATCAAGGAAATTACTGAATAGATTATCTAGATCACAAACAACCCTCTCATACCATGGAGGTTTGTGGGAGAAGCCATGGTGAGTGAATATGTTAGGGATTAGCATTTTCTGCTTTTAATTCAACAAGTTGTTAGTTAGCTTCATGAAGATAATTCTTATTTTGGAGGAGTTTGAATGTTGGGAAAAATTGGAGAAAATATCTACTATTCCATCTTATTTGTCACAAAACCACAAGTCTCATTGTCTTTAATACAACTATAAAAGTTTTTACTTTATTATTCTATAGTGCCTAAGGAATAAAAATATTATATTATACTTAAGCAAAAAGTACTAGTTCTATAATAGCTACCATTTCTTAGAACTCTAATTTTCTTACTTGTTAAAAACCTAGTGTTTCCAATAGCAGAGGGTCCCTTGATGCTTTGCTAAGGGGCTATTTCAGTGTTGAAGAGACTGTTACTTGCTCATTTCCCAATACAATTATGGCTCTCTTTGCATGAATGAGAAATTTCTCATTCAGATGCTAAAATAAATGTGCTCTGCTTAGTTTTAAATCCTTATTATGTCCACCACCTAAGATAGAATCCCACAGCAGATATATGGAATAAAAGTCAGCTTGTTTGATGGTTTTCCAATTACAGATGGTGGCTGTACAAGTGGATTGTAAAACTCACTTGGTTCAGGTCAATGGGGTTGTCCTATAGAAAATCAGAAGTGCTAGTCTATTGCTACCCCATCACATCACCAGTGAAGTAGACAGTTTTTAATTGTTTCAGTACTGAATGTACTTACATCATATGATTTGAAAGAATTCATGATTACTTAGTCTATTTTTCTAAAGCTAGCTCTTGTCCAGAATTTTATTTTCTCTTACTGTATAACTACTTTCCTATGACATTTGTTATCACCAGATAGGACTGGGTTTTGAAGTATAGTCCCTCTGAGGCTAGTATGGCTTCCAGTCATTCCATATTTCCAGGTCCATTTCCAATCAGGTCACTGCCTTATGAGAGTATCTCCAAACACATTATCTTGCAAGCATTATGAAATATAACTTTATGTTGAATGAGGATTGTGTAAATAGAATTGGTTTTAACTCCAGAGACATCTGTCTTTGCCTGTCATTTTGGCTACAGTTTATCTCTAATCTGTCCTCCCAGCCTCATTTCACACTTTTTTTCATTAAACAAAAAATGGACTATTAGTTATTTACATATATCTTTCACTTCTTGCCTCCATGCATTGATACAGATGTTCTATCATAATTGAGATGTACTTCCTCCTCATCTCTGCCTTTTAAAAAAGTTTCTTTCCTTTCAAAAATTAGAGATAATCTTCTCTATGAAGTCTTCCCTGAATCCCTTCCTCCCAATCAGAAAGTAATCTATTTCTCTTTCAAGTTTAAGATTGACATGCCTTTTACTGTTATGTATATTAGTTCATATTAGTTGTGTTTATTTATGTGCTTGTTTTATGACAAATAATGGAGATGTGGGAAAATAGGCACAACTGGTAGAGCTGTGAACTTATCTATCCATTCTGGAGAGCAAAATGGAACTATGTTCAAATTCCTATAAAAACTATGTTTATGGTTTTTCTTTTTTTTTTTTAGTTAATTAATTAATTAATTAATTTAGGTTTATTCAGACCATCTCTCCTTCCCCCACATCATAGAAGTCAATATGTGGCAAAACATATAGATTATGTCTTGTGTTTCCATTTCTCAGTTCATTCTCTGGAGGTGAACATTCACAAGTTATTCTTCAAATATTAAATCTAAAACTGTATATAATCTTTTCCTGGTTTCACTTGTTTCATTCTTCATTATCTCATGTAATTCTTTCCAAGTTTAAAAAAATTAATCTGCCCATTGTTTCTTACAATGTAGTAGTTTTCCATCACAATCATATACCACAATTTGTGTAGCCATTCTTTGATTGACGGACATCCCCTCAATCTCCATTTTTGACACCACAATGAGATCTGCCATAAAATATTTAGAACAGATAGATAATTTTTCATTTTCCATGATTGCCTTGGGAAATAGACATAGCATTGTGGGGGACTAAGGACATACACAGTTTTATAACTCTCTGGGTGTAATTCTAAGTTGCTCTCCAAAATGGCTGGATCAGTCTCACAGATCAACCAAAAGTATATGTGTCCCTACTTTTCTACATTCCTGACAAAATTTGTCATTTAAGCAAATCTGATAAATATGAGCTTATACCTCAGAATTGCTTTGTTTTGCATTTTAATCAGTATTAATTTAGAACATTTTTCCATCTATCTATATTTGGCTTTGATTCCTTTATCCAAAAACTCTATTTTTATATTTTGCCCATTTATCAATTGAGGGATGGTTGTTATTACCATAAATTTGACACATTTTCTTTGTATTTTAGATTTAGACATTTGTTTGAGAGCCTGCCTATGAAAAATTGTTCCCAATTTCCTGCTTTCTTTCAAACATTGATAATATTTGTTTTATTTGTACAAAAACATTTCAGTTTAATATACTCAAATTATGTGTTTTACATCTCACAATTGTGAAGAGTTAAATTTGGGGTGGGAGGCAGGAGTTTGATCAAAAGCCAGTGCACAGTTTATTAAAATGGATATGGATAGGAAATAGGAAGGAGTAAAGTGAAAGTAATTGTATAATAGATTATAACTAAACCCCAGATCCCAATCCTAACTAAATTTTTCTAGAAAACCCTGCATCTATCTGCCTCAGAGGGCATATCTTCTGATAGACTGTAGGCCCTTGCCTACTCTTATCTACTCTCTCTCTCTCTCTAATAATATAACCACTATCTATCTACCTGTCTACCCAAGCTATAAATGATCAATAAGGCTATTAAGACATTATTCTGTTTCTCTGTCTCCAATCAGAGAGTGTGCTAGGAACACACCCTCTCCCTAGGAAAACCAGAAACAAAAAGTTCTTTCCAATGGTCTGCAACTTACAAATCACACTCAGTCACACCCTTCTGTCACTAACTGCCAAGCAGCACAGCAGGGGGTCTCTTACTGAAAAATATTATTGCTCCTTTTTCTCTTAAATATAAAAAAGGAGAAATTAATAAAAAAAAAAACTTTCTTAACACAATGTTCTCTATCTCTTGTTTACTTATAAATTCAACTCCTATCCATAAATCTGATATGCAATATCTTCCCCATTCTTCTAATTTGATTATATTTCTCTTAATGTATAGATCATATGTTCATTTAATGTTATCTTAGTGAATGGTGTAAAACATTGTTCTATACCTAGTTTCTGACAAACTACTTCCCAATTATCCCAGCAACTTTTACCAAATAGCGATTTCTTATCCCAATAGTTTGGATCTATACTTTTGTCAAATAAAAAGTTAATACACTCTTTTGCTAATATTTGTTATCTGTCTATTCTGTTCCACTGATCTGTATTTCTATTTCTTAGCCAGAACCAGATAGTTTTGACAACTACTGCTTTATAATATAGTTTGAAATATGGTACCCCTAGAATCTCCTATCTTTATATTTTTTCATTATTCTTTTGGTATTTTTGATCTTTTGTTCTTCCAAATGGTTATTTTTTTTCTAGGTCAATATTTTTTAATAGTTTGATTAGAATGGCATTGAATATATAGATTAGTTTAGTTAGAAGTGACATCTTAATTATATTGGCTTTGGCCATCACTACTAGTTCTAGATCCCAAAGAAAGTAAAGAAAAATTAAAAAGACTTTTATAGCAGCTCTTTTTGAAATGACAAAGAATTGGTAATTCATGGGATGTCCAATAATTGGGAAAAACTGTACAAATTGTGATATATGATTGTAATGGAATAGTATTGTGTTATAAGAAATAATGATATGAATGCTTTTAGAAAAACCTGAGAAGTCCTACATGAGCTGATATAGAATGAAATTAAGAGACCCAGGAGAGTATTGTACATATTAACTACAATATTGTGAAATGATCAACTATGAATGATAGCTATTCTCAGCAAAACAATTATCCAAAACAATTCTGAAGGATTAATGATAAATGATGTTATCTACCTCCAAAGGAAAAAAAATGATGGAACAGAGTCTGAATGCATATTAAAATATACTTTTAAAACTTTATTATTCTTTCTATTTATGTTTTCTTTAGCAACATTGCTAATAATATTTTGTATGGCTGCACATGTCTAAACTTTACTTGTCTTCTCAAGGTAGAAATAGAGAGAAAGAATTTGAAACTTAAAAACTTTTTAAAGATAATATAAAAACTATTTTTGTTTACATATAATTAAGAAAAATGAAACTAATATGAAATGTAAAAAATAAATATGAAAAAATGAAATGAAATGAAAAAATAAATATAATGTTATTTTAAAAGTGTCCAAAGCATAGTGGTAAGCATTGGGGATACAAATACTTAAAGAGTTTCTGCCTCTAAAAGAGCTGATATTCTATTGGTAGAGACACTACACCCAGACTTCTAGTCAGGAATGGGCACTTTGGTTCAGAAAGTTATAGAGAGAAGAATGTAGCCACAGGAGAATACATTGATAAAGTCCATCCAGAAATATTGTCAGAGTCGATTTGATCATGGTTCATAATTCCAGAACTAAAGGTTGGGTGGTGGAAAGGGAAAGGAAAGGTAAGAAGGAAAAGAAGAAAAAGAGACAGAGAGGCAGAGACAGAGAGAGTAGTTTTTTCTAGAGAATATCATCTAGTGGGTCTCAGGATAGAATTTTCTCTATACTAGCCAACTGATCATTAAACAGAAGATGACTAGGAACTAGAAAGTGCAAATACATATTTCAAAATCACAAAATACATTTTAATATATCTTTGTAACTGAGAAGAAGAGAATCACACATTACCTCCTAGTTTATAAATGAAGGGGAGAAATTATAGCTCAGAGAGATTGTGATTTGTAAAGAGTCAAATATATTGTAAGAATCTGAGAGAATTTTAATCCAAGTCCTCTAGATTCCAAGCCGGGAATGTATTCATCCTGATTTGGTCAGAATTGAAAGAGTTAACATAATAGCTGGTCTGTAACTGTAAAAGAATATCAGTCAAGTACTATTACCATCATCCAGTCTATGCTATAAGCATAAATAAAGCATTATTTCTACCCCTAATAAGCTTATACTTGAAAATCCAAAGCACTGATTTAATTTTTTGTCCTTCCTTGTGTCAGCCTTTCTTCCCCTCCACAATTTGCAAGCTGAATAAATCAAATTAACATGTATTCTCTTTCTTCTCCCCAAATATCCCTTCAATCACAACCTTTAGTTAAATGGTACCAACGTGGAAATAGAAGCTAGCTTTGTCTTCATACATGCAAGGGCCACACATGGAGTAACCACGTCCTCACTGGAAGAGAGATACATAGTGAATTGACATCTTCATCATCAATCAACTAGTAAGTTCCAAAGATAGCATCCTACAAGGCGCTGCAAGTTCCATGACCTATAGTGAAACAGTCTTGTGAACCTGGACACAAAGCAGGGATAAGAACAGTACTGAAGGGAAAAGACTAGCAATCTTCGAGAGAGATCAGGAGAAACAAATTGGATTTTTCTCCTTGCAATACCTTCCTAGCTGTTCTATCTATATGACTTGATTGTCAGATACACACAGACAGACCCTCCTTTAGGGTAAAGAAAGTTTCCTTCCGGGGAGCCCCCTTAAAAATGGGAGCCAATTGAATTTCCATAGGACAAAAAAGACCAGCAAGCCTCCTTCACATAGTCTTAACCATGAATTGTGAATAGAACCTAATTAAGGCGCATTGTGTGTCTGTCTGATTCTTTTCCCCTAACCCAGAGGTGCTCTACTCAGTCATTGTTCTACCATCAGTCTCTCTATGGCCTCTGGGGGAAATATATAGAAGGCAAACACAATTTGACTCCACATTTCTTTCTTTAATAACTATTCATGTTTTCTATCTTTTCCTACACTCCTTTAAAAAAAAAATCACATTAGATTTCTTCCCAGAAATGGATATAAAAGGCCTATGAACAGCACTTTAAAAAGGGTTCCAAACTACAGGATTGATTTCACTAAGTTAACTTATTGTTCTTATTGTGGATCAGGTTTGACAGGAAACCTTCAGGTCTCCTGTGGTGAATGGAGGACAATATAAGGGTAATGCAATCAGGAGGATAAAAAAGAAAAGCGATGTGGTCAAGTGTAAAATGCCAAGGTTCTTAGTTAAATATTATTTCTGGTGAAAATGCAATCTAGGAATGCTTCTACTCATATTATGTCTCATATTATGGTTAAACATGAGGATGAAAACTATGCAAGCTTACCAGGGTTCAAGTGGTTGGCATGATATGAACTCAATTCTAAATGTAAGACTGATTTTATTTTTAGACGACAATCAATACCATATTGACAGAACTTTAATTGCATTGTAATTATTGGTACTAAAAGACCTCTTCCCATTCTCTGTGTAAGAGTGTAAACTGAAAGCTATTAAGACCAGAAAAGAATATTACTATCAACTTGGCCCCATCAGCCATAAATAACTTCTATGTTAAGAAATATATTTATAGTGGAGATTCCAAAAAAAGCCAGACATTTTTCTCTAAGAAAATGAAATTTCAGAAAGATATTATACTCTATTTAATTGAATGACCTTCCACTTTCATCTCCCTGAGGGTCTCGCTTTAGGGAGATGAAAGAGCTGAGACTCGGATAGAAGCTTACTTAAGTTATACACTTTCTTCATAGTATCTAGAAACCCTGAAGTTTAATGTGATAAAGCTAATGGAAGAGATGTAGATTCAAGCCCTCCCTCAGACACGAATGGACTAAAGGAATAATCATGGATGGTAATAATAATAATAATAATAATAATAATAATAATAATAATAATAGCCACAATAATAACTAACATTTATAGAGTGCCTGTGTGTGAATCAAATTATTTAAATGCTCTACACTCAAGTTGTTCTCTCCTCTCTATCAAGAGAGAAAGTTGCCACATAGGTAGGATGGAACATGGATGAAATTGCAGCTCCATACTCTCCTTCTTTACAAGGCATAGGGCAAGAAATCATGGTTAATGATGATCTCCCAATGGCACAATCTTTACCCCATGAAAATGTTTTAATTAGTTGTCATGGATTTTTAAATATATTAGAGAGTTTATTTTTTTGATTTAACAGACCCAGTATGAGGAACATAATTTAACTTTCTCTCTCTGACTCAATATCACCATTATGAATTTCAGTTACTGTAGTATGTTGTCACTTTCCTGGGCCAAATCCAAAGCATCCAATTTATATTCCAAGGATCTTCCCCAACCTCCTCTGATTGGATTATGTATCTTTGATGCTCAAATATTGTGCTTCAATAGGTGAAAATTTAACCTTATCCCACCCCTAAACAAGTACCCATATTAGCTCCTAGCCATTTTGATATCTCAATCCCTTCCAAAGGAGTTTGGTCTCTAAACTGGGACCCCAGAACCTCGTGTTCTGATAGTTCTCTTTCACCTAATAAGGTGAAACCTAGAACAAGATCTCCACATGACTTGGTCCATTTCCAAACCATGGAATAGTGCTGTGCATTCCTATTCCAGGTTACTTTCCTCGTTAGAATTGAAAGCAGGATCTACATTGCTTCATTGTACTTCTATCCCATGGTTCATGGACCACAATGAGTCCTAAAAAAGTCATTTTTCATTCATTCATTTTAAGACAGTGATAGTTTCCAGGCACTTGAGTTCTTAGGGCAATGTACTCCTTGTAGAAAGTCTTTTGTGACAGGTTTACTTCTAGAGAATTTTTTTGCCCCTTATCTGCTTTCACATGTTATTTTTCACTATATTGCTTCTTTAAAAATCTATATTTTTCCTTCTCATTGGTGATTTTGGGCTTACTTTGGTCTTAGGGTGTAGAATACTCTAATTATGATCTGAAGAACTCTCATATAAATGAAGTTCTTGAGTTTTGATGTATTAACTTAAGGGAAGCTATTCTGTTTCTTTCTTCTTCCTCCTCCTCCTCTTCTTCTTCTTCCTCACCCTTGTTAGCATTTACATGGCACTTTGACTTGCCAAAACTTTAAAGATGCAACAACCCTTAGAAGGCTCAGGCCCATTATTATGCCCTTTTTACAACAGCAGAAACTGTGGAGGGGGGAGAGAAGTAAAGGGATCACATATTTATTGTTTTATTAATCAGCTACTATGGCAGGCACAGCACTAAAAACATTTTAGAAATATTATCTCATTTGAGCTTGACAACAACCCTGAGAAGTAAATGCTATTGATAACCATATTTTACAGTGGAAAAAACTGAGGCAGAAAGAGGTTAAAGTGATTTTCCCAGGGTCGCACAGGAAGGTTCTAAGGCCAAATCTCAATTCAAGTCCCCCTGATTCAGAGTCCAATCCACTGGCCATTGCACCACCTAGCTGCCTATTTGACTCTTAGTAATTCACATTCAGTTTCTTAGCTTTGTTGCTGATAAATGAAATTGCCAGAAAGCTGTTACCACATAATGGAACATGGCAGATGGAGGTAGGGAGCCTCTGAGCTGCTTATTGCCCTAATCTATAGTTCTGTATCTTCAGACCTCTGCACACCAACATATGTAAACACATACACACACACACCTATACAAACACACACCATAGCTATCTAATTCTCTCCCATTCTTTAGGCACAATTCAAGTCTTTCCTTTTCAATGACATTTTCCCAAACCATATTCATAGCCTGTACACTGATTTGACAACTTGTCATTTACTGTTCTGTGCTTGTATTTTGGGTGTTTACATGCAGCTTAGCTTATTGTCTTACCTAGGTTCAGAGCTGGTCAAGCAAAAGATGTGATGTACTTATATGTCTCTCTACTTCTCGGTGCCTAGACTGGAGACTTGTCAATGGTAAAATAGTCAATAAACAGTAATGTGTTAATTTGTTGTAAGGAAAAGAGAAATGAAATAGCGAAGTTTGGGAATCTGGCTTACATTTCTGATTCTATCTCCAATGGGACACATGACCATGAATCAGTCAAATAACCTCTCTGGGTCTCACTTCCTCTTCTAAAAAAGTGAGATACGGACACCCAATATACCGTGGGAAAAAATAAGATAATCAATGGGAGCAAACTTAGAAAGCTATAAAGTACACTCACAGCTGTGAATATCATAAGGTTTTCTTTTAATCCAAAAGATCAGTTATTTTCTTTCTAAATATTTTTCTTTCAAATATTTTCTTTCAAAGGAAGTTTAATTACAAAAATTTTGAATATGTTATTTTGTTGTGTTGATTCATTTTTTTAAAGCAAGTATAGACTCACACTTTACTTTTGGAAGAAAGCATATGAGTTATGGATGAACTGCAAACAGGATCATCCCAGGAGCATGACCTTGGATAAATCTTATTTTTGCTGGCAAAGCAGAATGTTGAGAGTTCTCTTCTCTTCTGTTCTCTGCTCTCTTCCTCTCCCTCTTTCTCTCTCTTCCTTTCTCTCTCTCTCTCTCTGTCTTTCTCTGTCTCTCTGTCTCTCTGTCTCTCTCTCTCTCTCTCTCTCTCTCTCTCTCTCCCTCTCTTTCTCTCTCTTCCTTTCTCTCTCTCTGTCTCTGTTTCTGTCTCTGTGTCTCTTTCTGCCTCTCTCTGTCTCTGTCTCTGTCTCTCTCTGTCTCTGTATTTGTCTCTTTCTCTCTCTCTCTGTCTCTGTCTCTCTCTCTCTCTCTCTCTCTCTCTCTGTCTGTCTCTCTCTCCCCTCCCCCCTCCTTCCTTCTGCTTCTGGTTAGCCCTTTCACAAAGAGTGACAGCAGAATTCTGAAACATTTTGGACACTTCTCATCTATTTTACATATCAATACCCAGACTCCCAAGATAAGACTTGCAAAGTGATGCTGTACTCAGGGCTCTAAACTGCTAAGGAAAGTTCAGATTAAAAAAAAATTATCATTTAATTCAATCCATGTTGTGCCAGGTGCTAATCAGAATAGAGACAGAAAAATTACTTGCTTCCTGAAATACTTCCAGCTCAATTTAAGGATATTACTAACCTTTAAAATTGAGAAAGGAACAAACACCTTGCAGTAAGCTTAATTTTTGAAACAATTTGCTTTTTTTTGTATGAATGTATGAAAATCATTTAAGTGCAAGAAAAGCAAGCACTGAATTAATTTCTGAGATACAAACACAAAAACCAAACAGTTCTTGCTCTCAAGGAACTTATAGTCTAATAGGGAGAGGAAACATAGGACATTTCTTACCATAACTCTCAATGGTAATATCAAATTCAAATAGAAACAGGGGACATGAGGATCCCTATGGGCTGCATATTGAAGTGTTGTATATTTAAATTGAGATATTATCTGTTTTGTCATATTTTTATTTCCTTTACTAAAAATTTCCCAATTATGTTTTAATTGGTTCTTGTCGGTCAGCTCTATATTTAACATCTTTGCTCTAGGCAGTTCTCTAAGAAAACAACTTTTTTGCCTGTATTCTCTGAACTTTCTGGGGCTTTTTGTCCTTTGATAATTTTATTTGTATATTCTTGGTTTCTCTTAAATGCTATTTTGCATTTGAATATATTATTCTAAAAATCTCTACAAAAGCTTTCACCAGATGCCAATGGGTCATGTGGTACAAAATATCCACATTGAACTTGAATAATAGACTTTGGAATCAAGTAGTAGGTGTTTTCTGTAAATGAAGTTTTAAATTCTTAAAAAAAGAATACACTTTTGGTGAAATTAAACATACCTTTCATGAGATCTTGTTGATGATTTAGACATTATGTCAAAATCTTTCCAACATATTTCTTACTTTCAAATAACTTATACCTGAGAAATTGTAATAGGGAAAAGATCCTAGAGGGATGTGAGATGATACAACCCCCCTAGGAACTCCCCAGGGTCAGTACAATACAAACCCCTTTGCTTATAAAAAAAAAGTTTATTTTATAAAGGGAATAAGGGAAATGGGTAGGTAAGACTCTAACATTCCTAAAAACTAAGCTCCACCCAACTTCTACATCTCCTGCTTAAGGAGAGCCTTCTTTCTCTTCTCTGGGATCTGCCTATAGCTCCTTGCTCTAACTAAAAAACCCCCAGGCTATCTGATTCTATCCTGATCTTCCCACTTGTGATTAACAAAAGAAAGGGAAAAGCCTAGGTTTAACTATACTAAGTGACCCAAATTCCATATGAAAATCTTTGGATTACCTTGGCCCAAGAGGATTTCTGGCAGATGGACCACTGGCAGATGATCTCTGGACTCAGGGAAAATGGTTTCCTCCAAATAAATTCTCTACCAAGAAGTCAAAAATTCCCCATGAAATTTTGACTATCTTGGGAAAATCTCTTAGAGCAAAATCCTCTTTCAGCTAGGGTAGAAATTCAGGGAGAAAGTCAAAACCTCCTTCTAGCTTCATAGAAATCCCAGAAGGAAGTAAAGTCAGTTGTTTTCAATTCAAACTTCCACTATTCCTTTCTCCTTCCCCGAATCTTCTCCCAGGGCTTGTATCAAGCCTTGTATCCTTCTTTTAATTAATCCTTGAAACCAGTCTATCCCTAACTTATATTTCTATGGAAGGAAGATAAAAAATATACAAAATATCTCTAAACCAAACTGGTAGAGAAAGGGTTCAATATGAAAGCCAGAAATGTAACACTAAATTGCTATATTCAGAAGGAGAGAATGATCATTTCTGTTTGGAATAATTATGAAAAGCTTCATGGAGAATAAATCACTTGAGTTAAGTCTTGAAGAATTAATAAGATTGTAATCCAAAAAAATAGGAGGGAATTCAAAGAGTCACCTAGATGTCCTACTGGATTGAGGTCAGGGCCAAGAGTCAGGAAAGCTTGAATTCAAATGCAACCTCAGTCACTAACTGTATAGCCTTGGATGAGTCATTTAATCAGTTTGTCTTGGTTTCTTCATGTATAAAATGCAAATATCAACACTAGCATTATTATTAACATCTACATCCCAAAGTTGTTGACATATTTGAAAAGCAACTAGCACACAGGGTTTGGCACAAATTAGGTGCTCTATACATATATATATATATATATATATATATATATATATTCCAGATATTATTTTTACTATTATTGTTATATTAGTATTGGTGGTGGTAGTTTTACAAAACTACAGATCATTTAATTTTTTTTAAAGTGATGAGAGGGAAAATATATATATATTCCATATATATATATATATATATATTCAGGGAAAAGAAAGGAGGAAAAAATAAACATACACTGTACAAATGGGGAAGCAGTCAACTGAAGTAAACAGCGGATTTGAGGAATGGAAGGATATATACAGCTCTCAAGAACAAATCCTGGAAGATGTTGTCAAGGATTATCTTGAAGGAGCTAGCTTTGGTACTCAAATTTATGGAAAAGGAATAGATTGGGAAAAATGAACAAAATCAATGTGGAAATGAAAGAAAGTTATGTGTAATTTTGAGTGTATATTCTGTGAAATGTAGTTTTGCTTGTAGACTAAATTTCTATAAGGAAACTCTAGGAGATTTAAAAAAAAAGCACTTAGGGTTTGCTTTATCCTCCAAATATGGAGAAAAAATTGAAGAAGGAAAAGAGTAGAAACTGGAACTCCTATAACAATACTATTGATATCATATTATTCAGAGGGGAAAATAATATGAGCTAATAAGGGGACTCTTTGAGTTCAGAAGACAGGTTTGAGAAATGTTGCAGAGTTAGATTAAATGTGATTTGGAAAGTGATTGGATATGGAAAACATGAAAGTGAAAAATTAAGAAAAAGAATGCGATTTTGAATGTAAAAGATTATGTCAACCTTGATAGAAACACGGAAGTATATTTTTTAAAAGGTCAAGTTTAGAATGAATGATAATGCATTCTATTTTCTAACTGGTTATATAGTTGACATCCCATTTGTGTATAGTAGGGCATATAACTGGGGAGTGGTGAAGTGGATAGAGCATAGGGCTAGAGTCAGGAAGGAACTCATTTCCCTGAGTTTAAATCTGGTGGTTTACACTTACTAGATGTTTGACCATGCATAAATCACTTAATTCTGTTAGCCTCTGTTTCCTCATCTGTAAACTGAATTGGAGAATGAAATAGCAAACTGTTCCAGTATCTTGATGAAGAAAACCCCAAATGGGGTCATAAAGAGTTGGATATAACTGAAATGACTGAACAACAATATAAGTATGGGAACCACAAAAGGAGTATATGGCATATAATCAAAAAGATGTGGGATTGATTAGATACCTGTAAGCTAATATGACCTTGAGCAAGAAATTTAACTTTTGAACTTCATTTTGTACATCTATTAAAATATGGGTAATAGTACATATTTCACAGGGTTGTGGTGAGGTTCAAATGACTTAGCATATGTAAAATGTTTTGTTAACTTTAGTGAACTATATAAATGTTCGCTATTAAAATTAATATTATTCTGTAAGAGTAGATATCTAGCAAGCAGATGATGATAAGGGACTGAAAAGATGAGGTCTGAACACATGTATAGCCTTGGGATCCTCTAAGTATGGCTAGAAAGATGGTTTGGATCTTTAAAAATGTTTAAAACATTCATTCATAGAAACACTTGTAGTGATTTACTTGGTGTCACAAAATAAGTCTAACAAGCCTAAAGACTTATATATCATACCTTCCACATTCCATTTCAAGAGTGACCAAGGATAGAACAGAGCCAGCTTAAATCGGCATATGAGACCCAATTTTTACATCTTCAATAAAAACATTTACGCCTCATAAATTGGCAAACACTATAAATTAGGACATGATCCATTGCTGTGTTGCTCATCCAGATTTAAGAAAATGATGGAGAAAACAATGCTTCAAGTTTAACTTAAAATATTGTCATGAGTATATTCTTTAATCAGACCACTAATAATTAAACATTTATAGTGTCATATTACTTTAGTTATGATTTCAAGCCAAAAAGACATGACAAATCAAATATGAACTGATAATTTGTTGTAATTATTTTGCATGGACTTAGTAATTTCCTGAACAAGTAATGTTATTCAAGCTAGAAGATAAGAAAGATACAAAATTTGGGGACAAAAGAACTTGTTTTGAAACTTTAGAATTCGAAGAAGGATTCAGTCCAGATATTTTGTCTTCTGCCAACCCTTTAAAACTTGTTCTTATATAGAATGACAGGTTAAAGAGGTGTCATTCTCACACTATTTAACTTTCTTTCAAGGAACATTTCACTGTCAAAAAAATGAACCTTTCCCCTGGTTCAGAGCACCTCAGTGCAACCTGTGAATCAGATAATCACCCAGAGTGCTCTCCTCTGAAGAAAGACAAGATCATTCATCATAAAAAGTTATCTTACATTAATATGTTCCTGTTAGTTTCACTTTGATTGTAGGGTTGGTATGATCTGTTTATTTCACTATAATATATATTGTGCATATATATACCTATAATAATATATACATTATATATAGCATGCATAGAAGCATATATAACCTATGTCTATATAACAATAAGTACACTTTTTACTCAAGTAAATTGATGACCATAAAGTCAGTCTATTTCTTCCATGGCACCTGTGACTCCTGATGAATTAGCCCTTTTTCATTTAGTGGCAAAAAAGATGATTCATTTATTTGCTTTTCAATTTTTTTCATCTTCCAAAATCAGGAATAATTTGACTACTCAGAACAGGATTAAATCAAACATTCATTGTGTTGTGAATTAGTGGCAAATAGATGATCTGAATTAATCAATTAGAATAAGCAAAAACTCAATAATTCTGTGAGGTTGATGGGAAACAAAGAGAAATAAGAGAGAGTAAAGGAAAGTAAAAGGGCAAAATTCTGTACATATTTGACAATGTTAGGCATCAAATTGTCTCAGTTGCCTTCATGCTGTGAAACCCATACCTAGTATTCTTCTGTGTAAATAATATATATATATATATATACATTGTTATCCTACACAGCCTGATTTGATACAACAGAATAAAGTCTCATTATATTCTATCAGGAATGTACAATTCCAAAATACTACAAAAACTATATAAAGCCATTCTATCTCAAGTTTCCCATCTGTTTTTGTACTAGACAAATTCAATTAAAAAGAATGATCAACATCAAAAACCCATTTAAAAATATTCATGAAACTAAAAGTTAGTATAATGAATTTAAGTGGAAAATTCCATTGCAACTGGGTAGGGGAAAATGTTTAAACTCTATATGAAAACATTGGTAAACTTTAAAAAAATTAAGTAGACAAAGTTAAAGTATGCAATAGATAATGACTGTAGACTAAATCCCTCAAGTTTGCAGGGTTGCATAGGGGAAGAGTATTTCCAAAATTTTTCAAATATCTCCTTTTAAGCCAGAAATTTTTCTGATGTGGAAAGAGATTTTTCTTTCTTTTATGAAAAGGAGAATTAGTAACAGTTTAAGGCACACAAAAAGTACTCAAAAAACACTTAATCAAATGAAGGAAATAACTATTACTGACGCTTTTAGAGGCCATTGTTATACAAGTTAGTTTTGCTGAAATGATGTTTTCCCTCCTCTTTTTTTTAAAGACCTTTAGCTCCTGTCTTTGAAACAATACTATGCATCAGTTCCAAGGCAGAAGAGCAGTAAGACCTAAGAAATGTAACTTAAGTAGCTTGGCAGAGTCTGAGGTCACATTTGAACCCAGGATTTCCCATCACTAGTCCTGAGCCTTTATTTACCGAGCCTCCTAGGTGCTCAGTTGCCCCTTTCTTCGTCTTTTTAAAAGTATCCTTTGTTACAAGGAAGAGAATATTTAAGGAAAGGAGGTATATTCCAAAAGGAAAATGAGGTCAAAACAATTGTTTTTTTTTTTCCTTAACTAGACCACATTATTTCCTTTATCCTATTCATCACTTTTCTTCTAACTTATAAAAATTATATTTTCAGAGCCATATAATTATTATACACATATGTGTATGTGCCTATTTTTAAATTTCTTATTAGTTCCATAAGCTTTAAAGCAAAGAACAAAGAATGTCCTTCTTCTCAGATTCACCATGGCCTAAAAATCTGAACTGTCTCTTTATATTCTAATCCTTCACAGAAAGATTTTTCTCTATTTCAATAAGGTGGGAAGGAGGCTACTCTTTTCAAATAGACATAATGTGATTTCTTAAGTCTCTTTCATTCTTTCAGATCAGTTCTCCATTTCATTCCACTTTCACCCAGTATACAGCAATGACTTTGTCAGTTTCCTACCTGTTTTATTTTTTTTAATTGATGCTTCCTGATTTCTTACGTAGATATTCTATTCAATAAAAGATATGATGGCTTTTTCCTTGTGTTTGTGAAAAGATAAACACAACCCACACAAATATATTTTCTTGTTTATCTACCCTTTTCCCCTTTGAATACTTTTACTCCAACATTTAAAATATAATTAAAAATAAAACATATTCTTCTTCACCACCAACCCCAACTTCCTCTTAAAGAGCTTGACCTATGTCAATGTGCCTATAGTATATTTAAGCTACATATTAACAGTCTGTTTCTGTAACCAAAAAAAAAAAGATTTTTATTTTGGGACTATATTAAACTTGTGTCCCCAATGCCTCCATTTGCATGTCATCACCCTCTCCCCTTGCTTTTCTGACTATATTAAGTTCATATTAAAACTTATCCTCTTGGGGTCTTCATCTTCTGCATAGAATTAAGAGGATAATGTTCATGACTTGAGGTCTCTGAAGCAATGAATAGCTTTCGCACTTGATTAACTGCTGAAGAAAAGCCAAGATGCTTAATAAGCTGCAAGCCCCATTGATTCCTTCATAAACTAATGCTGGGCACAGCATTAAGAGTATTACCATAGATACAAGAAGGGAAATATGGCCCAATATTTGCAAATGAATTGAGTTCCACCAGCCTCCAAAGAGTCAAGTGTATTTCCTGTGGAAGTAACGTGCTCACTTATTCAAAGTTTCCTTCAAGAGAGAAGAAATCTCCCTTAGCAGAATGTTTATTTTCAAGAGGAAGTGTTTCTGAGTCACCTTTCAATTTAATACAGTTCAACAAGCATTTACTAAGTCCTGTGTGCTATGTTCCAGTCACTATGCTAGTAGTTGGTGTTAAAAAGGCACTTTCTTAACAGTTATTGCTCACTGAAAACTAACATTCTACCACAGAGTGAGTGGAAGGAAAGACAAAGGAGAAATGTACACAGATAAGGTAATACCAAATGTTTGCAAATTAAAAATAATTTTATGGGTGGAATACTATAACTGAGTGATTAGCTGAGCTATGAATTAGGATAAAAATTCCAATAGGTACAGGTGAGGGGGAAAAGCCAATACAAACAACACACAAGATAAGAGACCTGTATGGTAGAAACAGCAAGATTGGTTTGGGACCATTGGGTGTCAATGTGATCGTTGAGGTTGCAAGTTTCTGGAGGAAAGAGATCAAAATCCAGGTACCTTATTTTCTACAAGTACAACATTATAGCTGCTGTTCTTGTGAGTTTGGGGATATCAAGGAACGAAGACCAAACATCACATTAAATTAATCAATATATTGGATAATGTAAAAGCTACATGAATATATGTATGTATATAGTTTCTGTTGCTGAGTCATTTTTCAGTTGTGCTCAAGTCTCGGTGACCCCACTGGGGTCTCTTGGCAAGGACATTGGAGTGGTATGCCATTTCCTTCTTCAGCTTATTATATAAATGAGAAAAAGGAGACAAATAAGATTGAGTGACTTGCCCAAGATCACACAGCTAATAAGTAAAGGTCTGATTGGAACTCAGGTCTTCCTGACTTCAAGCCTAACAATCTACCTATTATATCACATAGCTGCCAGGAGGGAGGGAGAAAAAGAAAGAAAGAGGGAAGGATGGAAGAAGAAAAGAAGAGAGGGAAGGAGAGAAAGAGAGCTAGATGGATAGATGATAGCTACATGGATAGATGATAGATAGAGGGAGATAAATGGATGGATGGAGAGAGAGATCAATAGATCAAAAGACTGATGGATGGAGAGAAAAATGAATGGATGGATATACACAAATATGTATTAATTAATACAAAAAGGGTAGATGATAAACTCACAAATTTGACAGATATCCCCAATACTCACTCTCCATTTCCATTTCCTTGAGGGAATAAAGCTACATGTCTACATGGTCACAGAAAATTGGAACTATGTAAACAATAAAAGCCCAACAATCAGCTAAGGAGCAGATCTTGGGGAGCTGAGAAACTTCATATTGAAATGGGCAAAGAGAACTAGAGTGTCTTATAAATCCAAGCATCTCACGTAAATAGATTTGGCTAGACAAATCACTTGGCAGAATCTACTTGAGGCAGAACTAAATTTGTAGATATTTATCAGTAACTCTAGTTACTTCTATCAGGTAGTTCAACCTCCACTGAACAAAAGATAGATGCATAAGAACTATAAGTTTGGAGTCAAAATATATTAAAACATGACTTCAAACTCCATTTTTCCTTTTTTAAGTCCTACTTAACTGATTAGAATAATGTAAAATAACACTGACAAAGTAGATTGAAAAGAAAATTATAAATACTTAATTTTAGATCACATGCTGTCTTACCCCCCATATCATAAGGGAGTCAATACAAAAACTGACAACAAATCTAATGTCAAGAATCTTCTGATAATAGATGAAGTTAATCATAAGGTAATGAACTCCAAGGCTTTGGTGACATCTAAGTAAATCACCTATCCAAGGAAAGCATTCCTACAGTGATTCCTTCAAATTCCTTGGAGTTTGAACAAGATAATTGCTAACTTGTTTTCCAGCTCTGAGACCCCATACTTTGGAGCTTCTGAATATCTGATAAAGTAGGAAATCATCCCTATATGATATTTTATCTCATCTGGTATTGTGACCCCAAAAATGATCTTTATAGAATAGGATCTCATCTCTGGCTTGTAAAGAGTTTTCCTCACTATGAACATTTGAAGTCCTTTAAAAGGGATTTACTTTAAATGTAATCTACAATTTAGAAATGGGAAACCTAAGCTTGAGTGATTTGACCAGTTACACAACTTTCACAAGATGTGGCACCAGCCAAAGTCCCTTAATACTTTAGTCCAGCACTTTTACCACCATAACATATGCTTCTTTTTAATGATGAGGTTTGTGGTAATGGTAATAATCTTGATGACAAATTAATAATGATGATGATGATTGTGATGACAATAATGATGATGATGAAGATGTTAACTTAGGAAAGGTTTTATTTCACATGTTTACGCCTATGACTACAGTGGTATAGGAAAACTAGTAATTTTTGCCTAAACCTCTGAGTGCACTGATGAAGAAACTCTCTCCACCAAAGCATATTGGTAAATATTCTAAAAGTTATAGTTTGAGGCATAACTGGGAGGATAAGTGACTTGCCCAATGCTTCTCAGCCAGTATGTGTCAAATGCAAAACTTGAACCCAGGTCTTCCTGATTCTTTATCAAGTACTTTGTACTATATCTCATCCTTTCCATCATTAATTAAAATTACGAAGTAGATCATTAAGATGAGTGTTGCTCAACAATTTTGTAAACTGGGTCAAGTTAGCTCATTGAAAACATGTATAACACCTGAGATTTTCTGTTCACAATATTAAAACTTCTTTGGGATCAAAATATATTCAAACATGACTCCAAATTCCATTTTTCCTTCTGTAAGTCCTATTTGACTCCAATCTATTTTGTCAGAATAATGCAAAACAACTGACAAAATAGAATGAAATATTAAATACTTAATTTTAGATCATGTTCTATCTTACCCTCATATCATTCCCTGGGGTGAAGTATAATATGTGTGTGTAATGAACAGCAAAAAATTGGTAGAGCCTTCAGTTTCTGTTTGGAATAGAATACGCAGAAGTCCCTAGCTCTACACAAAGCTATTGCATCTATGCTTAAACATTTGATTCTGTTACAAATGAGGTAATTTCCCATGGATAGAGATAAAATAATACCAGAGCTGAAGTTTTAGGATTGTGTAATTAGAATTTGCTCCCCAGGACTCTCTCTCTCACCATCCCATTTGCATATTTACACTAATGTACTAATGTAGGGAGGTAATATTTTGATTTAGCTCCTCCCTCTCTCTCTGCTCCCAGGAAGAGGTGGGGTGAGAGTCAGGCAGGAGAATTTTACCCATGTGCTTTTTCCTTAGGCTTTCCAATTTTGTTTTTTTTTTTTTAATTTCTTCTACTTCAAGGGATTGTTAATAAACTTTATAAAATATAACACTTGGAGTTATTGGATATTAATTTAAATTTCACATTGTTGGTGAACAGAAGTATGGAGTTTAAGAACCTTTCTCCTCTTCTAAGTTGGTAGAGCAATTTTTTTTAATAGACAAAAAGACAGATTAATTTTAAAAGCCTCTGTACCCTCATTGTTCCTTCTCTTCCTCCTGCCACTGCTATTGCTGTTGCTGCTGCTGCCACTGCCACTGTTGTCTCCCACTTTTGACCAGACACTGCCTGGGGATCCTTGCCAAGTCTGCTGCCACTTCTCTTGAGCACACTGGCTGGGGGTCCTTGTGAGTCACTTTCTGTATGGAGGGTGACATATAAATGCCTTTTTCTTTTACATTGATAAAACAGAGCATGTAAAGATTGGATTTAGCTATCTCCTGATTGTAACAATGAAAGTACTTAGCTCTTCCTTTATTAGGAAGATTGAATTGTAATACACAATGTATTTTTATATTTTAATCCCCAAAAGGTAACTCAGTATTTTTAAGTAGATATACCCATTTTGACTACAAAAAGGTGTTAAGTAACCCAAAAGATATAATTTAACCAAAGAAGATGTGAACTAAATAGTGGGCAGTCCTAGAGAAAAGTGTCTGCTGTGATTGGTAGATGTGAAATTTAGGGGAGGTGACACAAGGGGAAAAGATCTTTAAAAAGAGCACCAAAGGCCAAAAGAAGATATTCGATATCTGATTCAAGATTCGAGTTGTATGGAAGATTCTCTGACTTGGAGTTGAACTGGAGGAACTTGGAGTTGGACCCCTGGAGGAATTCATGCAGTAGACCTCAGACTGCTTTTCCTCTTAGACAGTCACCATTGGTGAGTGAAAGGCTGACCTAGTGACCCTGCCTTTCTCGGAGGTAAGCCTCCGAGAAAGGCCCATCGTCTTGACACTCTTTTCCCTGATTAGGGCCTTAGTATTTCTGCCTAGTTCAGAGGAAACCAGAGTTTCCTCTCTCTCTCTCATTCCTTAATATCTTCCCTCTATTGTAAATAAACTACCATAAATTCCATTTACTTTAGTAATTCATTTTGGGATTTAGAAATTAAATTCCTGGCAACCACCTAATTAATATATTTCAGGCTCAACCACAATTAATTTTACCAAGCACTTACTGCTGCCTTGGAAGCCTGGGGTATTTCTCTTAGGCAACAATCAGCCTCCTAAAGACTTTTACCGAAGGGGACACTTCCACCTTCTTAACTCCCTGACCACATAGCTGGACAGAGCAATCAAGGGGAACAGCAGTCCCCTGCCCACATGACAGTGGAAGCAAGAAGCTCCCTAGCATTTTTACCCTTAGGGAGAAGGCTATACTTCCAAACCTTTTAACTTAACACCTAGCCAGTGGGTAGAGCCACCTACAGGCAGGAAGGAAAATTGCAAGCATGGCCCAGTTTCCTTTCTATCTCAGTCTCTATTCCCAGATAGCATTAGTGAACTCATACACTTCACAATTTTTGGATGTTTTTTTTTTCCTTAGTACTGTTACTAAGAGTACTTGTACCAATTGAATAGTTTGAAATTTATCTATTCCTCCCCAAGAAAAAACAACTGAAATATATCTTGATTAATCTCAAGATGCAGAAAGGAAATTCTACCCAGACTCTGAAACACATCCAATATAGGGTTTGTCTTCTCTATGCTCAGTACTATAATACCCCTAACTATGGGGAACCCCAGATATATGACTGAAGGAATCTA
The DNA here is from genome assembly GCF_027887165.1 of Monodelphis domestica. Taxonomy (NCBI): domain Eukaryota; kingdom Metazoa; phylum Chordata; class Mammalia; order Didelphimorphia; family Didelphidae; genus Monodelphis; species Monodelphis domestica. The sequence continues at coordinate 244,160,543 of NC_077231.1, forward strand.
GATGGATGATGATACTCAGGAGAAGAAGAAACCTTAATGAGTGTGGAGGTGAATTTAAAGCCTTTTTCAGACTCCATTGCCTTATTTATGTTAACTGTTTCAAAAGACATGTCTATAACACAGCAATCAGAATTGGAGAAAACGACTCTTGGATTGATTGCTCACATGTAAAACCTTCTATTGACATTGGGTGACTATATCTTGTCATTATTATTATATTTGCTGAATGTTTTAAGATTTAATTTTGTTTGTTAAGTTCACACAGTAATCTAAACTAAAATGTTCCATTTCCCTAAGTCATGTGAAATTACTATGTTTTGGCCATAAGCTATATATTCTGTGACATTGTCTTTATTTTTTTCCTCCCCTATATTTTTTTCTATTTGAATTAGTTTATTTAGTCAATTTAAAACATTACTCCTTGGTTACAATAATCACATAATTTCCCTCCCTTCCCTTCACCCACCCTTCCCACAGTCAATGCAAAATTTCATTGGGTATTACTTGTGTCCTTGATCAGAACCTATTTCCATGTTGTTGATAATTGCAATAGGATGTTCATTTAGTCTACATCCCCAACCATAACCTCTCAATCCGTATATTCAAGCAGTTGTTTTCCTTTGGTGTTTTTACTCCCACAGTGTGTCCTCTGAATGTTGATAGTGGTTTTTCTCATAGATTCCTCCAAGTTGTTCAGGGTCACTGCATTGCCACTAATGGAGAAGACCATTACATTAGATTGTACCACAGTGTATCAGACTCTATGTATAATGTCTTCCTGGTTCTGCTCCTCTCACTCTGCATCAATTCCTGGAGGTTGTTCCAATCCCAATGGAATTCCTGCACTTTATTATTTCTTTGAGAACAATAGTATTCCATCACCAACAGATACCACAATTTGTTCAGTCATTCCGCAATTGAAGGGCATCCCTTCATTTTCCAATTTTTTGCCACAACAAAGAGAGCAGCTATGAATATTCTTGTACAAGTCTTTTTCCTTATTATCTCTTTGGGGTACAAACCCATCAGTGCTATGGCTGGATCAAAGGGCAGACAGTCTTTTATTGCCCTTTGGGCATAGTTCCAAATTGCCCTCCAGAATATTTGGATCAATTCACAACTCCACCAGCAATGCACTGATGTCCCAACTTGGCCACATCTCCTCCAGCATTCATTACTTTCCTTTGCTATCATGTTAGCCAATCTGCTAGGTGTGAGGTGACACCTCAGAGTTGTTTTTGATTTGCATTTCTCTGATAATAAGAGATTTAGAACACTTTTTCATGTGCTTTTTCATAGTTTTGATTTCTTTAACTGAAAATTGCCTATTCATGTCCCTTGCCCAATTATCAATTGGAGAATGGCTTGGATTTTTGTACAATTGGTTTAGCTCTTTATAAATTTGAGTAATTAGACTTTTGTCAGAGGTTTGTAATGAAGATTTTTTTCCCCAATTTGTTGCTTCCCTTCTAATTTTGAAAGCATTAGTTTTGTTTGTAAAAAAAACTTTTTAAATTTGATGTAAACAAAATTATTGATTTTACATTTTGTGATTTTTTTATAGCTCTTGCTTGGTTTTAAAGGCTTTCCTTTCCCATAGATCTGACAAGTATATTATTTTGTGTTCGCCTTTTTACTTATCGTTTCCATCTTTATATTAAGGTCATTCACGCATTCTGAGTTTATCTTGGTGTAGGGTGTGAGATGTTGATCCAAACCTAATCTCTGCCATTCTGTCTTCAATTTTACCAGCAGATTTTATCAAATAGTGGGTTTTGGTCCCAAAAACTGGGATCTTTGGGCTTATCATAGACTGTCTTGCTGAGGTCACTTAGCCCAAGTCTATTCCACTGATCCTCCTTTCTGTCTCTTAACCAGTACCAAATTGTTTTGATGACCTCTGCTTTATAGTATAGTTTGAGACCTGGTACTGTAAGTCCTCCTTTCTTTGCATTTTTTTCCTGATTTTCCAAGATATTCTTGATCTTTTGTTCTTCCAAATGAACAAAATCAATGAAATGTTGTTTTTTTCCTAATTCAGTAAAAAAGTTTTTTGGTAGTTCAATGGGTATGGCACTAAATAAGTAAATTAATTTGGGTAGGATTGTCATTTTTATAATGTTAGCTTATCCCACCCATGAGCAATCAATGTTTTTCCAATTGTTGAGATCTAATTTTAATTGTGTGTAGTGTTTTGTGGTTGTGTTCATATACTTCCTCTGTTTGTCTCGGCGATAGATTCCAAAGTATTTTATGTTGTCTAGGGTGATTTTAAATGTACTTTCTCTTTCTAATTCTTGCTGCTGAAATGGGTTGGAGATATATAGAAATGCTGATGACTTATGCAGGTTTATTTTGTATCCTGCAACTTTGCTAAAGTTGTTGATTTTTTCAACCTGCTTTTTGGTTGATTCTCTAGGATTCTTTAAGTATACCATCATATCATCCACAAAGAGTGATAGCTTAGTCTCCTCATTGCCAATTCTAATACCTTCAATTTCTTTTCCTTCTCTAATTGCTACTGCTAGTGTTTCTAGTACAATGTTAAATAATAGAGGTGATAATGGGCATCCTTGTTTCACACCTGATCTTATTGGGAAGGCTTCCAGTTTATCCCCATTACATATGATGTTTGCTGATGGTTTCAGATATATACTATTTATTATTTTTAGGAAAGGCTCTTCTATTCCTAAACTTTCTAGTATTTTCAATAGGAATGGGTGTTATATTTTATCAAAGACATTTTCTGCATCTATTGAGATAATCATGTGATTTTTGTCCATTTGCTTGTTATTACACTCAATTATGTGGATGGTTTTCCTAATATTGAACCATTCTTGAATTCCTGATATGAATCTTACCTGGTCACAGTGAATAACCCTTGTGATGACTTGCTGGAGTCCTTTTGCTAGTATTGTATTTAAGATTTTTGCATCTATATTCATTGGGGAGATTGGTCTATAGTTTTCTTTCTCTATTTTTTTCCTGTCTGGCTTTGGGATCAATAGCCTATTTGTATCATAAAAGGAATTTGGTAGAACTCCTTCTTGGCGTATTCTATCAAATAGTTTGTATGATATTGGAATTAGTTGTTTTTTGAATGTTTGATAGAATTCATTTGTGAATCCATCTGGATCCTGGGATTTTTTCTTAGGGAGTTCATTGATGGCTTGTTCAATTTCTTTTTCTGATATGGGGTTGTTTAGGTAATCTATTTCCTCCTCTGTTAGTCTAGATAATTTATATTTTTGTAAGTATTCATCCATATCACCTAGATTGCCATATCTGTTGCCATATAATATGGCATAAGTTTTTAATGATTGCCTTAATTTCCTCTTCATTAGAGGTGAGGTCTCCCTTTTCTTCTTGGATACTGTCAATTTTGTTTTCTTCTTTTCTTTTTTTTAATTAAAATGACTTTTACTTTGCCTATTTTATTTGTTTTTTCAAAGTACCAGCTTATAGTCATATTTATTAAATCAATAGATCTTTGATTTTCAATTTTCTTAATTTCCCCTTTGGCTTTTAGGATCTCTAATTTAGTCCTTATCTGAAGATTTTTAATTTGTTCACTTTCCAGTTTTTTAATTTGCATGCTCAATTCATTTACCTCTGCCCTTCTTAATTTGTTTATATATGAACTCAAGGATATAAATTTCCCCCTGAGTACTGCTTTGGCAGCATCCCATAGGTTTTGAAAGGATATCTCATCAGTCTCATTTTCTTCAATGAAGTTTTAATTGTTTCTATGATTTGTTCTTTAACAAGTTTTGGAGAATCATATTGTTTAATTTCCAATTAATTTTTTTATTTACTTCTCCATGTACCCTTACTAATTATTATTTCCATCTCATTGTGATCTCAGAAGTTTGCATTTAATATTTCTGCTCTTTTGCACTTGTTTGCAATGATTTTATGCCACAATACATGTTCAATTTTTGTGAATATACCATGTGCTACTGAAAAGGAAGTGTATTCCTTTTGTCCCTATTTATTTTTCTCCACATATCTACTAACTCAAATTTTTCTAAGATTTCATTCACTTCTCTTATCTCTTTCTTATTTATTTTTGGTTTGATTTATCTAGTTAGGATAGAGGAAGGTTCAGGTCTCCAACTAGTATAGTTTTTCTATCCATTTCATTCTTGAGCTCCACTAGTTTCTCCTTTAGAAATTTGGATGCTATGCCATTTGGTGCACACAATGTTGATATTGTCCATACTGCCTTTTATCAGGATATAATTACCATCACTATCTCTATTAACTAGATTTATTTTTTACTTTGGCTTTGTCACACATCACAATTGTGGCTCCTGTCCTCTTTTTATCAGTTGATGCCCAATAGATGTGGCTCTGTCCTCTTACTTTCACCCTATGTGTATCTACTTTATATTTATTGGGAAAGGAAATAGGATTTGGAAAACAAGGGGCTAATGGGAGGTTTGTATGGGGTATGGAGGAGTTAAGGGGAGAGAGGGAATATTGTTTGGTGAGGCAAGGGATGGAGATGCCCCCTGCTGAGAGGAAACAGCAAGGGTCCAATAAGGATGGTTTGTCCTGGAATGACTGACCTGAAGTTTAGCTCCCTCTATGACCAGAAAAGATAGTCCACTTATCTGACTGCACATTCAAATAATATAAAGTTTAAAACCCAGTTGGAATTGGAGTTTTCTCAGCTTCCAACCTGAGGCCAGGCCCCAGAGGATGGTGAAGTGTCCTCCCACTCCCATCCACTCTATATCAGTCCACCTTTGTCTTTTAGAATCTTTGGGGTAGACAGAAAGCAAACAAGAACAGGTCTAACCTTCAGAGATGAATGGGTCTGAATCTTCGGGCTGAACCAAGAAGAGGCGGCAGACCACACCAGACTGGGATGAACAAGCTCCTCTCTCCTCCACCACCAGGAAGCAAGACCACCTGGCAGGAAGGAAGTGCTAGTCACAAGACCCAACTGCCACTCACAGTTGGGCCCTTCCCCCACAAACTGTCAGTCTTGTTTCCTTTCCACACTACCTTCCTCATGTTTGTTTCTTGTAGACAGTATATGGTAGGGTTTTGGATTCTAATCTACTCTGCTATTCCCTTGCATTTTATGGGTGACTTCATTCCATTCACATTCAGAGTTATGATTACTAGCTTTGTATTTCCCAGCATTTTGATTTCTACTCATGATCCTGCCTTTTCTTCTTTAAATATTTCCTTCTATACCAATGTTTGTTTTTAATCAGTCCCCCTAGTTCCCATCCTTATTTTAATTCCCTTTCTAACCCCTCCCTTCTTATTCCCCCCCTTTTTTCCTTGTAGTCTTTCTAAAACTACCCTCCACCCTCTCCCTCCCTTGTACTGCTTTCCTCCCCACCAGTCTGTTTGTTACCCTTCTACATCCCATAGGGAGCAAATCTATTCTCTGCCCCAATGGATTGGATAGTTCTTCCCTCTTTGGGTCAATATCAATGCATGTAAGAGTTGAGTATTTCTTATCGCCAACCTCTATACCTTTCCAGTTGTTACCATTAAAAGAGTGGTTGCCATAAACTGTGACTGCAAAAATGTGGGTTCAAGACTTTGAATTGCCCAAATTATAAAGATAATTTTAGTGTCTTGATTTAAATAAAAAATAAGTGGTCACCATGGGAAAAATTCCCAAATATGAAATACCTAAGTCAGCTGGGTTTATGGAGATTTTAATTAATATAAATGAAGGAATTAAAGAAAGGGAGAGAGACAGAGTAAAATGAAATAATAATAGGAAGGCCAACGGCCTAGGCCTTTCTTTTAAGAGAGAAAATTATGTCAGTCTTTAATCACTCACCACAAGATTGTCCCAAGCAAAACTCTAGTGTTCAGAGAGACCCTCCAGTTCAGCTCCTAAGCTCAACTAAGTTCATCCACCAAGAGACTCCAATTCAGCTTCCTGAGCTGAACTAAGTCCAGAGGCCTCTGACCTCCTTTGAAAGACAATTTTCTCCTATGTCACCTCCCCTAAATTTTCACATCTACCAATCACAGTAGACGTTTTCCAAAGGACTGACCATTCTTAATTCACATCTTGTTATCACCTTCTTAATTCACATCTTGTTATCACCTTTTCTGGGTAGACTAAAACTTCTGAGTATTTCAAACCTCTTTGCTAAATTTGTCCCCTGCAAGTTGCCTGACCTTTTAGTGATTAATTTGACCTCTATAGGTACTTAGCACCCTCTTGTATTAGATCTAAAAATAGATCTAGCTTAAGGGCTTTTGCCTCACTATAAGTATGGGTTAAGTACCTTCATTGTTCACTATGGAGTTTTACAACTTTATCTTCCCCTAAAGTATGCCTAAGTATGGGTGGAGTAATTTTAAAGTTCCCAATACATTCCTGATCAAGTACCTCCATTGTTTAAATGGGAATAGCCTTAATCATTACCTTAAGATAATGTTGCAAGGTAGAGTCTAAGAAATTTAAAGATTCACACAGTGTATTGATGTTCTACCCCTCCCACCATTAGCTTCTTTGTGACATATAAATTTAGCCCCTTTTGTTTCTTTTCCCATTTCTTTTAGTATTAACCTCTTTTTTTAGCTCTAGTTGCAATGATGCATACATATATCTATATACCTATTTATGTCTTTTCATTTCATCCTATACAGTTTGTCACTGTTCCCTCTAAGTGTAATTATTCTAGCTGCCCATTTGATGATAACATTTTTTAAGAATTACCAATGACTTCTTTTCTTATAGGGATAATTATCATTTTAACTTATTGAGTCTCTTTAAAAAAAGGTTTTGTTTTCTTTTCTTTTTCTTTTTCCCTCTTTTTTAATTACCTTTTGATGATTCTCTTGAGTTCTGTGCTTGGGTATCAAATTTTCTGTTCAGATCTGGTATCTTCTTTACAAATTCTTGGAATTCTTCTATTTTGTTGAATGACCATACTTTCCACTGAAAGAGTATAGTCAATTTTGCTTGGTAGTGGATTCTTGGTTGTATACCTAGTTCCCTTGCTTTCCAGAATATCATATTCCATGCCTTTCAGTCCTTCAGTGTGGATGTAGCCAGATCCTGCTTTATTCTCACTGTGGTTCCATGGTAACTGAATGACATTTTCTTGGCAGCTTGTAATATCTTTTCTTTCATCTGATTGTTTTTGAATTTGGCTCTAACAGTCCTGGATATTCTCAGTTGGGGATTATGTGCAGGAGGTGATCTGTGGATTCTTTCAATCTCCACTTTTCCCTCTTGTTCTAGAATATCAGGGCAGTTTTCTTGGATAATTTCCTACAGTATTATGTCCAGGCTTTTTATTTTGTCATGGTCTTCTGGTAGACCAATGATTCTTAAATTGTCTCTCCTCAATTGATGTTCTAAATCCTCTGTTTTGTGAATGATATGCTTCATATTTTCCTCAATTTTTTCATTCTTTTGGTTTTGTTTTATAGTGTCCTACTGCCTGTGAGATCACTTAATTTTTATTGTTGTATTCTGGTTCTTAAAGACTGGATTTCATCCCTGGCTTTTTGGTCATCCTTCTTCTTATCTTTCATCTCCTTAGTCTCATTTTCAAGCTGATTAATTTTGATTTTCAAGACATTATTTTCTGTTTCCAGATGACTTATCTTAGTTTTAAAGTTCTTTTCCCAGTTGTCTTCAGCCTCTCTTTATTGTGTTTTGAATTGTATTTTGAGTTATTCCAAAGTCTGTATTCAATTTGCTGGGATTTCTGATTTATTGTTTAATGATTCCTCCCCCTCTGTTCTGTTTCCTCTTTGTTCGTTGCCTTTATAGAAGCTGTCAATTGTAATTTTTTTCTGTTGTTTGCTCATATTTACCCCATTCTTTACTCCCTGCAGTTGCCTGTGCTCTTGCTCCTCTCATTTTTTTGGTTTTGGGGTTTTCTGACAGTCTCCCTTCTTGGAGTTTTGTCAGGAGATCTCTGTGTAATCTGTGGGGAGGGGAATATAGGAGTTTGAGCTTTTCTGTCCTCTGGAGGCTTTCAATTGGATGAAAGTCCAGCAGTCTGTGAGTGAAGTGTGTTGGAGCCTGGGCTTCCCTGAGCTCTGAAGATTTTTGATGGGATTAAGTTCAGCTGTGTTGGGCTGGATGGGCTTTGAGGCCAAAACCTCCTGGAAGGCTGGAGTAATATGGAGGGTCTCTATCACTCTGACCAGGCTGCTAGCTCTGTGTTCCCTCTCCAACTCCTTCCCCACCACCTGTGTTTGATGCTCTGAGCCTGGCACAGCCCTGCCCACAAGGTACACCCTCCAGAGCAGAGCCTTTGCTCACCCAAAGGTTCCTGCTGCCACTGGAGGCTTAGAGCTCTAGGTGGGGGAGGGTAGGGGTCCTGGGACCTTCCTTCTGCTTTCCCCTTAAAGCTGAGTGTTATTGGATTCTGGTTTTGGGGGGTATACCCTTTGAATTGAGTCCAGCAGGAGGGTTCCTTGGCTCTGTCTTGTTATTAAGTTTGATTTAAGTCCCCTAGGAGCATTCAGTTTGTGGTCAGTGAGGAAGGGTTTTCAGAGGTCTGAACTTTTGCTGCTTCTACATGGCCATCTTGACTCTGCCCTCCTTCCCTTATTATTAGACTACAGAAAATATCATCATAAAAATATATAAATAAATTGGACAAACCCTTTTCCATAACAAAACCATGAGTCCTTATGAATGCTGGGTTTATGCCCAAATCCATTGAGGTCATTTGTTGCCTATATGGCCTTTTGTTCCTTTTTGCCTTTGTTAATTATCACATGGATGATGATGGATGGACTCCAACAAACCGGTTACAATTTATATAAATCCTTTTGAGAATTTAATAAGCTAAAAATCTCAATTGATATTAAAGAGTCTTCAGAAGTGATTTTCAGATATCTAATAGCACCACTACCTCTGACTGATCATTTGCCTACCTTTGACTTGTGTGTAACAAAAGGTAAGAGTCCCTTTAGTAGTGGAAGTAAAGTATAATAGCAATATTATATGCACCACCTCCTTATTTATAAAAATGAAATGAATGAAACATCAGAAATGATTTTCACTATTGTATTCCTTGCCTCCACATTGGAATGGGTGGGATATATAAATACATGCCTTTTAAAGCTGTTATGGTCTCATATTAATAGTAGATAGGTTTCCCAAGGGGCTTGGTTATCCCATGATCGGTTATAATGTCATCCAGGAGGTGGGAAGAATTTTCCAGGGGGCTTGGTAAACCCTGGATGGGTCATGGAGACTAGTGACTCCTGGATGGTTTTATATTTGTAAATCTTCAATTTACTGTGCCTTTCCACTATAATAATCTAAATTCTTGGTGACATTTTAGACCCAAAAGGTTTTCATCAGTAGTACAGAGGATTTTGTTTGTTTGTTTGTTTTGTTTTGTTTTGTTTTCCTGGTTTCTCTTGCCACATTTTGGAATGATAGCAGTAATGACTTTGCTAGAAATATCTTTGCCAAGGTTGAAATATTGGATAGATCTGGAGACCTTGTGACAAGTATCCTTGAGCTTCATAGGTTTTTAAAATGTCACACAGCAAATGGTTATTGAGGCTCATATGAATCCTAATGATAGCAGGTTTGTTTGCTATTGTCATTAAATGAGTTTTTGTGATTTGGGGGTTTTGGGGACTTCTTTGAATATGAATTAGCTGCTGTACTACTGCTTTAAAAAGCTGTTACTTGATGAAAATCATGTGTATTCACACTGTGGATCATAGCCAATTTAAAAAGGAAATGGATCTGATTTGGGGGTGAGAAACCTTTGTATTGTGATTCTGCTTTGCTAACACAGTGTTTCATGGAATGTGAATTATATAATTTTTAAATTTTTTATTATAATTCTTTTTCCTTGTATGTAAAATACAGTATTTGTTTTCTTTTTTCTCTTATTTTTTGTACCTGAAGCACATGTTACCAGTATTAATTTTTTTTTATTTTCAACTAGGATAAGTTTAAAATATCCATTAGCCCTAATGTCAATGCATACCCAAAAGCTTTAGACTATGTAAACCCACCACTGATTATCAAATATTATGGGACTTTGATTAATGATTGTGTCTGACTCCAGGAAAAGGATCACAAAAGAGCCACTTACAGTTCCAAGAAGCACACAATTAACCTGTACAATGCCTAGGAGCACAAGGTCAAGGAAACTAACCAATCCTGGTGGGATTGATGATATTCTGCACCAAGACAGGGGACTTGAACTTATTTCGGGTTCAAGGAAGCACCTGTTTGCAACATCAGATGTAGGAGTCCCTCATGCCACATCCAGACTTCTACCAAGTACCTCAGTTTGGCTACCATTTTGGTTTCCCTAACCCTGAGAACAAAGGTAAAATCAGACCAGGGAATGATATTTCCATTTTGCTTCAAAAATCTAGTTCCTTTACTCTCTCTCTTTCTAGTGTGGCAATTTTCTGTAGTCCTGGCTGCTGATTGGGGAGGTACATAATTGCTACCACAGGCTTGTCAGACATAAATCACTTTAATTTGGCCCTGATTCTAGGACCTGTTATAGGTTCAGTCTTCCTTACTTAGAATATTTTGCACATGAGACTTTGATATTTCATATATCATCTAGAACTTACTTTTTTCTCTTTTATTTGTTTTTTTTTTATGTTTTTGATTTTCATTTGACAATTGATGCATATACCTCATAACTCATCCATGTATCCCAGGGTGATCCATGTATTAGTCAACAGTCTCCTCATGGAGGATTGTATTATTGTCACAAAATTCTACATTTATAAAAATTTTTCTTGTTTGAGATTAATTTTAGTATAAGAAATTTGCTGCCTTCCTGAATCAAGAAAATGAACTATTTGGAGAAGGCACCATAAAGAAGCCTGCAGAAACCACACACTGCACCAAAAGATTCATAATGAACTTTGGGATATAGTGAATTGAACTGTGGGAAGTTGAATGCATTTATTTTGAATGTAAACTCTTATGCCAAAGGGGATTGCTCCCTAACTGGCTTTTTGTCAATTCACCTAGCAATCATTGGTTTTGCTCTCTTTCTCTTTTATTTCCCTCTTATCCTCAAATTATTGTAATTTTGTATGCAATATTGTATGTAACTGTAGTTAAAGATATTTAGAGATATAGGTTGGTTATTATACTGATTTATTGGGGAAACTAGGCATGCAAATCTGGGAGCTTTCTACATGCTCTTTTTTCAATGGAATGAGAGGGGACATTGTGTAATTAGAATTTGCTCCCCAGGACTCTCCTTCCCAGCATTCCATTTGTGTATTTACATAAGGAGGATCTATTTTGATGTAGCTCCTCCCTCTCTCTCTGCTCCCAGGAAGGTGGTTTTGGAGGTTGGGTGAGAGTTAGGCAGGAGAATTTTACTCATGTGTTTTTTACTTAGGCTCTCTTAAGATAAGAATATCAGTGTGGGAAGATTAAAAATCAAGAGGGAAATTGAAACAAGAAAGGGAAAATTAGAGAAAGGGGGTTTGTCAAGGGTCACATCCCACTTAGACTGTTATAAATAAGTATTTTACCAATTTCTACCAACATTATATTTAAGAGGAAGTGTGGGCTCTCTCCAAATCCATACTGGTCATCTAATGCAATTCCCTTGCCCGTCCCAAGATATTCAGGGTCCAGGTACACCAAAATATAAAGACAAACTAAGATAGCAAGATCTACTTCTTTGATTACTGTCCCCAAACTCCAGGTGGAAAGTGAGACTAGGGTGACCTGAAAGACTATACAACGATATGAGATGAAGATAGCCTCAGTTCAGAGTAGCATGGTGTGTCTGAGTTTTGGCTAAATATGAAAATTCTGGGAGGGGGGGAGGAAAAAAGGGGGGAAAGAACATGAATCATATAACCATGGGAAAATGCTCAAATAAAAATGTAAATATAAATAAATGAATGAATGAATAAACAAACAAATAAAAAGAAAAACTTTTCACTGAAAAAAAACCAAAAAAACCTTGGTTCCAATGTTTGAGTTGGAGTAGAAGATAGGAAGAAGTTGGAGTAATGACTAGTATGATAAATCCTGGGCACCATATGAAACTTATGAGAACTGGTGTGCCAATCTGCTACTCCTAAAGACCAGTTTACTGCCTCTCCTTTATAGCTACCATTTACATAATAAAACTACAGAAAGCATTTCTAATCATGTGCTTTGGTTTATGGGAGAGATCATGAAAGTGAATGTAAAGGGATCGGAGACAAATTATGGTAGGGAAAACTCAGTCTAGATGCCCCAGCAACAGAACATTGAGCATATCAAATTATCAAGGTTGAATAAAATTTGTGCTTTGTTTTTTTTTCAAATTGCATGTTATATAATCTACACTCCAATAACTTCACCAACTTGCTCTAAGTTTTAAGAAGTTCTAGATACACTTGCTATATTTAGAAAAATCTAACTTGATTCTATTTCTGCTTTGCAAATTTACAAAGGCATGAAGGAAGGTATATAACTTGAAATAAATCACTTTTGCCTTAAGCAAAAATTGGGAATTTTTCTATTAAAGATACAAATTAGCTATGGATTTTAAAATATTCCTAAAAATCTGTTGTATTTTATTTAGTCTCATGTAAAACATATAAAGAGTTGGATGTATTTTCTTGAAGCTCCTGACCCTTGACATTCATGTCCTTGACTTTCCAAGTGTATCATTTATTAATGTCACTAAATAAGAATTGTACATTAAGAAGCTCAGAATGTAGTCTGAAAACAGGTCCATTTGAAAATGACCCCCTTTCTCTGAATCAGTTCTGTCTGAATAGAGAAAAATCATGTGTAAGGACTCTTGAAAACCTTGCCTTAGACAACTTTGGGGAGCACTATAGATCTCTGATGTCTGAAGAAGGCTTATTCTACATTTGTAAGATATCACATCTTGTTGTACAGTTATTTTTTGCTTGTGTGTGTATATGCACATACACACCTTGTATATATGTATATAAATATGTGTTTTTGCATCACTTTCTCAATTATGAGAGTTATTTTTTAATTTCCTTGAATAATCAATATGGTGTTCTATATATAACATATATTAGTATTCTTTTTATACATAAAGGAAAATCAATTTAAAAAGAAACATTTTAAGGATCATGAAAGATCACTATATTAAGGTGATTCACATTTAAAGCAACCTGCAATTGGCATAAGATAATAAACAAGAAAACAGCAAGTTGGGGAAAATTCTGACATATCATGAAGGTTCAAAAAGTTGATTTTGATGGGTTAGAAAAGACAAAAATATTTATTACAAGTGTCCTCATCACACCAAACAGAGGCAGTTAGGTGGCACAGTGAATAAATCTCTAGACCAAAAGTCAGGAAGATCTGAGTTCAAATATAGCCTCAGAAGTTTGCTGGATATGTAACTTTGGGAAAGTCACTTAACTGCTATCTGCCTCCATTTCTTCATCTGTAAGATTTAGACAATAATAGCACCTCCTTCACAAGGGTGAGATATTTGAACATTACTTTTCAAATCTGACATTACTCTATAAATACCAAGTTTTGTTGATGGTGCTGATGATGCTGTTGTTTTTGTTCATTGTTGGGCATAAGTGTAATACCAGGGATATAAATAGCAGTGACTAAAGCCATTCCTCCACAAGGTTCAATGTTCTTTGGAAAAATCCATCAAACAATCACAACACACATCACACAACACCAGAGAGTCCTCTGAGGTTTTGCTATAACTCTAGCATCTCACTAAGACTCTAAAGGCAAGACCTGGGGGGCAGCTGGGTAGCTCAGTGGATTGAGAGCCAGACCTAGAGACAGGAGGTCCTAGGTTCAAATCTGACCTCAGACACTTACCAGTTGTGTGACCCTGGGCAAGTCATTTGACCCTCATTGCCTAGCCCTTACTGCTCTTCTGCCTTGGAACCAATCAATACACAGTATTGATTCCAAGATGGAAGGTAAGGGTTTAAATAAAATTTTAAAAAATAAAGGCAAGACCTATAACTTGCCTCTATGGCTTTAACTCTCATAGATTCTTTCGCCCATTCCTCTTATTCTTTAAGGGTTTGATGTCTTGCTCAGTCTATTTCTTGGCTTATAATGTCCCCAATCATTTAAGGAAAATCTCTGTCCCATTTCCTTTCCCTATTGTATTTCAGTTGAGGTTATTCACAAAAACATATAGCACTCAACATCTATAATGATCATATTAGGAAGAAATAAAAGTGAATATACTCATTCCCTCAGGCTGGACCTTTACTATTTTATGCCTTCCCCATGAGGTAGGCAGCACATTTCCAAAAGGAAAGCCCAAAGCCAGAAACTCAAATATAGTTTCTGAGCTATAAATTCAGCTGGTGGAAAAAGGAGACATCAGCCATTCATGACATCCTAGAATTAGGCCAACTACTGGAAGTTCCTGTAGGAGTCTGCCACCCCACTGCTTTTCTTCATTCTATTCTGTAAAAACCCAAGATCCTACTTTACTTGCTGTTATGACTACAAATCTCTGTCTTCCTGAGCACAACTATTTTTTCTTGGTTGTTTCCTTTATTCATGACTTACCCCTCGGTCTGGCTCATTCCGAAAGGTATAAGACCTCGCTGGTGAAGTATCATCTAAAGGAAATTGCTAAAGGATTGGGAACAGACTAGTTTCATGCTCATTCGCTTTTATCTCCCCCCTTTTCACCTTCAGCAATATGTGTGCCATCCAGTGTTTCTTCCTCAGTGTCCCTTTTTGCACAAACAATAACCAATTGTGTTCCATTAATGAGAGTGGGGGCAGAGATTGACAAAGCTACAAACTGTGCTGCCCAGTGATTAAAAAAAAAATCATATAATCCCTGACTCCTAGGAACCTGAAATTTAAATAAGGGGTAAAATTGGCCTCCAAATAAATATACAAAAATTAGAGTATATGAGTGATCAAGGAGAAATCCAGGGCAATGTACAATAATAAAATCAGAGACCTTCAAATTAAGCATCCCAAGGAAATCTGGGTTAGTAAAGTGGCTCCTGAAGTGAACCCAAAAAGGAGAGAGATTTCAACAAGTATGTAGAAATAATGACCTCCAGCCATAAGTATTGGCCTATATCAATTCAAGGTGATAAGACAGAGTAGGCAGAAATAGAATATATGAAGGGGAATAACATGAAGTAAAACAATAACAGCAAAATGAGGGCCCAAAATAAAGAAGTATTATAGATTAGCTTCATAAGGAGATGAGCTGTTTAGTCTTGTGATATAAAATAGAGGTGACAGTACTGATAGCCTTCAGTGGCTCCAAATTTTAGAGTATCTGAAAATCTTCCTGATTGAGAGTCAGGAAGACCTGAGTCCAAATGAGGTCTCAGATATTTACAATTGAATTATCAATTCAATTATCTTCTTTCTGCCTCAGTTTACTCAACTGTAAATATGGAGATTAAAAAGAGCTCCTACCTCCCAGGGTTGTTATAAAATTTAAATGAGATAAAATCTGTCATATATTTTACAAACTATTAAGTGTTATATAAATGTTAACTATTATTATTTCAGTGTTGAAAGGAAGTCAGGGACTCTCTAGTCCAACTCATAAATGAAAATATATATACTCCACCCCATAACCAACATATGGTTATCCAGGGTTTGCAAGAGGGCCCTTTGTAGCAGCCCACTCCTAACTAGGGGCAAGGGGAACAGTCAGTCTTGGGCATGCTCAGTAGTGCTCATGGCTGGGAAGGCCTCTGACCCTTGACCCCAGCTTCTCCCAGGTTAGGCGGGAAAACAGGTTTCTTTGTTCTCACCTGGTTAAGAGAAACCACACCTGCGCCTTGTCATTGACCAATGAGAATCATCCCTATGTACTGTGTATATTTGCATATCAAAAACTATATCTAGCCCAGCAGGCTCCGCCTTCGCTCTCTCTGCTCTCTGCTCTCTGCTCTCTGTCCTCTGCCCTCTGCTCTCTGCTCTCTGCTCTCTGCCCTCTGCCCTCTGCTCTCTGCTCTCTTCTCTCTGCGCTCTGCGCTCCTTCTTTTTCAGGCTACCTGATGGCTGTCCTTGCAGGAGCTTGGCCTCTGGCCAAGCTCCATCTTTAATCTTTCTCTCTCCCCCTTTCCTTTATATACCATGCTTTTGCCTCAATAAACGACTTCTCTTTGCATACCATGTGAGAGCTGTCCATACCTTCTTTCTCTCTTCCCCTTTCCTTCTCTCTCTCCCCCTTTCCCTCTCAGGGGTCGTAAGGGGCTGGTCCCCGGCAGCCCTTAATAAGGGAGAATGCCCTACCTTTTCCTTAAACCTATTACCCTTTAGGATATCTCTATTATGAAATTTCTTTTTTTTCTTTGACAAATTCTAAGTTTTCATCTTTGCAATATCCATCTCATGGTGTTAGTTCTCTTCATTTGAGAAATGTTCCCCAAAGTTCCACATTCTGAAATGCCTTTAAAGTATGAAAATAAACTTTTGTTCTTAAAGATTACATCCTTGAAATAAACTGGGGCAAGTCCTCCCACAATAGAAAAGGTCCAGTTACCAGACTGATCTCAAACAATGAGTCTGCATGACCAGAATCAGGTCAAAGAATGTGATCATCAGAAGCTTGCTTGACCTTCAAATGATGATACTTATCATTTTATTGACCTATCAAGGAAATTTCAGCACTTTTAAATACTGACAGTTGGTCAAGGTCATTTGGCCTATTTGCATTTGGGCCACCTCTCTGCAAATTTAACATTAGTCAACCAACTCCAGCAAGCATTTGCCAAGTACAACCAATATGCATGGTAGGCTCTAAGGATACAAAGACAAAAACAAATAACATTTCCTCTCTCTACAAGGAGCTGACTTGCCAATCTTGTTCCCATATATGGGTAGAAAAACATAGCATGAAATATACTTTTAACAACTGCTTGATCACATGGGTCAAGGGGGATACGATTGGGGATGTAGACTCTAAACGATAACCCTAGTGCAAATATCAACAACATGGAAATAGGCTTTGATTAAGAACACATGTAAAATCCAGTGGAATTGCGTATAGGTTATGTGAGGCGGTGGGGGAAAAGAGAGAAAGAGAAAGAACATCATTCTTGTAACCAAGGGAAAATATTCAAAATTGACAAATTAAATAAAATTTTCCCAAAAAAATGAAATCTACTTTTAGATTTATATTGGTCATTAGTGATGCCATCTTTCATAAAATTTGGGAAGTGAAAAATATATGAAGAGAAGTATTACACACTTAAAGAAAATATATTCAAACATATGTGTTGTCCAGGGGTATGAAACATCATGAACGCAAGGAAGGTGTATTCAAACACATGTGTTGTCCTGGAGTATCCTGGATCCAGTCTTAAATGCTTTTCAAAAGTCAACTGTTCATTTTCAGTGTGAGAATTTACATGTTAGAAATCCACAATGGAGAATAGCATTTCTTGTTTTATTGTTTAGAAATAATAAAAAAAACTGAGAAAATGCTAACAATACATATTAAACTAGAAGGTATATTAATACCCTGCACCAGAGCCAATCATACAACATTTATTAGAACATCCCTATCTATACAAATAATTCAAGATAGACAGACCATTGTATCTGCCTATTGAAATCTTTATTTTTCTCCTTCAAAATGCAATGAATGTGCTACCTCTTTTGTTCCTCCTTTCTTGATTCTCCCACTTTTTCCATCCCTGAAAAAGGAAAGTTTTCTTTTACTCAATTTATTCAGAATGTTTTTTTTAATCACTCCTTTGCCCTTCTTGTATTCTTATCTTTGCTTATATTTGGTTGTTGACCTTCATACTTAAAGAACAAAATGACATCAGTAGTGATGTCTTTTGACAAGATTATAAATTAGATTTAAGTAAAGCAGAGTTATGCAGTCATTGGCTTTACTCTCTCTTCCATTGTCTTCCAGACACTGAAGTCCTGTGACAAGACAAAAGTCAACATGATTAATGATGGCTCAAGACACAATGGACAAAATTGGCTTCTTTCATGTCTAAGCAAGCTTTGAGCATTCCACACACCTGTTTTAGCCATCTTCATGATAATTGGAAAATAATTTTTTCTCATCTGCTCTTTCCACTAAAGATATTTTCACATTCTTGGGGTAAACGCCCTGCTAACTCCCAGAGAGGTTTGAGGTCTGTCAGTTATCCTTAACCTGGTTTAGCCTTCCTGTCAAGAAAGTTTACTAGGGCACAGCTGCTAAGCATGCATGCTACAATTTCTTGGAAACATGGGTGAGAGCTGGGTGGCAGATAGATACAAAAGGTGGATGAGCAGCCCTGAAAAGGCCTCAGCAACCCCTCATACCAAAGGTATTAGTCTTCCCTGAGCATGAATATAAAAGTTGTAAAAATATGTCACTCCTTAAACACCAATCTAAGCACATTGTTTTGTTGTCCCTAAGGTCTCCTCTCCTCATTAATGACACTCAGGATGTTAAGTATGGTTTGCAGTTTTAGCCTTTCATGATTAGTTTATAGAAGTACAAGAGGGGGGAAAAGCTCACAGAACAACTAATTAAAGGAAATATCACATTGGCAGCAAAATAACTCAATTAACTCTCTCCAAGTGGCACAAAGCAATTAAGGGTTATCTCATCTTACTCAAAAGGGGTAGATACAGGGCATTTAAATCACAAAATCCATAATCCTGCTCCAGGGACAAAAAGATGAGAAGATCAAGGGCAGATGAGTAATTTGATCCTTGGTTATTCAAAAAGTCACTAAAGAAAAAAATGTGGGATCTCCAGATAGTATGTCTATTTCTAACATCTTAATTGTAGTTCCATTTGAAATGAACTAGAAGTAATAATTTTGGAAGTTAATCAACATTTAGAAAAAATGCTATTCGTGTAATATAAAACAAATCTATCACAATTACAAAATGCAGCAATGAAAACATATGAACTGAATTTATCACATCAGTATTTTAACGGATGTGGCCACTGGTTCTAAGATGAAAATCACAACCCATTCATGCCTTCTTAGCCTATGAATCTCTCACCTGGATGCTCTTATAAGTTTGTCAAAGGGAGAAAACTCAGTATGTCAGGGTACTTTTATCTCAGTTTCTCTAAATCTTAAAGATACCAAAAGAATATGTGAGATGCTCACTAGGTATCCTTTGGTAAACCTACATTAATGGCCCATCTTTTTTTTCATATATTTTATGGTATTATTTACATCATTTATTTCTTAATAATACTTTGTAGTATAGTGTGGCATGAAGTAATAGATAATAAAAATAAAAGAAATTATAAATCATGACTTAAAATTTTTCAAGACTGTCAAATACCTTGCTGAAATCAAGATACATTATGTCCATTACAGTAACTTTTTCTTCCAGTCTAGTAAGTTTATCAAGTTACCTTCCTGCCAATAAATGTGATGAGAGCAAGTACTGTTTCATCTCTTCTTTTAAACCATAATAATGTCATGAAAAATATTGCAGACATAAAAAGGTATTCAAATAACTGCTAATTTTTTTAATCAGAACAGATTTGGATGAATTGTTTTTAGTGGACCTGTTTATGCTCTTGTATTAGTGCTCATAAATGTTTTGTTTAATATTTTTATCCAGAGTCTTCTTGTGATTAACATAAAGTTTATTAGCTGAAGTTTCCATAAGTCAATTTCCCTTATTTTGTTAAATAAGAATGTTTTATTCCAGTATCCAAATTTCCAGAATTTCTCCTGATTTCCAACACCAAAATTTACCAAGTGGTTCTGTTATGGGCATGGAAAGGATACCCTTTGGGGTTCAGGAAGGATACCTTTTGCAAGCATGCAATGACTCCAAACTTAGCTTAAGAACAAAAAGAGATTTATTAATTTAGAAAGTAATGTTGAGAGTGGCCAGGAGAATAGCAAGGTAGAACAGCAAGGTGGGGAGCAGTTCCTTGGGAGGACAGCATGAAAGGAAAGGCTGTTCCTCCATGGGGACAGCCTGGATGGAGAGGCTGTCCCCCAGACGACATCAGTTCTGGGGATTATATGCTCTTTAGATACTATGTCCTGGTGTGGACTTGACCAGAATGTTAGTCCCTCAGGCATTTGGTGGAGTGGGGTGGTCATCTGACTGGGGTCTGCCTGGAGGCATAAAGATTGCTTTCTTTGTCCACCTTAAATCTAGAGGACAAAAGAGGGTAAACATCTCAGGACCCTGGGTGGGGTCATTGGGTGTTTCTAGGTTAAGAAGCACAAGGATGCAAGGGCAAAAGGGTTTCCCTGATAATAGTTGGCCTGGGTTTCTGGGGGACAGTGCCCATGTCAGTTCTATTATAGATCAAACTAGCAAGTTGTTTTTTCCCCCAATACTCTGGCATATAACTCATGTGAAATGAGAGACATGAATTCATTTCAAAGTTTCAACTAGTCATATTTTTCATCTTTTTCAAAGTTACATTTTTGTCCTACTTTTTAAAAAAATTAATCCTGTCTTAATCATTTTGTCCTACCTTTCAAGCTTGAAGATTGTTCTTAGAACAAAGAGAAAAATAAAGTATGATATAACTAGTTATATTTTGTCTGTTCCGTTAATGTTATACTATTTTCTCTAACTAGTACATATTTGGAAAAGATCCTACTGGGATTATTCATCATTGGAAAATTGAAATTAAAATTTGGAGACTATCTGGGAAAGCCTCATCAAAATGTGTAAAGTATTTGCAGAAAACATGAAAAGGAGAAATAATGGAACAGGAAAACATAATTAAAATAAGTGGCCCACACCAGAAAATGTCAACTATAGATGTTTTTGAGTACCTATTATGAACTTATAACATAATGAGAAATGAAGATATATTATTCAGGAAGGTGTAAAGTGACTGTAAACCTTAAAATTTCTTAGACTTATGAATGTTGGAAATTTCCCCATTGGGAAATCTCATACTGGAAAAAATTTCCTACTGAGTGTAAGAACTCTATTGGAATATGAACCCCCTTGGCATGGGAGGATCCTTCTCCTCCCTACTTGGGACTGCTTTAGGACAGAAACCTTTTGCTGAACAATGGAAAGGGCTTTGACCTATGCTTAAGCATAGAACAGGAAGTTCTTTGAGTCATGATTGATTTTAGAATTGATACAATAGAGATACTTGGAATGACAGAACCAGGTCTTGGAACTTACAATCTCCACCCTACTCAGCCTAACAGGATTTAGGAAGGGCTGCAGCATATATCAAAATTTAATTATTTGAGAATATGACCTTCAACAGACATGTGCAAAGGGGGGCAGACCTCTGGGCGGTCCTGGGTTAAGCTAGAGCCACCATTGGCACAGGGGAGACATGGACAGTGATTGGTAGATGTGAAAACTGAGGGGAGGGGACTTAGATGGTTTCCTTAAAGATAGCAGGGTCTGAGGACAGGGGAAGTGCCAGAGGAGGTTTTGCTCTGAGCGAGGTGGCTCTGAAGGAGGATTGAGGAGGTTGCTCTGTTGGAGGACCAGGAGAGAAGGCTGGCTCTGAAGGAGGAGAATTCTCTGGAAACATCTCTTGAAAGGAGGCTCTCTTGAAGGTGGAGCCTGAGTTTGGCATGAGAAGCCTTACCTAGAGAGATCTTGGGTGAGTGATAAAACCAACTGACTGATTTATTCATTCTTATTCCTTTCTTCCTTTCTCTCTTTTTCTATTGATTAATCAGTGTTTTATAAATTAAATTTCTCTATAAAATCCAGTTGGCTTGGGCATATTCATGAATTGGGAATGTGTTCCCTGGCCACCATCTTGTATTTGTATAGGGCCAAGACACAGTAGAGGGCATATTTCAGCGGTCATAATTGATATATATATTTCCTTTGCTCCCAAAACATTTTAATTATCACATGACTATACAGTAATATAAATAATCAATCAACCATCTGTTATTAAGTACATATGATATACTAGGTACTGTGATATGTGCTAAGGATATAATTCAAAAAGGAAAAATCTCTGCCCCAAGTACTTCACATTCACTTTTATCAAAAATTTTAGCTTCTAAATGTTCCTACTTCTCACTTGGGCCAATTATATCATTTTTCTTCATTCCAGACATTCTTATGGTTCTATATCTAAATATCTTTATCTGATAACACATACTCACTTGGCATAAAGTCCTTGGAAAATAGGTTTTAGAAATGCATGAAAATAATCATTGAAAACTATACTCCTTGCTTAGCAATGCACAATTGTGTCAAAATCTGCTAGGTATGTTATTGTCTGACTTCCAGCTAGTGTCTAATAATGACCAACAAAGAAGATTGTTCTTTTTGTTAATCAGTCGGTTCCAAAGTTAATGAAATGTTTATTGAGCGAATTTCTGGTGTTTCCATTAGTCAAGCAAAATTTTTCATGTATTTTGCCAGCAAAATATTTTTTGACGTTCAGAATCCCCTCCCCCAGTTTTAGGTATCAATACTCACTGTACCCTTAATCTCGTGCCTGGTACAAATTAATAAAACATTCAGAAGTAAAATATGAGCAGAACATTGTTAATAGCTAATCATTGGGAATGCTTAAATACCGGTAAAAATATACTAAAAGCTTGCCATAATTGATACACTTTTAGAACACTATTCCCAATGAAATTACTTATCTCAAAACTGCAGTCTGCATGTCTTTAGCACAGTGGGAGATCACACAAAATAATTGGACTTGCTACATTATCAAAATACCATTCTAAAGATAAACTTCCATGCTCAATCAAAAAGGTAATTAAGACCCAAATCTAAATATATTCAATTACCTCCCCAACATCACTTCCCCCCCCCAACTTCCCCCCCCCCCCACTGTACAATACTTGGAATTGAGCTTCCTGAATGGACCTCAATTTGGTTTTGAAAACTTTCTGCAAAACCTAAATATTTGTTTCAGGAGGAGTTTAAGTAGCTATTAATCTGTGTTCAGATCCACATCCTCAGAATCTTTTCATCTGCCTGTATTTTCTAGTGCCCACATAACCATAGTACATAGTTAATTAGAAAGAGAATGATTAAAGCCATCTACATATCTAGAAGGCCATATTTATGAAAGTAACCTATTATCTTTAAATGTCAAATTTAGTTGCTGATTTTGTTGAATACAAAACAATTAAAATGCATGTCTTTAATGTGGAAACTAATGACAGGGAAAGAGAGCGTGCAATTTGGGATTGTGCTTGTAGAAAAGATAGTGAAAATTGTACAGGGATTTAAAAATCATAACAAAACTGATGATGGGTGAACCTCCTCAGAATTGGTAGCTCAATTCTTAAAGTAAAGAAAGCAAAATCTCATTTTCTGCTGCAGTATTGACTTTGGTTCTATGGTAAAATCTCTTCTGCCTCTAAATTCCATCTCTGTCAAATACTGAGGAGGAGATCTTTCTCATCTAGGAAAGATGCTATGAAAAATCTAAGTTCAAAAATTGCCCAGAATATGGTTCCTGGTTAGCCAATAACTATGACAAATTTTCACTGCTAAGGTTCTTTTGTTTGGATTAAGAGATTTTATTGATGGAAAGACATCTATATTTTTCATCAATAATATCCATTTTGAAAAAAGTAGATTCGAATAAATATGCAAAGCCTCTATAAAATCAATTCACAAAACAGTGTGCAAAACTAACTAAAAGAAAGATTAGGTCAAGGAGTACATGCCATCATTCTTTGATGTTTGTTAAATGAAAGGGAAGTTGTAAGATTTAACCTTAATAATGCTATGCCAATTCTTGTTCATTATATTTGAACTGAGTTCTATTGTCCTATAGTATAATCTTTGACATGGGCACTGTACCCCAGAAACCCAGGGGAACTATTATCAGGGAAACTCCCTTGCTTTGCCTCCTCCTGACTCTGAACTTAGAAACACCCAATGACCACACCTAGGGTCCTGAGATGTTTATCTTCTTTTGTCCTCTAGATTTAAGATGGATAAAGAGATGAATCTTTATGCCTCCAGGCAGACCCCAGTCAGATGACCACCTCACCCCACCAAATGCCTGAGGGTTTACCACTCTAAGTCATGTACCCACCAGGGCATAGAACCTGTAGTAAAAAGACATAAAAACCTCAGAACTGATATCTTTCAGGGAAACAGCCTTTCCTTTCATGCTGTCCTCCCAAAGAACTGCTCCCCATCTAGCTGTTCCACCTTGCTATCCTCCTGGCCATTCTCAACATTACTTTCTAAATTAATAAATCTCTTTTTTGTTTTTAAGCTAAATTTTGGAGTCTTGCATGCTTGCAAAAGGCATCCATCCGGAACCCCAAGGATATCCTTCCAGCCAATAACAATCTTCATTTCCTTTGCTTACTCATGGTGGAGAGTGACCTTTGGACTTACTCTTCTCCAGAGTTACAATTTTGAAAGACCAAATTGAGCATTAAGAGGTATTAAGAGAGTTTTTATTAATTTCTCCTTTTATGTCTAAGAGGAGAAGGAACAATAATATTTTTCAGTTAGAGACCCCTTGCTGTGCCATTTGTCAGTTAGTGATAGTTAGAAGGGTGTGGACAAGGGGAGTTAGTCAGTGGCAGAGAGTTGCAAAGGTTTTTTGTTTTGTTTTGTTTTGTTTTGTTTTGTTTTGTTTTGTTTTGTTTTTTGTTTGTTTGTTTGTTTGTTTTGTCTCTGAGTCTCCTAGGAGAAGGTGTTCTGCTAGCATTCTCTCTGGTTGGAGACAAAGAACAGAATTTAAATCTTAATTGCCTAATTGATTATTAACAACTTGGGTAGATAAAGTTGATAGATGGTTAAATTATTAAATAGTGAGAGTAGGAGATTAGGGGAGGGCTTCTACCGAACAGGATATGCTACCCTCTGAGGCAGATAGAATTAGGAGTTTTTGTTTTTGTTTTGTTTTTTTAGCGAAATTTAGTTAGGCTTGGGATCTGGGGTATAGTTACAAACTATTATAAGATTACTTTTACTTTCCTCCTTCCTATTTCCTATCCATATTTCCTAATAATAACCTAAGCATTTTGCATTTAATAAACTGTGCACTGGCTTTTGTTCAAACCCCTACTCCCAAAATTTAACCCTTCAAAGAGGATAAGACATTCAGTCATATATTTTCAGTAAATCATTCATTCAAAAAGCTTACCATGTTCTAGGTACTGTGCTAAGTGTAGGGGATATAAAAAAGGCAACATATATGAAGAGATATTTCTCAAATATAGAAGCTCAAACTATCTATAGCCATACCAAAAATAAAAATGCTCCAAGTAACTAATAATTAGAGAAATTCATATTAAAGAAATCCTGACATTTTTGCTCAAATTCATCAGAAGAAAATAAAATGACAAATATTGAAGGGTCTCTGGGAAAATATGCATACTGATACACTGATAAGGGAAATATGAACTGAACTGCCATTGAAGAAAATAATTTGGAAATGTGTCCAAAAAAGTTACAAAACTTTGTATGAATTTTTAAAGTATTTTATTATGAAGATACTTTATTTTAACTACTACATATAACAAATTGCCACATAAGTTTTCTGTAGTTATATGATCCAAATAGCCTCCCTCCCTGACTTTCCTGCCTAGTCTTAGAGCTAGCAAGTAATTCAGTCTGGGTAACATGTGTATTATCATGCAAAACCTACAGTGATCCCTCACCTATCATGGGAGTTATGTTCCAGAGACCCCTGTGATAGGTGAAAATCTGGTTAATAGCAATGTTATTATATTTATTTTTATTATTTATATGTATTTTAAGACTTTATAAACCCTTCCCACTCTCCTATAAACCTTTTCTACATTCTTATTAACCAGCAGTCACTGAGTCAATCAGGGCCCAGGATACAGAACACAGCACTTTGGTTGGTCATCTTTCATTCCATTAGCCAATCATGTGCTGCAATAAGTGTAACTCACAATATAGAATTAGATATATATATTTTAAATACCCTTGATACAGTGAAGCCAATAAATGAACTGTGATCTATAAAGGGATGATTGTATTTCCAAATTGCTCATTTTTGTAATAGAACAATCATATAGAACCAAAACCCCAAAATAAAAACCAAACTAAACTAAAGTGAAAAAAATGTATGCTTTGATCTACATTCTGACTCCAACAGTTCTTCCTCTGGAGATGGGTCCTGGAATTGAATAGTCCTGGAATTGGACAGAATTGTCCTGGATATTGAATAGTGAAAAGTAGTAGTTAAGTCTATCATAGTTGCTCAATCCACAATATTGCTGTTACTGTGTATAATGGTCTCCTGGTTCTGTTTATTTCATGTTGCATCAATTCATGTAGGTCTTTCCTACTTTCCTACTTCAGCTCTTTCTGAAATCATCCAGTTCATCTTTTCTTTTAGCACAATAGTATTCAATCACCATCATACACCACAATTTGGTCAGCCATTCCCCATTTAATGGATATCCCTTCAATTTCTGATTTTTGCCACCACTAAAAGAATAGCTATAAATATTTTTTTGTACGAGCAGGTTCTTTCCCCCTTTTTTTCTGATGTTTTTATGATACAGAACTAGTAGTGATATTATAGGATCACAGGATACTCAGAGTGTAATAAACCTTAGGGAATAGTTCCAAATTGCCCTCCAGAATGGTTGAATCATTTCATATCTCCACCAAAAATATATTACTGTTCCAATTTTGATACATCTCCTCCAACATTTATCACCTGTCATATGGGTCAAACAAAAGAATAGTTCGATTCATAGAAAGTTATGACTTTTAAAAAGGGCTTAAACACCACTTCTCTAATCAAGAGAGATTTAGAACATTTTTTCATATGATTAATGATAGCTTTGATGTTTTCATATAAAAATTGCCTAGTCATATCCTTTGACCACTTATCAATTAGGGAATGACTTAGATTCTTAAATATTTGTCTTTGTTCTTTATATACTTGAGAAATGAGACCTTTATCAAAGAAATTTGTTATATATGTGTATATATATATATATATTTATATATATATATATATTTGCATTTTGTTGTTTCCCTTCTAATCTTAGATTTCTTTGTTTTTGTTTGTACAAAAACTTTTTATTTCAATATTTTTAAACATTGATATGGTTTATTTTGTATCCTGAAAATTTTCTAAAGTTATTTCAAGTAGATTTTTAGTTGATTCTCTAGGATCCTCTAAGTATACCATTGCATCATCTACGGAGCGATAGTTTAGCTTCCTCAATGCCTGCTTTAACTCCTTCAATTTTATTTTCATCTCTTATTACTAAAACTTACATTTCTATTATATTAAATAATCATGGTGATAATGGGAATCCTTGCTTCACCCTTGATCTTATTTGGAAGGCTTTTAACTTGACTCCATTGCATATGATACTTACTGATGGTTTTATATAGATACTAATTATTTTAAAGAAAGGTCCATGTATTACTATGCTTTCTAGTATTTTAATAGGAATGTCTATTGTATTTTGTTGAAGTCTTTTTCTGCATCTCTTGAGATAATCATGTGATTTCTGTTAGTTTGGTTTTTGACATATTCACCACTGAATTGAGCAAAAGATCTGAGCCTCACTCTGGGCTTATATCAGCTCAGTCTGTGCATGCATTTTGACCAAGAAATACTAGTAGCAGGTCATGGTTCCCAAAGAGATCAAAGAAGGAGAAATGCATGTTATTATATATATGTACATATATATATATATATATATATATGTGGGCATATATATATTATGTGTACATGTACATACATTCATATAGATAGATGTATGTGTTTTTGTGTGTATATGAGAATAGTATCTCTAGTATAAGGGCTTCATGAGAAACCCCTTTTCTGTCCCTCTCACCCATGTTTAGGTTTCTACCTGGCACTCCTGTTTCTCACCTGTAGCTCCAAGAAGTTGTAGCATGTGCATTGGTCACATCCCAGTAAACCATCTTAGCAGACAGGCTCTAGCAGGTGACATAATAGATTGGTCACAAACATGTCAACGAGTTAGAGTAGAAGATACCTCAGTCATGTGAAGACTTCCCCTATTGGAAGGGGTAGATGAGAACAATCTGTTCCAATAGCCATGAAGACACTGAAGCAGACACTGTGGACACTATACTCAATAACATCTCCAGGGATATGGTGCTTATGTGCCTCAGAAAAACCCTAATTATACATATATATATATATATACATATAATACCTATAAGAATAGGAAAGATGGGCCAACAGGAGGAGATTTCATGTCAAATGAGGGAGAAGATTAACCATGGAGAAGACAAAAGTTAATAATAAACTGGGTAATCATGTACATAAGAAAGTTTTTACAGAGAAGTGTGCTTTCTATCATCTGAAAAAAATTAGTATTTCTAGGAGTAAGGAACAATAGAAAAAGGGGGCATGAGGCATTATTTGCAATGTAATGAAATTTAAGTTCTTTAGAAGAGGGGACAAGAATAGGTACCTTAGAAAGTTTAATTCCTTGAAGATAACAAGGTGTGAAGATGGAATTAGCTCTCCCCTGATCATTTTTTTTTTAGATTTAATCACCAGAAGCATTATACACCCCACTAATCCTTAAATGGGGGAAGTCTGTGACCCACACCCCTTACACTCTGACCCTCACAAAGGTCTAAAAAGAACTAAATAAGTTAAGAACCAAGAATCAAGACTACAAGTCTCAGATAAAGAGAAAGAGAAGAAAAATAATAAAGAGTCTAAAAGAAATATATCCTTCTTGGAAAAAAGTATAGGAAGATGGCAGAGTAGAGCGTGAAGTTTCCTTGCCCTCCTAATACCCTTCACAAACAATCAAATATAATTCCATGGAATGAATACTATAAGCAGAAAAAATAGAGTCAAGAAGGAAGCTGAACAGCCAGGAACAACTATAAAAGAAGGTTTGTGAATTCCCTGGTCACAATCCCAATACCACAGGCCTTGGGGTAAAGAACAGAACAAATAGCATGAATTCAAGAAGACAGCCCCTGAAGGCAGGACTCACAAAGTCACCTTGTTGCTAAACCACAGAGCTTACATTCAGAATGATACTGCTAGAATCAGCTATTGGAAGATCTTAGGTAAAAATCTGTTAGTGGTGGCCTCAACTCTGGAGACCCTCACTGACCTATAGCTAGGGATGGAGGTAGCAGATATCACAAAGTCCATGGGTTCAAGACCCCTGCAGGACCTCAAGCCTTGCTGCTGACAGGAGAGAGACTTTGCAGGTCTAAGGAATGAAGACTGAATGTTTGCTTCATCCAAACATGTGGCACTAGGAGAGGAATAAGAAATTAATGT
Source organism: Monodelphis domestica (assembly GCF_027887165.1). NCBI lineage: Eukaryota > Metazoa > Chordata > Mammalia > Didelphimorphia > Didelphidae > Monodelphis > Monodelphis domestica. The sequence goes on from NC_077231.1 coordinate 244,189,666, forward strand.
ATACTAGTGAGTATGGTTCATAAGAAAATAAGACCCATCAGCTGTGGTCACACTCAGGAGAGTGGTGTGATAGAGACTGGCACTAGAGAAAACATGCCAGACTGAAGAGTATATGAAATTGATCACCTCGATGGGGGAGGGGCCCCGGGAGTGAATTTCCTGAGGAGAGAAGACTCTGGCTGGAGAGCAGTGAGGGTCTCTCGGTCTTGAGACATCGAAGAGAAAAGGTGGATAAAGACTTTCTCCTGAGGGTTTTTTTTTGTTTTGTTTTTGTTTTTGTTTTTTGCTTTTAAAAAATTAGTTTATTTATTTTTTGTTCCAGGCACTACTTAACTGAATAGGTAAAACTACACATTGTGGGAGAGAAATGTTCACTATGTGGATCGGTCATCATCTCTTGGCTGCTCCCTAGCGATGCCCCGCATAAGCCTTGAACCAGGACGGGATGGAAGGGGCGGCGGAGGAGATCATGCCCCCGGCACTTCTGCTGTCCACGGGCTGGGTCACCTGGGTGCTGTGACTCTGCAGCATCTCCACAGGCTGGGAAGATTCTCCCAGTCTGTGCCAAGGTCCGTTTCTTCGTCACTGATCCACTCTCCCCTGCTTTCATCTGTTTCTCCAGCAGCTGCAGGATCCAAAAATTCCATGGAATCTTCAAGATCAGCACTGACTTCAAAGGGCCCAGACCTGCCCAAGTGTTCCGTGTCTGGACTAACCAGGTACATTAGATTCCTGAGTGTATGTAGTGGGTGCAAAAGGTCTAAATTTACATGCTGAGAAAAACAGAGGTAAAAAATGTTGGCGTTCAACTTCCTGACAGCACGAGTAAATTTCCGCTGGCTGAGATTCTCTCCACAAAACTCACTGTTACATAATTTTTTGGGAAGATTTACATCAAGTATATGAGACAAAATGTTGACAAGCTGGGTTGCATAGCACAGGGCAGCACTGATGGTGTAGGCTGGGTTATTATGTTCCATATCAGGCCCCTGTGTTGTTTTTTTCTCTTCTACCCAGTTGTAGTAAGCAGAATATTCTCCATTATTAGGAAGACTAATCCAGGGCCCTGCAATGCTAATGCTTGTATCTCCATTGTGGTCATCACAAACCCATCTCCCAGAGAGATAAGTAGTTGTCTTGGCTTCTGCAAGCTTGCTCACAGTGCTGGAGGTCATGGCAGTGTCACTCTCTGAGGCTATATCTGCAGGGTCCCTTATGCCAGTTTTCACTTCTTCAATGGGAAAAATGATCGAGGTGAGTTCTAGAATATGAGAGCTTCGGAAGTGTGCCAGATGGTAGTACTGACTTCTTAAATCATCATGTTTCCTTTCCACCAGATCTCCAAGTCTGCGGTTATGCCTCTGGATTTTTTCCTTCTTCTCTTGGTGCCGCTGAGCTCAACAGAACAGCTTCTGATTCTTTTCTTTAGTTTTGAGAAGGCCCTAGGAATTTCTTCTCATTTCTTCATTTCCTTTACATATTGTTTGTTTCAGCTGTTCAATTCTCAATTTACAGGACATTATTTTCCATCTCAACTCATCTGTTATCCACTTTCCTTCCATAATGGCCGTTAGCACATCTTTTCAGAATTCATCCTGCTTACTTTTAAGATGGTTTAACTTTTCTTTCTTGTCTATAAACCTTTCACCGTCCCGGTTGTGGAAGAAAACAAAGTTGCCGGTCTAGACGCACTTCCCGCAGGTCAGCCACCTACGGGTGGTATTGCACAGGGAGCACCGCTCAACCACCACGTACAAATCCTCTGCATCCTCCACCGAATCCACAAGGTCCCGGAAGGCGGCAGGCAGGCACAGCCAGGAGCCTCCAACGCCTGGAATCCTTTCCCACTTTTCTTGCTGGTGACAGGAAATTCCACACACACACTTCCCAATTGAGGGGATTTTCTGAAGAGAAAACCTGAGCAGACTTTACCTCAGCTCCTGTTCTCCAGGGGTGAGTCACCTGACTTTCTCTCAGGGGGCTCAGGCTGCCAAGGCCTGAGTTCCCCCCCAAACTTGAGGAGGGGGGAAAAGGGTTTAGATAAAGACAGGGACCCCCTTTTCCCACTTTACTTTTTCCCATTCTTCCCTGCCCATTATTCCTTTTGTATTACCTGATTGAGTTAACATTAAAAGTTATCTGTTCCCCAAGCTAAGTGTGAGTGAATGGATCAAGGGGAGATCTTTTGGTCTCGAGTAGTGGAGGGGGGACAAGAGGGACAAGAGTGAATTGGAGAGAGCAACTTTAGCTAAGGAGGGAAGGCAGAAGGTGGAAAATCTTCAAACCCCCTCTCCTCTCTCTGAGCCAACCTGCTACATCTGCTGTCTCCCTAGTACCCCACTTTGTGGAGTAGGGAGTTCACCTCTTTTCCCTTTCTCTCCATACCTCAGGATCCAAGCCTCCCCTCCAGGGTACATTCCCTTCCTTTTCTTTTATTTTTTTAAACAGAGGGTAGGGTACCTGGCTGCCTCTACAAAGGGAAGTTGGCATGTGTGCTTAGAGTTGCAGTGGCAGATCAGTTCACTGTCTCTGTTTAGAGCATTTGAGATCTATCCTGAACTGTAGCTTGAGCAAGGGTCCTAGAGATTACTCATACAATAAAAAGTGGAATATCTAAATAGGGCAGTAAAAAACAAACTCAAACAGCCTGAAACATACACAAATACCAGGACCTGGGACTTTAGCGAAAGACAATAAAAAAGAATCAAAAGAGAAAGAACTCAACTATTGATAACTACTGTAGGGAAAGAGAAGACATTGGATCAAACTCAAAGGACAATGAAGCAAAAACACCTAGTTAAAAAATAGCAAAGAAATACTCCACAATCTCAAAAGGACTTTCTGGAAGAGCTTTAAAAGACATCAAAAGCCAAATAAGAAAGGTTGAAAAAATAGAAAGAAAAAAAAGCAATGCAATAAAATAATGAAAAAAAAATACCCAGATGGGAAAAGAGATTCAGAAATTCAATGAAGAAAACAATCAATTAAGAACTGGAATTGGATGAGGGAAAGGTAATGGTTTCCAGAGACAGCAAGAAATATAAAAGCAATTTTTAAAAATTAAATAATAGAAAAGAATATGAGACTTTTCATTATTATAAGCAACTGACATGGAAAGCAAATCAGTACAGACAAAAAAAAAAAGAATAGTTTGATTCCTGGAAAGTTATGACTTTTAAAAAAGAGTTTAAACACCATATTCTAAGAAATCATTATCGTCATCAAGGAACACAGTCCAGAAATTCTAGGATGAGAGGGCAAAATAGAAATTGAAAGAATCCACCTATCAACACTCAAAGAGAACCACAGAGAAAAATGTACAAGAACATTATTGTTAGTTTTTATAGGCAAGAAGAAAATAAAAGTTAAATACCACAGAACTACATTCAGAATAACATATTAGATTTAGTAGTCATAATATTAAAAGAAAAAAGGACAGAGAATACAGCATTTTGTAGAGCAAAAGAACTGGACTTACAACCAAGAATAACATATCCAGAAAATGTGAACATAATTTCTAAAAAGTGAGGAGTTTAAAGTATTCCTGTGGAAAAAACCCAGTACTCAGTAGAAAATTTGATCTGTAAGAAACATACAAAGGTATTGATGAAAGACTAATCACATGAGACCAAAATGTGAAAATATTGATTCTTATATGGGAAATTTTATCCAGGGTTCCTAGGAATGACATTAATGTCTAGGCATTTTGAAGAGGTGTGTATGGATGGAAAACTCAATGTCAAGTTGAATGCAATGGAATGAGCTGAAATGGTAGTGGAGTAAATCAAGAGGAGGTAGGGTAGAGCAACTCTTTCATTTGGATGAGGGTGCCACAGAGAAGGAAAAGAGTAGGTAGAGGGCTGGTAGTACTAGAATCCTACTCTAACTCAGATCTAGGATAAAGAGAGAGCAACATACAGGATTAGAAGGACAAAAGGAAATGGATAACAGAAGGACTGGAATAGAATACGAACGGGACCAAGCAAAAAAAAAAAAAGACCTTAAGCTGAGTAAGTAAGAAGGTTAGATTAAGAAAAAGGATGGGAATGGATTAAGGAGAGAGGGGGATACTGAGAAAAGAGTGCATATCAAGAAATGGGAGAGTAAGAGGAAGGGATAAGAGTGGGAATTTTAGGATAAGTAAGGGAATGGTAAGTAGGATAAAGTAGGAGCATTTAGAAAGACAGATAGAATACAAATTAAAATAAAAAGGTAGGAGACAAGGGAGGGACCCTTCGAAGAGCAAGACAATTTGGAACTAGTTAGTTGGACAAAGGGAGAGAATAGGAGAAGATTTCTCAGAAGGTGAATGAATTGGAGAGATAGTAAGCAGAAGAAATTGGACATCTGAGGAGGAATACGGTAAGAAAAACAAAGGAACAAGGTGAAGAAAAACAGAATTGAGGAAAATAAACAATTTGTAGAATGGATCAAAGCCCAAATCTGACAAGATGTTGCTTATAAGAAAGACTTGAAAATGAGTAAAAATAAAGGACTGAAGAAGAATATACTGTGTCTCAGATGATACAAAGATATCAGAGGTAGCAATCATGATTTCTGACAAAGATAAAATATAGATATAATTAAAAGAGATAAACAAGGAAACAATATTATATTAAGAGAATGATGATAATAATAAAACAACATACCAAAATCTATGGGATACAGCAAAAAGTAGTAATTAGAGTAGTATATATATTACATATATATATGCATATTTATAACTGCTCATATTAATAAAAATGAGGAAGAAAAACTCAAATTGCAAATGCAATTTAAAAATAGAAAAAAAATTAAAATACCTAATGTGAGATCAACTAAATTGAATTAAAAAAAAAAACCTGGATTAATAAATAAATCTAGCTTGGTTTTATGAAAAAGTCAACAAATTGGGAAACCACTGGTTAATATAATTTTTAAAAAGAGAGAGAAGAAAACCAAATCATTAGCATTAAAGATGAAAAGAAATATACCACACCATTTTATATGAAACTAAAGCAATTATTAGGAGTTTATTTCTGAAAAGCATGAAAAAAATTAACAATGAAAGAGAAAAAAAGAAGAGTGCTTACTAAAAAATAAACTAGTTAGGCTATCAGAGCAAGAAATAGAATACTTATTTTAGAAAAAAAATTGAACAAAACATAAATGAAATTCCTATGGAAAAAGAATCAAGACTAGATAGATATACAAGTAAATTCTACCAAACATCAAAAGATCAACTAATTTCAATATTAAGGGAATTATGTGAAATAATAGGTAAGGAATGAGTTCTACCAAACTCTTTTTACAAAACAAATATGGCATTGATACCCAAAACAAACAAAAATGGAGAAAGAAAATTATAGATTAATATCATTAATGAATATGGAGGCAAAATTACTAAACCAAATAACAGCTAGAAGACTGCAACATTATGTAAAAAATATAATACATTTTGACCAAACAGAATTTTTACTAGGAATGCAGAGATCTTTTAAAATAAGTAAAACTATCAACATAATTGATGATGTTAATAACACAAGTAATAAAAGCCATATGATTAGTATACAACACTCATTTCTACTAAAAATACAATGGAAAGCATAGGGTATACATGAATTTTTTTTCTTTTTCTTTTTACATTTACATTGACTTAAATTTATTATACTAAGTGTATACTGAGAGAGTACAACTGTGAGTGCCATTTATGTTATGTTCTATGGATTTTATTTTTGAAAAGTAGGATCTTTCATAAATGTTGAGGGAAAAAGACATAAAATCGAGATTAATTCAAAGTTTAATCCACATAAACTATTATTGGTGAATATGCAGGAAAATATCAAAATTTGTGATTACTTATTTAAACCATGAGGAATTTTATTTTTGTTACAAACTATATAGTACTAGTATTGTCACTACGCAGAGCTATGCTACAGAAAGAACAATTACATTAAATCTTAATTTTTCTGTCATGTTTCATGAACTTCTTTACAAACGTCTATGGCATCCTCTAATAAAGCATCATCATTAGTTTTTCCATGGTTAATTGGAACTGGCTTGCACCCATCTAATTCATAGAGATGCCCATCTACATGAACTAATGCAATAAAATGTAGATCTATCTTTTCATCTATACTTGGTGCCTCTGTCTGACCTTCATGGACACTCAATTCATGAGTAACTCAAATAGCTTCATATTTTTCTAGGTGTCTGGCTCTTTTTTCAGGACTCATACTTGGGGAATCTTCCAAGAATTTTTTCAATACTGATTCAGATTTGAAATTCATTTTGTCTTTCTTGTTAGCAATGGCATGGATCAGCCCCATTGTCCCACAGACATTATTGATGGTTTGCTTCATGCAATATACTAATTCTGTGATGTCTTGTCCTCTGAAAACTTCATACTTTTCTGTAATTGGAGAAAAAAAAAAGCATTACCGCACAGACTGGCCATGGCACCATGCTGAGGTTCCATACCGCACATATTAACAAACTGCCAGTTGGGGTGCAGAACTAATTCTTTAAGAAACTGGTTTGTGACCTTGGGATTGGCCTCCAGAGGCAGCCAGTGATGACTCTCCATGGCCATTTTGGAAGGGATTTGGTTCTGTCTCCGCACTCCTCCTCTGACAGCTACTGGCACCCTCTAGGCTTCCTCCCCTAACCTCCTGACCCTAGATTTTTTTTTTCTAAAAATGATATAAAGCATCTAACTAACACCATCAGCAAGTATAGTCTGTAATGGGGAGGAGCCTAGGAGTCTTTCCAGTGAAATTAGTAATGAAACAAGTTAGCCCATTATCACCAACATTACTTAACATTGTATTAGGAATGCTAGCAATAACAATAAGTGAAGAAAAACAAATGAAGAAATTAGAATGTTCAAAGAGGTAATAATATATGTAGAAAATCCTAGAAATTCAAATAAAAAGTTAGTTGAAGTTACTAATATTATTAGCAAAGTAACAGGATAAAAAATAAATCCATATAAATTATTAGCATTTTTATAAATTATTGGCAAAGTCCTTCAAGAAGAGCTAGAGATACTTTATTTAAAATAGCCACAGATAGAATAAGGTACCTTTGAATATACATGCCAAAACAATCCCAATGGACTACAGGAACATAATGATAAAACACTTTTTTTTACATAAATTAAGATCTAAATAATTGAAGAATTATTAATTGTTCATAGATGGGCAAAGTCAATTAAATTAAAATGACAATCCTACCTAACCTAATATACTTATTCAATACCTAATTAAATTGTTTTTTTTAATTTAGAAAAAAATAGTAAAATTCATTTGGAAGAATAAAAGATCAAGAATATCAAAGGAGTTTATTTCTTAAAATAACAGAATGAAATTTAGCAGTACCAGATTTAAATTGCATTATGAAGCAGTAATTATCAAAACTATCTGGCAATACCTATGAATTAGAAAGATAGACCAGTGGAAGAGAACAGACATAAAACAAAGAGCAGTAAAAGATTATAGTAATCTTGTATTTGACAAAATCATAGATCCAGATTTTTGACTCCAGAAAGTGGACAGAAAAATGAAGTATGAAAGATTTAATTTATATGTAAATGTTGATCTCTCTTGAGATCTCCCTTGTGACTCAGGGAAAGTGAGAAAGGATTGGGACACTTGTATACTGGATTTATTATGCAGATATGAAGAAAAATAAACAAAAGATATAAGATATTTGTGGTTTTATTATGTACTATCTTCTTCCTTATATATCCAAGTGCTTGTTTTGTGTGGTTTTATAAAATTTGAAAGAAAAGAATTAAAAGAAAAAAGTATAGAAAATGAAATTAACAAAAAGTCAGGAACAAAGTAATTCAGAGAAGAGGGTAGGCAAGATTTTACTTCACTGAAAGGCAAGCATAGAAAAATTAAATTACTACTAAAATGTGAGGAAAAAAATGAAAACTAATAGATGAGTATTACAGACAGGAGAAATAATAGAGTTGTGGGGGGCTTAAGGTGAACCCCTGGGGTTTCGGGAAGGGAACCTTTTGTAAGGATACAAAATTCTAAAACTTGGCTGAAAAAATAAAACGATTAATTTATTAATTTAGAAGGTAATGTTGAATCTGGTCAGAAGGACAGCATAGGTGGAAGACTGCCTCCTAGGTGGAACAGCATAGATGGAAAGCTGTTCCCAGATGACGTCAATTCTGGGGTCTTTATACTCTATAATAGTGAAGACATAACTTTAGAGTGGTATGCACCAAGGCATGGGGAGTTTGCCTGAAGGTATAGGGGATGACCCTCCTAGTTTAGAGGACAGATGGATGTCTGAGATAAAACTTGATGATATTAAGGAGAGGTGTATCTCTCTGTCCATCTCAAATCTAAAGGACCATCCAAGGAAGATAATTCTCTCAGGGTCTTACTGTAGTGATCAGATGTTTTGGGTTAGGAGTCACAAGGATAGAAGGGAGCCAATGAATTTCTCTGCTTACAATTTGCCTGAAACACTTCTATAGTTTTGGGGTACAATGCCCATACCAATAGGAGTGGGGGGAAAAGAGCCACTGTGGATAGAGTTCTCTTAAAATAGATTAAGTTTAAATAATTGAAGATAAAAAGAACCATAACTACAGAGAAGAGTTATGAGAGAGATAACTTGTATGGATTGTTTGTATCTTCTCTCTTGCTTTACGTGAAGCAATATTCTTGTATTTATTCCTTGATTTTTTTTTTCATTATTCTAGCATCTCAACCCCAATTGAGATATCTTCAGTATCAAACATGAGGGTCATGGATTTCGACTCCACATACTTGTTTAGGTTCTACATAACTTCATCTTCCTAAATGTCATTGCCACTCTCTTACCCAGTATGTAAATAATATGAGTGATAAGGTATTAATTGGTTGGTATTTAGGGATCCTTTGGTTTTTTTTTTATTTAATCTATATGCCTAATAAATAGTTTACATTTAAAAAGTGGAATTACCAAAATGAAAAAAAAAATTAACATTAAAAGTTTCCTCATTTGTAGTTTCCAATACATTTGAAATCACAGGTCTTTACCCTCCTGTATCCCCCAACAATATTCTTAGTTATTCTTAGGCTTGAAATAAACAATTTTATTCCTCCACCATCCTGAGGTACCACTAATTACATCATGGAAGTCACTGAAACTGAACACGGAACACTTAGAAAGAAATTTTAAAAGATTGTTTTGGATTGGTCCTGAAACGTCAATGTCTTTCACATGATAAAAATGTTACACATTGAAATGTGAATTTTATATTACATGTGAGGGCAGATTGATTTTAATACAATTTAATTTAATTAAATTCAAATCAATTAAATTTAAACTGAAAAACATGTAAGCAACCAGTTTATTTAGTAGACTGAATGAATAAGAGAAGAAATGGATGAATGGACAAACAGTAAAGGGTTCAACAAATTTTAAGTGGGTGCAAATCAGTTGTGTTACCATAAATACGATGCAATTCAATATGTGTTATTCTTTCCTTCAATTTTCAGTCATTGGCTTTAGGCAAGTGAGCATGATAGAGGTATATTCTCTGTCACCTTACACTGGAAACTATAAGCAACTTGCTACAAGCGCCACTTCCTCTTCAAAGGTCATAATCAGTGATTTCTGAAGAGAACTCCTCAAAGACTATACAGAGTATTGAGATAAACAGTTGTAGTTAAAATTTTACTGGAAAAGCCCAGAATCAAAACAGCACATCAAGAAAAGATCCCCATGGTGCTCAGTACCATTATCAAGGTCAGCAGGTACTGAAATGCCCCTGAAATAGATAAATCTTGAGAGCCCACACAAGAAAATTAGGTAAAGTACCAAGGGAAATAACCCATTTTAACCAGAAATGTCATTTGTGCACAGCCATAAGGAGGTATATTCTTCTGCAAGAGAGAAACTTAAACTGTAGCAAAGATAAAAATGCAATCATTTTAAAATTTGAAACTATATTTCAGAATGACATTTGAAACATAGTTACCTATGCATTCTGGTTATTATTCTTCAGTTTTTGATTTGTTTTCCTTTTGAAACTGACCTCCTTTAAACCACTACTAGCAGATTTAGCCTCAAAACAACTCTGACATGGTCAGATAGGACTTTTGTCCTAAATGCTTGACCATCTTTTACAATGACCAGACAAAATTCCAAATTGCCTTCTAGGAGATGCAAAAAACTCTATCCAGGAAGCTGACATCTGGTGTTTCTGGTATCTCTCTTCCTCTAAACTAGAGTTTTATGTGGGGCTGCCTTATTTGTTTACTACTAAGTAGTAAGAGCATTTCATTATCTTTAATCATTCTCACAGCAAACTAGGGCTGAATTTAAGAGCAGAACTTGTTGCACCTAATGTTCCATGTTTCTTGTAACTCATTTAACAATACTATTTTCCTCTGTCAGCTAAGTGGCAATGGATAGAGCCCAAGGCCTAGAGTTAGGAAGACCTGAGTTCAAATCCAACCTTAGACAATTACTAGCTATGTGATCATATGCAAAACATTTAACTCCGATTGCCTCACCCATAAAATGAGCTAGAGAAGGAACTGGCAAACAATGCCAATATCTTTGTCAAGAAAACCCCAAATGGGGTCACAGAGTTGGGCATGATAGAACAATAACATTTCCCTTCAGCATATTAATTATGAATTTTTTTTTGTTTTAATTGGGTAATGTGACAGAAATAATATAATGTACAGTGATATTTAATGATAAAAGAATACTGAATTCATACTATAAAAGAAGCATATGCATGGTAGAAAGAGTTCTGCTAAGGAAATCAAGTTCAATATAAATCACATTAATATCATACATCTAAAGTTAAAAGAGACCTTGGAAATTAGCTAGTCCAACCCTCTCATTTGGCATAGGAAGAAATTAAAGTTCATTGATGGGAAGTAACTTGGTTAGGATAACACAATTTATATACATTCATTTACAACAAAAATTTCCAAGACCTGAGAAATCCTTTCTAAATGACAGATTGATGAAAAGACAAAAGAATAGAGATTTCTCTTTCTTTTTCATGTCCATTTCCCCTAAAATTGTTCAGTTTTTTCACTCATCTACAAAACGAATGGTTCTGATTAGAGTAAAATTTCCTCATGCCTCCTAACATCACTTATCACAAAAAGGAAAGCAGAATGGAAATGGAATTAGAGTCCAGGAAGTCCTGGGTTTATATCCTCCATTTGTCAATGATGAAGTATATGTTGTTGGGCAAGTTGTTTCACCTCTGAGGCTTGGATTCATACAATATGACTGTAGCACATAGCCCACTTGATTATTGTAATAATCACATAATATTAAGAAAGCATGTTATAATAAAAAAGAGTTCTGAACTTGAAATCAACGAATTCAAGTTCTCATTCTACCTCTTCCACTTACTGCTTTTGTGAACTTGGACCAGTCTCTTAAGCTTTTAATATATCAGTTTTCTTCTCATTTTCAAAGTAAAGAAATTTGATTCAATGAAATCTTATTCTTCCCAACATTAAATTTGTGATATTTTGATAGTGTGCAAATTATTTTGAATTCCTTAAAATTATATATAAGTACTAGTCATAGCCTGAAAATGTATTACTGTTAGCCAATATGTTATAATAAAATACTTCAAAAGCAATCTCTAGAAGTTTGTAGGAGAGAGTGAAGACCCTTACATTTCCTCAACCTCCTATGATCTTACATTTTTTAATGTTAAGTTTTTTTTTCTCTAAAACATTTCTAATATTATTAAATCATTTATTTGGAATGACCTAGTAAGTTATTTTACATTCTTGTAGGCATCCCTGTCAATCAAGTGTTATAAGCAGAAGCCATGTCTTCAGGTTAAAGGATCACCAAGGAGGGCCACCATTTTCTACTCAACTTAAAATATTTTCTAAATGTTGCAGTCCTAACATTCCCCTGCAGGGACATTATGGTGTAGTGGATAGTATACAGGACTTTGAATTAGAATTGCTTGGATTCACATTCCTGCCTCAGATACTTCATCATAAAATTAAAGATAAGGTTGCTAATGCTCTTTTAAACACCAAATCTAATGGCCTTTTCTCAGACATCATCCTGCTTGACCACTGAAATCTTTGCACTATGAATCAAGCTTTTCTTGATTCTCTCTTTTCTCAACCTTCCTTTGACTTTGTTCTCCTGCCTCTCCAACAGCTCTTTCTCAGTCTCCTTTGCTACATCTTCATCCTTGCCCATTAAACACGTATATTTTCCAAGTTTCTCTTATGGCCCTTCTTTTCTTCTCCTTCCATGCAATTTGCATTGGTAATTAACTCCCAAAGATTTAATTATCATCACTATGCAGATAATTCTCAGATATATCATCAAGTTTGAACCTTTCTCCTCATGCCTCTTGGAAATGATTAACTACATGCCCTAAAAATGTTTTCAAGTCAACACATTCAAAAATGAACTTGTTTTGCCACCAATCTCTCCTCTGCTTAACTGCCCTATTATTGTTAAGATCACCACCATCCTTTCAGTTGCCCAGTCTTGAAACCTAGGTGTCATCTTCAATTTTCTCACCCCCAAATCCAATCAGCTGCCAAGTCTGGTTGATTATGCTGCCTTTTCCTCTGACCATCCTAGGATATGCTCTCATATGCTCTCATATTTTGCCTGGACTATTATAAATAACTTGGAAAATCTGTCTTGTTCAAGTTTGCAGACCATTCTTCACTGAACTATCAAAGTGATCCTCCTAAAGCACAGGTCTAATGAAGTTATACACACCCCCTCATTTAACAAACTCACTTTTCTCCCTATTACCTCTAGGATCAAATATAAAATCCTTAATTTGATTTTTTAAAGTCTCTTTTAACCTAGTATCTTCCTCTCTTTACAGTCTTTTCATACTTACTCCCTGGGAATTCCCATCTCTGCCACTGTTTACCCTGACTTCCATCTTTTTTGCTAAAATCCTACCTTCTATAACAGACTTTCCTTATCCCTCCTAATTCTAGTGCCTTCCTTCTGAGATTATCTCAAATTTAGCATAGGCATGTAGATAAGGCATATGTGTGTATATCATCTAAACATGGTTGTTTGCACGTTCTCTCCTCCACTTGGTCCTTAGGATCAGAGAATAGTTATGCCTTTCTTGGTATCCCTAGTCTTAAGCACATCTGGCACATTGTGTAGGCACACAAATATTTCTTGACTTATAGTTGTGTGACTCTGGGTCATTTCACCTCTTTTTGACTTATTATCTCAGTTTCTTCATCTGTAAAATTGAAAGGTTGGATATAATAGTCTCTAAGGTCCCTTCCAGCTCAAGATTTGTTATTCTTTTATACTCTGATATATTATTGTAGCGTGAAAATGACCTTGGTTTCTGAAAATCAATGGCAGTTTTAGTGGTACTTAATCTATAAAAATTCAAATCTATGATGAGTAAAATCTGTAAGCTGACCAACCTTTGGTATATGCAGAATGCCACAAGTAAAATGTTTCTCACTGAGGATACTTGTTTTTTTAGTGAAAACAACTTGAAACATCTATTTAGACCTGTAGCTGCTAAAAACTAAATTTATGTAGGGACGATCATGTTTGAAACCATCTGCCCTTAAATATTAAAGTTAAATAGTAATCCATTTTTTTATCTTTTTCTCAGAAGGAAACAATTAAAAGCCATCAATTCCATTTTCAAATATGCAATTCAAGTTCTGTTACCAGTTAGTGGCAGAGAACTGAACAATTTGCCTTCATCCACATTTCAGTAATGAATCTTGTTTTTTCCTATTTCAGGTATATCCCATCTGCCAGCCACCCTTCAAGAACAAGCAACCTGAAAAGAAATGAGAATAATCATAAGATGAACTGTGCTTTCCAAAGGTGAGTTGGAAATGGGCAGTGCCAATGGATCCTGCTACATCTGAACACTCTTCCCTTATTTTTGAATTAGTTGACTTGACCCATTTGGATGACCTTCCATAAAGAGATTATGCCATGGTATCACATTTTGAACACTGTCTCCCAGGAAACGACTTTCAGCATGGGGGTGGTGGTGAAAATCAGAACCTTACCACAGGGTCATGGTTGTCATGGGGATTAGGGCTACCCTATCAAAGTTGGTTCCAATTGCTATATGCAGCAGAGATTTTAGCATTCGACAGGGATAGCTCTCTCACAATCGCTCAGGAAACAGTGCACATGAATTGAGCCAAAATAGGAGATGAAATCTCCCTGTTACCTTTTCAAAATCCAGGTTCCAATATAATAATTCATCAATTTGTTCATCCATTCAACAAGCTTATTTTTGTAGAAACTGATCATTCCTATGGCAGAAGTCAGTCAAAATAAGTCTTTCTATACTGGTTTGGGATTTGCTTTTTGGAGTGGTAGGACTGGACACAGAGGATTGTTTAGGTGAATCATATGCCATGTCTCCACTTTCTTTGGTTTCATATTTGCTAACCCATGAACTGGGAATTGTCCAATAAGTACCCATACTTCATGAATACTTTTTTAGAATAGGTCATTTAATGGTTCAAAACAGAAGGACTTACATGTATAGGCACATCCAGGGTATGCAATTTGAAAAGTAAGAATTTCCTCTTAAATTGATCCTCTTTAATCCTACCATAAAGGAAAGTATTCAATTACAACAATAACTTACATTCTATAGCATTTTAAAGTTTATAATATGCACTTTATTTACATCATCTCATTTAAGTGCTAGAACAACCCTTTAAGATTGTTACGGTCCTGTGTATAGGTAGATATGTGAGTATATATATATATATATATATATATATATATTAGACACTAATAATGGCTTTTTAAGCAAATTAAAGATGAAATAAAAGTGGAACCATTCAAAAACATTCTTCATTAACCTGTTTGACTTTTAGCCTAAATGTATAAACACACACATACACACACACACATACACCAGGTTTGGAATAGGTCAGCATCCTCTCCATGATGATCGTATCATAGGATACCTTCAAAACCATGTTTCTCTTACCTCTAATTCTAGGATGCTATCCCCTATGTGAGATTATGTCTCTATTCAAGGATCCCCAAGGGTAAAATTGAGGGGCACAATAATGCTCCAAAAATAACTGGCACATAGTGTCCCAGATATATTTTGTAATAGCTGACAGTTTTCATTTAATTATTTATTGCTTTAAATACAAACTCCTTGTGAGCAGAGACTGCCTTTCATTTGTCTTTATATCCTAACTGCATGGAACATAGTAGGGGTTTCATAAATGCTTGCTAACAAATCAAAACAATTTGAAGAATTTCTACAAAGTGTCTGTAATGAGAAATGATATGAAGGTCCTTTTTAAAATTGATAATTTTTTTTTAAAACATGATAAAGCGACTTTTGAAAATAATAAGGGATTTGGACTATAGTGTTTACCATCAGCATATACACATTTTTGCTGTATGTTTATACTGTACATTTTCTAGGCTTTCAGAAATACCAATCGGTGTCAGAATAGAAAAACTGTATAAGAAGGATCATAGCTTGATCAAAAATATATTAAAAAAGGTGAAAGTAATATTCTGTGCATCTACCTTCCCATCACCAGTAATTACATATCTTGAAAGTACATTCTTATTCAGAAATATGCATCACTGGAGACTTTTATGATATTTCCAGTCATGGGTAACTGACTCTTCAAACAAGGGAAGAAAACATTTGTCTGTTGATGTTCTTAATTATTTCTCAAAAACAACACAGAAAAACCATGTTGGTGTCACTAGACTTAAAAAATGAAACCAGCAAGTAGCAAAGCCCTCCATAACCTAGCCTCCTTCTACCTTTATAGTTTTCTTACATCTTATTCCCCAAAGCTTTCACTTTGATAGGGTGATGCTGGATTTCTGGCTGTTTCACAAGCAAGATACTTAATCTCTTGGCTCTGAGCCTTTTCTCTGGCTCCCCTTACTTATCTCATGCCTGGAATGCTCTCCCTCTTCAACTCTACCAACTGGTTTTCCTGACTGCCTTTAAGTTCTAATAAAAATCCTCTCTTTTATAGGAATCAATCTATTCTTAATCCCTTTTAATTCTATCACTTTCACTCTGTTAAATATTTTCTATTTATTGTCTATATAGCTGGCAGTTGTATGTTGTCTTCCCTGTTAGATTGTAAGATCCTTGAGGGCAGAGATTCTCTTTGCCTATTTTTATATAATAAGCTCTTAAAATAATGGCAGGAATACAGTAGGCACTTAATAAATTGTTATTGCTTGAGTAATAAAGAGTATGCAAATATTATTTCACACACATGACCAAAATGTTTCATTCAGCTTTGCCTGGACAACTGAGTCATCATAGCAGAGTTCAGATACACTTGGGAGGTATAGCTGTGTAAGGATTTAAAAATTATATCACAGAGCTGATTGAAGGAGTTATCATATGTATTATTTACATATTGTTTCTTTTATTATTGAAAAGCAACAATAGGGATACCTGGGTTTCAAATGATAAAGAGCCAGGCTTAGTGAAGGGAGTTCCTAGGTTCAAATTAGGCTCAGACATTTCCCAGCTGTGTGACCCTGGGCAAGTCATTTAGTCTCCATTGTGTCTCCCTTACTGCTCTTCTACTTTAGAATCTTTGATTCTAAGATGGAAGGTAAGAGTAAAAAATAATAATATTAAGGAATTAAAAAGATTGACATTCTTTAAATTGTTATTGTAACCTATTTTTATGAAAGAAATAGTAGTTTTAAAATACTTGACAAAATATTTCTTTATTGATTTTTTAAGCCCTGTCTTTTGAAAACAACATATAATGTTTGAGCATCTTCAAGAACTTGACACATCCTTCTCAGAGAATAATAAAACAGACTGCCTCCTTCAAGGAAATCGTGTGATAAAAACTAACCACTCTTAAAGAAAGGAATGTGTGGAGATTTCAACTTACTCCAGATATTTTTTTTACTTCTTAGCCTCATCTTCCTTCAAGGATTGCTCTTGACTCTAAAAAGGATGAGCCAAGAAGAGTCTAAATACCACCCCCTCTTAGAACAGTAAGATGACTGTCTGCCTCCTTTTAAATTTTGCCTAATTTTTGTTATTTTTTTAAATAAACACAATTTGTCATGTTCACAAATTCAAATTTCTGAGGCAAATTTCCAAAAGCAGCTTCTAATTGATCACCAGACTTCCACAGGTAACAAACCTCTGCAATTTTACTTACCACTAGACTTGAAATGGTAATTATCTAATTAGCAATTTGCACCCTTTTAGTTAGAATGTTAACTACCCACTGAAATAGCAGTGTTTCTTCATAGAATCCATATTATAAAAACAACAGAGGTTATAATATTTCTAAATCTATCCATAAATTCATACTTCCTGAGATTCTACTGTCTACCTAGCAATATGAGAAAAAGAAAATAGGTGTAGTATAAGTGGCACAAGACAGAGATTGATGTCATCTGGAATTTTTGCTATAAGGCAGGAATGATAGAAAGACTAGAATTCCACAATACTTTGAAAGACCAAGCCAATTTTTACCTCAGTAGAAGTGCCTGATCCATCTAATATTGACTCTATTGTTGGTGTTGCACAACCTTTTGGCACTGGCAAAATCTGTGGATCCTTTTTTCAGAAAATGTTTTCGATTAAATACATTCACACACACATATATTTGAGTGTGTGTAACTAAAAAGGAAACAAATTATTCTTGAATATGGTTATCAAAAGACAAAACAATACAACAAAGTTTAGGGTCCCCAGGTTAGGAAGCCCTGTTTTAAACAAAGATTTCAGGGAAGAAATGAGACTTGAACTGTTTGATCACAGAAGGTATAGATGTGGGGAAAGAGATTTATGTAAAGGTCAGCAATAGATAGTGTTTATACAGCATTTCAATCTGTTTATCTTACTGATTAAAAAAAATATCACATTCTTTTCTGAATATATGTCAAGCCTCTACTACCAGAATATATTTTCTTAGTAACAAATATTTAAAAAGAAAAATAATAGTTCATAAGAAACAACCAACAAATCTATGAGGTCTGACCTCATGTCTATGTAGCATTTCACACCCATAGTTCCCCCTCCTCAACTCCATTTTTTCTTTTCTTTTAATAAAATTATATTAAAGACAAGTCTTTCCCCTTCAATATTTTCTGTGTATAGTTCCAGACGCCAATGAAATATTATTACTCAGGATTTAGAATTTTCTTTGGATTTGTATAACTATTCCATTAAATTCAAATATTATTTCAGCACTGAATAATAATAATAATAGCTACCATTTATACTTACTTTGTGCCAGGCACTGTGCTAAGTACTTTAAAATTATTTTCTCATTTCACCCTCACAATAATACTGGAAATTAGATACTATTATTAATCCTGTTTTACAAATGAGAAATCGAGCAAACAGAAGTGAAGTTACCTGCCCAGTCACACAGCTAGTAAGTATCTAAGGATGAATTTAAAGTCTGGTCTTCCTGACTTAAGGTCAATTACTATATCCAATGTACCACTTAACTGCTTTTCTAAAAATTAGATACAACATGTTTTAATTAATGTTGAAGAAGTTAAACGGTTAAAATTATTCATCAGGCTAGAAGTGAGAGCGAAACACTGTTTTCAAATAACAGCAAAGGGGAAGGTGTTGGTGAGAATCAAACCAGAGCCCTTCAGAATCTAAGGGACAATTCTTCTCTATTAATTACAGGAAGAATATGGTCTGGGTCACTTATCTCACAGTAGGCATAAAACTGATCTAGAATTGAGACCATAGTCTTAAGGATATCATCAGACATCCTTTTCCAAAATACAGCTTTATGACATTGTCTGCATGGAAACAACCACTGAGTTAGGAACAAGCCAAAAAGTATTTTATGACTTAACAGCAAAGTATGAATGTGAAGCTTAAAATACACATATCCATTACCAGAGATATACATACATGATGTGAGGATTCTAAAAAAAATTGGACTGGCATGAATTCACTTTAGATAACTCTTGATTCTTTATGAGCTTCCATGAACTCAGATATGCTAGAATTTGAATAATAATTGTTCATTTGGAATCCCAGTCCCAATCACTCATGTCCCACTGATGATCATGCCACATCCTCACAATATATGAAATTTTGCTTGGACCTACTTCTCAGTTTCCTTCTGTTGTTTTTTTTTTCCTGATTTCTACATATGCTCTAAATTATTTTCACAGTTAAATTTGTATCTAAAGTAATAAAGTGCACACAGCTACCGTACCATAAGATGAACCACACAAATACTATGTGTCCCACTTATCATTTAGAAAGGAAGAACAACTAATGGCTTCTTGACATTTTAGCAGCATTGAGAACTGAATGAGGTTCGTTAGTCAAATTTTCATAAACAAAATCAGCCATGTGTTTCAATTGGCCACCTTAAAAAATGACAGTTTGCTTACAAATATAAATTTTTAGAAACAAATTCAAGCAAAAATTTAGCATTAATCTATTCCCAAGCTAGAAGAATAATTTTTATCCCATGCAGTACAGCTTATATTTAGTTATTTTTTATATACCAGAAGGATACGAGAATTATAGGAATTATTGTTAAAGATCATTTTAGAGATCCCTCAGTTCATCCCCTTAATTGTTCAAATGTTGAACCTTCCTCTTCTGTTTTAGAAGTTACTACATTCATACTTTGAAAACACTTTAGAATTTGCTTCCCCATGATCCCTCTGGGTCTGCTCTTGAAATGAGTGAAGGAAGGGGGTAGTGATTAGCCTTCCAATCTTGACAGCTGAAAATTGGTCGGTACTGCATATAAAATAGACCTGTCAGGATGCTTTGTGAGGATTACATTTGGACATCACCTACTAGTAGTTGCTTAATTGCTACAAAGCAAGACACAGGGGAATGGATTTCATCTACAGCTCTGGCATTGGAAGGACGATGTAAAAAGCAAAGGTGGTAAACCCAGAAAGTCAAGAAGAAGTAAGGCATATTTTCTGGCTAATTTTAGAAGGAAGAGGGGGAAATTTACAGAATTATTCAGGTAATTCAAATTAGATTATCTTACTTTCTCCTGTCATTCATATGTAGAAATAAAGAAAAGGTGAGGGAAAAAATGAATTATCTGTGTTAGTTCTTTAATTCACTACCAGAGAAAAAGTATGATTTTTGTAGAAAATGCAGCAACCTTACTGACTAATGAGAGCCTTGTCCTCAGATAATTTGTAATTTGTTCTGTCCACTGCTGATCCTTATGGAGACTCAGGGCTTCTAGAAATTCACAGAAGAGGACCCGTTCCCTCTCTGCTTTGGAATACAAGCAGGTATCCTCTGACTTATTGCTGTAGGCTTATCGTGTGATGGCAAAAATGTTTTAAGTTGATGCTCAGATCACCCTAATGCAAATATTAATAATCTGGAAATAGGTCTTGATCGATGATACATGTAAAAACCAGTGGAATTGCTTGTTGGCTATAGGAAGGGGGTGGGAGAAGGGGGTGAAAGAACATGAATCATATAACCACAGAAAAATATTCTTAATTAATTAATTATTTTTTATTTAAAATTGCAAAATAATTTTTAATTTAAAAATTGAATTGCTGCTGAGTTATGCAAAAGGTCCAAATGTGCTGACTGTTCCTTCATCTCTTCTATTTGTTCATGAATGCATAGCATTCTATTTCTTCTCTCAGTTATTTTTTTTTTTTTTACAGAATCTTAAAAGACTGGGCATCACAGAAGGAATGCACCAGTCCACCACCTTGTGAGTTTCATAAGTTATAAGGAGTCATCAGAGGTCTCCCCAGCAACTAGAGTCAAGTAACAGTAGTGGCTAAGTCTAACAGCAAAAGAGCCCTTGGGGAGGACCTTACGCCACTAGCAGCAGACACACCATGTCCTACACATGGGAACAATTTATATATTGGCTATGTCACATTCAAAAGTGAATTTAATGGGTATTCTACAAAGGGCATGAAGGATTCCCTGATTATATCACATTCTGGACTGGGAGGGAAGAAAAATTAGTCACTTCTTCCCAGGAATTAAGAGGTACAGAAGGGAATGGGTCTCCAACTTATGATTTTATTCTGTTTCTTGTCTTGCTGTGCCAGCTTAGTAAATATTTCCTTATAAGAACAAAATAACATTCATTAATTATTTGCAGTTCAGGAGATTCTACTGGTCAAATGACAGGGAAGGCAACATAGAAGATGAATTAATGAGTGAGGCTATAAGACAAGATTCAACACCTTCAGTCCTCAAGAAATAAGTAGCTGCCCTCTGGGTGCCAAACCTGCTAGTCCAAATATGGGTTGGGAGACTAAGCCCAGAAACTGTGCTATGTAGACCTAGCTTCAACACATTACCCTTCTCTGTGAAATCCACATCCTGGTAGCCTCATGGAGGAATAATAAGGGAAGGGCTTTGGAAAAGATAAAGTAGAAAATAAGCATGAAATGTATAATGACCAAATGAACCCAGAATACCAGTTGAGATTTCTGAACTATAGATGTTCCCTAATGTCCCTTCTATGTCCTTAGTCCCAGAGGAATAAGGAACATTTAAATATGCATTCAAGTTAACTCCAAGCCTGGTTTTCATTCTCAAGTCCAAGATTTAGTAGCTCTGTTACCATGAGCAAGTCACTTAAACCACTTGTATCAAACTTAAAACAGCCAAACTCCAGAATGCATCCAACCCAGATTCAAATGTATTGGAAAAATATTTAACAAAATAAATAAAAATACAAAACAACATAATGTAAATTTGTGGTTTTCTGAGTCAATATGGTTTGAATTTGACACTATTAACTTAATCATTTGAGTTCCTTTGTTTCTCTATCTAAAACTTGAGAATATCATATTTGTTTTCTGTGTCTCACAAATGTTACATTGAAAGTTCATTGTATATATTAAAGGATTTTATAAAAGTAAATTCTTGTAATCTAATCATTCTTATGTAAAAGATAGAGTAGCAAATAACTATTCTGTTGAAATCTCTATTAGAGCTTTGAATGAAACAAAGAATTTAATGAAACTACTTTCATTTATAAATAACATTTATTTCAAATTTTGATAGTTTTAGACTCATATTCTTCAAATCAGAAATTATTGTTTCAGGTGACCAGGAAAGGTCAGATCTGTAATTACTCTCTAGTAATTATCCATCTCAAATGTATCTTAAACAACTTGAGGGCTAGGGGAGAAGTATTCTAAAAGCAGCTCCCTTCCAGTGAAAAGGACTCTATGTTATTTGAATTTGTGGAACTTCCACTAAAATTTTAACAAAGAATATTCTTGTGAGTAAGAGAATAATTTAAACCTAATGTAATTTTATTTACTGAAAGTGGCCAGAGAGAATGCTTCCTCTATTTTATCACTGTATGGTCAACAAATAATCTATCACACACAACGAATCACTTTACTTTGGTTTTGTTTGTATGGGTGTTGTTTGTTTTTTTTTTTCTTTTTGAGTCTGGGTACCCTTAACTTACCCAGTCTGGAAGTGTAGCAGTCACTCACAGTCTAGGTTCTACTACCAATCAACGTTCAAGCTTAGACCTTTTCTGTTTCTTCCTGACCTGTGACAGCATGCTTCTTCATGGAAGCTTGGTGCCATGATCACTCTTCCTGCAGAAGCTTCACAGTTCTGGCAACTCACTTAATAAAGATACCTAATTAGTTTTAGCCCTACTGAGGCTGAGAACTTTAGAGCTCAAAGGATCTCACAACTTCAGCCTTCTCAGTAGGAGGGGATTACAGGCTGTGCTGATGGAGGCTGACAATGGGCAGGAAGGGCCAGAAACAGGAACAGGATCCTCAGGCTGTGAAATCTTGCATTTCTCACTAGTTAGCACTGGTTAAAACATCAACTGCAAAGCCTGTAGTTTTGGCATTAGTCAAGCATGGATTGCAGATTGATCAATTACCCACTCTGGGTACTGGATCTATAACATTCTATAGTAGCATCAACTTTGTACCTTTTCTGTTTAATTGCTAATTGTTCTCAGAAATAATTAATTACCTATAGTAGTCCTCCAATGCACTTCACCCACCCACCCCCATCCATATTCCCACTCCTTAAGGGCATTAAGACCTCTCCCTGACAAATGATGACAAGGTGGACAATGGAAGAACATGGAACCTGTGTACTGGGGACTCAGGCACTCCAGAAGACTCTTTCATTCTTTCAAATGCTCCTTATTCCCTATGGCAGCAAACCCCAAAACATACCTCCACCCGAGTCTGGAAAAGGAGATGCTAAGTTACCAGACTGCAATAAATATACCAACCCTGATCCATAGGTTATCTCCAATTCTCAGAGGAAGCTGCCACCCTATACTAGAACTTCTACTTCATACTTATCAAGCTCTAAAGAGGCTACTGTACTTTTCAATCAACCCTAGGGCTCCCTGATTAGCCCCCAGGTTTTTCCACCAGCTATTAGGCTATTATACCACCAAAAACCACCTCGCTTCAAATAAAATTATTTTCTTACTTCTGGAGTGAATGAAACTTGAGTATCCCATTCTTGGGGCAAGACCCTGCTACAAAGTTGGTTGTGTTTCTCCCATATCAGTGCCACCACTCTGTTTTCTTTTCCTTTGAACAAAGTCAGCATATGGTACTTAAGCATACTCTGTGCTCTCTTTTTTTTAAAAAATCAGTTTTTTCACTGGCTGATCCATTTTATCCCTCAACAAATATTTTCTGAGTGTTGCTTATATGAAAGATGTTGGTGAATCATGTACAAGGGGTTGTATCAAGCATCATCATCATCATCTTCTTCTGCAGCATTTTAAAGCTTTGCAAAATATTATATATGAAATTATATCACTTAAGCCTAAACAACCCTTTGAGATATATACTAGAGGTATTATCCTTGTTTGATGCAAGTAGAAACAAAGCCTCAGGGTGGTTAAATGAGTTTTCCCATGGTCATACAGGTATTAAGTGTGAGACAGAAATGGAGCCCATATTTTCAAGCCAGCACTATCCTAGAATAAGGTGTTGCTATATTATCCAGAAATTTATTAGCTAAGGGAAAAATGGAGAAGACTTGTACACAAATAAATGCAAAACTAGGACATGGTCTAACTTCATTGTTGGTGTTGGTACAAAATTAAATATACCAGATGCTCGTATTTCCCATACACTCTAAATGGTATATAATGCCATGCCTCTTGAATGAATTTCAAATATGTAAGTTCCTATAAAGAAATTTGTGCTTCATGGACAAAAGCAATCACAAATTCTTAAAGTATAAGATTATTTTTCATATATCTTGGTTGTCAATTCTAATATATCAATGAAAGGAGCTATGGTATGGTAGAAATAATATTGTACTTGGAGCCGTGAGAATTGATTTCAAATTTTGTCTCAGATACTCTCTGGGCAAATGAACCTAGGCAAGACATTTAACATCAAAAAGCTACAATTTTTTATTTGTAAAATGGAAGTAATAATTATTTGCACTATCTACCTCATTGGACTGCTATGGGGGAAAGGCACTATAAACCTGAGAGTACTATATTAAGGTGAGTTGTTATTGATACTTTTGGCTGGAGGTGACACTGCTTTATGGAAAGCTAGGCTATGGCAGTAGACATTTGAAAGGTTCTATCCAGCTGGGAAAGGGCCCCAGAGACCTTGGAGGGCAGAGAGACTGATACTCATATTGACTGCAGGGTCTTGATTCATTCAACTACAGCAACTCTCAGTGACTATCTCCTGAGCATTAGAAGGGATTTTATGGACATCAAGAAGAGAAAACATAGATGGGCAAAAAAGTTACAGATTCCTGAAATTTTTCTACAAGTATTCATTCATCAAGGAACTAGGAACAAAAGAGTAGAATCTTAGATAATCTTTCAAGGTCATCTCAAAGCTTTATGTTCATAAGATTAAGAGAGAATAAAAAGAATGATTAAAGGATTATAAGACAGCACATATAAAAAAAGAGGAGAAATAAGATTTAGCTTGAAAATGAGACCATTATGGGATAATTTAAAATAATATTTTGAAACAGAAAGGTTTATCATAGGGAGTCTACTCTCTATCAAGGTTCTCTTTTAGATTCAAGTCCAAGAATTATATATATGTATATATATATATATATATATAAATATATATATATATTTATAGAGAGAAAGAGACATATAGATATAGATATAGACATGCATATATATACACACACAAAATAGTCCTACCCTCAAGGAGCTTATATTTTAATAGAAAAATATAATACATTAAAGGAGTGATGGAAAGAAGGGAAGGACACTGATTGGAAGGGAAAAAGAGGAAGAAACTGCAGGAAGTGTTATGGTGGCCTGATTGCTGGCTAAAATAAGGTAAAAGACCATTCTCTGAGGTGGGAGAATCTAGAATGGAGTTCTAGTTTCCATCAGTGGTTAAAATGGACCCACTGTGAGGTTTTGGTGGGGAAGCTATAGGAAATGAGGAATTGGAGGGATGTCTGAGAAAAGTGGGTTTGGGGGGGGGGAAACCCAATAACTACCATTCTATTAGCCTTGAGGACAGACTTGGAATGATACTTAAATACTGAAGAGATAGATTTTCTTCAGGTGAGAAGGAAAACTTTCTAGTTAATAGGGATTTACAAAGGCTTAATTGTTTGCCTTCAAATATTGGAAGTTCTGGAAGAAGTCAGTGTTTCAGGAAGAACTTTTGCTCACGAAGGGATTAGATTAGAAAATTTCTGCTCAGTGGAGAGAAATGGAACTGAAGTCAGGAAGATCTGAATGCAAATCTGGTCTCAGACACTCACTGGTTGTGTGACCTTGAGTACTTAATTTCAATTTGTCTTAATTCACAGGAGAAGGCAAAACCACTTTATTATCTTTGCCAAAAATAAAAAAAATAAAATAAAACAGTATTGGTATGCTGTGATCCACATGGTTATGAGGAGTAGAGCATAGCTGAGCTACAACAAAGAATCTTCATCCTTTTTTAGCTTTAAGATCTGTACTAAAACATAATTCATCTCCCATTGTTTAACTCCCTTTAGCAACAATGTGGTACAATGGACAGAGCACTGGTCCTTGGAATCAGGGAGACCTTAGTGCAAATGCAGTCTCAGACACTTCTTAGCTGGATGACCCTGGGCAAGTCATTTAGCCTCAGTTTGCTTCCTCAGTTTTCTAATCTGTAAAGTAATAATAATAATAATAACACCTCCCTCCCATGGTTGTTGTGAGGATCAAATGAATAATTGTAGAGCATTCAGCACTGTGCCTGGCACCTAGTAAGAGTTGTGTAAATGTTAGCAGTTGACATGGGCACTGTACCTCCAAAAGCTCAGGCAAACTAATATCAGGGAAATTCCTTTGCTCCCTTACATCCTCGTGACTCTTCGCCTAAAACATCTAGTGACCCCTATAGGACCCCGAGATGATTGCGCTCCTTTGATCATCCTTTGGATTTAAGATGGACAGAGAGATGCACCTCCAGGCTACACCTCCATCCTACCAGGCTACATCTCAGACATCTTTCTGTTCCCTAAAACTAAGGAATCTTT
The DNA here is from genome assembly GCF_027887165.1 of Monodelphis domestica. Lineage (NCBI taxonomy): Eukaryota > Metazoa > Chordata > Mammalia > Didelphimorphia > Didelphidae > Monodelphis > Monodelphis domestica. The sequence continues at coordinate 244,216,130 of NC_077231.1, forward strand.
ATGAGGGTCATTCTCTATGTCTCCAGGCAGACCCCAGTCAGATGACCAACCCATCCCACCAAATACCTGAGTGACGACCACTCTAGAGTCACATCCACACTGTGATCAAGAGTATAAAATCCCCAGAATTAATGAGTTCTGGGAGCAGCCTTCCATCTTGCTGTCCCACCTTGCTATCCTCCTGGCCATTCTCAACATTATTTTCCTAAACTAATAAATTTCTCTTTTTGTTTTTAAGCTAAGTTTGGGAGTCTTGCATTCTTGCAAAAGGTATCCTTCCCGAACCCCAGGGGTACACATCTGAACCCCATAACAAAATGATGCTGATGCCCACATCTTGTAGCAGTCTCAGAATCACTGTCTTCAGAGACTGTGATCTCAAAGATCACCCTCACCAGATAGGGAGAGACAAAAAGTGACCATGGAAAGAGCCTGAGATTGTCAAGGGTGAGACCCAGAACTATGATCAGGAAAGAAGATATTTCAGCAAGACTGAAAAGCCTGCCATTTATGTGAAGGTTTTTGATTGTGAAGATAAAGGTCCCAATTTATAATTATATGGTTTTTAAAAAAAGTTAAATATATTTTTCCCTAGAATCATATTTACTGAACCAATTCATGGAAAAATTTCCACAATAACAATTCCCCCATAGAGGGTGACATTATAGGTCTAGATTCCTATCCTATCCTCATGATAAAAAATCATTTTAGATATTAGATAGTGTTCATAGTTCATATTAAAGCCAGGGTATTTTAAGCTGTTTTATTTACAGTTGTAAATGGTAGAAATGAAGATGTGAGAGAATATTTGTCTAATGTTTTAAAATGAAACGAAAGAAAATTCAGTGATATGCAACCTTTTTAGATCTCCACAGCTTTGTACTAACAATTTTCACACTTTCTCATTAACCTCGCTATGACTAAGTATAACAGAACCAAGCCAAATTAGATGCAGTGTAGCTAGAGAGGTCAAGTGAATATGAGTATCAGGGAATCTGCATTATAGCTTCTCTGTGACCTATACAAATGGAGTTAATGATTGCAATTTTAATGAAGAAGAAATACAAATATTGAGGGAAACCATCAAAGCGAAAATGTATTTTCATTTGCAATTATACTGTCTGATTTAATTTTCTTTTTTACACTATTTTAAATGTTCTGAAAGAGTATTTCTTTTATGCAATCTATGTAGCAATAAGATGTGTTTGTAAATGAAAGATAACTAATCTCCCATATATCTATAAGTATTTGCCTTGCCAAATCACTAATGTTTGTATAATGCTTATTTTGTTCTAGGCACTATGCTAATTAAATTTGATCCCTATAAAAATGCTAGGAGATAGGTACTATAATTATTTTTATTTTGCAAATGAGAAACATGAGGGAAAGAGGATTTAAGTGACTTGCCCAGGGTCACACAATAAGTACCTAAAATTATATCTGAACTCAGATCTTCCTGACTCTAGGCCCAGTTCTCTATCCACTTGCCACCCAGTTGTCAAGTATGTTTTTACCAAAACTATAAACAACTCCACTGTGGGGAGGAGAAGCAAGATTTTTCAGTATAAATAAACTGACCATTTTTATAGGAAAAAAGTAAAATTATTTTCTTCCCAAGTAGCTTACCATTTGAAGCAATTTAATTCAGTTCATGAACAGGATATAAAGCACCTACTATGGACCTTTTTCTGACACTGTGGAAGATATAAAAGAAGGGATGTGTCATTGTTATTCTTTAAGAAATCTTATTGGAGAGCCAAGACTGGCTTATTTAAGATAATTTAAAAGCTGTATTGGGTTAAGATCAGGAAGGATAATAGCATGGACAATAAATACTAGGAAATTTAGAAAATAGAGGATGTTGTTGAGGCTGGACTGAATAGAGAGAGAAAAATAAAGAGTAGAGAGAGAAGGGAGGTCCTGATAATATAGGACTAAGTAAAAGACAAGAAAAAGTAAAAAAGGGAGAAAATAACAATATTGTTGGACATTTAGGCTGATTCCAGGTTCTTTTTGTCTCAAGTTACAAATGATGATACCACAAAAATTTTAGAACAGGTGGAAGTAGTGATAGTGGTTCTAAATTGTCATAGTAGTTGTGGATTAAGGTTATTCTTTGTTGTTGTTTTAAATGACACTTTTATGGTACATACTCAACTATGAAAGTAGGCATTAGATCCAAGGATATAAATAAGTTTTACTGCATGAAGTCACCAAATCAAGTCAATATCATTTTTTCAATGCCTACCATGTGCCTGCCACTCTACTAAGAACTGAGTCTACATAGAAAGGCAAAAAAGAGCCCTTGCCCTCATGCAGCTCACACTCTAATGGAAGAGACAGCATGCAAACTTGTATAAGCAAGCTATATACATATAAACTAAAGAAGAGAGGTAAGGGGACTGGGAAAGGCTTCTTTCCAAAGGTAGAGTTTTAGCTAAGCTACACATACCATGAACTTCTAAAGCAACCTAGCATTGTTGTTCCTGATTGGGGCTTCAGGAGAAATTCTCTTCATCTACCCTTTGGTATAAGTTTTATTTCAAACAGCAAGTCCTCTGAGATACAGTCTCCTACTTTGTTTTTCACAATACTGCTCTTTTTTTCCTGGTTGTTTAATTATTTCTGTAAGACATCTTTGCTCCATCTTTCTCCCCTTTTTTTCCCTCTAAAAGTCAGCACCCTCTAAAAGTTCTCTTTTCTTTTATAGTTTAGTCCTCTCTTCCCTTGACCTCAATCCCCTCATTCAATTATCTGCATCCTGATGACTCCCACTTTACTGATCCATCTCTTTATTTCTCTCCTGCATGCCATTCCTTCATCATTTGCTGGAAGTATCCACTTAGATTTCTGAGAAGCATCTCCAAATGAAAATGTCCAAAAGTATTCTCATAATTTCAGAACAGATCTGTCTTTTCTCTAGATTTCTCTATTTATGTTAATGAGAAAGCTCAAACCAGCTATCCCTTCATTTGCCACCCAGCTCTAATCCTTTCCATTTCTCTATCATGTTCCTTTACTGGATATCTCCTCTACCCCCTTTTCATTGGCTGTTATTGTATTGTCATCCCCTACTACATAGGAAGTTCCTTAAGGGAAAATATTTTACTTTTCATATTTGAATTTCCAGGTCTTAGCACAGTGCCTGGCACATAGTAGGTTTGGGTTTTTGGTTTTGACTTTCTTTCCCTATCAAATGACTAAGAGAGGCTATGATACTTCTCAACTATTATTTTATACTTTTTCCCATTCTCTCTGTGTTGTGCTTAAATTTGGTCTGTCAGCTGTCCTGCATATGGAATACTTTATTTTCCATCCCTCTGTAGATTGTCTTCTAGATTTGAAATTCCTTCTTTCCTCATCGCTGTCTCTTAGAATCCTTAGCATTACTCTAAGTATGACTCCAGTGTCACCTCCAGTACAAAGCTCCCGCTGTTCATTGTCTTGAAATCATTTCTCAGAAAGCTTTGTCTTTACTTATATGAGTTCTCTATTTCCCCAGCAGAAGGTTAGCTCCCAAGGCTAGTGACTATTTTGGTCTTACTTCATATCCTAGTACCCTTCATGTATTAGGAGTTTAATTTCTGAATTGAATTAGATTTAAATTAATGTATGAATACTTAAATCATTTTGTAGAAATATATTCTTTAATAAATTCAATAAGTTAATACAAACCAATGGATTTCCTGAACTCCAAAGGGTAATAGAATTCATGGTAATGCACAAAGTAGTGTATCATGACTAGTTATGTATAGTTCTCTTAAAACAATAACTTCACTATTAATAAATTTCATAACCATTTTGAGACTCTTTAGGTAGCATATAGGACATAACTTCATTAACATTTTCACAAGGAAGCAAACCATTATCTTTAGCTTGTGGAAGAGGGGATTACTAGTTCAATTAATTTTTAAATGAATATTTACTGATTCCCCCAATACTGTTTCCAGAGCTATGGATTTGAGGTATATATTAAGAATTCCAATGGATATAATGCAGTGAATTCTTGAATAGGTTTTTGACATAGTAAGCTTTTCAGAAACAAACAAAAAAAGCATTATGTCAAAAGCCTTCTTATCCTTTACTGATAAACAGGCAAAACCATAGGTAACAGAAGACAGAAAGTTCCTGCCTTGGGGGAATTTACACTTTATTGTCTCTAGACAATTGATTGAATTTTTCTTGAGAAGGAAAGATTATGACCACCCAGAATAATGTAATTCATTAGATGACTTTCTTTGGAGGTGAATTAAATTTGTAGTCCAACTCTAAATTCTTCCCTTCTTAGACTTTAATCCATTAATGGAATCATCAAAGACTGGAAAATACCCTTAGAGGCAAATTGAAAAGTTCATGGCTCATCTCTGATAATACAGACTTGTTTTCTCTTATCTTTAAGATAAAAAAGTCTTTCAAACACCAATTACCAAACTGTCCTAGATGCCAAGGGGTATGAATTAACTGTTACCACTTGATGCTAGGTTATACCACTTAAATAGTCAACCAAGGTTTAAAGAAGTCTTATTCATTCAATAGTCTTCAGGGTCTCAAAGATATTTATTGAGTATCTATGGAATCCAAGATACTGGGTTTTAGGGCCAATGGTATATTTAAATAAGTTTAAAAAAAAAGAAAAGAAAAAAGGCTCAAGGTGCTAAAATTGCAGCATGCAATTTGGAGCTTGAGGTCTTGAATTTTTGTTGTTGTTTTTGTTAAATATTGCTTATGTAACTTTGATTAAATCACTCCATTTCTCTGGGATTCAGTTTTTCTCACCTTTAAAAAGATTAAGTAGGGTATCAGGTTTTTTTCTTCTTCTCTAATTAAAAAAATAAAGGAAAGGAAAATAGATGTTAGGCTCAATGAGAGAGATAAAATCCATTTGATACTTGGTAGATTTAAACAAATCTACAACTTTAGGATGGCTGTTGTAGATTTGTTTAAATCCATCAACTCTCAAATGTATTTTCTCTATTTCATTTCAGTCATGTCTAACTCTTCAGGATATCATTGGGAGTTTTCTTGACCACAAAGATACTATAGTGGTTTGCTCTTTCCTTTTCCAGTTCACTTCACAGATGAGGAAAATGAATGAAAAAAGGTTAAGGGACTTGCCCAGGGTCACACAGATAGATAATAATTGAGATTCAGATTGGAATTCAGGTCTTCCTGACTCCCTGAAACAACTTTAGGATAGAAACTAGATAAGGAAAGAACATTTTTTCCCCTCTTAGATAAGGAAAGTATATCCATCAAGGTTGATCTGTGTCTTCTCATAGAGGGCATAATAATAATAAGAAAATAATGATAATAACAACAAGCACATAAATTTACATATGTATATACACATATGATATAGATATAAATAATAAGTATATGTCTCAGGATGATGAAAAAATTTAGACTGAGGCTTAAAAGCCAACCACTGAGCCTTACTCCATGACCTTGGGTGGGTCAACCTCTTTATGCCTTCATTCCTCAGTTTATAAAATGAAAAGAATACATTAAATGAACAAATAAGACACTTCCCATTAAAAAAGTGTGATCCTTTGATCTCTGAGAAATTCACCTTTTTTTCCCAAAGTACACAAAAAGAAGCCCCTTTAGATGGCATTTACCGCTTAATACCTTGTAAGAAAAATTTTGTAAAGTGAAGGTAGTAGCTATTCTTCACTTTCCTTGTTCTTCTATTAATGCTATTTTATTATTAAAAAAAAAAACAACAACTTTGCCACCCATAGCCTTTTGTTCATTTCATAATTTCTTTTCATTTCCTTTTTGCTTGGCATTGATACAATATCATTTAGAAACTGTCTTTGAAGAACTGACTAGGAAAGACATTTATTCTGCAATTCCTCTTGGGGTTCCAATTTCTTAATATCTTTGTTTTTTATTTTTATTCTTTTTTTTCTTCCATGTGCATATTCCTATATTTATTCCTGGAATGTCCATTCATTTACAAACACTTACAGAAAAAAGATCAGGTCTGATTTGCTGCCATCTGGCCTTCCTGTTTAATATCTGGCTAATACTATTTGCCAAGCCTTAGATAAAACATTCTAGGTTCTAGGTTTGGGCCAAGCAAACTGCATTTATCTGAGGCTTTTATTGCCAGGACTCAAACTATGTAAATAGCCTCACTGTTATTCTTTTAACTGTCTGTTCTTTCCTTAATTTCCCTCATGTTCTAGAATGATCTTCCACTTTTCATAACTTGTTTCTTTAATAGAAGTGCTCCTTTTATCCATTTCTTGATTTAGTCAAGAAACTGGTACCCAAATGGTAAAAGAGAGAGTGAAGGAATAGTTAGCAAATTTAGTTAATATTTGTTTTTTCTATGGGTGTTTTCCATATATGTATTTCTATAATGTTAATTCCATAAAAAGTTTTATGAGATTGCTTTGGGAAATGATCTTATGGTGACTGCAGAAATGACCCTATTTTTATTATTATTATGAGAGACCCTACTGTGATTCATCCTAATCATTTTCTGAATCTCTCCTCTGTATCACTTTGTTCTCCGGAAGAGAGTGATTAAATAAAAACTGACAAAAGAAAGGTAGCATTCTACTGTGAATGGTTTAAAAATGGCAAAGAATAGTAAAACCTTTCAGAAAACCTAATAAATAAGTAATGAAATAAAGTGTGACAATGAAAGTCATCAGCAGAATAAGGGTGACGGTAAGCTATTCCAGGCCTTGCTAGTATAACTAAAGTTCTGTCAGCCTTTATCAAGCTTGAAAGCTTTGGAGTACAATCCTAATAGCAGATTTTGTTTTTCTTCTTGTCCAAAGACTAGTTTTAATGTGACCCCTTTTAATTCCCTGTACTCATGCTCACCCGCTAATCCATTTTAGGGATAAAAGATACCTCTGAAGAAGCACCACCAAAGAAAAGTCTTGAGTCAACAATTAACCTGTTTGTTGGAAATATGTAAAAGTTAAGAAGATGGCTGGGGAGAATTCAAAATTATCATATATTTAGTCCATAGATAGGCTAAGTCAGTTAATCAACAAATACTTTTAAAATGCTTAAAATGGAAATTTTTTTTATTTGTTTGTTTGTTTAAAATCAGTTGTGAAGAAAAGTAAATAAAATAAACAAATTAAATAAATAAATAAAAGAAAATGCCTTAAATGGACCAGTTACTGCACTAGATTCCAGGAACCCAAAGACAAAAGCAAAAAAAGCAGGCTCTACCCTCAAGAAGTTGATATTCTGGGAGTAGCTTTATTCATATGAGTAACAACCATCCATATGCAATTTTAGGCATTTAATTATAGAAATTATAAAATAGAAAGCAGATTTTAATGCATTCTCCTACCTCCTCCATCTTGAGTACATTGCCACCTTTTTTTTGTCAATTTTTACTTAATCACTCTCTTCTAGAGAGCAAAGTGATACAGAGATGTAGAGATTTCAGGTCATTTATTCTTACATTAAATCAAGCCTCCTGTGTTATGAGGTATGCAGGCAGTACAGTGGATAGAGGACTGTGCCTGGAGTCAGTAAGATCTGAGTTCAAATCCAAAGTCAGGCAAATATTATTGTGTAACTCTTGGCAAGTCACTTAAACTATTTCCATCAGTTTCATCAATTGTAAAAGAGGGATCAATGCTGTAATAGCACTTATGTCATGGGGGAGTTATAAGGCTCAAAGGCAATAAAGCAGTAAAAAAAAGGCTTAGCCCAATGCCCGGCATCTAAGAGGCACTATATAAATGCTTATTTCTGGCTTCCTTTCCCTCAGTATTAACCAAGACTTTCAAGCTAGAGTTTCTGGTGATATGAACAAATTATCCATACTTTCCCATGGTTAATAATTGAGCAAAATAATGGGAACATTGTAGCTCATGTAGGAAGATGAAATGAGGCAGGCTCTTTCATCACAACACTGGTGTGTGTGTGTGTGTGTTTGTGTGAGTGCGCGTGTGTCCCTACATATGTACCTCCTGATGACACTTATACTAGTGAGATCTAGATTAGGCTCCAAACCAGAGACATGTGGGTCTGGAAGATCACACTCAAATCTGAAATTATTCAGAAATACAATCATCCACCATGTACCTTATCATGAGAGCAAAGACCAACAAAATGTTCCCCAAAATTTTATTCCAAAAATCATACAAGTGTTTTTGGTATAAATAAACTGTCCTTCACTTTTCTGGTATGGTTTCAAATATACCACAAAGTTTAGAAAGCATTTGCTCCTAAATGATGGAGAGCAAGTAAGGCAAGCTGGATCTTCTCTAAATTTCCATTAAAATCCATATGACCCTTAATGTACCATTCTAGTGAAATATAATAAGAAAAATCACCAAGATTGGATTCTTAATGACAAAATCTCTGACAAAATGGGTATGAAATAGATACAGCTTTAAAATGAACCAATGTTCTACTTCAACTTTGATAGTGATAATGGAAAAGTTGTAGAATAAAGAAGTTGTAGTGCTGGATTCTTAAACCATATTGGTGATTCTTAAACCATTTATATTGATATTTGTTCTTTTTAATGGTGCTCACCAAACAAGGAGTTAATATACAACTGAATTACATCTTTTCTGCCATCTCAACTAAAAATGAAACTACAAAGACAATGAAGTTACTAAATGGAAGAATAACAAGAACAACAAATAATAGTTTTCTCAGAAAAGCAAATAAAAGAATCGGTAAAACTTTCTAAATTGGATGTGCAATGGCAAACTAAAATATAATTTCACTGGAAATTTAATCATTTTGCTTTAGAGAGTTTATGAGATTTATAATTAATGGGGAGTGACACAGTTATTGTCCCAAAACACCGATAGCTGGAAGGACACTGCTTCTTCACCTAGTCCATAATCCTTAGTTATATCATCACACTTCACCCCTCAAACTTCTCCCTTTCTCATTGTGACTTCTAGAACATTGGAAGCTCTGAGATCATAAGCCATGGTGTGCAGATGAGTCTTGAACTCTCTGGAAATAAGATTTCCCTGCTCCCTTTATTGGCACAACTACAGTCAACATAAACTGCTCTTTGTTGAAGTTCCCCCTCTTCTAAATTGAATTATCCTGAGGCATAACAATCTATCCAAGATCTAGATGTTTTTTTAAAATAAAATAACCAAATAGGTCACTGAAGATAATTACAGTTTATGTACCATCTGCTAAAGAAGATGAAGAAGCAGATAATTATATGAAGAATTTAGGAAAATATTCTGAATTAAATCAATTTCTACTTTCATATTTCTGTGACTTCAGTGCTAAAGTGAACCTAGTGTATGACCTTGTGATATACACTCGACAATATGATTCATAGGAATTCATTAGGAAACTAAAGAGGATAAAGTTTTCAAAAGATTCATACTTTTGTAGCACAAATATTTTCTTTAAGAAGCAAGTCAGAAAGTACTTGACATGATGAATACTAAACAATATTATTTTATTTTACCCATGGGAGGTGTCAACCTGGAAAAACACAGAACCACTATAATATTCATAAAAACCAAATCTTTAATCAGGAAAGAGATGGGTCCATAAAAATCGGCCACCACGCAGAGCCAAGCACCAAATACTACACAGAGTCAAAACACTGTGCTCTGGAGACAATATCTCTGAGAGGATCACCTCGCTAGATGATTCTCCAAAGAATAATAGAACATATGGATATTATATACCTTTTGGAGAATTAAGCACATCAAACATACACTGACAGATTGTAAGGAGGTTTGGGAAAGAGGCTGTAGCCAGAGGCTGGGGTATCAGTCTACTACAATGGACACTAAAATGGTGGTTCCTGCACCGGTGTTGGTCTTCTTGGAAATGGATCTCTAATACAATGGAGGAAACTTCTAAGACTAAAAGGGTGGTTGAGTATTTGAGCATTTCTGTTATTCCTTTTAATGACATTTAATGGATGCTGGGAACTCCCTTGTTCATTCTAAGGCTAAGTCACTTTGGGACTTCTCTTAAAGGGAGTTCCCAAGGGAAATGGGAAAACTTGGGGCTTCCATAATTCACATTGACAGTGGGTATAAGATTTAATTCTTCAGATATGAAAGGAGATCTCTATCATATCCATTCCCCACTTTTCAGGTGGCTAAATGTTAAATTTTGTCCACATAAAAGAGATGGACATAATGATCTTATATACAATTCATGTAATATTATTCAAAAATATGATCTAGTTAGCCAGGTACAAAAGATGTGCAGGGACAGAGAGCTATGCTAGGAATTCTCTAGATCTGTTTTCATTTTCTAAGTTAACTCCTCAATCCATAAAGAAGAATGAATAGAAAAGATTGCTTGGTCTTCATATTTATATAGCTTTCGACCTTTATATCTTGTGTTAAGCTTTTCTGTTCCAGATAAGCTTTTTCTAATCTTGAAAAGCCCTAATCTATTGATGTCTTTGTGGTCTAGAATAGGAGTAGTTATTCCAAAGGGCAAGAGGGGATAACCTAAGTAAAAGTAGTTATTGGTCAGGATTAAACACTTATAAAGTGGCTGATTAAAAAGACTAGTGGGATGTGCTCAGTTACATATTTGGAAATGTGTCAACAAGTGAATTAATAAGCACCTATAATGTTCCTACTTTTTTCCAGGTAGTGCATCTAGGTGATACAGTGGATAAGTGCTGGGCTTGGAGTCAGGAAGACTCCTCTTCCTAAATTCAAATCTGGTATCCAGCACTAGCTATGTGACTCTAAGCCAGTCACTTAACCCTATTGACCAAATTTTCCTTTTCTGTAAAATGAGCTGGAGTAGGAAATGGCAAACACTACAATACTTTTACCAAGAAAACCCCAGAATGTGGTCACAAAAATACAGATGCTCCTGAAAAATGACTGAACAACATATTCTAGTCAATATGCTAGGTACTGGAAATGAATATATAATTAATGAAATAATTCCTCTTTTCAAAAATATTATGTTAACATAGGTAAGAGAATAAAGTAAAAATCTATATGAATGTGGAAAATGAATACCCCACAGGCAAGTCACTTGATATAAAGTAGTTTTATTGCGGGGCTTCTGAAAGGGGATCAAGAAAATTTTCATGAAAAAAATGATGCTTCAGTTATGTCTTGAAGTAAGAGATGGATTCTAAAATATGAAGGCATGGAGGGATTCATTGGAAGAAAGGAGGAGATCAAGGACAAATATTCAGAGATAGGAGATGGAAGATATGATGAGAAACTAATGGATTCCTATTTTGGCTGTATTATAGAATGTGAGTAAAAAGTGATATAACAGGAAAGAGATAAGAGCTTTGCAATATCTTTTCATTTATTTTAAATAGATCATGAACTTCAAACAGTGTAATGCTAAGTATCTCAACTTTGTAATCTAGAGGTTCAGATTCATACATCAAAATGAACAATGTGATCATATGCTCGGCATATGACAGTCCCAAAAGTGAAACTGATTCTATCTTAATAGCCAAACAATGAATGGATATACCAATTTTGAAAGTCTTCTGATTTTATTTTATTTCTTCAAAACAAGTATTTATGAGGTGACTATTAATTTATTCAGTGACTACTAATTAAAGAAGCTTATAGTCCCCCAAAATGGTAAACCATGTTTCAATCAATCCTTTATTAATAGCCTGTGGGAGCATCAAGGTGGCTCAGTGGAAGGAGAGCCAGACCTGAAGTTGGTAGTTCCTGTGTTCAAATCTGGCCTCAGAAACTTCCTACCTGTGTGACCCAAGTGAAGTCAATTAACCCCCACTTCCTGGCCCATACTGCTTTTCTGCCTTAGAACCAATACATAGAATTGATTATAAGATGAAAGGTAAAGGTATAAAAAATAGCCTGGTATGTGCCACTATAATTCCTGCTTTTCTTCTAATTCTAATGCTTTCATTTGTGCAAAATCTATTTAATTTCATGTAATCAAAATTATCTATTTTACTTCCTGTGATTCTCTTTACTTCTTGTTTGGTGATGGTATTACCAAACACTAAATTCAACAATCCAGAGCTGTAGTAGCTTATATTCATTCTATTTAGGGAGGGACATGTATATACAAAAGTGTAGTTGATGTTAACAAATGGCTCTCTGGAAATAAAAAGGCACACAGAGGGATTAAAGACCTCTCCTAATATTCCCTTCCAAACAAATTTAAAATAAAGCCTCAAATCAAATTGTGGAGCGGTTCATTCAACAAAGTTGAGGTGAAAAAAATTTCTAGTCCAAAACAAATGAGAAGGTTGAGAGGGGAAGTCTGAATACCATAGAATTTTTTACAGAGCTAGAACAAAATAACAACAAAATTCACCAGGAAGAACAAAATGTCAAGAATATCAAAGGAATAAATAAAAAAATATGTGAAGAAAGACAGTCTAGAAGAATCAAATTTCAAACTATATTAAAAAGTGGGTATGATCAAAACAATCTTATTGGTCAAGAAATAGAGTGGAGACCAATCAAATAGATTATGTATATAACAAAAGTAATAAATAACATAGTAATCCAGGGTTTGATAAATCCAAAAATCTAAGTTTTTGTGATAAGAACTCAATATTTGACAAAAATTGCTGAGAACTAGAAAGCAGTTTGGCAGTAACTAAAGAAAGATCAATATCTCATACTCTATTCCAACATAAAGTCCAAATAAATAAATTATTTAGATATAAAGAGTGATAAAATTAATAAGTTATGGGAACATGGAAATTTTGCTATCAAATCTATTTTTAAGGGGATACATCAAACAAGAAAAGTATAGTATATATATAGTGGTAGTCTCTCGGTGATAGAGAATGACTATTGTCTTTGCGCAGTTTCATCTACAGTGTACCCTCATGTGGCTTTGGAGTCCAAAGGCTGAGGCGCACAGTTTGTGGCACATGGGGCAGGGGACGCCAGTTACAGGAGGTGTGGGTGTGGCCTGGTGTTGGCGTTCACGCGCAGAGGCAAGACATCGACGTCGCTCATCTTCAAAGGTGGTGGCGGCATGGTGAATGTGGGTTCGCCAGTTGCTTCTGTCAGAGGCAGCGAGTTCTAGTTGCTTTGGGGTAATGCCAGCCCACTTCAAGTTGGACTTTAGCTGATCCTTGAATCTTTTCATTGGTCGGCCTTGTTTCCTGAGTACAGCTGACAGTTCACCATAGAATACCTGTCTTGGTATTCGCTGTGGGTCCATGCGGATGACGTGTCCAGACCATCATAGCTGGGTTTTGAGGATCATGACTTCGATGCTGGTGGAGTTCGCTCTGTCGAGGACTTCCTGGTGGGTGATTCGGTCCTGCCATCAGATCCTCATGATTGATCGGAGGGAGTGTTGGTGGAATTGCTCCAGCTGTTTCATGTGCTTCCGGTACAGTGTCCATGTCTCACAACCCTACAGGAGTGAGCTGAGGACCACTGCATTGTACACTTTGAGCTTCGTCGCAGTGCTTATACCTCTGTGTTGGAGGACTTTGCAGCGCAGCCGCCCAAGTGCCTGGCTGGCCTTTTGGATCCTGGCATTAATCTCGTGGTCTAGGGACCCGTCGTTGGCGATGGTGCTGCCCAGGTATTTGAAAGAGTTCACATTAGAAAGCTGCGTGCCATCGATTGTAACGCACGGTTGGTTAGTTGGCCTCACCGGCGCAGGTTGGAACAGCAACTCTGTTTTGCTGAGGCTGATGGTCAGCCCAAACAGTTTTGTTGTGGTGGAGAACCTGTCCACAATGGTTTGGAGATGATTTTCTTGGTGGGCCATGAGAGCACAGTCATCCGCAAAAAGAGCTTCCAGGATGAGTCTCTCTGTTGTCTTTGTTTTCGCAGTCAGCTGGCGAAGGTCAAATAGTGAGCCATCCAGTCGGTATTTGATGTAGACGGCCAGGTCTAGATCCATCACAGCATGTCGTAATACTTGGGTGAAAAATAGGTTGACAGCACCGGAGCAAGGACACAGCCCTGCCTCACGCCATTGCAGATGCCGAAGCAATCGGAAGTCTCTCCACCAGATAGGACTTCCCCTGTCACGTCGACATGAAAGAGCTGGATCAGCTCAATGAATTTTGCTGGGCAGCCGAGCTTGCTGAGGATCACCCACAATGCATCCCTGTTCACTGTGTCGAACGTCTTTGTCAGGTCTATGAAGACAATGTAGAGACTCAGGTTCTGCTCAAGGCATTTTTCCTGCATTTGCCTCACTGTGAAGACCATGTCGATGGTGCTACGATCTGGTCGGAAGCCACATTGTGACTCAGGCAGGCTCTGCCTGAAACAGATGACAGGAGTCTGTTGAGTATAATACAGGCGAGGATCTCCCCAGCAGTGGAGAGCAGTGAGATGCCTCTGCAGTTGTCACAGGCTGCTCACGAGCCTTTGTTCTTGTATAGGGCTACGATGAAGGCACCTCTGAGCTCTGGGGGCATGTCCTCCTCCCCCCATACGCTGGTCAGTACTATGTGGAATGCCCGGAGTTCCCCCCCATTCAAGGCCCTGCACACCTCGGCTGGGATCCCGTCTCCACCAGGTGCCTTGCCTGCACTCATTTGTTTAATGGCTTTTTGGACTTTCTCTATTGAAGGAGGGACTTCAAGTTGTTCAATGGAGCGGTTTTGGGGGATCTGGTAAAGGGCGCTTTGGTCGACTGAAGAGGGTCAGTTGAGAAGCTGACTGAAGTGTTCTTTCCACCTGTTGCTGATGCCTTTTTTATCTTTTATGAGAGTGTCACCATCAGAGGATAGCAAGGGAGTGGTGGTGGGTTTTAATGGCCCATAGACAGTCTTGAGGGCACTGAAAAATTGTTTGTAGTTTTTCATATCAGCAAACCGCTGGATTTCTTCTGCCTTTTTTTTCCACCATCAGTCTTGCATCTTCCTGATCTCACGCTGCTCCATGGCTTGGAGAGACTTGAATCTGTCCTTTTTAGGAGCAGAGTTTAGGTTATTTTGCCACTCCATAAAGGCTTTGTTCTTCTTACTCAATAGGTCTTCAATAGCAGTGTTGTTCTCGTCAAACCAGTCGTGGTGGTTGCATTGTTTTGGGCCTAGGACTGCCTTTGATGTTTCCTTCACTGCGTCTCTGAACTGGTTCCATTTCTTGGTTGAGCTTCCAGTGAGTGGTCCCTTGGCAGACAGCTTGTTGTCCAGGCAGGACTGGAATGTTTGCAAATAAGATGGATCTCTAAGACGACTCACGTTGTAAAATGCGCGAACTGTCTGTGTGCATTTTGGATGGTGAGGCGCAATGCGCATTTGAAGAGTCGCTCTAACCAATGGGTGGTCTGTCCAGCATTCAGCTCCTCTAATGGCTCTGGTGATCTTTACATCCTGGATGTCTCGCCGGCATACAATGATGTAGTCAATGAGATGCCACTGTTTTGATCTTGGGTGCATCCACATTGTTTTATATTATGTTCATCATTCTAAACACAGTGTTTGTGATGGTGAGTTCAAACTCTGAGCATTTGCTGAGTAGCAGTAGGCCGTTGTTGTTCATTTTGCCCACGCCGTGTTTGCCGAGCACTCCTTTCCATCTTTCATGGTCCTGGCCAACGTGGGCGTTGAAGTCTCCCAGTAGTATCAGCTTGTCATTTGTAGGCACTGAGTGCAGGATGGCACTCAGGTCAGAGTAGAACTGCTCGATGGTCTCCTCTGTGCTGGTCAGTGTTGGGGCATATGCGCTGATGATTGTGTCATACTGGTCTTTGCTGAGAGGCAAACGGATCTTCATGAGCCTCTCGCTGATGCCCACAGGCAAGTCTGGCAGCTGTTTGAGCAAACTGGTCTTGATGGCCAGGCCAACACCATGGATTCTGTCTTCATTTGAGGCTCTACCTTTCCAGAAGAAGGTGTATCCAGTGGTGGGTTCGCTGAGTGATCCTTCTTCTGGTAAGTGGGTTTCACTTAAGGCTGCGATGTCGATGTTATATCGCGCCAGTTCTTTACTGATTAGAGCTGTTCTTCTCTCAGTTCTTGGGGTATTCTCTCTATCAAGTAATGTCCTGATGTTCCATGCTCCTAGTAGGAGTTTCTTTGTATTTTTTCTTTGATTTCGACCGCTTAAAGGGGATGACCCGCCAGACATGGTGTGCTGACCGGGTGTTTGTAGGGCAGGCAATGGTTGGGACACCTTTTCTAGTCCCCTCCCTTGATTAGGGTGAGCAGTGCTGACACAAGAAACAAGAAAAGAGAATCATAAAAATCACATGAAATTTTTTTAATTGCACAAATGAAATCAATGCAACCAAAATTAGATGAAAATTAGGAAATCTGTGTGTGTGTGTGTGTGTGCAGGGGGGTTTTCAATGTTTCCTTTATAAAGACTTTATTTCTCAAAAGTACTGGGGATTGTTCTAAATTTATAAAAACAAGAAACATACCCTTAACTGATAAATAATTAAAGGATATAAACACACAGTTTTTAGGAGAAATCAAAGCTATCTATAAATATATGAAAAAATTTCTAAATCATTATTCATTAGAGATTCAAATTAAAACAACTCTGATATACCACTTTCTGCCTATTGAATTGGCTAACATGATAGGAAAGGAAAAAAAATAATGAAGGGGAGGTAAAAATAGGAATTGTGAATTGGAGAACAATTTGAAATTATTTCCAGAAGGCTATAAAACTGCCCATACCTTACTTATGAAAAAGAATGCTATCCACCTCTAGATAAAGAACTGCTAGAGTAGGATTGCTGATGAAAGCATATTTATTACTAGTTTATTTGGGTATATATTTTGGGGTTTTGATTTTGATTATTCACTTGCAAAAATAAGTAATATGGAAATGTTTTGCATGATATTATATGTATAACCCAGATTGAATTGTTGGCCAGCTCTAAGAGGTCAAGGAAAAAAAGGGAAGGAGATATTTTGGATCATATAACTTTGCAAAACTTATGTGGAAATTTGTTATTAAAATAAAAAAGAATATCATAAAAAATCAATCCAAACCTTTTAACCCAACAATGCCATTAAAAAGTCTGTATTCCTAAGATAACAAAGATAAAGGAAAAGGATCTATATGTGCAGAAATATTCATTGCAACTCTTTTTGTAGTGGCAAAAAAATTGGAAAATAAAGGACGGTCATTAATTGGGAAACATCTGACTGAACAGGTTGTGATACATGATTGTAATGGAAAACTATTGTTCTATAAGAAATTATTTGGGAGGGGACTAAACCTTCAGAAGACTTTATCAACTAATGCAAACTGAGCAGAACTTTATGAACTGATGAAGTGAGGAGAAGCAGGAGAACACTGTTCATAGTAACAACAATATTGGCATGAAAATAAACAAAGAAAGACTTAATGATTTGATCAATACTGTGATCTAAGACAATTCCAAAGAACTCATGAAAATGAATGCTGTCTATATAAGAAAACTGGTGAATTATGAGTGTAGACTAGAGCATGCTTTCTTTTCCCCCAGGCACTCTTTTTATTGCTTATTTTTTGCAATATGGCTAACATAAAAATGGGTTTTCCATGACTTCACACATATATATATATATACATATATATATATATATATATATAATTTATATAGTATTACCTTCTCATGGATGAAAGAAGGTAAGGGAGGGAAAGAATTGGAAAATCAATTCATTTTTTAAATGGATGTTAAAATAAAATATAATTGATATATTTACAGAACACACTTACATTTAATTTGCATTATTGCCATTTTTTCATCACTTTCTTAAATCTAGACAATAAGTAAAAATAATCAAAGTCTAATTTGAAGCATTCTTCCATTTCTAAGATGTGAATAAGCACCCTGGTAATTTATCAATGTGGTGCTTTCAAGAAGGCTTCAGCATGGATCTTGCATATATGCATATAAAGGTATATTCAGAATAAGCACAAATTAAAATGTGGAGACAGAAGGGATTAGTGGCTATATGTAGATAAGCATAACATAATTCAAAGGAGAAAACCATAAGTGTTTGTTAAATCTTATTACATACCGGTACTGATCTAAACTCTGAAGATGGAATGAAAGCCAATTAGGAGGACTGGTGGACTTTCCCATAGAACATGGCATCTCAGTTAGCTTTGAATCATTTGGAGTATTTAGTAGAGTAGCTACTGAATATAACAAAGATCAGAATTAACAGTTTTTAGGCAAGGAGAAAGATAAAGTATTTAAAATGCCTTCAACTTAGTCTCTTTAAATGAGGTATTTTAGAAAATGAAGACACTGATGCTTGAATATAGCGTTTTGTTTGTGAATTTTAACTGTTGTAAAATAGCTTGTCAAGGTGGCCAAAGTGGTAGTCAAAGATGATCTGAGTTTATAATACAAGCTAATTTTCACAATATTGCAGGGAAGAAAAGTGGAAGATTATGAGCAAGATCACATGACAAAATATAAAAAGCTGTAGAAGGCAAAATGACTCTGCAGAAAGCTTGGCATGAGATAACTAAATCAGATGGTCCTAAGAACATTCATAGATAAAAATGGAAAGGTAAAAAATAGTATAAAATGGAACATATTTGGCAATTATCTATAGTGATCTATTCACATCACACATTGGTAATAATGAATAGTAGCACTAGATTTGAACTACACTACATAGTACTTAGTTACATAAAACATTTTACTTTCCCAGAGCCTTCACAGTAGCTCAGGCATTCATCAAATCTAGCAAGACAACTACAAAGAGCTTCTAACTGGTTTCCCTGCCTAAGTCTATCCTCTAATTTATCTTCTATGAAGTTACCAAAGTGTTTTTTCTTAAATCATTGGTCAGACTGTGTCATCTTATTGCCAAATGAATTCTCATGGCTCCTCATTATCTCTGGGAAGAAATAGAAAATCCTTTGTTTGGCATTTTTAGTCCTTTATAATCAGGATGCAAACTGCTTTTCCAAGGCTTCCCCTTTAGACCTAGAGATACTAAAGAGCAGAAAGGAACAAAAATTAAAAAAAAATACTGCAGTTGAAGAGGATTTGGTTTCATCTGGAGCATAAGGAAAGTCAGAATCTGGGAGATAAAGCTGGAATTCCACATATGTAGGGCAGTCAATGAAAAAACACAGTAAGGAGACAGAGTATAGTTTCTAAGAACAAGACAGCCAGTATCACTGCATCACAGTACATAGTAAAGAAAAGGGAGCAAGGTATTAGGAAAATGAAAGGGTGGGATGATACCAGGTTACAAAGAGTTTTGAAAGCCAAACAGAAGGTCCAGGAGGTGATAGGGAGTTACCAGAGTTATTAAATGGGAAGGCTGTGGAAACATGGTCAAATTTACAGTTTAAAAAGATCAGTTTTACAGCTAAGAAGGAGATGGACTGATGGAGAAAGGTTTGGGGCATTGAGCCCAATCAGAAAGATTATGTGTGTGTGTGTGTGTGTGTGTGTGTGTGTGTGTGTGTGTGTGTGTGTGCGCGCGCGCGCGCGCGAGCGCGCAATGGAACGTCCTTTACTCTGGCATCTTAGCCACTAGCATGATCCATTGTCTGGTATTGTCTTCTGAAGAACCCTTAGAGACGGTATTTTCCAGAACTCTCCCTAGAATAAAAGGAGTAGAACTTTGCTCCATGACATTCTCATGGGTAGATTTCATTCCTGAGAAAGTTCACTTCCTCTCTTGGAGTTCAGGCTCATTCTCCTCAGCAAATGTTCATCCTCCAGTGGTCTATGCCAAAGTCCCCCACAAAATATACTCTTGATATGATGCCCTTCTCCCAGAGTCAGCTTTCCCTTAAATTCAATCTCCTTGAGTGGGATAGAAACAAGCATCCCAGAGGAGAATCATAACATTTCTCAGTGCTATCATGCTACCTACCTCTGATTCAACCAAGGTGATCCCAACTATAATAATCCATATTTATGACTATGGTATTCACTGCTACTTAACTGGTTTATTCACTTCCTATTTGGCAAGTACTGGTTGGTTATTTTTTTTTCTGTTTAAGATAAAGTTTTAAATCATTGATTTATATAGTGTGTGTGTGTCATTGCAGTTTACTTATGAATTAAAAGTTTGAATTTTTTAAAAATATCATTCTTTTATCACTTTCAGTTTTGGAAAGGTGATATAATCTATTTTCTAGTTTCATTACATTTCAAAAAGTAGGTAATAAACCAGTTTTTTAATCAAGAATTTACATAAAAATTATCTTATGACCCTAGTGCCTAGAGGGAAATGTAATTATGTCATATAATGGATATTTTGTGTTATACTGAAGGTACATTACATATCTGTGTGCACTAAATGAATTTCTCACTGTCCAACATTAAAGTAGACTCTGATCTCAATGTCTTTGTTGTGTTGTTTTTTTTTTTCCCCTCTCCAACAATATGGATCATAGGTCACAACCACTGGCTTTCCATTGTGTGCCCCATTTTTTTATTTACTCCAAAAAGTAACCAAATTTGTGACTTAGTCAAGTTCTTGAGTGAATAATACTTTCTATTCTATATTGTTCTTAGCAACTCTCTGTCAACAGAGAAGCAGGATTTGCTTTGAATGTAATCAGTGCCATATATAGTCTTTGAAAGCCAAGCCCTTAATAATAAAATGCAAATGAGACTTTTAATCTCAATATTCTGGAAACGTTTTGTAATGAAATTCAAACCAGTCCTTACTTGTCTGTGACCTAGCTATGCTCCTCAAGGGGCAGGGTTCAAATATATCCAGAGTTAGAAAACTGTCATTTATTCAGAGACTTCTTGTTATGGGGCTACCTGGGAAAAGGAAGCTTTCCCTAAAGAGAATAAAGGTTCTGTGGAGGCAGAAGAACAAGACCTTCCCAAATGAATCTAGTTAAACCCCACACTATGAGAGAAGTCTTTAAAGAACAGAATGTAGTTTGAGGAACAGAGTCAAAAATTAGATCAGTAACTTACTGACCTGTCAATATAAAATCTGTTCCTTCTCCTAAAATCTGTAATAATTTTGTTTTGAATGGCAGAAATAGATCGTATTTTAGTTTTTAAAAATATATTTCTTCTCTTATATAGTACTTTGACTATTTTAATAATCATCGCAATTAGAAAAAAAGATGTTACAGATCAATGGAACTCACAAGACCTGGGCTTAAGCCCTAGTTCCTCAATTTTTCAAATAAGTGCATGACACTGGGTAATTTACTGATTTAACCTTTCTTTCCTCATCAGTGAAGAGAAAACAATATATGCCTTGTTTACCTCATAGATTTGTTGTGAGAATTAGACAACATAAAATAATATTTGAGTTGTGAAGTGCAATAAAATGTTGTGCCATCAATAAAACAAATAAGATAATATTTGTAATGCACACAGCACTATATTCAATAAATGCTTGTTCCTTTCCCTTTTCCATATCAATATTTCATTACCTAAATAGTTCTGAGTTCTCATTATGTACAATTCTTATTGTGTCCTATCATGGAAACTTCAAAGAGAAAGTACCCAAATTTCTTTAAACCTTTTTCTAGAAATCATAATCTTTTTTCCTATTCAGTGGTTACTACTGAAATACACGGACTATTCCAAAGTTATTCCTTCGTCCTTACTTCATGACCCCCCATATTCCTTTAAGTTATGTGCTTCCTTATGCTATCTTTCATAACCACTTGTTGTTCAGAGCTCCCCATTGGAAGCAAGTCAAGACATTACCCCAGAACAAGCAGGATAAACACTTTTTTTACTGCTCTTTTCCTTACATGTAGCTCATTCTTTAGAATTCATTTTATTTCAGGATTTCTAACCCTATAGTATTCTTAGGATACATGTTAAATCGTTCAATATTCAAAAGGTTGTGTGTATGTGTGCTGAGCAGCAAGTTAAGATTGTTAAAAGAATTGTGAAATTTTCTAATATAACCCATTTCTTCCTCCAATTCAGTGCTGATCTTGGTGCATTTTCCCATCTATAGTAGCTCTCCTCTACCTCTGTATGGATATGCCAATTTAATGCACTGCTCATCCTGTTGCATGTCATAGCCTCCTTAAGAGTTCATCCATTTTTTTCCCTGTAGAAATAAGTGAAACTGATTGATCTTGAGCAATCATGAACTTCATGAAGGAGCCCTGAGAGTGTTCTGGCACTTTATACAAGCAGCCCAATATCATACACAAATAGTATCAAGGTAATCATCATCTAGATATCATCTTCCATTTGGGCCTGTGTGAATTTCAAAACTATTCCACCCGAATCAGACCATTCTTTAGAAGATCTGATTTAGATATTTCCTGATCAATAACAATAGAGATTCTTGGAATAACAGAATCAGGTTTTGGAAACTACATTTCTCCTCCCTTCTTAGTTTTACAAGATTAGGAAGGTCTGTATTTGTAAAAGTTGAAATTTGGGGGGAAACTGAGGCAGGCAGAAATTGGTTTCTC
Source organism: Monodelphis domestica (assembly GCF_027887165.1). NCBI lineage: Eukaryota > Metazoa > Chordata > Mammalia > Didelphimorphia > Didelphidae > Monodelphis > Monodelphis domestica. The sequence goes on from NC_077231.1 coordinate 244,238,401, forward strand.
TCTGCAAGGAGTATTATTTTTTTAGAGTTTTATTAAAGGTTGAGAATTTAAGAAAATACAAATAAGAAAGGTACGTGCTAGGTGGGCCAAGAGGCCCAATTCAATTTCATTCACATCATGAGAGATGTGTCTTCTCAGAAGCGGAAGTAGAAAAAAGAGCCTCAGTAGAAGGAGAACTCCTTTTAAATAATAATTTGTGATCTTGCCCAGGTGGAAATCTCAATGAGATTTAGAGGGCATTTTGGGAGCTAGCAAGGACTCCTGGGGTTTGGAGTCCAAAATTCAGGTCTCCATTTTTACACATTAAACTCAAGATTTAATTATCTGAGGAGAGAGCCTTCAACAGACATATGCAAAAAAAAAAAAAAGGACAGACCTCTGGGCGGTCCTAAGTCAAGCTTGAGCCACCATTGGCACATGTGAGATGCAGGAAGTGAGGTAGAGAACAGCCTCTGGAGTTCTCATAACTTCCTGTGGAGAGGGCTACAGGGCAGTTCAATCCGGGAGCTTGAGCTTAGAGGAGCCCTGCAGACAGCTTTCCTTCAGACCAGTCATGTGAGTGATAAGGACTGACCCCTTTCTCTGCCTTGGCTTTCCCAGACCTTAATGCCTGCTTTGGCTCAGCCTGAGCCAGAGTGGTTCTGAGTTAAACTCATTTCCTTCTCTCCCTCTCTCTCTTTCCCTCTAATATTTTCTTCCTCCTGTTGTAATTAAATCACCATAAAAATAAGTCAGCTGACTTGGGTATTTTATTATTTGGGATTTCCCTTGGCGACCATTTAAATTTAGATTTTTTCAGTCTCAACAATAATATTCACCCTTTACACCTGGGAACGAAATTCTCTATTATAGAAGTAAACATATTTTGCTACACTACACATTCCGTGCATTTACTTTACTTTATTTTTGCCTTATTTGCCTTACATTAACAATCAAGAAATTATTGGCAAAGTTTTCTCTTTGTTTTCATTTATCAATGAATTACATAGTTTTTCTATATGAATGGGAAATCTATTGTGGAGAAAAACCTTCAAAACCACATTTTGTTCCTCTGAAGACAAATGAGGTGGTATTTTTGAGGGTTAGTTTTAGAGGGTAACCTATAACACAGCAGGCTTTTCCTTTTCTTTGTTTCTTTTAAATAAATGACAATAAGTGATGTTCAAAGATATATATATGTGTGTGTGTGTGTGTGTGTGTGTGTATATGTACACACATGTATATATTTTAAAGTTAGTAAAGCAACATGCACACATTTTCCCAGTTTAACCTCATAATAACACTACTAGGTAGGTATTACATGTCGTACCCTCATATGTGGAAAATGAAGCATAAATGTCTTTTTCATGGAGCACCAGAGATAAAAGAAGTATTAGCTAAAGTTCATTACTCTAGGAGATGCCCAGTGAGGAGTGTCAGAGGTGAGATTCTGATTCATGTCTCTGAATTCAAGTACTGTGTCCAAATTGCCATACTTTTTTTGTGTGACTGTGTTGATGTGATCTGATAGGGAGAAGCATTTGTATCGTTGTTCAGTTGCGTCTGACTTTTTGTGACACTATTTGAGGTTTTCCAGGGAGAGATATTGGAGTGCAATTTTCTTCTCCAACTCATTTTACAAATGAGCCACTGAGGAAAACAAGGGTAAGTGGCTTGTCCAGGGTCAAACAGATAATAAGTGACTGAGGCTATATTTGGACCCAGAAAAATGAGTCTTTCTGACTCAAGGCCTAGTACTCTATACACTAGGCCACTTAGCTGTCCTAATCATTTACAAAGAGCCTGCCTTGATCTCAACTCATATTTTCATCAAGGGTGACTTTAGTATGTGTATAGAAATTCTCATATTTTACTAACAATGAAAAAGAAAAGATTTTAGAGAAAAAACAGTGCAAGCTATATTGACACATTCTTATTTTATAAAAAAAATCCTTCCCCCAAATGGACAAAATATTACCAATTGTTTAAAATGGACTAATATAATTTATTGGGTTTTTTAAAAGTTGTTGACAAGCTTTCTTAAAGTTTTATTTTAAAATATATGTTCAGGTAGCATCAGTTAATGTTATTTAGATGACTAAGAAGCAGATTAATAGAACCTCAGCTTTCTGCGATGGTTTTAAAGAAATAACTGATGAATTATAGAATATGAACTGAGGGCACATAATGAACTTAATTTTTTTTCAATCCTAGGGAATTAGCTTGGTGCTTTGAAATAAGTAGACACTTATTCCATGTTTCTTGTGAAACCAAAGTGAGAAAAGGTACTAAAATCTAGAATGTAGAGAAACCTTTATAAAAGGAATAGCTAGTAATCCATTAACCAAGATTTCTTAAAGTTTCCTCATTTCCTTTTTGAAATTTCTACTTTTTAAAAGTCATAAATAAAAGAATAGATCTGAAATCTTACCTGCTTTATATCTCCAGTGCTAAAGCATTCATGTTGCTTTTAGCTGTCCAAATTATTTTCACAGAGAAAGTCACTTATGGAAATAAAAGTTCATGACTTCTCTGATTCTTACCAAATAGAAGAAATTTTACTTTCTGTACATAGTTGCTTTAGGATGTGAGTATAGTTCTTACTCATACTTAGAGCAATATTTCTCCCAGAAAACATGTTTTATTTGAAGATATCATGTCAGTTAAAGATATCCTTTTGTAAAATATTTAGAATTATTTTATTCTTAAGGCAAAATAATTCCTCAAGAGCAATGAAAATGAAAAAATTTCAAGAATGCTTTGCTCACTTTAATTCCTAATAGAAAATTGGGACTTTCTTGACCTGATGAAAATATTAACACATGTAGTTTAAGGGGAAAAAAAAAGATGAGGTGGTGGTCTTTCTAGCAGTGGGTGGATTGGGAAAAAAGAGAGAAGACAATTACAAGCTATCACCCGAATAACCTAATGAAGCAAATGTGAACCAAGTTTTTAGCTTATAAGAAAATGTGTTGCTTTTTTGGGGTTGAAAAAGTGAACTCTTGAGGATATTTCCTTTGGCACTCCTACTATAAATCTTGGCTACTATTATACTAATACTATTTATATTATCTTTCCACACACATTAATAATGATTGGTTTCTCAGTCAAGTTAGAAATAGTACATGATTGCTACAGCTGTACCAGGACTGTCCTGATGAAGAATCTGAAAGATTGCTTGGGCCACACTATTGCTATGAGATGTAATGCCAATTGTGAGGGATCGACATATTCTGAGAAAAAGTTCAACAATTTTCTGGGGACAGAGTAATTTTGGCTGAAAATATATTTTATTCTCAAATTTTATAGCAGCAGCAAAGTACATGCTCAGTAAGTATATGGATAGATTTTAATGTTAAACCAGTACTCATATAACCTTTATGGCTCTTCAATTCATATTTTGCCATTAATTTTCCATTGTAATACTCAATATACTTTTATTATAAGAAAAGAAAAATAAAGTAGCCCTGTTATAGCCATTTGAAATAGTACAGCTTTTTAAAATATCCTCGATTCTTAAGGACGTGGCTTATTCAATTGAAACAGTCAATTCAGCTCTAGATTGGAGAGCTGTGTTAGGATATGATCAACAGATTGCAAAAATTAAGGAGCTCAATCCATTGAATTCTCCCACATGAATTCAAAGAGAAAATGAAATTAAGTTTCCTGTTCCCATTTGAAATTTGGACTGTTAGGAGATGTTCATTGTCTTGGGAATATGTTGGAAAGAGTTGGTGGTAGGGGGGGACCAGGTATTGGAATTTGGTAAAGGATAAGCAGTGGAGGGGGAAAAGAAGGGGAAAAGAAGGGATTGAAAGCTAAGGGACAGCATAAAGTTGAATTAGTAAACTAACACATTTTGAATGGAAGAAAGTGACATCAGTGCAGAGATGTAGCAGCAGCATAGACTCCATGTAGACTAGACTCTTTTGCCCTTACAAGTTATTGACCTTTTCCTCACAGTTTAATTAATTGAAGTAATTAGGGCTTGAACTATTGTCATAACTTCCTTGTTACCTCAGAACAAAAGCCAATATAGAAGGAGTCATAAGCTCATCCCTCAGGTTGGGCAAACCCCTTTTCACCACTGCCACCGAGATCAATTTGAAGGTTGGACATCTGCAACTAATCGAATCAATGTTCTCTCTTTTCCTCTTAATTACTAAGGAAACTTTCTTTTGTTATCAAACAGGTGTTCATTTATCCTAATAGGGAACCTAGAAAAACCAGATTGGCCCAAATCAGAACAAGGATGATATTCTGGGGAAGCAGCAAGGGATGCAGTGGCTGGAAACTGTGGGTGAAGATGAAGACTAGGCATGGAAATTGGGTTTTCATTACCATTCAAGGCAAAACTTTGTGGATCCCATCATCTTTGGGTGCTTTATCATTTGGTAACAATGGTTCCCGGAGCAGTTTCAACCGTTCTCCCTTAAAGTCTATCTTAGGTTAAGAACCTGGAATCAGCACAGTCTGAGTCTGAAGGGACATGAGATTCATTTTGGCTAATCCCTTCATGTTACAGATTAAGAAACTGAGGCCTAGATAGAGGATTGTTTGAGACTACTAAGAATTTGAGGATAATCATTTAACTGCAAAACCATTTCCTGTGTTTTTGGTTTTAGTTAATGTAGCTCTCAAATGAATTGTTTTAATGGTATTTTAAAAAGACAAAAATGTTTTGAGGGCAGTGTATGCTTGGAACCTAGAGTGCCCTCAAAAAATTATTAGAGGCAGTAAAGACAAACTAAAGATGGCACACTTTTGTCCACAATCAGCAACACCCATTTGTTAAAGGGCAAATTAGACATTGCCTTTCCAGGTACTAAGGAATACACAAATTAACCTGTCCAAAAGAATAACATAATTAAGATTTTCTGATATTTTATTTCTTTTCTCTTAACCCTTACATGCCAAGCCATGTTGTGTTCAACCACTAAAGAATGTCTAGAATGGGTTCGTCTTGTGGCACTGGGCTAAGGCTTTATCTTCTAACTGAGAGCCGCTCTCTTGCTAGCTAGACAGATTTAACACATGAAATGAATGCAATCAGGGACAAATTAAGGAAAGCAAATAGATGTTAGGAGATCATTGCCAGAACTAGATGTTCTCCAATCATACCTGGTTTACAAAAGTTGTCTCCTCCTGGGCCATTAGTCTTGGCCATTGTAATCTGATAATCAGCAGTAGTAATGGAACAACCCATACAAAGTGTGCTATTGTGTATTTCATTTGTCTTTTACTGAAAGCAAAGCAGAGACCCTGAATGGTAAATTAATTATTTCTTTGAGCTGCAATTCCCTAGGGTGTATTTTGTCATGGCTAACACTGATTCATTAGGATAGGTGCATTATGGTTGTTTCCAACTATAGGCACATTATGGTAGTTTCCAACTATGAGGTTAAAAAAAAAGTTAATCCACAAGTCAGATGAATAAATTTCACTTATTCCTTACACTTTAATATTTCTTTCAGCACTCTTTATAGTAACCTTGCTTCTGAAAGGCTAAATTTCAAATGTTCAAGCCTCTACTATTTGAGATTTGAAAAATAAAGACAAGAAAGAAATTAGCATCCACCAGGAATCTGACGTTTGTATAAGAATTTCTTGAGAGGTAGAATATGTGATGTTTGAAAGGGAATTTAAAATTCTCTTTTAAATTAATGAAGAATTTGAAGTGCCCCTCCTTTCACACTTACTTAGTAATAGTCTTTTATAGAAAAAGTTCACACCCCCAAAGACCACAAGCTCTGCCCCCTGGTCAGTTCCAGGCAAATTGGGAGGCTGTGATTGGTCCCTGTGAAGTGGGAGAGGGACAGGAAGTGACATGGAGAAAGTGCTAATAAAAAGCCAGACCAAGGACTCATGAGGAAGCATATTGGGAGGAATTCTGCTGAAGGGGAGGCTTTTCTGTGAGAATCAGTCCATGAGGCACTTTACAAAAATACATTCGGCATTGGTGAGTGGGGCTGAAAAAATTATTCTGGGCTGCATAGATTCAGCATTGTGACTCAAGCTGAATGAAGAGGCTTGATTGGCAACCAAACCAATTTTAATTATTACAGATAAAAAGAATGGAATCAGTACCATCTTAGGTTTGAAAAGTAACTCAAACATTGACTGGTTGAGGGACCATAGTCAAGTTCTTGAATTTCTATTTCCACATCTTAAAAATAGAGATAATAAAATCTGTAGCAATAAAAGTTTAATTTTTTTAACTTCCATTGCAATATAGTGTAAGAGTTTATATTCTTTATATTACAAACAAAACTCAGTAGGAGGAAGAAAAGGAAATTCCATTCTAAATAAATATAAAAATAAAATTCCTAAAATATCTTGAAGGTAACCCAAGGCACAATCAAGTATTGCACAATTGGTCAAAACTAAAAAAAAAAAAAAAAGAATTCTTTTTAGAATTAAAAAAATTACTTGAAGATATTTTAATTTTTAAATTTAATATGGATGACACTATATGAATTAATTTACACATCAAAGTGATATCATTCCACCTACCATAGGGTAGTTACAGAGATAGGAAAAAAAATTAACAGTAAAATCTATCTCAATAAGAAGAGAAGTTTAAGAATCTGAACAGAAATGATGAAAAAAGAATAAATTAGTGGAAGTAAGTATTACTATATCACAAACAAAACCATAAAGTAGTAAACATCAATGCTATATGATGGTGTTTACAAACTAAAATTAATTTACAGGCATATTTTAGGTTCCTAGTATTTGCTAGGCAAGTTGTTGGGAATATACAGGAAAATAAATTTTTCCTTAGATCAGTAGAATAGACTAAACAATCAGGGAAACAAAGAAGTCTAGAATTTGATAAGCCCAATAATACCAACTGCTGGGGTGGGAAATATTTGAAATTTAAGCTTATTATAACTACAAAGAACCCATAATTTTTTAGCAGACAATGAGGGACAAATTGTAAGAATCAAATTCAAGACATCAAAAGCAGTTAACTTCCCAATACAGAGATTTTGCTATTCATACCAATATTTAAAGATTTTTTTTTAAGTATTGTAGGGGGAGGTAGGTGGCTTAGTGGATAGAGAGCCAACTCTAGAGACAGGGGGTCCTGGATTTAAATCTGTCTTCAGATACTTTATAACTGTGTGTGACCCTAGGAAAGTCATTTGACCCAAAATGCCTAGTCCCTGCCATTTTTCTGCCTTGTAACCAATATTTAGTATTGATTCTAAGATAGAAAGTCATGGTTTTAATAAAACCCATTTCAGTGAGAATAAGAGAATTTTTCATGTCATTAATAATAATATATATTCAAAGTATTTATTTTACCTTTGTTTTCTTTTAATGCCTACATTTGCATATGTTTAATAATAAAACATTGATAAAGTAGCACATGCATACAATTTATAAACTATTTTTACTGACGGGGTTCTCAAAATAGTTTGAAGACATACTGTATTGGTATAGGGCACCAATATTGTATTTTATTTTATTTTTAAGTTTATTTACTTAATAATTTAGAATATTTTTCCATAGTTACATGACTCATGTTCTTTCCCTCCCTTCCTCCCAATCCCCTCCTGTAGCAAACGAGCAATTTCACTGGGTTTTACATGTTTCATTGATCAAGACCTAGTTCCAAGTTAATGATAATTGCTCTAGAGTAATCTTTTAGAGTCTACATGCCCATTCATATCCCCATCGACCCATGTGATCAAGCCATGGTTTTTCTTCTGTGTTTCTACTCCCACAGTTTTTCCTCTGAATGTGGATAGTGTTCTTTCTCATAAGTCTCTCAGAATTGTCCTGGATTATTGCATTGCTGTTAATAGAGAAGTCCAATACATTTAGTTGTACCACAGTGTATCAGGCTCTGTATACAATGTTCTCCTGGTTCTGCTTCTTTCACTCTGCATCAATTCCTGGAGGTCATTCAGGTTTGCAAGGAATTCCTCCAGTTCATTATTTCTTTTAGCATAATAGTATTCCATCACCATCAGATACCACAATTTCATTAGCCATTCCCCAATTGAAGGGCATCCCCTCATTTTCCAATTTTTTGCCACCACAAGGAGCACAGCACAAAATATTTCTGTACATGTCTTTTTACTTATTATTCCCTTAGGGTATCAACCTAGCAGTGCTATGGCTGGATCAAAGAGCAGACAGTCTTTTATCACCCTTTGGTCATAGTTCCAAATTGCCTTCCAGAATGCTTGGATCAATTCACAACTCCACTAGCAGTGCATTAATGTCCCAATTTGGGCACTGATATTTTAAATTACTTGTCTATGGTCACATAACTAGCATATGTTATGGGCCAGTCTGCTCTAAATCAAGTTGCCTTTCAACAGCATCTTACATGGAGCTAAAATATGCCTCCTTGCATATTATACTTATTATTTCTACCCCATCCCAAGCAACAGAGAAGGAAAAAATGTCTTTTCATAACCACCTTATTATATCCAAGTTTTTTTAAGATAGTGATTTGATATCTGGTTTAGGTGGGAGAGTAAAGAAAGATCAAACAACAACTATACTGATACTTAATTTCCTCATCTATAAAATGGAGCATCTACCTCCTAAGACTTTCTGTGAGGATTCAATGAAACAACAACATGTATGTATATGGCAAACCTTAAAGCACTATAAAAATGGTAGCTGTTATTATTGCACTTTCATTATATACTTGTTCCTATCCCATAGCATTTCTAGATGAGAAGGAAAGAGGAACTCAGAACAGGAACAGGCCACTGACATTGTGAGGCCAGTCCTGCACTTACCTGTCTGCTCCTCCTATTGTTGAAAAGATCCCAAGATTCCTTTGGTTACATTGATTTTTTTTCTATTATGCAGAGCCCCTTTTTTTTTAGTCTCTCCAACCATATTTTCCTGGGACAGGAAGTGGCTCTGAAGCTAAGGCAGCCTGGAGGTATCATAGAGAGATGCTTGGGCTGCCTGAAAAATAATTCAGAGGAGCAGACCCAAGACCTGGTCCTCAGATTATGGTCCCTCATCCTTATCCCCCGTAACTAGGGACATTCACTTGGGAGCTTAATCCAATCATGCCCAGTTTGAGGATTCTGGGACACCAAAAGAACTTTATTTCTTCTTCCTCCTCCCACCCCTACCAGTGGCTTAGAAGGGAAATGAATTAAATCCAATCAGACAAGACCCACTGCTTAACCTGATTCAGCTGGGAAGGTGACCTCCATCTGCAAAGCTGAACTTGTTACTTGCACCTACTCAGCAATCAACACCTCTCAGCACATAAATCAGGACAACTAGTTGACATAATTTAGTCATATTCAGCTTTTCTATATTCAGGCATGTTCAGAATTCCCATATCTCATGCAGTATATCTAGAGCATTCACATTCTGGTGTGGGTCAGTGATAATTATTTTGTTTTATTCTGCATATTTCATTTTTCTTCTTACTATTTTTGTGCCTGTAAGTAAAATTTTCCAAAGTGGACAAAGGTACTAAGTTGTGGGACTAGGACAGCAAATCCCTCCCTCAGAGTTAAAGATAGGACTTGATGCTATTTTCATTGATATGTGTCAGGTCTGCCCCAGGTGTTTTCTGTAAACTACAAAATGATTTCCCCTCCATCTAATGAAGCCAATTTCCCATTGACTTGACTATAAAATAGGACATATATTTAAAAGTAGCAGAATTAGTGGTTTACAAAAATAAATTAATATTAGAGGTGGGAGATGGTTTTTAAAAAATAGAATAAAGGGGAGTATTCCTTCCAACAGATAGAAATTTTAATCTATTACAATTGTTGTTTAAGGGAAGTAAATGTTTATGTTATACAAAATGCTTATGAGGTATTTTAGAACACTATCCATTAATTTAAAAATATCCATTAATTAAAAAATACCAATCTCTGATTCCCTGTTTTATCAGTTCTATGAGGCTTAAATTATAGGAATTTCTTTATATTAGGGCCTATTGTAAGAGTTAAATTTAAGGTTTTTAACTAAATATGAGAATAATAAAGTAATATTGTGGTTGCCGATTTTAAAATATTACAGCTTAAGTCAAAATGACTTTCAGCAGCTTTATTACAAAGAGGTGGAAAGTGTGAAAGTGGAAAAATGTAAGAAGAGGGTAGAGGATTGTCTAGCCTACCACCATAAGTGCTCACTCACCATAAGTGAGTGTTTGACTCAGCCCCAGCAGGGCCTCCCCAAGTCAGATCTCCATGTGAATTTCCCGGTAATCCTAAATCAGAAGTCCAAGTGGTGTCTTCAAGACAGAGTTCCTCCAACGCAGCCTTTTCTAAAGCCAAGGCAGGGATCTCTGTGAATCATAAAAACTACTCAGACTGTACTTTAGAAAGATTTGATTTAGCTATTTCCTTATTGTAACAATGGAGATACTTGGTCTAACAAGAATCAGGAATGTCTTGGGAACTTTACATTACTCCACCCTTGCTTAGACATACTTTAGGGGAAGATAAAGTTGTAAACTCCTGATTGAACAATGAAGATACTTAACTCATACCTTATAGTGAAGCTAGAACCTTAAGCTACGTCTATTTTTAGATCTAATATAAAAAGGTGTTAAGTACCTGTAAAGGTTAAATTAATCACAAAAAGGTCAAGTAACATACAAAAGGCAAGCTTAACAAAGAAGTGTGAAGTACCTCAGAAGATATAATCTAACCAGAGAAGTTGAGAACTAAAGAATGGTGAGAACTAAGAATGGGCAGTCCTTGAAAAAAAGAGTCTACTGTGTTTGGTAGACATAAAAATTTAGGGGAGGTGACATAAGAGAAAATTCTCTTTAAAAGAAGGCTAAAAGTCAGTTCAAGTGAGGATTCTGAACTCAGTTTAGGAAATTGAGTTCAGTGGAGGACTGGAACCCAGCTTGGAGATGGTCTCATGGTGAGTGATAAGACTGACTCCCTTACCCTTAGGTTCAGGGAGACCACTTTGGCCAAAGCCTTTAACTACTGCCTGGCTCAACCTGAACCAGAGCAGTTTAAATTAATTCTCTCTCTCTCTCTCTCTCTCTCTCTCTCTCTCTCTCTCTCTCTCTCTCTCTCTCTCTCTCTCACTCACTTGGGTATTTTATTATTTGGGAATTTTTCCTGTCGACCAATCATTTAGATTTAAGTCAAAACACAAAATTATCCTTACAATCTCAGCCATTCACTCCAAATGCCAGGAAGGGAAGGAATCTCCAGAACCAATCTCTCCAGAAACCAGGAAAGGAATGAATGCTAGACCATGTTGGTCTCTTCTTTTATGCTTCTATTTCCATGTCACTTCCTGTCATTCCCCTTTCTTCACAAAAACCAATGGCAATCTATCAGTTTGCCTAGCACTGCCCAAGATGGGGCATGGCCTTTGGAGGTGTGATCTTACTGTAATAAGTGACTCATGAACTCTCATATTTGGTAGTAAGTAGGTATACTTCAAGTTCTCCATTCAATTAGCTAAAAATAGTCAAGGAGAGAGTTAATCCTATCATCACACTCTCTGATATTAAATCTCATTTATTTCTGATATTTTTTTGCTTCTTTCTATTAGTGTAAAGCAACCTGACCAGCCAAGAAATTCAGACAATATCAAGCAATCACTTTTATAAGAAATATAAATGATTCTCTTGACTTCAATTAGTTGATGACACCACCACCACCATCACCTATAGTTCTTGTGAAAGAAATTTGTTATTATTTATCTTTCTTCTCAATTTACATACAATTTAGAGACAAGAACAAACATAAATAGAAGAGTCTTGCTTTGTTTTAAGTGAAACTAGTTTACTTAAAGTCTAGTAGCCATGGTAAAAGGAGAACTTGAAAGAAGTACCTATCATATTAAAAGAAATCAAGAGAGCAACACTGTATGCTGTGGAGAGCTTAAGGGAAGATATATGAATGACTGAAAGCTGTATTCTGGGGGCCTGTAGGTGTCTCAGTGGATTGAGAGCCAGATCCAGAGACAGGAGGTCCTCATTTCAAATCAGCCTCAGTCACTTCCTAGCTATGTGACTCTGGGAAAGTCCCTTAACAACAATTGTCTAGCCTTTATCATTCTTCTGCCTTGGAACCAACACAAAGGATTGATTCTAAGGAAGAATGTATAAGTTCCTCGCTTTGGTAATTTGTAGCAAGCTGTGTTGTGATGAAATATCACCAGCAAAAGGAAAGAGATGCAAAGATGAGTTGAACAAGAAATATATGATAGAAGAGCTTAATGGCCTTTTCAGAACTTCTCAGAGTTCTGTGATTATTATTTGTCATTTGGGATTATCCTATATTTAAATTATTGACCTTTACAATACAACCTACAAAATATTTTAAAACTGATATAGGAATATAATAATATAGGTGAGAGTTTATATGCTTAACAGACTTCTGCCCTATTAATTTCAACTAGCTCAGAGGACTGATGCTAATATATTCATATGACTTTCATAACTCAAAAATCATTATGAACAAATTAAATATAAGTTTCACAGCTCTGCCTGCTTCACATCTAGGTGTCTAAAATTGCTCTGATAATTCCTTTTGGACCAAAGTAGAGAATTACACGTGGGCTCTACAAGGCTAGAAAGAATGGGGCACAGAGACTGGTCCCACTCTGTGCCTCTTTGTTGTTGTTCTTATTCCTGACAAAATGTCAGTGTACTTTTTTTGATTCTTTGATCCAAAATGTCTCACTATCATGCCGTTTTTAGTGCAACATTTGACATTACATTATAATATGCTTTTACCATCCCTTGAAGGAGTAAGATTCTAATAGTGTCAGCCATGATATGAAATGTATTGATAAAATTATCTCTGGCCAAAACAAACCAACCAACAAACAATTTACAGCCCATCTTGAGTTGAAAAAGACGATATTCAATTGTAATTTGGAAAGTTGACAATTGACAATCTAGAAACAGAATTTTGTTTATTTTTTCCACAAAATGTTTATACTCACATGAGTGTGTTTTCAACATTTCAACATACCTGAAAAGGTAACCTTATATAAACAGACATAAAAAAATCATAATAAGTATAATATTTGACAGGATAACATTTCTAAATTGGTTTGTTTAAACAACAGAAAGGAAACAATCATAGTTTAAACACATAGGACTTTTTGGTTAACAGGGCATTTTCCTGACAACAACCAACCCAGTGAAGCAGGGAGTATCCATATCATTATTCTGATTTTACAGGACCTAATGAAAGACAGATATAGAAATGCAGAGACAGTTGGAGACAGAGATATAGTCAATTAAAGACAGAAAAACAAAACAGAAACAAAATAGCAAGCCAATCAGAGAGTGAGTGGCAGAAAGAATAAATGATTTGCCTGTATTTGCAAAGTTTGTAGTAATTCTTGTAGCTACAGCTAAAAAATAAATCTTCTGTCTATAAGACCAATAAGCTTCCTAAAAAATCAGGCTACATGTTTTAAATGGCAACAATTATGTATCATGATAGAAAAATGGATGGGGACTTGATCACCGAGGAAGTTCAGAGTAGAGGCTTAATGACCATAAGTTGACGCTTCAAAGTGGGATTTCAAAGTGAGGTATGAATTAGACTAGTCACTCAAAATCGTTTTCCAAAAAACAAAATGCCTTCATCACAACCAATGTTATTTTTAAACAACAACAAAAAAGGGGGAAACAAAGGAAACAGCCTGACCTTCAAGTAACAATATAATAAAATGACAAAGTTAAAGATGAACCCTGAGAGTCAAGATGCTTTGGAAAGCGAAAGCAGCTGTATTCTAAAGAATTTTTTTTATTAAAAATGTGAAGTTTCAGTGACTAATGAACGGAATGACTGACTTTTCACCTATCCCTTTCCCTACAATAACTGTTTTGCTGTCTCTTAGTCTCACAGGCAAATTGTATACAACAGCCACTCATTGTAGGAGTTGATTGGTGCCAAAATCAATTAGCGGTGCATTTGTCAAAAGTGGTATCTCAATTCAGGTGCTAGACTCTGGGAATGGCTATGGCTTTATCCCATTTTGTTAAAAAGGCTGATAATGGGAGGTGAGAAATTTATCACTTACAAATACTGCTTACAAATTCTAAGAAAAAAAGTGATTTTAATGATTGCTTAGGTAATTTAGAATTAGGTATGATCACATGATTCTCATATTTACTCTTCATAAAACAAACTCAAATTTCAGTGCTTCAAAGTTTGTATACTATTTTCCTCAGTACAACCTTGGAGGTAAGTGCCATCTACTTAACATTGCTATGCCTATTCCAAATTCCAGTGGCTCCAATGCAATGCTATTTTGTGTGCTGATGATGAGTAAAGTTTTCTAATTCTTCAATTGTTGCCTTTCGCTGTTTACCTCATATGAAATTATTTTGTATTTTTTGGCACACCTTTTGAATGTGCTTGTGTACCTGGTGTTTCACTCTCCATAGAATGTAAGCTCTTTGAAGTGAGAGAGAATTTCATTTTTTGTATTTGTAGATCCCCAAATTAGCACTTATTAGGTGACTAAGAAATGTTTGTAAAACTGATATGATTTCAAAAGGCAGCTTGTCCTATTTTCTTCTCTTCTCTGAGTTAATCTTTTCTTTTTGGATTCGGACCTCATCCCTGAATTGACTTTGTGATCTCTTTCCAATGTCACTAATAATCCCCTCCTTCCTAAATCTGATGGCATATTCTCAGTTTTCATTTTTCTTTTTCTCTCTACATTATATTGGGGAAGAGGTGAAAGAAGAAAATATAATAAAATCAGATAAGAAAGGTGCTTTGAGAATTAAAGTATCGATAATTACGGTGAATGTTTTTAGAATATGAGAAAATGCTTCCCATGGAGAGATGGTCTTGGGTTTGGCCTTAACGGGAGCTAAAAAGGGGTTAAACAGGAGCATGAATTAGACAAAAGAATTAAAGGTGACAAAATGGTTAAGAATGGAGAAAGAAGGCAAGGAGTAAAGATGGCTAAACATTAAAAAGCAATGTAATGGAGCTCTCCTATGCAAACTCTCTCAAACAGGGCTGGAAAATGAACAAGACTCAGTCTTGATAGGGAAATCTGGGTGGGGAAAAAGTATGTGTTCTTTATCCAGTCCAGTTTGACATAAGGAGACATTCAAAGTAGTGTTGTGACTCCTACTCTAGGTGAAGAGTAGAATCTCATTTCTACCATGTAGTCCAGCCTACAGGTGAATAAACAGGACAGAAAATCCAGACCAAAAGAGAGCCTAGAAGTCTGCCACTCTGTACCAACAGCAGAGCTCTCCAGTTGGCTGACAAGGATGGAATGTAGCAGCATTCTGCTCTTGCTCCACATCAGGAAATTGCAGAGTCCAGACTGAAGGTGGGGTGGGGTGCCATCACACTGTGCCCTTTACCAGACCACTGGTGGATCACTGAAAATTTGTATGTCACCAACTTATTCCTAAGATCCTGGAATAAGAAAACCCTCTACAGAAAACAACAACACAACCAGCCCAGACCTTTCTCCACACGTGAGACTTCAACTATAAGTCAGAAAGTAGCCTGGAAGAACAGGTAAACAAACAAACAAAACCACCCTAATTGAGAGGTTTCCCAGAGTCACAAATATGAGGTGAGATTTGAACAAAAATCTTCTCTCCAAGTACTCTATCTACATTTCCCAGCTACTCCTATGCCATATGTGCGTCTAGTGCTCTGTCTAGGCAGAGTTTTGTGATTTTTTTCAATGACATTCAGCAAGAGGAGGAGTGGAAAAAGCTGGTAGAAAGGTCCACTCAGGGTTAGGGTTAGGCAAAATTGGATGGATCAAATGGAGGCAGAGATTTAATTGGAGAGGACCAAAGTATGGTGGGGTTGTTCAACTAGAGGTTCAATACTGTAGAGGACAGAAAGTTGTGGTAGAATGGTAGGAATAGAGTAGAACATCAGGAAGGAGTAGAGATCACATAGATGATGAAAAAAAAGACATGAAGCAGATCATTAGATGAATGATGACAGAAAGAGATTTAATAACTCCCATTTGCAAAGATAGTATATTTAAGGATAATGGTGAGATCTGAGGTATAATTATCACTATTGGTGATTAAAGTGGAGTTTAGATAAGCAACATATTAATAAAGGAAGCTAATGTCTCAGGAGGGTACACATCGATGTATATATCAGTGCTCCTGTAAAAACTAAATCCCTGGAGACCAACTAAAATATATATATTCAGGCTCAACCCTAAAAAATATCCGTAACACTCCTTAATGTTTGTGTCTGGGTGTCGTGTACCCCTTTCACAGACTGGTGAAATCTATAGACTCCTCAGAATAACATTTTTAAATGAATGAAATGAAAATGCATAGGATTACAAGAGTAATTCAATTATGCTGAAATACAGTTATCAAAATATTACCAAAAAAACAAATTCGTTGACCCTAGGTTATGATCTCCCAGCATATATTAGATGCCAAACAAGAAGATGGAGTTTAAGGTGAAAAAGGAAACAATGAGCTAGGTAGTGGATTCTTTGAGTAATGAGGAAGAATTATTTCTATGGTTCCTTTCAGCTCTAAAAATTCCAATAGTTTTAGTGTCAAGCTAGCTAAAGAATTTCTAGACAGCATAATCCCTCTACTCCTTGAAGGTCATGGCTATTAAGAAGACATGAAGAGAACTGCTCACAGAAAGAACACAGGGAAATTCTACATATGCAGAAATAGATAAAGGGCTCCCCTGTGGATTTATACTAGTCCAGTTCTTCCAGTAAATCTAATTAGAAATGCAGAATTTTTAAGCTGAGAAGAATCCCTCTTAACATTCTCTATCATACACATACATACAAGTTTAAAATAACTATGAAGTAATTTGACTCAGAATGTGATAGCTGTATTTAGGACCCAAGAAATCATACAATCTAATCTTTTCATTTTACAGATAAGGAAACTGAGGCTTATAGAGATTAAATTGCAAGTTGTGGAATTTGTTTTTTGTACCTGGTTTCAGTAAGTATTCCCAGGATTCTATTGCTAATTCCCTTCTCTTTTCATCCTTAATACCCATAGGTTTTTTAAGCCATGGATTAAAAAACAAGGATAGCACATAAGTATCTGTTTGGAAATTCATCTATCAAGCCTTCCTATTTTTGATAAAGGGGAATTATACTGTTGCATATCATTAGTAGCCTAAATTACACTGACAGTTGTAAGTGAATTAGGGTGACCATTTCTACTAATCCATCTGACCTCCTTGAATGATACTATATTGCAAAATTGAAATCCCAAAATGGGAATAACATACATCAACTACTAAGCAAAATGATTCCATGGACATGAAACTCAGAAGGCCATAAAACACTTTTCTGAAGAAATGATGGGAAAAGTATTTTCTGCTTTTTATACTGAACTCATTACCACTTTTTAAAATGTATCCATGACAAAGCAAAGGGCAGAAGTGTAAAGGCTTATTGATGATTACTAATAGTCTAATAGCTAGAATTACTATTACCAGGGCTTCTGAGGGATTCAGTAGATAGAGAAAGTCACAAAACTGTTCCTTGTGAGTCCACTGGACCTGGAGTCAGAAACACTCATCTTCCTGAGCCCAAATCTGCCCTCAAACTTATTTCTTGGTGACCCTGAGTAAGGCACTCAGCCCTGATTGCCTTAGGTCCTCATTTGTAAAATGAGTGTATAAGGAATTAAATCAAGGGGTTTGACTAAATATATGAGAATTTTAAGATAATACTGTGGTTGCCAATTTTAAAATTAATACAGACCAAGTCAAAATGACTTTTAGCAGCTTTTAGTCACAAAAAAAAGGCAGAGAGAGAGAGAATCTTTGCCAATAAAACCCCAAATGGAATCATAAAGAATAAGACTGAAAAATGACTGTACAAACAACTTATTTCATACACATGATCTGCCAAAAGCTACCTTCCAATGTATATTCATGAAATGTTGGTAAGCCTGAATTTCCAAAGGTTATGAAAGTAAATAACAGCTTCTAGAATTTTCTACCAATTTAGAAAGTCTTCAAATACATTGATAGTTTGAAACCAAGACAGGTATGCTAATAGCTGGTTATCATCAACATATTGATAAAGAAAGGCTCATTGCCAAAGGTTTGTCACTTGATTAGTTCCGACAAAGGGATGCATTTATCATATATATTTATTTCTCTGACATTTCTAAATGATGTAGGGCTCAGAAAAAGCATGATGTGGTAACTAGAGGATTGTCTTTTAAGTCAGGAAGAATTAGGTTCAAAAACAACCTCTGATCCATGCTAGATGAGTGACATTGGACAAGTCCCATAAAATGTTTAGGCTCCAGGCAATTCTCTGTAATGCTAAGGTGCAGACAAGTAACCAGGGCAGTGTGGCACTGTGGAAATAGCACTGGGTTTTGGGTTAAAGCATTTCCAGGTGGTACAAATATCAGCTCCACTGCTTATTACCTGCACGGTATACATTAAATCAGTTAACCTTTCTGGGTCTCAGTTTGGGGCATCTATAAAATGATGGGACTGACTGGACTAGTTAACATCTAGATTACAGCTCTAAATCTAAGTGCCTAAGAATACACATCTAGGAAGGAAGTTTACACATGGAGGATTCCCTTTACTGATGAAATCACTGGCCTAAACCCCTGCCCTTCAATTATTTTAGCTCAGTCATCTTTACTATTTACAAGTATGTCTTTATTCCTTAATGAGAAAGAGAAATAATGATGATGGTAGTGGTGGTGATGATGGTGATGATAATGATGAAGACAGGTAAGAGAGGAACCACACCTATTTTAGTGATCTTGGGAATTATCCTCATTTTCTAGATAAAGAAATTAAGATAGAGGCTAAGCAACTTATAATATGAAACAATTAGTAACAAAACTAGGGTTATGAAACTAAAACAACTATTTCTTTAGTGAACTTTCGATTATTCTAGAAACAAGTTCTTCACTCTAGCTCCCTGAAATAAAACAAAACAAAAAAGTTAAATCATTTCTTTGTAATAAAAGTCTCCAAATAAATAGAAATTGGATAATTTGCAGCAGTGAATTCTAGGCAGCTAACAGAATTTAAACATTTTCCTCTGACTCTCTTTCTACCATCCCACCTGTATCCTTACTGCAGGTACAAATGATGCTAATCTCATGGATACAATTCAGCACATGAAAACGTGTCTTCTCAAGCAAGAGCAATTTAACCATTGACCTTCAGCTCTGACTGTGATGCACAAGTTTCATTTTGTTAGGCAGAAAGCCATGTGAACGGCAAAAGATGCTTTTGCTAATGACAAGGCTCTGCCAAATTGCACAGGAGGAAAACCTGGGCGTGCACAGATGACAATTTTGCCTCTTCAAGAAACCAGGCAAAGAATATGATTCACTTTTAGGAAGGGTTAGAGATATTGGGCAGGCGTGTTGTCAAAGGAATAAAATACTTAGCTGCCTTAACATTGCAGTATCATTTGACTATGTCCAATTATTGACTGCTTTTATTGAGAAAGAGAAGTCTCACTGTTCTGATTCTTTAGAGGAAGAAATGAAATGATATGGGAATAACTGAATCATCAAATATTAGATATTCTAATTGGAGATAAAGTGAGGAAGAAATTGGGCCATTAAGGTGAAACTTTGGGTTCTAGTTCAGAAAAAAAAAGCAGTGGTCAGGTTAAAAAAATGATGGAGTTAAAACAATTCAGGGTCAAAAAAAGACATGAGTCCATCTAGTCCAATATGTGTTATTTTATGTCATTTTATTATAATTGTTGTTGTTCAGTCATTTGAGTATTTGACTACGAGACCACTTGGGATTTTCTTGGTGAACCACTAGAGTGGTTTGATATTTCTTTCCTTCTCCAGTTCATTTAATAGATGAGGAAACTGGGGCAACCAGGGTTAAACAGCTAGTAATATTTGAGGCTGAATTTGAACTCCAGGTCCAACATTCTATCCATTGTGCCCATTATTATTTTCATGAGAGAGTGAGAGCTCTGAACACAAGATTCCTCATGATTTCTAACTAGGTTTAAGAAAAGGAATAGGAAATTCGGAAATATTGATTCTGTACTTTATACTAAGCCTAAGCAATAAGCAAGGAGGTTTGCTTAGTTGTTTGTTTGCATTTAGTCAGCTTGTAGTAGACTGTGAACACCTTGAGGGCAGTGACTGTGCTTTGCCTTTCTTTGTGTCCCCAGGACTTGGCACAGTGCCTGATAGATAGCCTACTGAAGACTTGTTTACTCATCTAGGCAGAGTAGATCTAATTAGATTTTTCATAGACCCTTGTTGAATGATCTTAGTTGTCATTGATGAAGAGAGGCCATGCTAAAAATCATGATAATGTTTGGAGAAGTCATTAATTTCCTTAAATTTTAGTAAGTGAGGGTTTAAAAAAGAACATTCATGTATATACATACATATAAGAGGGAGGAATAGCCAATTCATATGAGGTACAGTCGAAAGAGTGCTTGATTTGGAATAAGAAGACATCTGCCTCTACCACTTACAACCTCAGGGAATGTCTGTAAATCTCACTAGGTCTCCATGTATCATCTACAAAATAAATGGTTTGAACTAGGTGACATCTGAGATCCTTTCCAAATCTAAATGCTATTAAAGAACACATACTCCATCCACATCCATTCAACATTAAGAGATTTAAAGGAAAATCCCCAAACCATACGGTGGACTGTATAGTTAGAAATTCTTGAGCCCCTAAAACTACATTGCCAAAATTCCTTTCTATATTACCTAGAATCCTTTTCCCTTTTCCTGCACCGCCACGTTTGCATGGACACATTATTGTTTTATAAGTTTTGTGGCTCCTCTCTCTAGCTCTTTTCTCTCATGACCAGGCTGGATGGTTTAGGTAGCTTTTACTCTAGTTGTTATTAAAAAACTTTATAAAATATAATACTTTAGTTATTGCATATTAATTTTAAAACCCACAGGACCTTCTTTGAGGATTTAGAAGAAGAAATAGGCAAAGGTCACACAACCATGGATGAGCTATAATGTGAACTGATGAAGAAGGTAGGAATAAATTAATGAAAGACTTTATTCATCAATATTATGTACAAAGTGCTGAGGGTGTAAATACAAAAGCAAAGATGACCCTTCCTTTCAAAGAGCTTGTATGCTTTCTAAAAAAACCTTACCCTAGACTTTAGAATCAATACTGTGTATTGGTTCTAAGGCAGATGAGAGTAAGGACTAGGCAATGGCGGTTAAATGACTTGCCCAGGGTCACACAGCTAGAAAGTGTCTGAGGATGATTTGAAACCAGGACCTTCTGTTTCTAGACCTGGCTCTCAATCCACTGAGCCACCCAACTTCCCCTAGAGTTCATATTTTAATAAAGGAGCCAATATACAGAATGGAATGGTGACCAAAGTAGTTTACAATGATCTAGAAAGGATCATGCCATAGGGATGGAGATTTACACATTCTATTCAGGATATCTTCCAGGATAGATTTCAAATCTATACAAGGGTTCATTTCATCATGGTTCATGGTTTCCTAACACTGAGGATAGGATGGTAGAAGAGGGAAGGAATGATAAGACAATGGAAAAGTAAGGAAAGATATGAAGCATACTGAGGTAGAGCTTGTTGGAAGATTAAAACAAACACATTTTACTTTTCTCTTTGTATCCTAATGAATGGCCTTTTACATAGTTAGTGATTAATAAGTGTTTATTCTTCCATTTATTCTTCCATTATATCTATAAGATTATGGATGCTAAAAAACCATAAAATTAAAATAAGTCTTGTTTGTTCTTCAAGAAGTTAAAGAGCTAACATACGTAGCCATAAATGTAATTATTTAGGAATTGTACTCATTTTTAAGAGTTCAATTATTTCTTTTTTTCTAAGCAAATTAAGAGTCAAGTAGGGTAAAACTATCATCTCAATGAAACCAAGATTATAAAAATCATAATGCTATTAGGCTCCATATGACCTCTTAAGTTTTTCATTGAGTTAATTCCAGAGCATTTTCAGTTATTTTTACTCCAAAGAGAGCTAAAATAGGTCATTACATAAATAAACATTTATTAAGTGCCTAATATTTGTCAAACACTGTGTCAGGTCCTAAGGCCATGGTGGTAAACCTATGGCACATGGGCCAGAGGGGTCACTCACAGTCCTCTCTGTGGCACAGGCACCATTTCCCCAGCACAGGTTTCAGCAGAGTTCATTGCCAAAAGGACACAAGGCAGGGCTGATTTGCCAAATTGCCACATTGCCAAAATGACACAGGCCCATTCTTTCTCCATGCATGCCTGAGGACATTTCTCACATCACCTATCCCTCTGAAAGGTTCCCCATCACTGATCTAGGGGGTATGGAAAGAGGTAGAAGATAGTTCCTACCCTCAATAATTTCCCAGTCTACTGGGGAAACAATTAGCCATCAAATATTTTCAAACAAAGTATCTACAAAGTAAATGGGAAATAAGATAGGGAAGCTTCTAGAATTAAGGGGGCCTAGGAATTCCTATAGGATCATTACAGTATTATCCCAATGATGGCAGGAAATGCAGATACCCAATCAGATCACAATGTATATCTTCTCCATGTTTAAATGAATAAATTTTGGTTATGGCTGTTTTGTTCCTTAAAAAAGTAACAGGTTAGACTATATGATTTCTGAGGTCCCCTTTGGGTCTAACATTTTGGGATTCTGATTTGAAGGAGAGAAGAAAGGGAAGAAATGTCAGAAAATCAAGGTAAAATGAAACCTGAAGGGATATGGAAGAGAAAAGAAAACTACCTTTACTGAAGAAATAGGTCAATGGGCTCATACAATAAATCACTGCTGTCAGTATTTTAGGTACTGCCTGAACATTTTTCTCTGTACCTTTAATTTCTTCAGATAAGAATTGTTCTGGTGGTTAGAGTGCTGGACTTGAAGACAGGAAGACCTGAATTCAAATCCTACCTCAAATATTTATTATAGGGTTCTGAACAAATCATTTAACCTTTTTAAGTCACACTTTACTCATTTGAAAATATGAAGATAATAAAAGCACCCACATCACAGGATTGTTACAAGTATCAAATAAGTAAATATATATGTATATATAATATTTTATAAACTTTAAATCATTTTATAAAAGTTAAATATTATTATCATCATTACTATTATACTTATTGTCTATGCTGATAATTCAGAATTCTTAGTTGTTAGTGATTTACCTTCCTTTTCATTCCTATTGGATAAATTGTGTTCTGACAGAGTTCAAGAGTTTTGCCACAGGGTCATCTGAGGGTGTCTTTTTTACCCACTCCTGAAAAAAAGCCCTTTGGGAAATCCAAATACCTGAACATACTATAGAGTATGTCTCGTCATCTGGAGCCACTCTTTCCCTTCTCAAAGTCGACTATCACACCTGGAGTGACAATTACCATATGACACTCTGAGAAAGAATTAACTTACAGCCAAAGTATGAGGGATGTTAAACCCAAGTAACAATACTCTTTAGTCTTTTTTTTTTAAACACTAAATGAATATGCTTTCCCCTTCTTGAGGTGGCACAACTCCCAGCTACTGACCCATAAAGCAATGCATGATCTCCCACAAGTTCAATTTCTCATTTGCTTATTACACTTATTACACAATTTTCTCAATTGTTGTCCCAATGAATATAGAGCTGATCTGTGGTAAGAATTTCTAGGAGATATGACATTAGAAAAGCAGGTGGATGAGTCATAAAGTTAGAACAAAGAATAGCAATCTCAAGTGAGGATTTTTTTTAAAGCTACTATGCATAAGTTAGCATTATTATACAGAATAGTCTATTTTTATCCTACATAGTACAATATTTTTATTGTGGAGATTACGGTATTCAACAATTCACAACCAGACATAGAAAGAATATTAGTATTAAGAAGACAAGGTGTTTGTTCATTTGTTTTCACTGAGAAGTTTGTGTTTTTACTAGAAGTACTGCCCAATCATTGCAACCATTTTTGGAAAGTAATTGACCCAGAGATTCCATTATTAGGTTTACACCCCAAAGTGATAATTGATGAGAAAGGAGTCTCTAAGATATGTATGGTTCCTTGTGTGTGTGTGTGTGTGAAAGAGAAAGAGACAGAGAGACAGAGAGACAGAGAGAGAGAGAGAAAGAGAGAGAGATAGCGACAAATAAGAAACAGTAGATGTGCATAAGTTGGGGGATACCTAAACAAATTGTGATATATGAGTAGGATGAAATAGTACTCTGCTATTAGAAATGATGGGTATGATGAAAACAGATACATAGAGAAATCTATATCAACTCATATAGAGTGAAGTAAGTAAGCACATTCAAGAAAATTATAAATATGAGGACTAGAACAAATTGAAATACCAAAAAAAAATGTGGATATTGTACTATTCAATGAATAAGCACAGCTCCAAAAAAAAAAAAAAAGACATGAGATAATGTTCTCACCTCTGCAGTGGTGGGAGGAGCATAAACTTAATACATTGCACATAGTTTCAGACTTTGGTGATATATTGATTTTTTCCTTCATTTTCTTTTTTTTTTAGTCAATTAAAATATTTTTATATGGACTGAGTTTCTGGAAAGGGCAAGGAAAGGATATTGGAGTAATTTTTATGATATAAAAAAACATAATAATGAACATTATAAAAATAAGCATAAAATATTTTTCCAAAAGCAATCCAACTATTCTCTTTATATTATTTAGTTCGGGAACAAAATCATTGGCTGTATGTAGTGTCTTCTGGGCTGTCTGTTCTACATTCCATGTTCTGGACTACAGATGCTCTTCTTTATTTGCTTTGTTTTTCCAATATGGATTGTTTGGTTGGATATTTTTAAATGGTATTGATTTCTTTGCCCTCATTTATGAATAAATATCTTCCCTATCTTACCCAGTGAAAAAGTCTCTTATAACAGCAAAAAGAAATAAATAAAACAGTTTAGCAAAACTTCATAAAACAATCAAGACTGACAATACATGTAATTTTCCAGACCCATGGTTCCACTTCCATAAAGATGGTGGGAGGGGAGGGTATATTCTTTCATCTATTCTTGGGCTAAAAATGAATGTACAATTTAGCATCTCTTCCAGAATAATTCTAAACCATTGTCTACCAATAATATATTGGTAAGTCTGTCTTCTAACAGTTCCTCTAGCATTTCCATTTCCATTTTTTAAATCTTCTATTTTATTAAATGATCATACTTTCCCCTGAAAGAATATTGTCATTTTTTCTGGTTAGTTGATTCTTGGTTGTTGACCCAGTTCAACATAATACATAAATGTAAAAAATAAAATATTAAATAAAAATTAGGCATAAATAGACTGAAATACTTAGCATAACTATGACTGGGACTTAAATTGTTAAATGAACAAGAAATGGAGACTTTTTGTTCCTTCAGTGTGGATGCTGCCAGATCCTGTGTAATTCTGACTGGGATTCCATGATATCTGAATTGTTTCTTTCTAGCAGCTTATAATACCTTCTTCTTAGCATGGGAGTTCTTGAACTTAGCTATAGAAATCCTGGGAGTTGTCTTTTGGGCTTTAAATGCAGGAGGTAATCTGTGGATTCTATCAATCTCTATTTTACCATCTTGTTCAAGAATATTAGGGCAGTTTTCTTGGATAATATCCTGTAGTATGATGTCTAGGATTTTTTTTGCGGGGTTGTGACTTTCAGGTAGTTCAATAATTCTTAAATTATTTCTCCTAGGTTTATTTTCAAGGTCAGTTGTTTTCTCAATGAGGTAGCTTATATTTTCTTCTATTTTTTCATTCTTTTGATTTTGTTTTATTCTTTCTTGGAGTCTTGTGAAGGCATTAGCTTCTAATTGCCAAATTCTTATTTTTAAAGACTGAATTTCTTTCACAACCTTTTGATTCTCTTTTTCCTTTTAGTTCATTTCTTTTCAACTCATACTTCTCTTCTTCTGATTTTTTGCCTCATTTTCCAAGAGGTCAATTCTGACTTTCAGTGCCTTTCCTCTGTTTCTAGATGACCTATTTTTCTTTTTAAGACTATTTTCCTTTTGTCATTTTTCTTCAACCTGTCTTATTTGATTTTTAAATTCATTTTTGAACTCCTCCAGAGCCTGAATCCAATTCACTGTTTTTTTGTTTTGTTTTGTTTTTTTAGGTTTTGCTTGATGTTCCCTGGATCTCATTCCCCTTCATTGCTTCTGTTCTTTGGTCCTTATGTCCATAAAAGCTTTCCATAGTTACTTTCTTTTTTCCCTTCTTTACTAATTTTATTTACTTTTCAAATTTTATTAATGTTTTCAACCCTGTGGACTATAAATTTTTGATTTACTAAACCTGAGTGTTTGAGCTGCTATGTCCTGAGGTCATATCTTCTCTTTTCTCAATCCTTTGCTGGTATACTAGATCTAACTGGTTGATCTAACTCACTGAATTAGCCTACCCTGAGGCAAATTCTTCACTGTAGTCAGCAGGGCAGAGGGTGTCCAGTCAGGTAGCCCCACCAAGTTCTTCCCTCCCAGCCATTGTCAGAACCCTGGATCTTGTGTGGTGGATCAGAGGTATTCCCTCATGGCTGCAGCCTCTGCCCCTGCATCATACATACAACCTGATCTGTTTACTAGTTTCACTGAAATGGGTGGGGGAAGGTGTTCAGCTAGCCCATCTCTCCTTTATCCCATGAAAATAAACTCTCTGTTCCTACCTTTCAATTAGTGTTCAGCAGGAGAAACTCATGATTTCTTGTTGGATTTGGATTTCTGTTTTCTCTGAAGCACATTTTAACAGTTGGTATAGAAGGACTATCAGAGAGAATTTGGGTTTTTGGTGCTCCTAAGCTGTCATCTTGGCTCTACCTCTCCATTTCCATTTTTGCTAACAAAATGTATATAAGGTAAAAGGTAAGAATTAATTTCTGTTTTTTTAATGACTTGGAGCAGTCCTTCAAATGAATTCTGATAACTTGCATTTTAAAAAAAACATTATTTTATTTGGTCATTTTCAAACATTATTCATTAGAAACAAAGATCATTTCCTTTCTCCCCCACCCCAACCCTCCCATTGGTGATGTGTGATTCCTCTGGGTATCACATGTGTCCTTGATCCAGACTCATTTCAATGTTATTGGTTTTTGAATTAGGGTATTCATTTAGAGTCCCTCTTCAATCATATCCCCTCCACCCCTGTAGTCAAGCTGTTGCCTTTACTAGGTGTTTTTAATCCCACTGTTTTTCCTCTGCTTGTGGGTAGTGTTTTTTTCTCCTTGATCCTGCAGGTTGTTCCAGGACATTGCACTGACACTAATGGAAAATTCGATTACGTTTGATTGTACCTGAGTGTATTAGTCTCTGTGTACAATGTTCTCCTGGTTCTGCTCCTCTCGCTCTGCATCACTTTCTAGAGGTTGTTCCAGTCTCCATGGAATTCCTCCACTTCATTATTCCTTTTATCAAAATAGTATTCCATCACCAACATATACCACAATGTGTTCAGCCATTCTCCAATTAAAGGGCATCCCCTCATTTCCCAATTTTTGCCACCACAAAGAACTCAGCTATGAATATTCTTGTAAAAGTCTTTTTCCTTATTATCACTTTGGGGTACAAACCCAACAGTGCTATGGCTGGGTCAAAGAGCAGACAGTCTTTTATCACCCTTTGGTCATAGTTCCAAATTGCCTTGCAGAATGCTTGGATCAATTCACAACTCCACCAGCAATGCATTAATGTCCCAACTTTGCCACATTGCCCCCAGCATTCATGACTTTCCTTTGCTGTCATGTTAGCCAATCTGCTAGGTGTGAGGTGATACCTCAGAGTTGTTTTAATTTGCATTTCTCTGATTATTAGAGATTTAGAATACTTTTAATGTGCTTATTAATAGTTTTGATTACTTTAGATGAAAATTGCCTATTCAGGTCCCTTGACCATTTATCAATTGGAGAATTGCTTGATTTTTTTGTACAATTTATTTAGCTCTTTTTTAATTTTTTTATTTTTTTTATTTTTATTTATTTTTATATTTATTTTATATATATATATATAAATATATATCATATATATATTTATTTTTAATTATTTAATTTTAATTATTTAATTATTTGAGTAATTAGACTTTTGTCAGAGGTTTTTGTTATTAAGATTGTTTCCTAATTTGTTGTTTGCCTTCTAATTTTGGTTACATTGGTTTTATTTGTACAAAAACTTTTTAATTTGATATAATCAAAATTATTTATTTTACATTTTGTGACTCTTTCTAAGTCTTGCTTGGTTTTAAAATCTTTCCCTTCCCAAAGGTCTGACATGTATACTATTCTGTGTTCACCTAATTTACTTATAGTTTCCTTCTTTATGTTCCAGTCATTCACCCATTCTGAGTTTATCTTGGTGTAGGCTGTGAGATGTTGATCCAAATCTAGTCTCTTCCAGTTTTCCCAGCAGTTTTTATCAAATAGTGGATTTTGGTCCCAAAAGTTGGGGCCTTTGCATTTGTCATAGACTGTCTTGCTGAGGTCACTTACCCCAAGTCTATTCCACTGATCCTCTTTTCTGTCTCTTAGCCAGTACCAAATTGTTTTGATGACCACAGCTTTATAGTATGGTTTGAGATCTGGGATGGCAAAGCCAACTTCCTTTGTATTTTTTTTTCATTATTTCCCTGGCTATCCTTGATCCTTTGTTCTTCCCAATGAACTTTGTTATGTTTTTTTCTAATTCAGTAAAAAAGTGTTTTGGAATTTTAATGGGTATGGCACTAAATAGATAAATAAGTTTGGGTAGGACAGTCATTTTTATTATATTAGCTCGTCCTACCCATGAGCAGTTAATGTTTTTCCAATTGCTCAAGTCTAGTTTTAGTTGTGTGGAGAATGTTTGTCTCAGCAGATAGATTCCTAAGTATTTTATTTTGTCTAAGGTGATTTTGAATGGGATTTCTCTTTCTAAATCTTGCTGCTGAGATGTGTTGTAAATATATAGAAAT
Source organism: Monodelphis domestica (assembly GCF_027887165.1). NCBI lineage: Eukaryota > Metazoa > Chordata > Mammalia > Didelphimorphia > Didelphidae > Monodelphis > Monodelphis domestica. The sequence goes on from NC_077231.1 coordinate 244,267,254, forward strand.
GCTGATGACTTATATCAGTTTATTTTGTATACTGCAACTTTGCTAAAGTTGTTGATTATTTCCACTAGTTTTTTTGTTGATTCACTAGGATTCTTTAAGTAGACCATCATATCGTCCGCAAAGGGTGATAGCTTGGTCTCCTCCTTGCCTATTTTAATGCCTTCAATTTCTTTTTCTTCTCTAATTGCTACTGCTGGTGTTTCTAGTGCAATGTTAAATAATAGAAATGATAATGGGCATCCTTGTTTCACTTCTAATCTTATTGGGAATGCATCTAGTTTATCCCCATTGTAGATGATATTAGTTGATGGTTTTAGATATATACTGTTTATTACTTTTAGGAAAGACCTTTCTATTCTTATGCTTTCTAGTGTTTTTTTTCTTTTTCTTTTTTTTTAAACCCTTACCTTCTGTCTTGGAGTCAATACTGTGTATTGGCTCCAAGGCAGAAGAGTGGTAAGGGCTAGGCAATGGGGGTCAAGTGACTTGCCCAGGGTCACACAGTTAGGAAGTGGCTGAGGCCGGATTTGAACCTAGGACCTCCCATCTCTAAGTCTGATTCTCAATCCACTGAGCTACCCAGCTGCCCCCTAGTGTTTTTAATAAGAATGGGTGTTGTATTTTATCAAAGGCTTTTTCTGAATCTATTAAGGTAATCATGTGATTTCTGTTGGTTTGCTTGTTGATATGGTCAATTACGTGGATGGTTTTCCTAATATTGAACTAGCCCTGCATTCCTTGTATAAATCCTACTTGATCATAGTGAATGATCCTCCTGATCACTTGCTGGAGTCTTTTTGCTAATATCCTATTTAGGATTTTTGCATCTATATTCATTAGCGAGATTGGTCTGTAGTTTTCTTTCTCCGTTTTTTGACCTACCTGGCTTTGGAATCAGTACCATATTTGTGTCAAAAGGAATTTGGCAGAACTCCCTCTTTGCTTATTATGTCATATAGATTGTAAAGTACTGGGATTAGCTGTTCTTTGAATGTTTGATAGAATTCACTTGTGAATCTATCTGGCCCTGGGGATTTTTTCTTATGGAGTTCTTTGATGGCCTGTTGGATTTCTTTTTCTGATATAGGATTATTTAAGAATTATATTTCTTCTTCTGTTAGTCTAGGCGATTTATATTTTTGTAAATATTTGTCCATATTGCCTAGATTGGCATATTTATTGCCATATAATTGGGCAAAAAAATTTTTAATGATTGCCTTATTTTCCTCTTCATTGGAGGTGATGTCCCCCTTTTCATCTATGATTCTGTTAATTTGCTTTTCTTCTTTCCTTTTTTTATTAGATTGACCGGTACTTTGTCTATTTTGTTTGTTTTTTCAAAGTACCAGCTTCTAGTCTTATTTATTAGTTCAATAGTTATATCACTTTCTATTTTAATTAATTTCTCCCTTAATTTTAAGATTTCTAATTTTGTTTTCTTCTGGGGGTTTTTAATTTGTTAGCTTTCAAGTTTTTTTTATTTGCATTTACAATTCATTGATCTCTGCCCTCCCAAATTTGTTAATATATGCACTCAGGGATATGAATTTTCCTCTGAGTACTGCTTTGGCTGCATCCCATAAAGTTTGAAAGGATGTCTCACCATTGTCATTTTCTTCAATTAAATTATTAATTGTTTCTATGATTTGTTCTCTAACTAACTGATTTTGGAGCATCATATTATTTCATTTCCAACTGGTTTTTTATTTTACTCTCCATGTAAGGATACATGGAGATACATTAATTTTTTTGCCTAATGATCTGAAAAGTTGCATTAATTATTTCTGCTTTTCTGCATTTGTATGCCATGTTTTTATGACCTAGTGTGTGGTCAATCTTTATGAATGTGCCATGTGGTACTGAGAAGAAAGTGTATTCCTTTTTTTCCCTATTTATTTTTCTCCATATATCTATTAACTCTAATTTTTCTAAGATTTCATTTACGTCTTTTACCTCTAATTTATTTTTTTATTTGATTTATCTAAATTTGATAGTGGTTGGTTCAGATCTCCCACTAGTATAGTTTTACTATCTATTTCCTCCTTCAAGTCTCCTAGTTTCTCCATTAGAAATTTGGGTGCTATACCATTTGGTGCATACATGTTGATTAGTGATATTTCCTCATTGTCTATACTCCCTTTTATCAGGATGTATTTACCTTCCCTATCCCTTTTAATCAGGTGTATTTTAACTTTGGCTTTGTCAGATATCATGATTGCAATCCTGCCTTCTTTCTGTCATTGAGGCCCAGAAGGTCTTACTCCAACCTTTAATTTTGACATTATGAGTATCTACCCGCCTCATTTGTGTTTCTTGAAGACAACATATGGTAGGACTTTGGCTTCTAATCTATTCTGCTAGTCATCTACGTTTTATGGGTGAGTTCATCCCATTCATGTTCAAAGTTATGATTGTAATTTGTGAATTCCCCAGCATTTTTATATCTTCCCCTAATTCTGATCTTTCTTCTTTTGCTATTACCTTTTAAACCAGTGGTTTACTTTAAATCAGTCCCCCTAGTCCTCTCCCTTGCTATCCTTCCCTTTCTGGCCCCTCCCTTTTTGTTCCCTTCTTGGTTTTTTCTTGGGGGGATATGGTATTTTCTCTCCCCCTTTCTCCTTCCCTCCATTTTTGAACTCCCTCTTCCCCAATCCCCCCTTAGTTTTCCCTTCTCCCTTTCCCTGTTGGATAAGATATAATTCAAGATCCCAATGGATCTAGATGCTCTTCCCTCTCCGAGTTGATTTCTCTGAGAGTAAGGTTTAAGTAATACCAATTAGCACTCTATTCCTCTCCTTCTTATAAGAGAATTCTTTCCCTCCTCTTCCTATGTGTACCTTTGTGTGACAAAGATTATTCTATTTAATTAATTTCTATTTCTTCAACTATATCTTAGTACCATCATTAATTCCCCCCTCCCTTTTTTCTTTCTTTTTGTTTTTTTCCTCCAAATCATGTTAATGCCCCAATCTTTCCCTATGGGTGATTCTTCTGATTACTCTATTAATGCAAACAATTTTTGAGAATTACACATAACATTTCCCCCATATATTAATATATTAATATATATATGTATATATATATATATATATATATATATATATAATTTGATCTAATTGTACCCCTTATAGAAGAGAGTTTGAATAAAAGAAAAAAAACTTTTTTTCCTTTTCCCTTTCTTTCATATTTCCCTTTTCATGTTTCTTTTGCTCGTTGTGTTTGGATGTCAAACTTTCCACTGCATTCTGGTCTTTTCTTTGCAAATACTTGGAAATCTTCTATTTTGTTGAAAGTCCATACTTTCCCCTGGAAGTATATAGTCAGTTTTGATGGATAGCTGATTCTTGGTTGAAGACTCAATTCTCTTGCCTTTCTGAATATCATGTTCCAGCCTTTGCAGTCTTTTAGCATGGATGCTGCTAAGTCTTGTGTAATCCTGATTGGTGCCCCTTTATATCTGAAATTACTCTTTTTTGGCTTCTTGTAATATTTCCTCGTTAGCTTGGAAGCTCTTGAATTTGGCAATTACATTCCTGGGGGTTGTCTTTTGGGGATTTAGTATAGAGGGTATTCTATGAACCCTTTCAATTTCTATTTTCCCCCTTGTTTGAGAACATCAGGGCAATTCTTTTCAATTATTTCTTCTAGTATGGCATTGAGATTTTTGTTTATCTCTGGTTTTTCAGGTAGACCAATGATTCTCAAATTGTCTCTCCTTCCTCTGTTTTCCTGGCCTGTCACCTTGTCAGTGAGATATTTTATTTTTTCTTCTAATTCATTAATTTTTTAACTTTGCTTTATTAATTCTTGCTGTTTTGCAAGATCATTGTCTTCCAGTTGCTTAATTCTGGTCTTTAAGGACCGGTTTTGTTTTTCAGTTTGGTCTACCCTGCTGTTTGAGGCTTCCATCTGTTTCTCCAATTGGGAGTTCTTGTCTATTAGACTGTTGATCTCTCTCTGAATTTTTTTCCCCATTTTTCTTGCCAGGTTTCTATCTTTTGGATAAGCTCCAATTTGAGTTCTTCCAGAGTTTGTGGACAATTTCCATTTTGCGGGGGATGGTTTTGATTTTATTTTAATTTCGTCCCCTTTTTCTTCTGTAGCCTGGGTTTTCCCTCCATAAAAGTTTTCAATATTCATTTTTTTTCCCTTTTTGCTTGGAGGGTTGATCTTGGGCACTATGAGCCATCCCTTTGGTGGTTTTCCCTTTCCTTTTTAATCAGAAGTCTGAGTAAGATGGGTGGGTTTTCTGTGGAGTTATGTGGTGGTGTTTTTGCTTCAGGCAGGTTCTTCACAGCCTCCACAGTTTGTTAGCTTGCCCGTGGTCTCTGGTCTGTGTTCTCCCATGCACATGAGTCTCCTCTGAAATCACTTTGAGGGGTAGTTCCCTTGTAGACCTTGTCAGTTCCCAAGGATCCTGCTGTGCCCCACCCCACTACAGCAAGGAGCAGAGTTTTTGCCTCAGGCAGTCTCTAGAGTCTCCGCAGTGTTCGCAGTTTTCAAGAGCCCCTGTGGTCTGTGCATTCTCCAGTGCTCAGGAGTCTCCTGTGAAATTGCTCTGGGGGGTAGTTCCCTGGCATTCCTAGTTAGATCCCAATGACACTGGTGTGTCCCCCAGTCACTACAGAGATGTTTCTCACTCACTAGCTCTCTCTGGTGAGTGCGCTAGTCCCTACTCTGGTTCCATATGTGAGGTAGGGGTGGGTAGTTCAGATTACATTTGTGTGCGAACTTTTTCTCCTTCTTATAGTGTGAAAATGCTCAAACCCCACATACCTTCACTGCTATGCCCTATTGTAGAGTCCCCCATCTTCCAAAGATGATTTTTATGCTCTTTTGAGGTAGTCTATTTCATTGGATGCTAGGGAAAGGAAGCAATTCACATCTATTTTGCCACCATGTTTACCCATAAGTCCATTTCTTTTTCTAAGTACTGCTAATTTATATTATTTAACAACTTAACCTTGGGGAAATAGCTCTTATTCATATGTATTTGCATATATTCTCCTACATAACTTTGATATTAAATCTTTACCAGGGATATTTGCTCTGATTTCTTTTTCTCAGTTAACAATTTCTCATCTTTTCCTATTTCAATTGATTTTGCTCTGCAAAATCTTTAAAAAATATGTAACCAACATGATCTACTTTATTTTTTATGTTTGTCTCCATTTCTTGTTCATTTAACAATTTAAGTCCCAGGCATAGTTATGCAAAGTAGCTCAATCTATTTATGCCTAATTTTTATTTAATATTTTACTTTTTACATTCATGTATTATATATATTTGAGTTTAACATGTTAATATAAATCAGCTTCTTTCCATATAGTTCCATTATTTTATGGAAGATGTTGTCTATAATCTTCTGCTAACCATCTCTATAAGTTTACAAAAGAACTCCTATGCTAACATGGTATTACTTTGGCTGCCATGTCTCTCTCCTTGGCAAGATCAAATGTTTGCTAACTAAAGCTGTTTCTGGGGCTTTTTCAACCTCTTGATTGATGTCAACTGTTTAATTATCAATTAAACTTCTCATAGAAAGAATGACAATCAGGGACAAGGCCTCCCTTAGTCTCCACAGTCTTTCAAAGTATACTGACAGTGGCTTAGCAATCACATCTGCCAATTTTTTTTCATTTCTCTGAGGTATGGTTCATTTTGGCTACATGCATCAAAGGCAATTACATGTTCTTACTATCTCCCTACCTAATTTGGCAATTAGTTCCATATTAACCATTCCTATTCTGTCCTTCTCAATCTGAATTGTTCTTCACAGAGAAAACAGTATATGAAAATTAAGTACTTCTCCTTTTATCTAAATCTTACCCATTTTTTCAAAATTAGCTGGTGTTTCCTACATAAAGTCTCCTTGAATAGCCACAGTTCTGTGTGATTCCTCCTTTTCCTGAATACCTGTAACTTATCTGCTCTGCTCATTTGGCCCCAAACATATTGCTAATTAAATGTTAAACTATAATATTTCCCTTCAACAATACTATAAATCTATCAAAGCCAAATCATATCTATTATTTTTATGTCCAGAAAAGGTCTTGTACAATATCATTAGGATGTGCAATTAATTATAAAAGATATTCAGTTAAAGGGGCAGGGCAGAGACCAAGGAATATCAGCCTCAATGAGTATAGAGAGAAAATAATGCATTCTGCATGAATGTATGGACAGAAGGAAAATTCATTTCAAATGTTGAAGATGTTGGGGTGGTGGTGGAGGTCAGGTAGCTTCCTGTTTGAACTAATTATTCATTTTAAATCACTATTAAAGTACTACACTCCTAAAGAAGTATAAATAATTTCCATAACTTCTATATTTTAAAGCCTTGGGGTAAACTCTTGGTTGTACCACCCTAGTTTTTTCTTCTGTATTAAGGTTGGGAAGTAGGTCTTATATCTCTTTTTTATTCTTCAACACCTAGTCCTATGACCTGAATATAGGTATTTAAATAACTGATTGCCAATGTTTATGGTGATATGATTAATCCTTGTCCTTTAAATTGTATTCCCCATATCTCTCCTAAATGGTTGTCTTAGCCTTAGAATACTATTTTTCCCCTTTCAAATAGTCTTTTATCTTTTGAGAAAGCTTTATAAGTCCAGATGATAGATATTGATCTTTAACACTGAAACAAAGAACTCAGCTTTATTCACTATTTAACTAAATAAAATCAAATATTAAAATATCTTTCAGTGCAAGTTTAGATCTGATGCCAGGTAATAGAAAACTCATTTGCTACTTTATATATACATATATATGTACATACTCATGCATATATATATGTATATAGATATATATAAATATACACAAACACATTAATTTGCTTCTGTTGCTTAAGGAAATCACTGAACCTTCACAGAAAAAAGCACATAAGAGTGGGGTGGGATTGAGAGATAATTTGCATTCAGAAATAGTTCTCATTCACAGCTTTGAGTTTTATTCCCCAAAACATTTAAAAATAATCTTTTCTCATTTATTAAAATGGAACTTAAAATAATCCATTTCCCCCCAAATACCTTGCCTGAAAACAGAAATATATCAGTGAAGTTTAAGCACTTGAACAGAAAGAACAGATCCGTTTCCAAATGTTTCAAATGACATCAAACGATGATCTTTTGGGCTTGTAATAAATAGATAATCTGAGGGAAACTATTTCTGGTTGCAGTAACTGGATACTCTGGCTTGAGACTAGAGAGCTACTACTAGGGGACACCAGGGATGCCTAGTTATAATGGAGATGGATGAGAGATAGATGGAGAGATGCTGCCAGAGAGATAGATACTGCTAAAGGGGTGCTCTGGAGCTTCCTTTTGATCACTATTGGCTAATAAGTCAAACTATTTCCTACCCTCCACCCTTCACCTCCCAGTCTCTACCCACACCCCCCTTTCCCCTCCCCCAATCTTAGTCAGCCACCTTCTAAGTAACTCAGGGGAACTATGAGATTTCAGAGAAATATTCTTCACTCTTCCTTTCTCAAGTAAAGGGGTTGATTGGTAACAAATAGAAAGGGGATTGAGGTGTGTAAAGATTAAAATTTTGGGGAAGCTGAGGCAGGTAGAAATTAGTTTCTCTCTGCAAGGAGTATTATATTTTTATGAGGTTTATTAAAGGTTAAGGATTAAAGAAAACACAGAATAAGAAAGCACATGCCTAGGCCAGAGAGGCCTAGACAAGATAACCTCACATCATGAAAGAGACGCTTCTGCTCCAAAATGGAAGTCCAAAGAGGCTGAGCCTATTCACAACCAGGTTTAAATACCCCATCTCGCTCTCGGCCCAGGTGAGAATTCAGTGAGATGAGAGGGCATTTTGGGGAAGTGGAGCAAGGATTTCTGGGGATTGAAGCCTTGGATTCAAGTCAATTTTTACAGGTGAGAGGGATGAGGTTTGTCTCTAATCTACAAGGAGAATTAGGAGGGTGTGGGAATTGTCAGTCCAGCCACAGTGGTGACTCAGAGACAGCCAAAGAGATGAAAGACAAGTATTTTTCTTTTTTTCTTCTTTATTTAGTCAGATAATCTCTGCTTGAGTAACTCAAGTCCTGACTCTGTCAACCACAAAGGTCTCTCTGCCTAAGTCAGGAAAAGCCAATCTCTTGATCAGGAACCCAGAGAAAAGGTTTCTCCTTTCTTGATCAGTCACCCCCAGAGAGAGAGAGAATCAGTTCCTCCCCCTGGCCAGCTTCAACTGCCTTCTCCTGGGAACATTCTGTTTGGAATCTTCACCTTAATTTTGCAGATCAGGTACCCAGCTTGGTTTCTTGCATGCTTGGCTTGTCCTGCAAAACCTCTCTTTCTTCATGTCTCTTCCACAGGCTTCAACTGAAAACTGAACAAGAGAAGTTGAACTTCTGCTTCAGTGGGAAGATATTAGATAAGATGAAAGGGAACATAAACTTTTAGTGCTCTTTGGAGTCAGAAAGTTAGTCTAAAGAGGACAAAGTTTTTCCTGCATATTAAAAGAAAATTACTGATTCCCATTTTTCTGATATCATTTACAATTAGAAATGAAGGTAAGGACTGAATCTCTACTAAGAGTACTTTCAAGATACCTCTAGAAAAAGAAAGCAGAAAATTGGGAGATGGGGAATTTATTGACAGTCTCTCTGATAGAGGTCTCATATCTAAAATATAGAGAACTTTGTGAAATTTATAATAATAAGAGACATCCCCTAATTGATAAAAGGGCAAAATATGTGAACAGATGGTTTGGGGAATAAATAAATCAAAGCCATATATAGGAATATGAAAAATGCTCTAAATCAATACTAATTAGAGAAATGACAATCAAAACAATTCTGAAATATTGTCTAAAATCTATTAGATTGAGTAAAATAGTTAAAGGGAAAATGATAACTGTTAGAAGGTATGGGGGGAAATGGAGACATTAATACACTATTGGTGGAACTTCAAACTCATACAACCATTTTGGAGAACAGCTTAAATTATGGCAAAAGTGTTATAAAACTATATGCTCAGATCCTGCAATTTCTAGGTCTGTTTCCCAAGGAGGAAAAGGAAAAAGAATCTATGTTCCAAAATTTTTATAACAGCTCTCTTTGTGGTGGTAAAGAATTGGAAATTGAATGTCCATTAATTGGGGAATGGTTGAACAAACTGTGGTATAAGATTATGAAGGAATCTTACTGTGCCATAAGAAATAATGAGTAGGTTAATTTATTTAAAACTTGAAAAAATTACATGAAGAAATAAAGAGTAAGACAAATTGAACCAAGATACATACATATATATGTATAGCTATAGAATTAATATTTAAATGAGTAACTTATGAATGAATGTCCACTTTTAGAAAATGAACTGAAAAAATAAAAACAAAAAAAGTCTTTTTGTCAGGCAATACTTTCTGTGGTATAGGGAGGAATGATTAGGGCTAAGATTCCTGAGAATAAGTCCCATAAAATAATTTTATAAAATGCCTGTACTTAAATTTTTTAAGTTAAAAAATTGATGCCTCCAGAATTCTCTAGGAAAAGAAATGTACCAGAGAAGAGCTTTGCATCTAGATTATTTAGTCCAAACCTTTAATTTTACAGATAAGTAAAAGTAAAAGTAAAGTAAAATACATTTAGAATAAATGATTTTTCTATGTTCAAACAAGTAATATTCATTATAGGTGGGGTATGGATTCAGATCCTCTGATCCAAGAGGCAGCACTTTTTCCAATTTACAATCATTTAATTATCAACTGTAAAAAAATACAGTAGTGGGGATGAATTGCATTGGGTCAAAACAGAACTTCTTGAATTCATCATATTCACTCACCTTTTTTTAATCCCAAGATAAACATATGACCTTAAATAAACACAAAGATTTACTTTGAGTTCTGAAGATACTCTATAACTCAGTTAGGAATAGGTCAGTGTGGTTTTACTTGGTTGAATTGACTCTTCAAGATATCATAAGTCATATCTATTCTATTTGGACTAAAAATAAAGTGGAATTAGAATTTTATTCTCATGAATCAGAAACGTCATACCCAAAACACAGTAAGATACAAAATAGATCATGTTAACCTAAATTTTGGATTTCCTAAAAAAAAAAAACCTTCACAATCTGGCTCTAATCTGTGTTTTTTTGAGCTAATGACAGAATATACCCTCTCATTCACAGTATGTTTTAGATAAATTAGCTTACTTGTTATTTCCTTATATTTATATAAATGGAAATATATACACATAGATACTAATATATACATACAAACATACATACACAGAGCTAAATATAGTATTGTAGTATAGTTTTCTCTAACGTGGCAGTGTATGTATATATATATGTGCATATATATATATATATGCATATGTATTTAATTTACTTATGTGAGCATCATTGGCTTCCCCCATAGAATGTAAGCTCCTTGAGGGTGGGTGTATGTTTTTCTTTCTTTGCTTGGTGCATTGAATACAGTATAAGAGAATATGATTTCATTATTTAGAATAAAGATCCCCTAATGGCATGCCTCTGGTTGGATCAGTTCTTACTTTACAGTCATCATGTCAAATTGCAATACCTAGGATTATCATTTTAGTGATAAACATTGTCTTCACAAATGATAATGACTATATTTTCATTTCATATCTAATTGACCTCTTCAAGATGGCTACACTGTTTAATTGGGGGAAAATAAGATAGAAAATAATAATCTTATTTGACAATTAGGATATAGGTGTATGGGGTGCTCAGGGAGGGATAGTATCTCTGGTATGGAGGGTTTGTCGTGCCCTTCTAGGGCAGCTCTCCAGCCACTGACCCTCACCTGACACCCAGCTCTCACTTGTGGTTCCTAGTAGCTGCTAGCATGCAGCAGCGGCCACACCCCGGGCAACGGCTTTGACAGGCCGGCCAAACCTTGTGAGGGTAGCCATTGGGTCGTCGACCCCTGGTGAACCAGGGCTTTGCTCACCCAGCATGTGAAGACTGCTTTGATGGAACAGGCGGAAGGAACCAATAAGAAGGTTCAATGGCTGAGAGGGTGACGCAGCAAGGCACTGTGGAGTGCTTAGGGTGTGATGGAGCACAAAAGACAACAGGGCCATCCAATGCAGCTGAGGAAGTCTCCAGGTGTAACGACTTTTCATGCCAATGGACCCAGGCTTCCAACGCTGAGAGAGTGGGACTGTTTCTGTGCATCGACTTTTCCACTTAAATCTTCATGCACAGGTGTCTTTGTGCACAAAAACGCACAAAGACAATCGTCATCCTTGGTTCAAGAGACAACCAACTAATAACCATTATTAATGCTGAATAACATATTTCTTCATTGGATGATTTAATATATTTTCTACTTTAAGAAAAATTAAGAACATCTGTATAGAGAGCAGTCACCCTCAAGAAGGCTTGAGTTGAAGACATACTATCTCTCACACATACTGGTTGTATCACTCAGGAAAAACTATTTAACTTTTCATTGTACTCTCATGTAACTGTCTAGGACTATAAATAGAGCAGTTATCTGTGGGAGTTGGTAGAGAACATTTCCAAATCATAAATATTTCAACACCAAACAAAGAAAAAGAAGATTTCATGCATTACTCAATTTTTCATCACCAGAAATATCTTGCCATATTCTGAACTATGGTTTGTGTGTGAGAATGCTAAACAGTTTTTTTAATTGATTACATTTTTGTGTATTATTTAAGCATAGTTCTTAGAGCCCATTTTGTTTAAGTTTAATGTATCCATCAGTTTTATAGTCATTATAATTCATAGAGCATCGCTTATTGTCAAATTCTTCCATTTTGGGGGGTTGAGGAGGAGAAAATCAACTATATTACTACTTCTCCAGAGGTGCCTTCCAATCTATGACCCTCAAATTTCATTTCAAGGGAAGCTTCAGAAAGCGATGCTCTTCAAGCCTTCATATCCCTGAAATCGACTGTATACAGCAACCCCTCCAGTCCTAATAAGGAAAATAACATGTGAAACCTTTGTAACAATCAGAAGATCCATTAGATAGACCTCCTGAGTCGTTAATAAAACATTCTCAGCTGTGCACAGCTTGGTAATTAATGAGAAAGGAGGCTAAGCGGCAGTATTTTCCTCCTGCTAGCATTTTGTTCTTTTTTTTTATTATTATTATTGTAACATAAAAATTGCTAATGTAGGAAATGTTAAATATTGGGGCAGGTTGTGGAACTGGTATGTGAGTGGAAGCCAGAATGCCAGGATGACAGGAAGACAGCAAAGCCTCAGCTTTTGTGAATATCAATGAACTAGTTCACTGCTGGTCTCCAGCTGTAATTAACATTGTTTGATTATTCCAGGGACCTGTCAATTACACGACTTCGTAGAGAAAAATATATATTAAAACAGCTTTGGAGGCTCTGGGGAGAGAATATATTAAAACAACTAAGATTTTTTTTTTAAATTGGTCCTTATTTTTCTCCATTATTCTTTTCTTTTCTTTTTTCTTCAAGACTTCACTTTTCAACCTCCATAACCATTTTCCATTTTGAAGGTAGTTCCATCTAGAGTAAGTCTGAATGAGAGAATAAAATACAGTTCAGAAAGTGGCACAATTTTAGCGCTGGGTCAGTTCACACCCAATTTTACTACTTAGCACAGGAAAAGGAAAGAGATCTATCAAACGAGTTGAAATGTTTATAATGATGTTTTAAACCGTCTCCATTGAAAATGCATTCAAAAGTACCCTAAGTGCTGTATTTAGAGCAAGACTATTATTTGGAAGGTGAACCAAACATCTGGGCCTGCTGTTTTTAAAAGAGCTTCCTAAATTCGAGGAAACATTTTACAAAGGAGGATCATAATAGGGAGGGAGCTGGGCCCCAGTTGAATGAATGCTATTTTCTATGTGGTGTCATCTATTGACCATCTGAAACTTGATAAAATGGAAGACAGATTGCAGGAGCCCTCTATGTGTTTAAGTATCAAGCTGATCCATAACTTTCACATGAACCAGAAATCATTTATTGTCAGTGCTGTCCAGAATATATCCTGACAGTTCAGTGGGAGTTTCACTGCCATTTATTTTCAAATCAATACTCAATTACTAAGAGGAAGATTCACTCCCTTTCCCATTTTCAAGATGAAATTATGGACTGGAGCAATAACACTTAGTCAAGGCAAACCACTGTCCATTAACTCATGATGCTACTGAAAACCAGATAGATACTTTATTAAAGTTCACTCTCTCCTCTCTCTCTCTTTTGGCTTTTAATTAATCATTGTGAAAAAGGCCTTTCACATTGTGACTGATGACCAGAGAAAACAATTTTCTCCTAACTGCCTTTTAATTTCAACTCTGGGAGAGCTCATTGACTGAATCTCACAACAACCCATCAATGCTAGTTTTTAATGTGTTTTCTCCTTTGTTATTGAGAAGAATGGAGTGGCAATGAAGCTTTGTGCTCCTCTTCATAACTCAAGTAATTGATTCAGTAAATGCTGCACATTTGCTACTGGGTAAAAGGCACTGTCAATGAAGATAGTAGGTACTATATAAATTACTCCATTAGCAGGAAATAAAGCTATTTACGATTTTTAAAGTATAAAATGTAGCTGCTATGGAAAAAAATAAAATGATAATCTGTTCTGTTCCTTTTACCTTTATGCATGTTTTGCTACCCCCCCCCCTCAGCTTTTGGGAGGTTAATGAAAAATATTGATAAAAAAAAAGATTAGAAAGATAGATGAAAAATGCTAAAAAATCTTCTCTTCAGAAATATAATCCCTAAGGACCAATGAGCAAGTTAAACTCATCTACTTTTTATGTTAAATATAATGGGGCATTTTGATGTACGTAAGATTGGTTGGTAGGAAGATATGAGCAACAAAATACCTGAGGGTAAGTTTTCACTTAATGGCCCATTCCAAGTGATAGTTCTCACATTCACTAAAATATAAAAGTTAAGGAGGTTAAACAAATCTGTTATTTCATGAGTTGTGTTTTTCTACACTACTGAAATACCATTCAACCAAAATCCCTCATGTTTCAGACTTTTTCAAAAATTTTGATGTTGAAGAAAGATTTATTTACTAAGAATTGCAATAGGTTAAATCAAGATGGCATTATGTAGTTAGGAAGAACTTTGCATACCATCTTTTCCGACATAATCTAGATAATATTCAAAATCTAATTGAATTTTTGAGCATTTATGCAGATGTTCTTAAACTATCCTGTGCTATGGATTCTTTGAGAAATCTGATGAAGTCAGTGGTCTCTTTTTCAGAATGATGTTTTTCAATGCATTAAATAAAATTAAAAAACTAACTAATATTTAAAAGGAAACTGATTTTACTGTAATAAAGCTATCAAAATATTTGTTTTTAAGTTAGAGGATTACAAAGCAAGAATCTCTATAAGAGTTTTCTGTTAGTGAGGAATTTATAGTGGCTATATAGGTAGATAAAAGACAAGTATACTTTTAAAGTACTTTCTAATTCAACAAATTTTAATCTAATAGAGGAGGAAATTTTAATTCAGAGTTTTGTTTTGTTTTTTTTTGAATGAGGGGTAAGAGAGTGATTTAATTCATTTTAATTTTGAAAGCTGTTCATCATTATGAAGATTTCAGGGCACCAAAACTGCTAATCAGCCATTGCATAAATTTGGTTTTGGTTTAATAAACACCACAGATTATGAATATCATTTTATATATTCATATATGTATATATGCATACATATATTGTATATCTATCATTTTTGCTGTTACAAAAAGTAATATCACTTTGTTTGGGGCCATTACCTATCAGTTGTTCTAAACTGTCTAGGAAAGTGCTATAGCTCCATTTAAAAGTGGAGTCAAATCAATTAGTTAAGATTAAATCAAGAACTACATATATTGATTAATTTTTATTAAAAGAATAAAAAAGGCATCCAACTTACTTCATAAAATACTAGAGTCAAAGTATAAAGACTAATACTTCATCATGTCAGGAAAGTGGCTTTGGGTTCTTGAAGACTGTGCCAGGATAATACAATTTCTGACAGGTCTAACAAACAAAGGCTAAGATTACTATAATAATAGCACTTGTTTTTAGATTTACAAAGTACCTTACAAATATTATCTCATAAGCCTAAAAGGAAGGCACTATTATTTTTCTCATTTTACAGATAAAGGAACTGAGGGAGTAAGAAATTAAGTAACTAGACCAGAGTCATATAGTTATTAAGTGTATAATACTACATATAGTATTACTTTATTATGTATACTATTTTATCATTATATTACATTTAGTATTTTATACTATAGTATATCATATAGTATCATTATGTAATATTATATATAGTATTTTATTATGTTATATAGGATTTTATAGCATATAAAATACTAAACATAGTATATAATATAGTATATAAATTGACAGAGTGCTTGTTAAGATTCCCTGCTTTTGAAAATATACAAGAAACAAATGAGTATAATATTTTGATCTTTGTGGAACAGAGAACCATTTCTTCATTTGTTAGTTCTAAAATTCAGTTAAAGCAAAGAAAGAATAGGAAATTGGTACTAGAAATCATGGATTTAACCACAAACAGTGTATAAAACTAGTGATTAATATCCTCATGCAGTGATGATTACTTGGGAATTTTATAAATTTAAGATACTCTACTTTCATGCTAAGTATCATCATATCATCATGATAATTCCTTAGAACATATCTGAAGTTGCCAAAAATTTTAGGTGAACTTTATATCATGTTTCTGTGAATTATTGACCTGAAAGGTCAATATCTAGTGAAAATATTACTAGGCCTGGAGTCAGAAAGACCTGAATTTCAATATGGCTTCAAATGGTCTCTAGTTCTATGACTGTAGGAAAGTCACTTAATCTCTGTCTGACACAATTTCCTTGTCTGTAAAATAAGGATAATAGTAATAGCACTTCCCAGAATGGTTGTGAGGATCAAATGTGATAATTGTAAGGCATTTAGCACAGTGTAGGTGCTCTCCAAATGCTAGCTATTATAATTAACATGGTTTTGATATAAAAAAAGAGCATAGATATTCTGATATCAGTACTCATGAGAATTTAATCTGTTTTCCAGGGCTATAAACTTCTTTGGTTTATTTCTGTGTTTACTTGAAATCACTTCATAATGACTTACTCTGAAAGAAAAATTACTACATAGAAGTATTATCTCAAAATCAAATTCACTTGAATAAACAAGATGCAATAGATATGTTACATGATATCCCTGGTTCATGTTGGAAAATTATCACCTGTCAAGTTGCTGATTACAAGTTTTCTGTTTATACGCATACCTTGTATGCTATTATTGTACAACAGTGATTCAGTTATCCTTCAGTCTCAGTTTGGTCTTCCTCTTCCACTGTCGATACTAATTTAGGAGGGGAATTTTAAGGAGGAAATCTGTATTGTTTTGTTATTTAATTTGGCCCTGCATGCCTTGAATTTCTTCATTTAATAATGATAATGATTATGCTGATTCTGATGACCCATTATACTGTGTTCTCCTTGAGGGTACATAGTAACTTTTGCTTTTCTTTGATTCCCCCATGGATGGCACAGTGCTTGGCACATAATAGTGACTTAATAAATGCATGCTAATTGACCGATGATTAATATAACAGTAAGAGAATTCAGAGAAAGTTTCATATAATAACACGAGACTAATGACTCAAAATGATTTCTACCTGGAATTCATCTAAAAAGATGAGATCTAAATTGGATGAGCAATGATAACAGCATAGAAGGAAGAAGTACAAGCCAGCTCTTCCCCAACAACCACTCCAACAAAAATCTAGAAAAAGTACCAGATATATCTAAGATCCATAATTTCCAAGAAAAAACCCACAAGGAGTCATTCTTATAGTCCAGGTAAGCAGAGTGAGATAGAAGAGGCCTGAAGATATTGAAGATGAAGTCTAGTCATCAGAAGCCTTCTAGTTGAGGGACTGAACTGGACTAAGATATGGTCCTAGATATGACAGAAACAGACTTAATTATGTAAGCAGCAGGAAAAGAAAGCAAGGGACAACTGCATTGCTTAAATTCCAGTGCTAGGGTCTAAATTAAGTGTGAACTGAGGGGAGGACCTGAATTTAGGAGTGGCTGACCTGTAACTGTGCCAGACCAAGGCTGTGCGCTAGAAAAAGTGTAAGAACAAAAATGAGTGGTAGTTGAGTGACTGAGATGCTGTATAGATTCTCTGATTCAACCTCTAGCATGGTTTGAGGTCTGTGATTAAATCATCAGGGAAGGGAACTTATACCAAAGGTGAACCTGAAGTTTTGCATCTCTGAATCTGAAAAGCCTTCTAAGTAGCTAACAGAAAGATGGAACCAGCAGGGGCTTTCTCTGGGGGCCAGTTTATAGTTATTATCTAGTTCAGAACTAGAATCAGAAACTTGCTTAAATAGGTCAAACAAGAAGAGAAGAAATCAGAATGTATATCAGATCACTAAAGGCTCACTGGAAAACTCAAAGGCTGTTGAAGTTAAAATCTAAAGAAAGCAGCAATAGGACCCAGAGAAACATATTAGAACAAAGAAATAGAACATAATTCTCTCCAGAAATGTGCAGAGCAGGGTCTTAACATAAAGTGCCTGGCTAAATCAATGAATTATCTCCAATCAAAACCTCAAGAAAAATACGGCTTGCCGAAACATTCAACTAGAATTCTTGGAAGAAATAAAGTAAGAATTAAAAGATACGGTTGTCAACAAAATAAGAGTACTAAAGAAAATAATTGGAAAAGAAATAATCTGTTTGGAGGAAAGACATGAAAGAAGAATAAATTATTAAAAGAGGTATAAGTGTGGGAAAATGGGGTTAGTGATATACTATTTGTGGAGCTTTGAACTGATACAGCCATTTTGGAGAGCAATTTGGAATTACACCCAGAGTTATAAAATTATATATACTTTTAGACACATTCTTATTGAAAAGACCATAGCCAAGAATAAAATATGAGCAATAAATTTGAAAGGATTAAGAAAGAATGACATACCACTGCTGGGTCTGTTTCCCAGGGAGATAAGGGGACAGGGGAAGAACCTGTATATTCCAAAATATTTATAACAGTTCTCTTTGTGGTGGCAAAGAATTTGTAATTGAGGGGATGCACATCGATTAGGGAATGGCTAGTGTAAGGATTAAATTTATGGCTAGAGACTAAATGTAATAATATTTTTTGGTCACCAAGGATTTATTTATAAAATTCTAATGAACACCCAAGTCAGCTGGAAATTTTATGTTGATGTAATTGATAGTGGAGGAGATTAAGGAGAAGGAAGAAGAAAAGGAGTAGGTTTTCTCCTCCCCCCACCCCCACCCCTCCACCTGGCTGGTACCGAGTGGGGAGATTAGGAGATAAGGTTTTGTAGTATAAAGGAGGAAGGAGTCAGGCTTGAACTCCCAAAGGGAAAGGGCTAAGCCAAGATGGCTGAACCTGAAATCAACTCCAGGGCAAAACTCACCACCAAACCCAGACAATAGTTGTCACCATGCCAAGATGTCAGAATGCTTAGCATGATGCCAGAGTCGTCCCTCTGGGAAAAGAGGAGGAGAGAGGAAGTGACGTGCCTTATATAGACAGTTTTACATTATTTTCCTGTGTCTCATCTGTACCAATGATGGCTTAGCTTGACTTAGGATGACAGCCCAGGGATCTGTCCTTTTTTTTGCACATGTCTGTTGCCTTTTTTCTCAGATACTTAATCTTTGAGTTTGGTTCAGACCTTCATAATCTTATTAAACTAAGGAGGGTGGAAAAATGTGGACTTCCCAAGACCTGATTCTGTTATCCCAAGCATCTCTATTGTTATTGATCAGGAAATAGCTAAATCAAATCTTCTAAAGAATGGTCTGATTAGGGTGGAATAGTTTTAAAATTCACACTAAACAAATTGTGGTATATGATTGTGATGGAATACTATTTCACCATGAGAAATTATGGGCAAGTTAATTTAAAAAAAACTTGGAAAGAATTACACAGGATAATGAAGTACACAGTGAAAGAGTATAACCAAGAAAGCATCATACACAACTACAGAATTAATAATGGAAGGACAAAATGTGAATATTACCTTCAGACAGAGAACTGAAAGATGGAAACATGAAAGATTTAATTTGCATAAACATGAGTGTCTCTCAGATGATACTTTCTGTGACGTAGGGATGGTTGGAAGGGTTGGGAAAATTGTAGAAATTCTATTAATTAATACATTTTTATACTTGCCAGATCCTGGAGTGTGGAGTAAAGGAGGGAAGGGGATTATATGGATCATATAACTTCTGAAAACTTATATGGAAATTTATTACATGTAATTGGTTATAGATATAAAAATAAAAAATAAAAGATATAAAATATTATCTACAAATCATTTCTTTTTTTTTAATTTAAAACCCTTACCTTCTGTCTTAGAGTCAATACTGTATATTGGCTTCAAGGCAGAAGAGTGGTAAGGGCTAGGCAATGAGGGTTAAGTGACTTGCCCAGGGTCACACAGCTGGGAAGTGTCTGATTTGATTTGAACCTTGGACCTCCCGTCTCTAGGCCTGTCTCTCAATCCACTGAGCTACCCCAGCTGCCCCCTACAAATCATATTTCTTGAAATTGAGAATGTACCAGCCATTTATGATTCAGTGTGATAAGAAATATTAAAATAAAGTCAATAGTTTGAAAAATAGAATATGTAAGGTATCTCCTATCAAAAACAATTAACCTGGAAAACTCAAATACAGAAAATTTAAGAATCACTGAATTTCCTGAAAGCCTTTGCTCTTCACCTTCATCTCAAAAATAAATAAATAAATAACAGCACATAACACATAATAGATAATAAATGTTTATTTACTCATTGAGAAGAACTAGTAGTGGTTTTGTTATATTCTGATTATCTTAAAAGAAGAAAATAAATACAGTAGGGAAGGACATATGAAAGAACATATATCATATGACTTGAACTATAATAGTTTGGAGCTTGAAAATCATATTTCAAAAAATTATTAAAGAAAACTGTCCAAGCCTATCAGAGTCAGGGAGCAAAGTAAAAATAGAAAGACCTGCTAGTTTCTTTCTGAAAAATATTTTTAAAATCATAACCAAAATACAGAGCTTCTGGGACAAAGTTAAAATGAATCCCCAGAGTTCAAGTACCAATAAATCACCACTCACTCGGGATTTCACAGCTACAACTATAAAGGATGCAAGAACTAAGAATATGATATTCCAAATGACAAATGATAGAAGCTTACAACCCAGAAAAACCTACTCATCAAAACTAATAATCTTAAAGGAAGAATGGATTTTAACTAAATAGAGGAGTTCTAAACATCCCTGTTGAAAACACCATACCAGAGAATAAAAAAAAAGTAAATATAAGCAAGAAATTAGAAAGGACTAGATAAAAATGACATTTCTATTTCAACAAAGAGATAATAAAAATGTTTCCTTAAAACTCTAATTTTGTCATGAATCATAGGAGTTAAACAATACACTCTCCCCTCTAGATTTTCATGACTACTCTTTCCTGGTTCTCCTCTCTATCTTAATATTCCATTTCAGTTTCTTCTGCTGTATGTTCATTAAGATCATGTCCACTACCTATGTTTTCTGTGGGACTGTCTTGTTGTCTCTTCCTACCTCCCTCTATAATGTTTCACTTGGCAATTTCATCAATTCCCATAGATTCAATTATTCTCTCTATCCTGATGATACTGAAATTTACTTTATCCATACCTAATCTTTCTGCTGAGCTCGTTTCATATCTCCAACTATTATTGAGTAATTTGAATTAGATATCTCATAGACACCTTATAGTTAACATGTCTAAGAACTCATGTCTCCCCAAAATTGTCCCTTCTTCCAAAATTCCCTATTACTGTTAAGGGTACCTCCCCCAAACATCTAGGCTTGCAATTGGACTTCATCCTGAGCTTCTCAATCTCTTACCCCATATTCAACTGTTATACTAAAATATACTATTTCATTGTCTGTTCCAAGACCTGCTCATTTTGTTTTTGCAACATCTCTTTTATATACTCTCTTTTCCTCTCTAATATTGGCATCATTCTGGTAAAGGCTCTCATGACTTCATGCTTAGATTACTGCAATAGTCTTCTTGATATCTATGCTTTCTCTACTTCACTCCATCTTCTACTCAGCGATCAAGGTGATCTTCCTAAAGCATAGGATTGACCACTGACAATTTTAAGAGTTAAAAATTAAAGGTTGGACTAAATATATAGAAATGTGGTCACCAAAATTATTACTCAAGTCAGAATGACTTTTTTTGTAGTTTATTTACAAAATAGAGGGAAAGAATTAGGTAGAGGAAAGAGAAAGAGGATAGAATGAGAAATCTAACAACAGGCTAGACTATTGCTCAGGCCCTGACTTTACACTGGAAGAGCTCCAAAAAGCCCCAGCCAGAGGGCCTAGGGTTAAATTAAGCAAAGGTTTCAGCCACATGACCTCCTCCTCCAAAATGGGCCTCTGTGGATGCTAGTCCTTCCAGGAGCCAGGAAAGGAGTTGGATCTTTTACTCACCCATATGGTAGCCCTAAAGGAAAATCCAAGAGCAGTACAAGGTCCCAAACTGGAGCTCCTTCAAGGTCAAGTTCAAAGACAAAAGAGCTGGTCACAGGAAGTTTCTTCCACTTTTAAAGACTCTTCCTTTCATCACTTCCTTTGCCTTCCTTCCACTTTATGTAGACCAATTACAGTTTTAGCTTTGCTTAGGTCTGCCTAGGGGGCAATCAGTTGATTTTGATTTGTTACCCACTATAGCACATGTGGGTCACAGACCTCCCCATACTTAGGGATAAGTGGGGTGTATAAATTTCTGGTGATTAAATCTAAAAATAAGCAGGGGTAGAGTTAATCCTATATTTACACCATGTCACCTTAACCCAATAAACCTCATTGCCTCACTATTCCTTTTGGATCAAGTAGAAAATCCTCTTGTGTTCAAAGATATTCATAACCTTCTTCCCTTTCTTCTCC
Source organism: Monodelphis domestica (assembly GCF_027887165.1). Lineage (NCBI taxonomy): Eukaryota > Metazoa > Chordata > Mammalia > Didelphimorphia > Didelphidae > Monodelphis > Monodelphis domestica. The sequence goes on from NC_077231.1 coordinate 244,289,222, forward strand.
ACTCTTCTTATATCACTACCAACCTTGTACTCTTCTATCTAATAAGACATATTCCTTGAATAAGACTCTCCATTTCCCCCATATTTGGAATGCTCTCTCTTTTTATATTTGAATGGTTTCCTTCAAGTTCCAGCTAAAATTTTATCTTCTATGCAACATCTTTCCCAATCCACCCCCCAAAATCTACTGCCATTCTTCTGTAGGTTATTATCAGGTTATCTTTAATAATCTCATTTGTCCATAGTTGTTTTGCTGTTTTCTCCCCCATTACATTGTAAGCTCCTCAGAGCTGGAAATATATTTTATGTTTATTTGTATCTTAAGGATTTATCCAACAGGGCATGACATATAGTTCATTTAGTCATTGAGAGGGCCTAGGGGTGAATTTATTATGTTTTGACCATCTAAAAAGGATGAAAGAAAAAAGAGAGAAAAAGAAATACATCAGAAAAGAAAGGGTTGGAGGACTTATATCACATAACTGGGAGTATTCTTGTCTAAGCCTATACAAAAAAGGAGGAAAGAGTGGTAGAAGCAGGTGAGGCTTGAATCTCACTTTCATCTGAACTGTCAAAGGAAGGTAGACTAGAAATGGGTTACTAAGGATACCAGAATGAACATGGAGAGTGTAGAAAGAAAAATAAGAGAGGTAAAATAAAAGAGGATTAGTCAAAAGTAAAAGTTTGCCTCAGAATTTGGACCAATAAGAGAGGTTTAAAAGAAAAGCAAGAAATGGTAAGAATCTGTGATTTGGATCTGAATCAGGAAAAGTAAAAATGGGCAAGGGAGCATAGATCTGGATAAATTATCTGCTGCTGAGCAAACTCCTCTATCACCAATTTTTCAGGAAACACTTTACAAAACTTTTAAAAAATAACAAAGAGCTTACAAAAACATATCAGAAAGATTGCATATTTGACCAGTTTGGATTTATGCTAAGAATACAAGGTTGATTCTGTAACTAGAAAAAAAAAACAACCTATAAACATAATAGATCATATAAACAAAAAAAAAAACTCAACAATTATGTAAGTAAATACAAAAAATATTTTTGACAGGATATGAAACTCAATAAAATGTAAGGAAATGCAAAAATAAATAAAACTTTCTTCAATGTAAGCAAAATCTATTTAAAACCAAGAGTTATTATTATTTGTAACTGGAATAAAATGGAAGTCTTTCCACTAAGTACAGAGATAAAGCAAAGAATTCTATTTTCATCACTAATCTTTAATATAGATCTAGATGTCTAGAAATAACAACAATAAAAAGGGGAAAAAACTAAAGGAATAAGAATAAGCAAAGAGAAAACCCAAATATTGCTTTTTACATGTTATTATGGTGCACTTAGAGTACCCAAGAGAGTAAAGTAAAACTTAATTGAAATAATTAAAAATTTCAACAAAGTTTCAAGAACTAAAAATAAATCCATATAATTCTTTAGCATTTTCTATTACTAATAAAACACAATAGGAAGGGGAATAAAGAATGCTTTCATTTTATGTAACTACAGAGAATATAAAAATTTATAAGATATATATGCCAAAATATAGGCAGAAATTACATGAATATAACTACAAAAGATTTTTAAAATAATATTGTATTTGGGGGGCTTACAGGATAGAGAGCCAAGGCTGGAGATGGGGTGTCCTGGGTTGAAATCAGGGATAAGACACATCCTAGCAGTGTAACCTGGGCAAGTTATTTAACTCCTATTGCCTATCTCTTTCTGTTCTTATACTTTAGAATCAATATTGGTTCTAAAATGGAAGATAGGGATTTAAAAACACAATAATAACAATGCTTTATTTTGTTCCTCAATTACATTAAAAAAATTAACATTCATTTTTTTAAAGTTTGAGTTAAATTCTGACCCTCCTTGCCTTCTCCTCTCTCCTCCTACTCCCCCATTCTAGTAGAGATTTTACATGTATAGTAGAATAAACCATTTTTCTATATTATATTGTGAAAAAGAACTTAAAGGAACTAAATAAAAATGAAGAAATAAAATAAAATATAGTCATCATTCAGATTTCTTCAGTTCTTTTTCTGGAGCAAGATGGCAACTTGTCCTTGGGGAACTGTCTTGTATTATACTGTGTGCATTCTTACATGTATATATTGTCTCTGTCTTTAGGACGCAAGTTCCTGGGCCATAAGGGTTATTTCATTCTTTGTATTCTAGCACTGGCACAGTTCTTAGAACATAGAAGGACCTTAGAACATAGAAGAAGATGATTGAAGAATTGATTATGAAGATTATGGCTATCACTTTTTTTTCTCTTTGTAAATATTCCAAAAGAAATATTACTAATGACAGAATCACTTACATATGAGTTAAATCTGAACTCTCAAATGACATATAGAAGACATAGTGAGGGCGCAGCTGGGTAGCTCAGTAGATTGAAAGCCAGGCCCAGAGATGGGAGGTTCTGGTGGTTCTGGGTTCAAATTTAGATCCAGACTCTTCCTAGCCATCTGGGTAAGTCATTTAACCCTCATTGCCTAGCCCTTACTACTCTTCTACCTTTGAACTAATATACAGCATTGAATCTAAGATGGAAGGTGAGGATTTTTAAAAGGCTGATTGAATAACTAGCAAAAGGTATCTCAAAACCAGAACTTGGCAAGAGGCCACGAGCTCGAATGACTACATGCATCTGTCTGAATCAATTTCCCAAAAGACACAATATCATTCTGTTGAGGTGACCTATTGCACAGAAAAGCTAATGAGCTATCATTGCCTGACAAGAATCCAAAAGCTAAAAAAGTATTCGGGAATGGGCTGAACTCTGCTACTGATTTAATGAACTGTGAACATGACTCGTGCATGAAGCAACAGCTACAGGGGGCCTTCAAATCAAATTGCCACCCTGAGTTTCAACTTGAATGATTGATATTTCTCATTCCCTACCTATAGAATCATCAATTCAGCCTCAGATACTTCCTAGCTGTGTGACCCTGGGCAAGTCACTTGACTCCCATTGCCTAGCCCTTACCACTCTTCTGCCTTGGAACCAATACATAGTATTGATTCCAAGATGGAAGGTAAGGCTTAAAAAAAAGAAAAGAATCATCGATTTAGATTTTAGTTTACACCAAAAAACACTGGTGTAAACTTGTCACACCTCTGCTCAAAATGTTCCATCAATTCCCTATTGCTCTTATTTTAGAAAATAAGCTCCTTTGTTATTACCTTCACAAGTTTACTTATGTCTTTATTTCTTTGTTGACTAGATATTATCCCTCCTTATTTACCCTACTCTGACCAAACTGGCCAACTCCATTCATTAACAAAATTTTACTTTTTAATAGTTTAAATTAATTATATTATTATATTTATTTATAGAACTTATAAAGTTCTATAAACTTTTAAAGTTTACTTATATTTATATAACATACTATATATTTATATATTTATATGACATTTTAGGGTTTGAAAAGCTTCATGTGAACTTTGCAATAATGCTGCTTTATACCCATATTCCAGTTAAAGAAACTAAGTTTCAGAAAGATTAAATGGCTTGCCAGTTTCACCCAGCTCTCAAGGGTCTTTGAAATTCAAATCTAGGTCTTCATAACTTTAAGCTCAGTGTACCATTAATTCTGTCATTATCTGTGACAATAAGTGACTTCAATAATACCAAAACTGAGATGGTGATAATAGAGAGATTTTTGAGGAGCATTAGTCAAAGAATCCTGACTTAGTTAAAACATAGATCAGGAATCCTTAACCTTTAATGTGCCATGGATCCCTTTGACAATATAGAGGAATCTAGCAAGCCCTTATCAGAATAATTATAAAATAAAATATATAAAATTCAAAGAAAGCAAACTGTGCTAAAATAAAGTTTTATCAAAATATTTTTTAAAATCGGTTAAGGATTCCTTGTGTAGAATATGTTATGCCTTTTGGACTAATGTTTCAACCTTCAACTGCCATAGTCAGCTTCTCTGTAAAAACAAAAATAGTTCTCCCAGTAAGGGGAGTCATTACCATCCAATAAAAATAAGACATTATTCTATCACAAAGAATCGCATAAGGACTAAATAAATAATGAATTTTCCCATGAAAACACTTTTCTGGGCATTTGATGGTTTGAAGTCAACTAGAAGAATAAAACAATTTTGTGTTGTTTTTTTGAGACATATGAATCATTCTAAAAATGAGTGGCAAAATTTCTCAGATTGATGGAAAACACAAGTATAAAATGATAGGGGACTCAGTTAAACTGCATGAATAAAAAATTTATGAGTTTGAATCAAAAGAAAGATCTTTATTCATAGCAAAGCACCTATGAGTTACTTAAGAGATATTCTACTCAATAAAAACAACAAAAGGACAGTCAGTTTTTAAAAAATGGCACCTTTTATGTTGTCTAAGACCATACAAGTGTCAAGATTTTCTCAACAAAGCACATTGTTTAAGTGTGTTAGGATAGTGTTCCATTAAATATTTATCATTCAATCCAATCCTGACAAATTAATTTTCTCCTCATTTGCTGTATAGTGGCATAGCAATCAAGGGCCTTTGTTTCTCAATAATCACTGCATCAGCCATCGCTAATTGGGTAGAGAGAGCTCCTGAAAAAAAAAATTAAAGCGAAGAAATACCTCCTTCCATTCATAGTTCCTCTTATTTCCTTTCTAGGATTGAAAAGAACACTGGAAAATTAGAGCATTCTGCAGTGACGGTCTACTTGAAAGTGGAGGTTGGATATTTTCCTCATTTGGTAGGTAAATGTGGTGTTTTTAATGAAGGATCAAAGAAGATACTGTGTAGGTTGGTTTGAAGTAGAGCAAGATTAACTATCAAGACTTTTAGAGAAACACTGGTGAAACTGGATCATTTTTACAATGAAATGCAAATCAAGAATGTTTATCCCTCTTGAAAAAGGCATTATTGATCATAGAATATATAAGCAATGAATGTAAAATTTCCCTTTAGAGGGGAAAATACAGCCATTTAGAACCATTCTCAAAGCTATTTATTTGTCTTTTTTTGGTATCCAGAATTTATAATTTACCAGGGGAAAAAATTTCCTTTTAAATTTATTGACAGTATCCAGTTCATGTGATTTAGCTTTTGTTGGCATTTCAACTCAACCTACTTTATATCTGAAAAGTTCTGGCTTTAAGAGAGAACACATCCTTCTCTGGTCTGAGAAAGAATAAAATGCAGGGTCACATGTCTATTATGTATTTTGAAACAAGTCTTTCTTACTCTAAGGGGAATGAGCCAGCTTTAAGTGTAAACCATACTACCTCCCAGATATAGACTGGAAGAAAGTCCTGGTTTTAACAAACAATCTAAAAAGGTGCTGCCCAAAGATAGTGAGCTTCTTTTTCTTCTAACTCCAAGAGTTCCTCAAAAGGAAGCTGCTAAATTCTGGAGGTCACCACAGCAGTTGGATTCTCGTGTCAGGACTGAGACGTGGGCAGGTCAGGGCTCTGAAAAGCTACAGATGCCTTCATCTTCATCCCCTCTCCTCCAACAGAGGAGCCCTGTTTGGGATCATGCTTTCATTGGTCCACTTAATCACTTCATAAGATGATGAAGTTTTGTTGTCCATCCAAGGGAAAATGCCACCAGAAATTCAACCCCTGAATGGAAACAATAACGTCTTTTTCCAAAAACAATATGCAGATGGGCAGATGTGTGTGAGAAAGAGGTAAGGTAAGAGGGAGAAGAGTTCAGAGAATTACTTTGACCCTTGAAAGTATTTTGTTCTTCACAATTTTTTTCTTTTTGAACTTTTCTGCGAGAAGATGTTAAGAATTGTTAGTGTATAGACATGTTAAAATACAGAGATAAATTTCCTGGAGAAATGAATCATTTTATGTTTTTCCCCCCAGACAAAGCCAGGCCCTGTCAGTATTTGTTAGTTGTCCTCCTTGACACTCTGAATATTTTTAGTCCTGTTGTGCTATGTGAGACAGCACATACCCTGCAGGGATGCTGGTGAAACTCTCAGGAGCTGAGAAACCTTCCCAACCCATCTGTCTTTATGCCTTTGATAATAAAATGTCCATGTTTCATAAGGAAGAAACAATGTCCTTTAAAATGTTGACATTTATCAAATTCTCTTAAGGATTTCTGTACCAAGTGAAATCCAAAATGATTATGTAGAGGTGAGGAGATTAAGAAAAGTCAACAAGTATTCAGTGAAAGAGAAACTTCCTTCTAGATGCATTCTCTTACTCTATGGGACCACAGCCACGATGGATCTTTCCTTTCTCACACCCCATACATTATGGCTGCTCAGCAGATATTAAATACTGATGATAATGATAATATTTCAAACCTGCAAATATCTACACTCCACTTTCTATGGCAAGCAACATGAAATATGGTACTAAAAGCTTCCTAGCAGGAAACAGGAACAATAGTTTGACTTGCAAGAGGCATAACTCAATCACCTTTAAAGAAGAGGAAATAAAAAGACTGGCAGAGTGAAAATATAAGGCCTATAATTAAAGTAAACCCCTAAATCTCTTGAGATTTATCCTTACTCAGGCAGATCCTCCTCCTACATAACTTATTCCCAGGGTGTATGTTAGGCACTTTTCAATAGTGCATTAACTCATTTAACATATTTCTGCTTCACTATGGGAGAAATCAACAAAATGATGCTATCCCCAAAGCTCACAAGAATTATCACAGCTTTCAGAAATATCTTACAGATGATGAGTAGAAGCCTAAGCTTAAGAATAAGTCAGAAAGTGATTTCAGTCTACGAATTGGCTATTTTATTTATACCATGTGAGGTAGTTGGTTAGTATGATTTTTTAAAAATAAGTTCATAGGGAGCAGCTGGATAGCTCAGTGGATTGAGAGCTAGGACTAGAGATGGGAGGTCCTAGGTTCAAATCTGGCCTCAGACACTTCCCAGCTGTGTGACCCTGGGCAAGTCACTTGACCCCCATTTCCTAGCTCTTACAGCTCTTCTGCCTTGGAACCAATACACAGTATTGGTCAGACAGAAGGTAAGGGTTTAAAAAAAAAAAGTTCATAAACTGAGTCAGCTGTTTATATAGATACAACCTGAGGACAATCAATCAACCATCGTTTATTAAATGCTTGATATGTACCAAACACTTTTCTAGGCTTTAGAGATATAGAAAAAGACAAAAATATCAGCCTCTTCCATGAAAAAGTAGCCATTCTAATGGGAAAGAAGTGGGCAAATAACTAAGTAGATACTAAATAACTAGGTAGAAAAGACAAAGGCAATATGAAAGGGGAAGGCATTACTAGTCTGGGAATAAAAAAATGCCTCCTTCAGAAAGAAGGTAAGATGTTAATGAGTCTCCAATTATCCTTTTGGTCAGTCAGGTTCACAACCTGAGAAGCATCTTTTCCCTCTTCACTTGCTTTGACCGATCATGTCTAACTGACTGCTAAGTCTTATTGATCTTTCCTTTATAAGAACTCTCACATCTTTCCCCTTCTCTCCATTCTGTAAAAATTAATTTAGTTTCTAGTAATAAAAGTATTATATTTTGTGAGGTTTATTAAAGATTATTAGAAATCAAGGATACAAAATAATAAACCACGTCCCTAGGGCTGATTAGCCCATTCACAACTTACTCAGTACATCTTGTAATGTCCGAGTAGAGGAAGAGGCCGAGGCCAAACAGCCAGTTTAAATACTAATTGCGATCTCACCCAGGTGGGTACTCAGGTGAGATTATAGGGAATTCTGGGAAGTACCAAGGATTTTGGGGGATTGAAGTCTGGGTTTCAAATGTCCATTTTTACAGTTCACTGGACTGCTCTTCTCATTTAGGGTCTCATCACCCTATTTCTAGACTATTGGAATAACCTCCTAATTAATCTCCCCGTGTGTGTGGCTTCTTTTCCTTCTAATCCATCGGCCATCTCCTCTCCCTCATGTATAGGTTGACAACGTTACTCTTCTGCTCAAGAAGCCCTGGTGCTTCTCTAAAGCTTCTAGGATAAAATTGGCCCTTCACAATCTGCCTCCAATCTCTTTATCCAAATGATTTCCATTAATAATTGTATTAAGAATTGGAGAGGGGAGGGATCAGCAAAGCCCTTTTATGGCAGGTTCACTTGAGCTAAGTCTAAGGACTTTGGGATTCTAAGAGGGAGACAGGATAAGAGAAAGCATTGAAGTTATGGGAGAACGGCATCACAGAAGAATGAGATGGGACTGGGGATGATGGATGTTGTACGCAGAGAACATCCCATAGGTAAGTTTGGCTGGAAATTAGAGACCCAGAGGGAGAATAATTTAAAATTAGTTCATAATGACAGGTTGCAGCCAAAACTATGAATACTTAACGTGCCAAATTTATCTCTTATCAAAGAAGAAATAGGGAGCCAAGGAAGCTTCATGAACAATGTAACAGCATTATCAGATCTGTACACACAATAAGAACTGAATGAATATGTGTTCTTTATGGTGCTGGTGGTGTCTAGAGAAGGTAAAAGACTTGAAAGTAGGGAATCTTTTCACAGTGTATAGACACATTCATTAATTGGAATCATGTTCACACTTCTATTGTCAGTTGCAATCATTAACCTAAATTCATTAGTCTTTAGTGCCCGTCACAGATAAGATGCCTGATTTTTACCAATATGTCTGAATTTTGTTGGGCGTGCTTTAGCAAGGGTCCACACTTACTAAATATTTTCATAATAATGACAGCTGTAATCAAGGCATAGGGTCTTTTTTTAAAAATTAAAAATTTTTTTATTAAATTTTATTAAATGATTTAAAAATCGTTATCTTTCACAATAGAGAAACTAATACTGAAAGTGTTCACTTGTCTCCCATATTTTCAGACACATGCATCCTCCTCTTAAACAAATGAGGACCAAAGTTGATCAAAATATATTTGCCATCAAAGCCTTTTCTCAAAATTTATTTTTCCCATCAATCATCTTTATAGATTCTATTTACCCTTAAATCATGAGACAATGAACCATCACTTAAGCAGAGAGTATCATGGAATCCTTAGAATTCTAGTGGCAAGCAGCATGGGAGAATTGAATGAACATTGGCCCAGGAATCAAAACTTGGTTCAAATCTCAGTTCTAAAGATTTGGCCTCAATTTTCTCATCTTTAAAATGAGAGATTTGAACCACTGAGTATCTGAGGTTCTTCAAGCTCTCTATTTATGATCCAAAACTTTGATTTTACGGAACAGGACCCAAGCCCCAAATGGTAAAGACGTTAACCTCAAGGGACAAATAGAGCCACTGTCAGGAACAGGATTCTAAACCTGATGCTCTGACTCCAAATCCTTTGCATTTTCTATTGACATCCATCTAAATGAACTCCAGCTGCTTAGCCCTTATATCCATTCTGCCTTAGAACCAATTAATTTAATTAATATTGTTCAAAGATGGAAGATAAGATTTTAAAAATAATATACATATATGTCTACATACATAAACACACAAATATACTTTATACATATAATATGTTATATGTAAATGTGTATATATAGGTCCAGGTATTATCTTCCCTCCCAGATTCTGTGCCCCTTCATGACAGTGCTTTTATCTGAGTCCTCTTTTTATCCTCCTAGAGTTTGGCGCCTAGTAAAGGCTTAATAAACAAATGTTCAGTGAACTGAACTGGATTGAACTTTCAGAATGATCATGGTCTGAACTATCTAATTCTAGAGTCATGTAACCTATCCAGAATGGCAGTGTTTGGGGTTTTTCAAACAACTGAAAGGAATTTAGCTTGATGAGTGATAATGCATTTTCAAGATAACACTTAAAAGGAGCATGACAGCAGCTGTAAAATCTTGGAGTTTCTCCCTTCTCTATGACACCTTGATAAGGCAATTATACCATAATTACCTTAACAAGTGGCATTACAGGAAATTATTGTCATTCTCCTGTTAAAATAACACATAATCATCAGCAAGTGAATTCTAGAATCTCCAATCAGCATCTCATTACCTGTAGTTGGCTCTGAAAGGAGAGCAATTGGTAGGCAATAACTGGCAAGGTATTGGGGGGGAGGGAGGAAATATCCCAGAGAGGACTCTTTGGGAATTCAGCAGGAATATACCCAAGTTAACCCCCAATGATGAAATTTCCAGTTAAACAGCAACATTTATTGGTAGTTAGCTCACCCTGTAAACCTAGCATTTCCTTTTGTTTTCCATAAATATTTCTGCCTTGCCTCTCCTGCCATTTTGATTTTTTTCAAGACAATTGTGCTCATGGAGCTAACTGTAAATTGCAATGCTCTGTTCTATAAATGACAACATTCCCAATCTCATGTCACCTCAATAAAAATATTTATTTTATAGCAGCCACTTCTCAATAATTGGCTTTCAAGAGCTGCTCTAGTAGAATAAGGACAGACAATGGAAAAATAAATCCCTATAAAACATGTCTTTTCTTCTAAGAGATAACTTTTTACCAAGTATTTTAACTTACTTTTACCGGTAAAAGAGCGGTATGAGTAATGTATAATATTGCAGTATTGTGGCATTTTCATTGATAATTAATATATAATGTACAGATATATTAAAATTTTTATTACAAAAAATGGAGATGTGCTCCATGTCTGATAATGAGTCTAAAAACATGGAGCTTTGGATACTTAACAACTGAGGTAGAGAAAGCACTGAAATAATATCGGAAAACCACAGAAAGGATAAAGTTCTATTCAATACTTGAAACACAGAGTTAGAAGTTGTAGATTTGGAAGAGATCTTAGAGATCATCTAGAGATCATTCCTCTCTCCTGACCCATGAGAAAAATGAGACTCATAGAAGGAATTTGACTCATGTCACAGAGATCAATGAAGAAACAAGATTAGAATTCAGATCTTTTGATTCCAACTCATGTTCCTTTTACTTCAAACAAAATGAATTTAGTAACTATGATTTTCCAGGTGCTCTGCTAGGGGCTAGTAACATTTGATCTTCACTATAATCATTCTTTAGTTAAACATTTTAGTCTCGGGACCCCTCTCCCCACTTAATAATAATAATTTGTATTTAAATGCTTACCTTCCATCTTGAAATTAATATAATATATTGATTCCAGACAGAAGAGTGGTAATAGCTAAACAAAGGGGGTTAAGTGATTTGCCCAGGGTCACACAGCTAGGAAGTGTCAGAGGCCAGATTTAAATCACATCTCTGGGTTTGACTCTCTATCCACTGCCCACCCCCCACTTAATAATTATTAAGGACTTCTCCCTCACAGATTTTTCATGTGAACTATATTGAAAAGGAAGAAGAAAGAGCTTCCTTTCCTTTTTTGCAGAGGTGGAAGACTGGTAGAAAGTAATGGTAGAAAATAAATAAAATAAAATGGTAGAAAATCATATATTCTGGAAATAATTTTGAATACAATGTCCCTGAACCATACTTTGTGTTGAACCAATGGTCTAAGAGAATTTTAAATTTTTGTCCCCTCAAGCAAAAATAAAAGATACTAGTTGTACCTACACACATAAATAGGTCTCGGTGGGTTACATGTATTAGTTTCCACAGGTGACTACAATGAAAATGGCTAGACTTATTTAGTGGAGCAATCTGTACTCTCTGGATCAAAAAATCAGTCTTCTTATTATAGTTACTCCTTGTATTTGCCATCAAGATCATCTCCCTTAAAAAAAAAAAATCTCTTGAGTTTCCCAAGCTATCTTTTTCCTCAGAGAGCCATGCTTTGCGACAAGGAATTTTTAAAAGAGAAAAAATAAGCAATTGAGGAAAATGAACCAAGAAATCTAGCAAGTCTGAACCTATTGCCATGCTCCACACCCAGAGTCCTCCACCTCTGCCAGTGCCTTTTCCTCCCCTTTTCCAACATGTTCTCGGTAACCTTGATTTTTACATTAGCATTTCATTTGTCTGTTTGCTGAATAGCTGGGGACTTGTTGTCAAGGAATGTTCAGAGCCCTGTAACCATATCAGCAAATCAAGTTTCTGGGTAAAAAGGGGATAGGTAGTGACAAGGCCACTCTCCTTCTCCTGTCCGAGGAGATTTTTTTCATAGTGGCTGGTTGTGTGACTTTGCTCTTGTCAAAACAAACTATTAATAGGTAAAAGAACGAACTGTCACGTACAAAGCAGAGCCTGAAACTTTCCCAAATATATAGGTTACATCAGCTCTGGAGCCTGCCATTGACGGAAGGGTTGAGAAAACTGTGGAAACTCAAATATCGGACGTGACAGGAATGGTGACACTGAGCTGTGAAGGTTAATCTGCAGCCTTAGAGGGCTTTCAGGGGGAAAGCATGACTTTACACTAACCAGGGTCAGGATTTGACACATAAAAAATATGTCATAATGAAGAAAAACAGAATAAAACCCATCCTGAGTGTTCACTACAGGAGCTCGGTGGGGGGAAAAAATCTATTAGCAAGCAGAAAGAATACAAATTAGAGCAAAGTTCGAAATTCAGCCTTCATCAACCTTTTTTTAAGAAATGCCTTCTATGCATTGATGAATTATTAATGAAAACATGAAAAGGAAAAATTAAAAAATGAAAACCAAGAGAAAATCCATCCCTGCCCTCAGGGAGCTTTGCTTTGGGGTATATTAAACATATATTTAAGTTTGGATAAAATCAAGAAATGAAGGAATTGTCAGGTAGCTTTTTAAATCTGCCATCTGACAAAATTAACATTTTAGAGGGAAATAAGATGTTCTGGTCAAAGTAAATAACTGCCATTCTCCTACTGGTATATTGAATCTTGTTTACAGGATTCTCCATTAAGCAAACAAAGGATCATAAGAAACTTTCAGTTGTGATTGGTCTTATTATAAAGAGAAATGCTACCACCAAGACTGACTGAGTGCCAAGTCCTCAAAGGGAATTTCAAAAATTATCCTGTGCCAGGAAACAGCAGTTACTTGATTTAAACTCAATTTTAGGTGGAAAGATATTTGCAAATAAGCAGAGGAAAAATTACTTTTATTTTCTGAGCTCTGATTTTGTTCTGACATTACAGGAGTGAGTCACAGACAGTCATGTCAATTAGGTCCTATTTGGCTGTTTGCAACAAGACATCCACTTGCAAACAGCTACAGAAAAAAATTCTCATTCACTGTGCATGTGGGCCAGGAAATGCTGACCAGTTCTATTCCCATATCCAAATTATTTCAGGGCCGGACTATGTGACCTCCAACCCCAGAGGTGAATGAACACCATTTATACCAGTCCTATTATCATCAGTGAATGAGGAATCGATTAAATTACTTTTCTGAGAAATCCACAAGGCCTAGTAAGTGCTTTCATAGTGAATACTTTGAAGAATTCTATTTTATGATTAAGCCTTGCCAAAGTAATGCCCTAGAGGATGTGTCTGACATTATAAGCAGATGGGGGAAAGAATGGGTGACTTTACACTGTGAACTTGGAAGTTGGTGCCTTCACACATCTTTTTTTTTCCTTTCTTTTCCCTGTTCTGTGGCCAAGATCCATTTAAATTATTTTTATCAGATTGTTTTAAAATGGTGTGAGCATGGAATACAAACAGTTTGGAGAACTTCCAAGGCCATAACAGAGGCAAGACTTGGGAGAATTTGCCTAAGGTGCTAAAATTCAAAAAGGTGCAAATAGCAATTCTATTACTTTAGCAGATAAAAGTCATTGAGCTTAGCACTTTGCAAGAATAATGAGTAAAAACAGAAAGCAAAGGCATGTTGACTGGATCCTCTTCTCTCTCCTCCAATGAAATTGTCTTCCTATAGGTATGTTTTATGATATTTATCTCAAATTTCAAAATTCTTAACTATCTTAACAATTTGTATCCATATGGTTTATTCAGTTCAATATCTAAGAAAAAAGTATATTTGAGTATAATGTGCTTTTTACCTACCAAATGTCCTTTTCCACTTAAAAACAAACAATGATATACTTAACCTAAAAGTAAATGAATGCCCTATAATGAACAGAATAATAAGGGAAACAAATATCACCTTAATTGTTTTTATATTAATGAACAAAAAATTTTGACTGAGCTCTTTGGAAGTAATATTCTCATATAAGCCTCCCTTCATACACCTATCATTTTAAGTTAATAATTTTGAAATAAAATATAACTCAGAACTACCTGAGTCTTGTATGGATGAAATTATGGTTGAGATGGAAAAAAAAATCTAAATTTAAGTGGTCACCAAGGGAAATCCCAAATAATAAAATACCCAAGTCAGCTGCCAAATTTTATGGTGATTTAATTGATATAGTAGAGAAGACTTTAAGAAGAAGGAGGAAGGAAGGGGCTAGTACAGGACAGGAAGATAGGAAATCTAGAAAGTAAGGTCTTGAGTGTGAAGGAGGATAGAATCAGCCTGACCTCCAAAGAGGCTTAGCTAAGATGCCCAAACCTGAATCAACTCAAGGGCAAAACTCACCACCCAACACTCCAAGATGTTGGAACACCTAGCATGCTGCCAGCCAGAATCACCTCTCCAGGGAAAGACCAACAGGCAGGAAGTGACGTGCCTTATATGAATGTTTTTACATCACCTTTCTGTGACTCATCTGTACCAATGAGGACTTAGCTTGACTTAGGACAGCCCAGAGGTCTGTCCTTTTTTTCACATGTCTGTTGAAGGCCATCTCCTCAGATAATTAAATCTTGAGTTTGATGCAGACCTTCAAAATCTGGTTAAACTGAGTAGGGTGGAGAATGTAGAGTTTCCAAGACCTGATCCTGTTATTCCAAGTATCTCCATTGTTTACTGATCAGGAAATAGCTAAATCACATCTTCTAAAGAATGGTCTGATTAGGGTAGAATAGTTTTAAAATTCACAGTCTTTAAGTATCACCAATCCAGTGGTATCAAACTCAAATAAATCATACATAAAGATCTCAGCTAGTTTTATATTAACTCAAAAAAGTCACAGAACATGTTTTAATATATTTTTATTTATTTTTGTTAAATATTTACCAATTACATTTTAATTTGGTTCTGGCTGCACTTGGAAATATTGCAGTGACCATTAGGCCCCCATGCTGCATGTGTGACACCTCTGATACAGTCCAAAACCCTTCATTTACAGGTGAAGACACTACATTCAGAGAGGTGAAGATATTTCACACAGGCATTAACATAAGAGCTGAATTTCAAACTAAGTTTTCTTCTCACTTCACATCAAGTACTCTGTCCAATGTACCGAGGGAAAAGGAGAAAATATTATTTACTACTGAACTCACAATGGTAGTTTCTTTTTTTAAATTTTCCAGATGATATGTGGATATGATTTAATAATCATTAATTTTTATTTTTATTTAATATTCATTTTATTATCCAGTATATATTGATTCATTATTTGTGATATAAAATATAATAAATATTAGTTATATAATGAAACATAATAAATATTATTGTATCATAATATATACTAATAAAATATTAATTTTTATACATTATTAATTTTATATTAACAATTTTAACTAACAGTTTTAAGAATCATGCAATACATGTTTTCCCTTCTTTCTACCCCTTCCCCTCCCTGAGATGACAGGTATAATGATATAGGTTGGAGATATGCTATTATGTGGTACATAAAAAATCCATGAAAGAAATAAAGTAAAAAATGCTTTGCTTCAATCTACATTTAGAGTTCATCAGTTCCTTCCATGGTTGTGACACAATGGGGGTTTCTAAAGCTATCTGGAAACTATGCTAACCTCAGGGTCCTCAAGCCTCATCCCCTTCCATTTTTGAAAAGTAGACTACTTACTAGTGTTAATGATCCTCATGATTGCAAAGACCTCTGTTCAAGGAATACATATAATATAAACATATTACACACACACACACACACACACATATATATAAATACACACACACACACATATATATATATATATATATAAAATTCATAACGTTCCATAGTCCTCTACTTTGTTTTTCTAGATTTAGGAGTTTCCTTATCCAGGAGTTCCCTCTTCCAATGAAATCACAGACACTCTCTTGTAAATTTGTTGCTTTCTATTGGATCCCCATGTTTTTAAAGTGTTATCTTTGATGACTTTATAATAAGAAAAAAATTAAGCAGCAGTAGATATGGAAAGAAAAAAGATAAATATTCTGAAATGTTTAAATTAGCATTTGGGTCTTTTTTTTTTTACCAAAGTGAGGTTCCTTTGTATGTAGCAAAAATGATAAATAATAGGAAAAAGCGTAGAGATACCAGAATCTGTTAGATGCTATAATTTAACTACAAACATTTAAACAAATATACTGCACTTCTTTGAAATTCTTTTAGTTGAAAATAATAAAATTTACTTATTTATTATAGGGCATATTGGAGCCCTAATACTTCAGATTTTCTAAAGCTGTTATAGGATAATATATACACCCAGGGCCTTTTGAAAAAAGATATGAATCATTGAAACACTTTATTAGCCCATTGTGATCCATGATGAGCCAATATTTACCATATAATTATTTACACCTCTGCTAATAACATAGGAACTAATAAAAGTATCTTTGTGTAGGCAGAAGGATTGCAATAGGTCACCTTGAAGATTACATTTTAAGGTAGCCTCCTGCAGGTGTTCATTTCATTAAATTTCCTATCATTTTCCATATGTCTATTATATTTCAGCAAAGTATAGTAATTATATGGTACAGTAAAGTAAGTTTCATAGAATATTATAAAGTGATAATCATATGCTTTGTGAACATGTGAATAAGGTGCTTCCATCTTTATTCATGTTATAACAAATATTTTGAAGTTCCTTACAAACGTGATTATGATGATGATGATGATGATAAGCATTTATATAGTGTTTTAAGATCTACAAAACACTTTTCATATATTAATTTATCTGATTCTCACAACAAGGTGAGGTAAGTGTTATTGTTATCCCCATTTTACAGATGAGAAAAGAAGAAAAGTGTCAAACATCAACTTCACAACCTTAAGAGAAAAAACATATTCCATTAACAAACTTGAAAGCTCAAAATTATCCTTCTTTATGTGTCAAATGACTAGACAGAGCCAGTACCCTGAGTGGAATGGATAAGAGCATTTTTCTTTGACTTGTTTTAAAAATATCTATTTCTACATACTTTTTGCTCTCATTCTTACTGTGTGTGCATTTGACATATAGTATAGGTAACAAACAACAGAAATGTATTCTCCAAAAAATAAATTCTTCACTGAAATACTGCCAAGAAGACACCATTTTGTGTTTTATTTCAGATTTTGTTTTTGGCCATTATGTTGTCAGCAATGCATCTTGCTAGTAAAACAGTGAGATTTCCTCTTATTTCTACAGTGTTGTTGGTTTGTTTCTTTTTTACTCATATTTTTAGTGAGTGGGTAGCATGCTACCCTTTTTTACTCATATTTTTAGTGAGTGGGTAGCATGCTATAAGGAAATGAGAAGTCCAAGACAGGATTATTAGGGAGAGGCTGATGCTTTACAATGGATACAAAAGGGAAAGGTCCAGTCAAGGACTAGGCTACCTGGGAGAGGACTTTGATACAATGGGAACAATTATTAGGACAAAAGGATACTTAACATTTAATTAATGATTAATTAATAATAATAACAACTAGTCTCACCTGAACTGGGACCACTAAGTACTTTAAAGTCTTTTATTCAGTCTGAAATGGATGAGTCTGGAATTTCCCTCAGAGTGAGTTCTCAGGGAACAGGTGCAAAATTGGAATTCCCAAAAAACCCAGTTGACAGTATTGTCAAATAGGGAAGCACAGGATATCTGATGTCAGATTTGTCAATCATCATTTTTTCATCATTTCCACTGTGAAAGAGAATTCTTTATTCTATTGTCTATCCTGAGTTAACACTAATGTAAGTACCTCACTAGATCATGAAGACAGGATTAACTCTCCTTTGTCTACCTTTTGATTGAATCAACACAAGCTTGAACTAGGTGGAAGAGCTCAAAAACCATTTAATGAATTCACACCCTCAGAAACTCAATCAAGCCAGGATGCATATTCACCTCTCCAGAAGGTGAGAACTTAACCTTCAGAAGGTGAAAAGTCATGGATCCCACTTACACTGTCCCCTGGGCAGTGTTAGAAAATTTGGAATCTGTGATTGGCTCCTGTGAAGAGGGTCAGGGACAAGAAGTCACCATAAAAGCAAGCCTCAAACTCCCTCAGATGAGATTGTCTTTGAGAAGATAGTATAAAAGATTGTCTTCTGGAGATAGTCTTCTGGCTGGAAAGAGTCTTCAAGGGAACTTTGCTGGAGACTGCAGCTTGGATTGTGGGCTTGGAGCTGGGCTTCAATTTAGACTCTTGGACTACTTCATTGGGTGAGTGAAAAGCTTTCCTTTCCCAATTTCCTAAGAGACTAGCTTCCATCATGCAGGAGGTCACATGGTTACTCACTACCAGCCTTCCTGGTTGAGAACTAATTAATCTCTGCCTGGATTAAGCAGACCCAGAGTAAACATTTAGGTTGATAGGATAGATAACCTCTCCAACCTTTTCACATTTCTCTACTTTATTGTTTCCTCTCCATTTTGTAAATATTTGTAATTTAATTTCTGATTTGAGACATAATAAATGTTGGCAACAACATAATTTCATAAAATTATTGTCCCACCATTAAATTTAATCCTTTTACCCCCAAAGTTTTTCCGAGTCCATCAAAACTGTTGATTATAAATTTTCCTAATTCCAAAAGAATAATTTTCTTTTTCTTAAGCAACATACCTTTCATATAATATGAAAATAAAACTAGCTTCCCTCCATTTGACTTCCTTCTTTGCTCTTCCTCAAAGAATGGATTTTTTGGTGAGGAAATAGCCTTATGAACTAGAAAGTTCCATGGAAATGTGAGCTGTTAAGCAGCTAAACAGATTAAATGTAAAAATCACTGTCAATTTCAGTCAGTTGATCAATAAACCAACAAAAATTTAATGAATTCCTACTATGCACCAGGCACTAATGTTTCAGAGGATAAATGGTGAAATACAGCTCCAATATAATCATTTTAAAATTACATGCCTATTATTTGCTAGGCACTTAGAAGATATGAAGACAAAACAACTAACTGCCCCTTTTTGCCTCAAGGAGTTTAGATTTTGCTGGAGTTATTTGATTTCTAAAGATTTGACTAGATAACTTGAAGAATAAAAGAGGAAAACACAGAAGCCATTAAAAATATGAGATGGGGAATGGTAGTCTCAGGAAAGATTTTATTCTCTAAGTATGCAGGAAGAATATGGATAAGAGATTTCTGATATACATACAATTGGTCACTTGGCTACTCTATCTTCTCTAGGATTTGAAGATACTCCTTTCTAATCATTGTCATTATTGGCTTTCTATCCCATCTAATATCTTTAGCTCATTCAACAGCTGTGTAATGCCTACTAACCATAAGAGTCTTGCTAAGGATCTCTCTTCTTCCCTTTTCCCTCTATCTAATATTACTTTGGTTATTTCATCAGCTGCCACAGATTCAATGACCATTGTAAAAATTAAATTATATCTCTACAAAAATATTATATTTTATGAGGTTTATTAAGGATTACTAGAAATCAAGGAATAAAGAAGATACAAATATATAACCATATGCCCATGGCTGATTTGCCAATTCAGAATCCCCGCACATAGCTTACTTACTACATCATTGCAATGAAATGGAAGAGAGAGAGGGAGGCATTACTGCCAGTTAAATACTAATTGTGATCTTGCCAACATGGGGACTCAGGTGAGATAATAGGGAATTCTGGGAAACACCAAGGACTTCTGAGGATTGAAGTCTGGGATTCAAAATCTCCATTTTTATACCATCTGTATGCATATGATTCCCAGATCAGTATATCCTGCTCCAGTCTATCTCCTGACATCCTGACCTTTATCCCCAATAGTCTCCTGGATGTCCCACAGACATCTCAATCTCAATATGTCCAAACAGAACTCATTTTCTTTTCCCACAAACCTTATTTGCTTTCCTTCTACATGTCCAAAATGGAACCTATTATCTTACCCCCCAACACTTCTTTCACCTTCCCAATTACAATACAGGGCAACATTATCCTCCAAGTCACTCAGGCTCAAAAATCTTAGTGACATGTTTGGCTCTTTATTCTCACTCCCCCACCAAATCTAATAAGCTGTCAAAAACTGTCATTTTTACTTTCACAGCATTTGGTCTCCTTTCCACTCACCCAGTATAGACTTTGTGTTAAGTCCTCACTTCCTCTTACCTGAATTATTGTAGTAGGCTCCAAATTCAACTCTCTGATTCAATTCTGTCCTTCTCATCAATCCTCCACTAAACTACCAACATGATCTTTTAAGAGCATAGGTCTCATCATGTCACCCCTCTCCACCCCATCCTCTACTCAACAAAATCTTGCCTTTCCTGAATACATTAAGGGTCAAATATAATATCTTTCAGGTCTTCCAATTCTTTAAGATTACTTGGTAGTCCAACAAAACACTTGATCTCATACCTCCATGCTTTCCCACTAGCTGTCCCCAGTGCCTGAAATATTCTGCCTATTTTCCTCTACCTCTTTGTTTTCCAGGCATCTCCAAGACTCATATCAAATCTTACATTCTATAGGCAGCTTTTCCTGGTTCCACAGATTCCACCACGTACCACCCTACCACTGCTAGTATCTGACATTCTCAGATTGTCTCCCATTTACTCTGTTTACATCTTGAATGTACCTCATTATTTACATGTTGCCTACCTCTTTAAGGGCAGCTAGGTGGCACAGGGGATAGAGTACCAGGCTTGGAATTAGGAAGACCCAAGTTCAAATCTGACCTCGGACACTTCCTAGATATATGATCCTGGGCATGCCACTTAACCCTCTGTGTTTCCTCACCTGTAAAATGAGCTGGAAAAAAATGTACAAACTACTCCGGTATCTTTGCCAAGAAAACCACAAGTGGAGTCACAAAGAATCAGACACTACTGAAAATGGCTGATCTACAACTATCAAAATAGAATGTGAGCTCCTTGAGGGCAGAAAACATTTTTTAAAAAATCTCCAGCACTTAGCACAGTGCCTTACACATAGTAAGCAGGAAATAAATGCTTATTGTCTGATTAGCTGATTTGATTATGCCTTTTGTTTTCATTTACCTGTTTTACTTTGTTACAATGGAAGATTTTATGAGGAAAAGAAGCAGCATATCAGAAAATATGTTTGAAAAATCACATCAAAAATATTTATAAAAATTAAAATGCTATTACTATTATTGAAGTTCTCTGTAAAATATTTTTAAAACTTCATAATAAAAAGACAAGAAAAAGGAACCAGTTCCATGTCTACATACTAACATTGATATGATAGAGACAGTCCTTTGATTTGCCTCAATTATGTCTCTAATACTATTAGTTTCTATTATTTTTAATGACCTTTAGACATTTGATCATGGTAATTATGTATACTCCTGTTTTGATCAAGCTAAGCTTTCTTGGTCTGGATAGAAATAAATGATAAAGACTTGTAGTACCAAATCATGAATAGTTCATTTTCAATAAGCCTTGACAAATGTGCCTCCTTAGGTTAAGATATGGGAAAAACAATGGCTTCTCGGAGTAATAGGCATCAAATCCCAGGTGTGATACCTATTGACTGAATGACCCTGAAGAAGTCACTTAACTTTTCTCCATTTCTAGTAGCGTGTCTATTGAGTGGGACTAACAATATTACCACTATATATTACTATATATCCAATAAAGTTTATATTTGGGGTGGGTAAAGGGCTTTATAAACCTTACAACTCTAAATAAACATAATGTATTGAACCAATATTTGCACTTGTACATGTAAAAACATACACTTTCATTTAAACTACAAGATAGAAACATTCTTGAAATTCCTTTTTTTCCCCTACTCACTTTCCTCTCTCTTTTTCCTGATATAAAGGACAAATGATTTATTCCAAACCATACCATTTCACTGTATCTAAAGCCTTCTCAATCTGGGTTCTAGTGTAACTTTTCAGATTAATTCTTGGACTCATTTGTCCAACCTATTCTTATAGAAGAATACTTTAGGTAAAATCCCTCAGAAATAGCTATTCTTCCTCCATTTGGTGACCTCTTCTGAGTGAAAAATCTTACATAAATCCCACTTATAAATCCTTCAAATACTGAGGGATCTTCCTCTACATCTGGAGGTCTTAATGGTTTTGAGTATGCATGCATGCATGCATATGAGTGTGTGTGTGATGATTCCCTTTGGGAGTGTGGTTCTAAAGTCTGTGGACTTATTGACAGAATAATGTTTTTTAAAATGTATAAAATACATGTTAGACAACAAGGAGCCTCAGTGGGTAAAGTGCCAGGCCTAGGGTCAAGAAGATCTGAGTTCAAATTTAGCCTAAGATACTTACTGGCTACATGACCTAGACAAGTCATTTATTCTCTGTTTGCTCAATTCTTCATCTGTACAATGAGAGCAATAGCATCTGTCTCTCAGTGATATTATGAAGATAAAGTGAGCTAATAATTAAAAAGCACGTAGCAAAGTGTCTGGCATACAGTAAGTACTATATCAATTTTATCTATCATTAATATTATTTTGTAAATTAATCATATATACATATATATTTTTTACCTTAAATGTCCACAGGTCTCTGATTAGGAACTTCCACTTTGTGATATTCTGTGGATAGCCAGGGGAGGTGACACATGACTTTAATCTCTGCCATGGAGGCATATGGGCCTCTTGAGCTCAGGAGTTGTGTCTCAGTAGGTCTTAAGCACATCAGGTGTCCCTACTAAATCCAGGACTTAATATGGCCAGTCTATCAGTTTAGAGAGCAATCAAGCTGTTAAGCAAGAGTGAACTCAGCCATGTTGTAAATAGAGGAGGTCAAAACTTCAATATCAATCAGAAGTGTCCTAATACGCTGCTGATGAAGCAATGAACTGATACAGCCATTATGGAGGGCAGTTGGAAATGGTGAACCACTCCAGTATTTTTGCCAAGAAATCCCCGAAAGGGGTTACAAAGAGTCAGACACAATTGAAAACGATGTAGCATCTCCCACTCCTGCTGTTCAAGTAGAATGTGAGTTCCTTAAAAGCAAGGATTGTTTTATTTTGTTTTTATATATTCTTAGCCCCAAGCACAGTGCCTGGCACAGACTAGCCACTTGATAAGTTCTTCTCAAATAGAATTCTCTGCAAAGACAAAATGAATGCCTATTTCCTATAAGATTTAAATCAATGTCTAAATACTCCGAGTATTATATTTTATAAAGTTTATTAATAATCACTCAAAATAAAGTAATCAAATGTAATTATCTAATAAAATAAGACCACATGAGCAAAACTGTCCTGCCTCTCACCTCACACACCCTCCACCAAACGGGGTTACAGAAAGAGAGAGAGGTGGGGCTACCCCAAATTTATATCTTCTCTACATTAGCATGTAACGGAAGAAGGAACATGGGATGCTGAAAATAGTAGTTCTAGGGTTCAAATTTTAATTATACAATCCCCCTTGTGATTCTTATAGGAAATGAGCATGTAGAAAGCTCCCAGATTTACATGCCTCATTTCCCCAATGAATCAGGACACATAACCAACTTATATCTCTAAAGATCTTCAACTAGAGACACATACACTATTGTACTTTCTAAGGGGAAATTACAATAATTTAGGGATATGAGGGAAATAAAAGAAAAAGAGAACAAAAGGAAGATTGCTAGGTGCATTGACAAAAAGCCAATAAGGGGGCAGTCCCCTTTCGCATAAGAGTTTACATTCAAAATAAATGCGTTCAAGCCCTACTACATTTTCACTACACCCCAAAGTTCATTCTGGATCCTTTGGTGCAGTGTGAGGTTTCTGCAGGCATCTCAGTGGCACCTTCTCCAAACAGTTCACTTTCTGCATTCAGAGGGGTAGCAACTTTCTTATCCTATTCCTCATCCAGGCTTCAAATAACTATCCTGCTAAAAATCCTCACATCCTCCATTCTTTTTGTTAGAACTGATGCTTACTTACTGCAATTTACTTATTATGATCACTTATTACAAACACCTTCTCAAGTCACTGAGTGAGAAAAACACATTTTGATGGAGTGCTGACTCCACCCATCACACACCAAAAACGGGGCTCTCACAATTTCTCCACCAATCTCTTTATTCTCTTCATGTTCTCAATATTCTACTTTAAGGGAGGATTTAAAGAAATAAATGCAATTATGCCACTAAAAATAGCTTTTCTGTTCACACTATTGTTGTTCTATGCCATACCAACTTTAATGGCAAGTTTTCACACACCCTGTCTACCTAAAAGGTCATCTGATATTTAAAGAAGGAGAACACTGGCTTCCAGAAGTAATTCTGCTCCAATTTCTCAGCTTTCAGAACTTGTGATTTTCATATTCATGCATGCAAAACCCTGCCGAGGCCTATGCTAGGGTAGTTGATAAGACACAAAGGTGAGACTAATCACTTTCTGTGGAATGAAGTCCCTAATTAGCACTCTAATTATAAAAAATTGGATTGATTGAGTAGTAATTTTCAAGTGTATTTCACACACAAAAAAATTAATCTGACTGTGAGGTAGTAGGACCTCTGGAAGTCTTAAGTATGGTTTCTGTCAAACTCAACCGGGGAAGGTAGGATGGGTAATGAAAAAAGGCATCAGTGCAGAGCAGGAACATGAAGAGGAAGATAAAGGCAGGCTCTTTTCACAAGTAAGTGACTCGTTCATCAGGGCCCCTCTGTCACCTGCAGCCAGATGCTGGATAGATGCGCTGAATTTCCTTGGCAGTAGCATAAATAGTGGGGCCTTCCTCCCCCTCCTCCAAGTGGTTCAAGGGCCTCTAAAGCTGGCATTGAGGTGAATTATAAACTAATTGAAAAGACCTGATTTCAGAGACTGTTTTTTGGAGACAGGAACATGTGTATAAATTTTCACAATATAGAAACAGATTGTTTGGGTAGGCTGGGCCCTTATTGTCTTGAGCTTACATTTAGGAGGCATAACATATGGAATAAGTTGGAATTTTTCTTCCAGAAGCACTTTTTTGTGTGTCCCATTAATCTCTCGCCTATACAGTTGAGGTTTTAAAAGAGTGTTTTCCCATTTCACATACACAAAGAAGTTACTTATGTTGGTGACACACAGTGGATGCCAGCGTACAACTTATGGGTACCTAGCTCAGTATTTTGCTGGCTTACAAAAATGCCCTTCATTTTAGCTACTTTCTCAAACTACAGGGGAACGTGGAAGAAATATGATATGGTAGCTGCTACTGCCTTAGTTTATTATATTATGTGGAAATCAAATTCTGACTCTGCCACTAACTACCTGTATGACCTTGGAGAAGTCACAGACTCTCTTGTTCTCACTTTCCTCTTCTGTACAATTAAAGAAATGAACTAGATGATTGTCAGATCCCTACCACCTGTAGACTTGTGAACCTATTATTAAATGACCATAAACCTCCCATACAGCTCTAATTCTATGATTTGAATGTGAGGCAAATGAAATACATTTATTTTCCCATTTTCTACCATTCTAGTATTTTTTTCCTGTTTGCTTCATCAGACACTTAAACAGCTACTTATCACTATCTACTTTTCTTGAAAATCTTAGAAAAGTACGTAGGACATAAAATACTCATAGAACCAAATTGCATACAATTAGAGGTTTGAATAATATAACTTTTTAGATGCTTATATATCTCTATCTTTATGAGAAGACTCATTTTGAAAAGTGAAAACCTCAAATATGAGATAGCTGTGGATAATCTACAGCATACTGTACATGGAATTTATAAAAGGTTACAGTAATTAACCATTATCCATTTTGGAAGCACCAGTAGGACTGAAACTGCTGATTTCTGAACTTATTTCACTGTAAACTTGATGGATTAGAGTGGGAATATACTTGTGGCAGAGAGACTAACCAGCAGGTTATTAAAAGAGTCAAGAAATGAAGTGATGGGGGCTTGAACCAGGCAGAATGAGAAGAGTGAATTCTACATGCTAGAGATATTACAAGGGTAAAATTAACAAGGCTTCAGAAAAGTTTTGATATGAGAAGTGATGAGTCAAGGATAAAACCATGTTTCTGATCCTGAGTGTCTGAGCATAGATTTTCTCCACCCTGATTAGTCTTTAAAATCTTAGCAACCAGGAATGTAAACACCCCTACTTAAGGATTAAGTGTTAAAGAAGATGACCTATGACAGACGTGTGCTAGCAAGTGACAAATAAGAAACAACTGACAGACCCCCTGGACTGTCCTAAGTCAAGCTTAAGCTATCATTGGTACATGTGAGATGCAGGAAGTGATGTAAAGAACAGTCTATATATTTTACATCACTTCCTCTTTCCAGCCTCTTTCTCTCTTGCAGAAACATGGCTCTCTCTCTGACTTGTGTGTCTTGTGGCAACGTGCTGGGCATCTTGGTGATTTGGCGGTTTGGGGCTTGCCGATGAGGTGACTGGGAGAAGTTCTTAGTGTGCTTGGTGAGTGGTTTAGGCTCATTCCTTTTTCCTTTACCTCCTAAAACACTATCCTCCTAGGAGACCCCTCATCTCGGAAGAGGCCTCATGGCTGGTAGCTGAGCTAGATTGAGAAAGCCCCTTGGCCTAGGCCTCTGAACTCCTGTTCGGCTTAGCCCAGGATGGAAGTTTAAATTCTCTTTCCTCTCTCTCTCTTCTTAATTTCTTCCCTCTATTGTAATTAAACCACTATAAAAATCCCAAACTGACTTGAGTATATTATTGGGATTAAATTAATCCCTGGAAACCACTCATATAATATGTTCAGTCAATAACCCCTACATTTTACCCCTTACAGCAGATAGTGGTACCGTCAATAGTAATAAATAAGTTAGGAAGAAGAAAAGTTCTGGGGGAAAATTAGTTTAGTGGTGGACATGTTAAACTCAAGTTGTCTATGGGACATCCAGTTCAGTATGCCTAACAAGGAGTTGAAGATAAAAGATTGGTCAGCAATTAAGTCTAGATAAATGAATTTGAGAATGATCAGTATAGGAACCATAATCAATTCCTTGGTAATTGATCATATCACCAAGTGAAAGATGAGAGAGAGAGAGAGAGAGAGAGAGAGAGAGAGAGAGAGAGAGAGAGAGAGAGAGAGAGAGAGAGAGAGAGAGAGAGAGAGAGAGAGAAAGGAAAGAGAATCCAGAACAGAACTTGCAGGATTCTCAGAGTTAGCAGGCATAATCTGGAGGAGAATCTAGCAAATGAGACTGGGGAACAGAGGACAAATAGGTAGAAGGAGAACCAGGAGAGAGAAGTCTCATGAAAAACTAAATTCTGGAGAAAGTGACTGATAGTGTCAAAGGCAGCAATGATGGTCAAGAAGGATAAGGACTGAGAAAAGATCATTAGATTTATCAATTCAGAGATTATTAGTAGCTTTGGAGAGAGTATTTTCAGTTGAATGATGAGGTTGGAAGCTAGATTGTAGATACTTAAGAAGAGAGTGATTGGAAAGAAAGTGAAGGAACCTAGGGTAGCCACAAAAGGGAGAAGCAAAATGAGATGAAAGCTAGTAGGGATGGAAAAGTTGTGAGGATAATATACTTACTCTCTATCCAATATTATAAAAATAGTTGAAGTTTTCTCTGAAATCCAGCTGACCTGTATCTTCTAGTGGAGTTTCTTCGTGTTTCTATAACATTTATAGAGAGATAACGAGAAAGAACCAGATCGAGGCAAGTCCAAATCTCATAACTGACACTTTTCCCAGTGTCTACTCTCCTTTCCCTGTTGTATCTGATCTCACTTATTTGTCCTACCTCTGTATGTCTTGCCTTTCTTCACCTAGAAAGAGGGCAGCATCTTACTAGCTGTAACTGGCTTTGCCAAGTAGCCAAGAGAAATGTTTTGCTGCAATAAGCAATTCCAAGAAGGCAAATAACTAAAGCCACAGAATTTCCATTACGGCCTCATCAATTTTCTTCCCTATAAACTTCTTGAGCTCCACTTGCAAAGATCATCTTCCACAGTG
This sequence comes from Monodelphis domestica, assembly GCF_027887165.1. Taxonomy (NCBI): domain Eukaryota; kingdom Metazoa; phylum Chordata; class Mammalia; order Didelphimorphia; family Didelphidae; genus Monodelphis; species Monodelphis domestica. The sequence continues at coordinate 244,317,150 of NC_077231.1, forward strand.
CAATTAACTAAAAGGGCTAAGAGGACAAAATGACTTTTGCTGCTTAGGCAGCCACAGTCACTGGTGCTCATGAAAACAAAGTACTTGTATAATGAAGACTCAGCCCTATGGCTCTCAATACTTCATTTCCAGGGCACAGACATTATCAGGCCAAAGGAAATTCTCAGCTCCTCAGATGGGGTTTTAAAAGTACTTTCTTTTTTTCAAATTTTGTTTCTTTGACCTTCTGGTATTTTCATGCATGTATTTGTACCTGGGTTGGATTCTTCATAAATACCTATGGGTGGATATAGTTTAATGTATTTTATTATATCTTCCATTATGTTTTTGCTGTAATAACACATTTACAAGTGAGAAATAATTTCAAAGAAAGTATATATTTAAAGTAAATACTTTGGGGATCTTGAATTGTTTTTTTGTCATTGTTCTAAAAACAATTAAGGAAATAACTATATTGGACATTGATCAGAATGTTTTTATTAAATGCCAGTTGTCAAACAGATCTAAGGGGATCTGGCAAAAAAGAGAAGAAGAAATTCATTTTCTCAAAGAATCCAATGAATCTGTGACATAGATTTGAATCCTACCTCTGAAGCTTATTATCCATGAAGCCTTGCTCAAGTCATCTAACCTCCTTCAGTTTCATTTTCATCATCTGTACAATGAGGGGTTTGATCTGATGAACTCTGAGGTCTCTTCCAGTTCCAGGTCAGTAGCCTTATGATCCTAAGATCATCAGTGAACAAATCCATCCCAAGCCTGCCTCTCCACAGTAAATTATTCTTTTCTATATCCTTTCCGAAATATGCAGGCATCCTTCCTTGTCATCACAAGGAAAATAAAATACATAGTATGTGAAGGCAGCCAGATATTAATCTGTGCTTTCAATTCTTCACATATTTGAAGGATACATAAAAATCCTCAGTTTGATATCTTTCACTTTCTAGTGTGATCCATTTTCCTGCTTTGCTATTTGTGATTCAGTATTACAGTTAGAAACTTCCCTGGCATCTGTTACATATTCCTTAAATCAATGTGTCATTTTCTTATTGTGCTTATATAAAAAGTGCATCTCTTGATACATTTTAAACTATGGGGGAATATTAAAATCCTAAATTTATATTGTGGTCTATAAGTAAGAAAAAATATTTGTAAGAATATGATTTCGGGGCCCTTATGGGCATCCTACTTGATTTAAAACTTTTCTTGACCAGTTTGGTGAGACCTGAAGGATTAAATGAAAAGAGGAGATAGTTGAAGGTAGTGAGGAATCTATGACAGAAATGGCAACCAGAAATATGATAAAAGACAGAATAAAGAATTAAAAATTTGACAAAGGTTTATTGTTTTTTTTTAAGTTACTCATGAGAGCAGCTAGGTGGTATAATGCATAGAGTGCTATTCCTGGAGTTGGGAGGAATTGGGTTTAAATCTGACTTCAGACACATTTAGCTGTATGACCCTGGACAAGTCAGTTAAACCAGTTAGGTTTGCCTAACCTTTGCCCTTCTGTCTGATAGTAAGAAAAAAGTAAAAGAAAAAAAAGAAAATTACTCATAAAATTCTTTTAAAAAGCAGCTAGAGTAGTATGAATACTTAACTACAAAAGACATTGTAAACCAGAGCTAGACCAGGATGGAGGTACTGACTATAAAGAAGAAATGAGAAAGGAGATCAAAGACATCTTTATGATTTTAAGGTTTAAAACTGGGGAGATGGTGGTGCCTTTAACATAAAGTAGAAAGTCAAGAGTAAGTGCAGATTTGAGGCTTAAAATGATGAGTATATTTTCATGTATGCTGTTTTTTGAAGTATGATTTAGGCATATGTATATGTGTAGCTAAGCCTGATATTTTCTAAAACTTTAATTCAATGAGTCTTTTTTTTTTCTTTTTTGCTTATTTGTTTGTTTTTCTTAGTATTCTTCCTTATATGGGTCTCATTTGAATGAGATATTGGATTATGGTCTCCAGATTCTAATCATAGGCTCATTTTTGGGTAGCATGGCTGATAGGATATTCCAACCCTTATAAAACCTGCACCTTAATATCCTTATTTTTTGAGTAAGAGACCCTTGATTAAAGAAGACACAATCCTTAACTGGTCCTAAAAAGCTCAATTCCTATTCTTCCCTTAATCCTTTTGTCCATCTCTTTTGTCACTAGTTTAACAGATCTTAAGGACTCTTGGCTGTCCCTGACTCTTTCTTTGCAATTCAAGTTGATTTGCCTGAAGTAGATTCATAGTTGTAGTTATTAAGGTTGATTCTTCCTCTCCAATGGAACTTAGCTCCATCACTGATTATCCAAGCCTCATGCCTATACCAGACTCCTGTAGGATCTACATGACCTTGAGAATACACATCACCATCCCTAGCTCTCACCCATATTATATCAGCTTTGTGCAACAGACAACATTAGGTGGTATTTCTTTCTTCCATTTGAAAGTTTGAGTTCCCTGTTGGAATATCAAATAAGCTTTTTTTTTGTTTGTAATTTTAAGGATGTCTCCAGTGAGTGCTTGTGTTATGCATGTTCTTCTTCATAGATTTCCTTTGATGATCCTCTTCTGATCTGACCCTGCCCTCTGGTGAATGACTTCTGTGATCCAATTCTCAGCATCCCACCATCCCTGAGGCAGGCACATAAAAGAAAACAGGGCAGGTCTCAGAAGGTGTTGTCAAGGATGTCACTATTTCTGACATTCTGACATGGAATCATTGCAGACCAGTCCTAAGTGGCATAAAGTAGCTAGATACCTAACAAGTTACATAACAATGTACAGTCTAGCCCACTGTACTGGACGCTCTCCAGAGGCAAACAGGGTACCACTGGGAGAAGAAACAATAAAGGAAACCATCCAAGTCACCAGAGTCCCCAAAGATGTTTATTTCTGCATCAGAGGTTTCACTTTTCTCTCTTCTTTCTTCTATTCATTCCATATCCTCTTCCATAGAAGGGATGGTTTAAAAACCAGAGCTGGCTCTACTTTTAGAGGGAGACTAGAATGATTTCAGAACACAAGAGATACTGGCCCCATCAATGGTCTTGCCAGTAGCTGCTGGCTCTCTGTTTCATTATGGGGGCCTCCTTCTTCAGACTTGCTAAGGGCATCCCACTTAATGGTTCTTGACAATCACACACTGATGTAAGACAAAGGGTTGAAATTCAGTAGACCTATCATGTATTCATGTATATCCTGATGCTCCATTGGTTACTTTGAAGAGCCAACAGTGAAATTTGGAGAATAACAACTAGAGAATAACAAAAAGAATTATATTGCAAATTAAGGTTTGCAAAGCATTTTACACATGCTATCTCATTTGATCCTCACAAAAACTCTGGCGAGAAGGTACTATTGTAATTCCCATTTTACAAGTGAGGAAACAGAAGGTTTAAGGTGAGTGACATGTCCAGGTTCACACATCTAATAAGTATCAAAGGCAGGATTTTAATTGATTAAGTCTTCTAATTAAAAACCCAGTGTCCTGTATACTATGTCATCAAGTTGCCATCACTAAGCTTCATCACACAAAATGGAATTTTTTAAAAAGTTAAGTATCCTAAAGATTTAATTAATGGTGATATGATAGTGGTAAATAAACACATACACAAACACCTGTATGATTGAAAATCTGTTACCCTAAAAAAAGAACTACATATCCCAAGAGCCCACTGACTTCCTGTCATTACATACTTCCTGTAGACAGAGAAAAAAGGGTGTGGGCTTTGGAGGCTCACTATCTCTGATGTAGAATCAGCATTGATGGTGCTGAGTGAGATTGACTAAAAAAATGGGTACATGGTCATTATTTTGTATCTTCTTTATTCCTTGATTTCTAATAATCATTAATAAATCTCTCAAAATATAATATTATTATCGAGATTTAATTTTAACTTTTACACACCATTTAATTTTTCTTTTATTAAGAACCTACCAGATCCATGGAAGGAAATACAACCCCCTCCCAAAAAAGGAAAATAAAAGAATCATTGGGTATTACTGAACCTTGTCATTTTAGAAATGAAACTGAGGTCTAAGGAGTTTTAAGGTCTAGTGACTTTTCCAGGTTCTAAGAATCATGGGTGGGATATGAATTCAGAACCTATGATTCCAGAGTCAGGGTTCTTACCACTGTAGCACATTTTCTCCATTCCTGCCTTTAAGGATTATATTTTACTAGATGGCTACAACACCTGAGACATAAATACAAACCATGTAATTTAGGCAGTAGTATAATCTATGTTTTTCCTTTAATAACAGGGCTTGTTTTTTAACAGATTTTCTGAACATCTCATGCCTCAGTTTTCTTTATCATTTCCATATCATTTACCTGTGTTGTCACTTGAGCAAAAAAGGTATATGAAAAAGGATAAGATAATTAAATGATGCTTGCTAATTTTTTCCTGAGAACTAGTGCATTAATAAGGGAAGTATTCCATTCCTACATGTGAAATATTACTAGGGTTTAGCCCTGTGTATTTGACCATATATCACAGATTACTTTGATTCAACAGCATACAAATTAGATAAGTACTTTAAAAATAAAAGTCTTATGAGTTATTGCATTCTCAATAAATAATGAAAATGGGATTCAATTGGAAGATGACTTCTATTACCATGTAAAATGAGAGAGTGTAATTGAAAACATTGCTAAGAAGTACAACTTACATTTGCTCGAGGAGTTCTGTAAACAGCATATTTTAAATCTTCCAGGAATTCCCAGAAAACAACCTTGTTAGAAAAATTCTATTCCTGTTTTACTATTTCTCTATTTTAAATAATTCATTGGTGCACAACATACTTTTTGTGCAGTTCATTAATTTTCAGAGTCCACAGGTCTGTAGGACTCAATTTCTTTAATCATGCATGTAAAATTAATTATTAGAATTTTTAATTTTTGCTGATTTCAGCATTTTGTACAAGTACATAACAGCCCTCAGCAAAATATGTATCATACAGCAGCAAGAGGAAAAATGACTATGACTTTTCTGAAATGAATTTTCTGTTTCAATAACTTGTGCTCAAATCATTAAGGCAAACACATTGGTTTTTCTTTTTCTTTTTTTTTCCTTTGGTCATATCTTCAGCACAAAGTCAAAAATAACAATTTACAACTTGCCAAGACCCTGAAGACTTTGATTTTCACATGGATGGGGCAATTAGTTTTTGGAATGAATGCTGCAGGCCATATTTCGCAGACAAAATCATATTGATCCTGTTACTTGTGGGAATTTTCATTCCAGCAAGGTACCAGTGTTAGACTTAAAAGATGCCTAAAGAACTAGTTGTCTTTTTTATCAGTTTTTTTAAGGATAAGAGTTACTTGTGTTAATGGTCACTTGGGACAACACCAAGGATCAGAGAAAACAATTGAACTAAAGAAAGGAAAATGCTGCCTGAATTATTCAGTTAATTATATTGGTCTGGTGCTGAGTTTTTGAAGACTGTGAAGAACTGATGTAAGTTATAAGGAAAGGAAGGTGACCAAAAGACAGCAGGACAAAATATATTTTAAGACTTATTTGCCAGCTATCATAACAGTCATTTTAAACCCACTATATTGACTTAGGGAGCAAGATGAACCAAGTAAGAGCTCAATGTGCAAATATTCATTTGTAGATAAATTATTGAATATATCTAACATGAGTCCGTAAAAGATCTGCTATTTGGTTGATGCAACATAAGTGGCAACTATATCCACCAATACAGATTTTAACTTATCTATGACTTAATAGAGAAAGCCTAGAGCATTGACGAAGCACAAAAGCAATGAGGTGATTCCCTCAGGTTCACACATTTTGTTGTTGCAAAAGTTGGATTGGAACCCAGATCTTAACAGTTCCAATCTCACTTCTTTGTTTACCAGCCCCATGAAAATATCATCTTCAAATGAGTCAGATCAGTCCTACACAATACAATTCCACAGTCCAGATTGCTAGCCCCAGCTTGTTCCAGGACACAAACCAGAAGAAATAAAAATCAAGACTTACCATTTTCTATGCTCTCTATGATGCTGTTACCCTGAGATATCCAGTGACAGCTTTCTTTTGTAATTAGGTTCAAGGTTATGTGATTTTTTAAAATATGAAAACACTTAAAAATTCTAGAGCCAAACTTAATTTTCTTCTTCATTAACTCAGGATGGAAATATTTGACAGATTTGGTGGTCTTACATCTCAAATATTTTCTCCAAAAGAAAGAATGTCATCAATTTCCACCCCTTCCTCCACTTCCATTTTCCTCCATCTATTCTATGTTGAATGCCAGCCTGGCAAATTACCACCTAATTGTTTTTGAATCAGTTTAAGCCTGAATTCTTCAGACTTCTTGGTGCTTAGTATTACCAAGTGATGAATGCTCAGTTAGTGCCAAAGAATGAATGAATGAAAAGTCCTTTATTCCATTGGTTATTATGCTGAGCACTAAAGTATATGCTGGTGATACAAATGCAAAGGTGAGAAATTTCTTGCCCTCTAAGAGTTTATTTTCCCTAGGGATAAATGATACTTATAGAGGAGAGATGGCTAAGGAAGGATATTTTAAGGATAGTGAGTGGAGGTGAAATATCCTTTTCTAAAGCAGGGGTCCAGATCAAGGACACAAGTAATACCCAATGAAATTGCCTGTTGGCTGCAAGAAGGGTGGGTGGAGGGGAGGGAGGGAAACAATGTGATTATTGTAACCAAGGAATAATGTTCTAAATTGACTAAATAAACTAATTCAAATGGGAAAAAAATAAAGCTGTGGTCCAATTGGGGTTCTTAGGTCAAGAGGTTAAAGATGAGGGTGGAGGGTTAAATGTCATGGCATACAACAAGATGGCCAGAATTAAAAGAAATGGCTGACTGAGATATGAAAACTACTCTGGGACTGGCTATATAGAGTGAGGTTATGTGAGTGACTCACTAGCCAATCAGAAGTAAGAGCTTTCCAAAAGTTAATGGACTAAATAAAGTCTTTGGGCTATGGATTATTAGGAGTTCAAGTAATCCTGAAGACATGGAAAATTAAGGATTGGGAAACTGTCACACACAATCTTCTTCCTCCACTATAAACTCATGGCCCTAATTGCACAGATGAGAATAATGGGGATATGGCAGGAAGAGCCCTAAATTATATCAACATGTCAGCAAAGGACAAAGGCTGGGAAAGATGTCCATAGCTACCCTAAAAGACTTTGGGTTTAAAAATGCAGGTTAAGTCACATAGTCAGTTTGCTATAAATTTCCCAGATTGCATCCTTCTCCCTGACTTGAATTTCCACTTTTGCATGGAACTTCCAAGTCCATCTTAGTTCTTGGTTTTTGATGCTCCAGTTTTCCCTAACTTCATCTCACCTTTGATTAACACTCACATCAGTTCCAAATTAGATTCTGCTCCCTGCTGCCTATAAGGCAAAAATGAACTCAGTCTGAGTGTTGGTCCTACTCTGTAGTACATCTAAGCCTCCACAAGATAAAGCAGAATCATAGGATATGAGTACTAGGGTTTCACATCTGGATAGGAGCTTAGAGATAATATGGCTTAATCCATAGAAATAGAGATGTAGAGATTGAGATCCAGACGAATCAATGTAATATATGAGCCTAGATGTTGTGCAGTTGTTTCAATCATTTCTGACCCTTTGGGTCTCTTTGGCAAAGACCCTGCAGTAGTTTGTCCAGTACTGCACAGCTAGTATGTGTCTAAGGTCATATTTGAACTCACGGAAATTAATCTTTCCAACTACATACATGCACACATGCTCATAAAATCACTAGCCCTGTGATCTGAGGAAAATCACTTAATTTCCTCTCCTCTGAGTTGAGAAGGAGAGAGACAGAGAGAGACAGACAGACAGAAAGAGAGACAGAGAGAGACAGACAGAGAGAAAGAGAGACAGAGAGAGACAGAGACAGAGAGGGAGGGAGAGAGAAAGAAAGGGGGGTGAGAGAAAGAGGGAGAGGAAGAGATAAAAATCACCATTTACTTGTATCTATTTACATGTTTATATATATATGCATGTTTACATTAGCTGCTTATATAGAGTCTGTATATATTTATATGTACACAGATATGAAAGAATGTATGAGACATCCTACCTTCCTTTAATATGACTTGTAGTAAGATTCACATTATATTGGTCTCTAGAAGAACTTATTAAAAACACAATCAAATGTGATATCATATAATCTCTATTTTAAAGAAAACTTTATTTATGTTACATTAAATTACCCAAGTATCTCCCTCCCTCTTTCCTTCCCTTCCTACACTAGAGAGGCATATTTTGGCAAATATATATATATATATATATATATACATATATGCATACATATATATAACTATGTCTTGCTTTTTTTCTATTTAATAGTTCTTTCTCTAAAGGTGGGCACACACAAGTCATTATTCAAACAATATTTCTGTTGCTGTAGATAATGTTCTCTTGGATCTTCTCATTTTATTCTTCATAATTTCATATAGATTTTTTCATGTTTTAAAAATTAATTTGCTTATTTCTTAAGGAAAAGTAGTATTCAATCACAATCATATGCCACAACTTGTTCAGCTATTCCACAGTTGATGGATATCCCATCGGTTTCCAGTTCTTTTCACCACAAAGAGAGCTGCTACAAATATTGTAAAACATATAGGTTCTTTTCCTTTTCCCATGATCACTTTAGGAAGCAGACCTATTAGTGGTATCACTGGGTCAAAAGTGTTATAATTCTATGACTGTACTTCCAGATTGCTCTCCAAAACAGTTGGATCAGTTCATATTTTTGCCAATAGAGTATTAATGTTCTCATTTTTCCACATCTCCTTTAATACTTGTCTTTTTGACCTTTCATCATTTTTGCTAATCTGATAGGTGTGAGATGATGTCAGAATCATTTTGATTTGCATTTCTCTAATTAATAATGACCTAAAAGCCATTTTCATGTCCCTATATATGGCTTTGATTTCTTCATCCAAAATTATCTGTTCATATCTTTTAACCTTAGATCAATTAGGAATGACAATAAATTTGACAGTCTTCCATATATTTTAGGTATGAAATTTCTGTCCTCAAAACTGTCTATAAAATGTTTCCTCAATTTTCTGATTTTGTTCTATTCTTAGTAACACTAATTTTATTTGCACAAAACCTTTAAGTTAAACATAATCAAAATGATCATTTTATATCATAATTCTATCTCTTGTTTATTCATAAATTATTCTTTTATCCATAAATATGATAGGTAATATAGTCCCTATTCTTCTACATTGTTTATATCACCCTTTATGTCCAGGTCACACATTCATTTTGATAGTAATATAATCTCTAAGAAGTTCATGAATGGCAAAAGCTTCATACTACCTCTGATGATGACAGTGAATTGATGTTAGAATACTTCCTGATAGAGTTCATGATAAATAAACCACATAGATGCAGTGAACAAGTGTCCTGTTGAAGGCATAGGGGTTCTATGGCAAAAGGTACTGTGAAGATTAAATTTAACTCTCCCCTGATTGTGAAAATTAAATTAATTCCCCTGCCCATTTTTAGATTTAATCACCCAAAGTGTAACCATCCCACTTAATCATTAAGTGGGGAGGTCTGTGACCCACGTGTGCAATAGTGGGTGACGAATCAGAATTAAACTGACTGCCCCTGGACAGTTCTAAAGCAAAGCTTCAACTGTGATTGGTAGGTGTAAAATTAGGGGAAGGCACAGGAAGTGACACAAAAAAGTGTCTTTAAAGGGGAGTTACAACTTCCTGAGTGCAGTTTTACTTGGAGTTGAACTTCCTGTGAGAGACAGTTCTTTATTCTTCGGAGTTGAGGCTGGAAAAGAGTCTTCTGACCAGACCTGAGACCCTGTTCCTGGTGAGACTGTCCTCAAATCTCTCCCTTTGGACTGACATGTGGTGAGTGAAAAAGCTGACTCCTTTCCTGGATTTTCTGAAGAGACTAGCCTCAGGAGAGATCTACCTCTTGAGAGAGACATCCTCAGGTCCATAATTTTGCCAAGGCCTCTCTGGCTAAGGACTAACTCTCCCTTTCCTGGTTGAGCAAGGGGTCAGAAATAAATTACTTAGTGTTTAGGCTAGATATCTTACCCTATCCTCTCTCTGATTTTCTTACTTCACTCTTTTCTATATTTTGTAAATAAATTATAAATACATTTCTTTGGAATTAATTAAATTCCTGGTGGCCCTATTTTAAATATAATCCAGTCCCACCTTTTTATATAAATAAACCCCTTTTAACCCTTATAGTACCATATCAGTACAAGATCCATAATTAGAGAGATTTAGAGAAATAAAGGCAATATGATCTGGTGATTTGGAGGTTTGCCTTGTAGATAAGAAAATGGGCTCAAGTCTCATCTTTGACATATGCTGGTGGTGTGACCCTAAATAAATCATTTAACTGATCTTTCAGTGCTACAAGCAATTTTTCAAGTCTCAAAATTATAAAATGGTTATCAATCCACTTGTTTGAAGGCTTTTCTTCACTGAGAATTCCCTATATCTATGAAATACACCTCAGTATTACCCCTCTTTCCCCCAAAAATATACAAAGACTAGAAAAAAATATCACATTCTCAGATGCTAACATACTCTCCACCTTTAAGAAAGTTTTCTGAAGGATGCAAAAATGACTTCAAATTTTCCATTCAGCTCCATCGCCAATTGATTTGGGGACATTAAGACATTGATAGATGGTTTGAAGATTCATAGCTTCAGATTTTAATTTCATTACAAGCACAAGAGAGAATCCTTGAAAGAGGTAAAAACAGCCAGGATTTTAACCAGGGATAGCCTTGAAGAAGGTGATAAAACATAAACACTAGTAATATTTTAAGGTTTTATTATATGTTTTTGACACAAGACAGTTCCATTAATGCATATGGTATGAAGTACAAATATAACTTTAATCTTGCCTTACATAGCATTCATAAAGGTACTGCACATTTTCTGTAAGATGAATTCTTATTTATTGTTAAACTAATCATCTGCCCCTCCCTTACTGTCAGTAATTGACCTTGTAGAAACTCTTTATAGGTCTCCATTGCTTGGAAGAAAAGTACACAGATTGGGCGCCATTGAAATGTTCTCAAAACGCAGCAGTAGCTTTAGGGATGCTCTTGCAATACAGTACTATAAGATTGGACCTCCTGTTGGGATCAAGGACTCCTTTGCTCATTTGTACTTATCCTCAGTGCTTAGTACAATGGCTGGTTCATAATGCCATCACTGGGAATAGCACTGGGATATCTCAATTCTCAATCTTAGAAAAGAAGCAAGAACTGATTTTATTCAATGTTACATGAAAAATTGGAGATATCCAGAATTGTCATTTTAGAAAGAATCCTATTTTTGGTATTTGGGGTACAATGCATAGTCATTAAGAAGTATAAGCATATTCCACAAAATTTGACCTGACCAATGTAATTTTGAAATAATGTTATCAATTATGCCATGCCCCATCAATCAATAAAATTACTAAAAATGTACATTTTTAAAGAACAACTTTTTGGAAGAAAAAAGAATGACAAGAATAAAAACAAAACAGTCCATTTAGTCAAAGAGTTTATATTCTAGTGTGGGAAACAATATGCACACAGACAGGTATGAACAAAACATGCACAAAACAGGAGAGATATAATATTTTAGGAGAATACATTAGCAGATGAAGGGATCAGGGAAAATCTGATACACTTATGCATTTTACAGATGTTTGAACAATTCTCCAAGAGGAGTTCTTCTAAAGAAACTTCTAGGTTGTGAGCCAGGTGGTACAGTGGATAGTCAAACTTGGAGTCAGAAGAATCTGAGTTCAAATGTGATGGTTACTTCCTAGATATGTGAGTCTGGGTAATTAAAATAACCTTGTTTGGCTAGCTCTTGCCCTTCTGTCTTAGAGTTGTTACCAAGAAAAGCAGGAAATTAAAAAAACAAACAAACAAAGAAACTTGGTTACATGAGTAGACTACACCTTTGCTAAACATTGTTGGGCTTGTAGTTTTGTTTTGTCTTAATTTCCTAGCCATGAATTCCTAAATGTGTGTTAAACTGCAAAAAGTAGATCTTGTTTTTTTTTTCTTTGTAAGTTATGTATTTAGTCAATTTAGAACATTATTCCTTGGTTATAAGAATCATATTCTTTCCTCCCTTCCCTCCCTCCACCCTTCCTGATGTGCAATTCCACTGGGTATTACATGTGCCCTTGATCAGAGCCCATTTCCCTGATGTTGGTGTTTGCATTAGGACGATCATTTAGAGTCTACATTCTCAATCATATCCCCTTGACCCATGTATTCAAGCAGTTGTTTTTCTTCTGTGTTTCTACTCCCACAGTGTTTCCTCTGAATGTGGATAGTGTTTTTTCTCCTCCAAGAGAAAGATTCCTCCAAGCTGTTCAGGATCATTGCATTGTCACTATTGGTGAAGTCCATTACATTCAATTGTACCACAGTGTATCAGTCTCTGTGTACAATGTTTTCCTGGTTCTGCTCCTTTCACTCTGCATCACTTCCTGGAGGTTGTTCCAGTCTCCATGGAATTCCTCCAGTTTATTATTCCTTTGAACACAATAGTATTCCATCACCAACATATACCACAATTTGTTCAGCCATTCCCCAATTGAAGGGCATCCCCTCATTTTCCAATTTTTTGCCACCACAAAGAGCATAGCTATGAATATTCTTGTACAAGTTGTTTTCCTTATTATCAAAGAGTAGATCTTTAAAAAATCACAGAGAGGAAGAAGAAGGTCGAATGGGGAGAGAAGTGCTCTAACTCTGCCCCAGACAGATGATGGAGACATATGGACAGGGTGGGACAAGTAGCAGCAGTGCTAAGGCTACTGACTGATAGGTGGATTCCCTTCAGAGGAAATGAAGAGAGGAAAGAAAACTACTGTATAAGCTAGCATAGGAGAAGTTTCAGAAAGGGCAAATGCATTATGGGCAATGTAAAGGAAATATATTCTCTTCACTCAATTTTCTTGCCACTCTCCTTGTTTAGTCATTAGAAAACACTGATTTATAGTAGATTTTCATGTTGTGAGCTAAACTATAGCCTTTATTTTGACTTCTGCTCTATGTAATCCATTTGTGTCCTATTATTCAAGGTCTGAGCATTCAATGGGACAGTTCTATGAGTTTTAGTAATAAGAATATTAATTAGAAAATTGGTCTGATAACTACAATGCCTGCTTCATTGTTGGAGAATCTCTCCCTCTGACAAGAGGCATGTTTTATAAACCATTTCTGCGTAATTTTCTTGGATATAAGCTCCAAAGCAGAAATGTAAAAGAGAGTTCAGGATCTATTGCTCCCTCAGACTAAAAAGCCCAACTTTTACTATAATCCCTCCAACAATGCTATATGTAGTAGATGAACTTTGATCTGAATCTTGCAGGACACTAAATATTCTTAGTCTCTAAAGTGATAGAGTATATTGTAGGCACCCCCAAGGGGGTGGAGCAACCAGGATAAAAGCCCCAAAAAGAGAAATGGGATGTCATATATAACAGAGAGAAGATCAATTTGATTGGATGAGGATGATGGTGGTGTGTGGAGGGTAATAAAATAGAATAAAATCAGGCTAAAGAAGTAGATCAAAGCCACATTGCAAAACGCTAAAGGGGAGCTTTTAACAAATTAACATTAATTTTTTTTTTGTCTATGGATTCCTATTTATAGACAACCCGAATTAAAGGGATCTCTGGGTTGTGTTCTTGCCTCAACTACTTATAGTATAAAGCCAGAGAAGATTCAAAGTCAGCAGAATACCATCGATTTCCCCCTGTACTGTCCCATTTCCAGTTCCCCATTATGTGTTACCTTTTCCTATTAGATTGTTAGATCTTTGATGTCAGGTACTATCTCATTTACTTTCATTTGAATCTCCATGCTCTGCAAATGCTTTGTTGGTTGTTTTTCGGTCATTTTTTAACTGTGTCCAACTCTTTGTGATCCCATTTGGGGTTTTCTTTGCAAAGTTACTGTACTGGTTTGCCATTTCCTTCTCCAGTTAATTTTAGGATGAGGAAACTAAGCAAACATTGTTAAGCAACTTGCCTAGGGTCTTAGAGCTAATAAGTGCCTGAGGCTGGATTTGAATTCAGGAAGTTGAATCTTCCTCACTGCAAGCCTGGTCCTCTCCATTGTGCCACTTACCTGCCCATAGAAAAGTGCAACTTGATACATGGTAAATGGATAATCAATGTTCCACATCATCTCTCTCTCTCTCTCTCTCTCTCTCTCTCTCTCTCTCTATATATATATATATATATATATATATATATATATATATATATTTCTATATAGTTATATATCCATGTATCTATACTTATATCTATCTTTATCGATGCATGTATTTATCTATCTATATCTATCTTTATCTCTTTATATATGTATATAGGTATATATTTATGTTTATGTGTGTGTGTGTGTTTAAGTGGTTTTTTGTCATTTGCAACGCTTAGTGACCCCTTTTGGGGGGTTTTCTTGACCAAGATACTATTTTGCCATTTCTTCTAAGAAAACAGAGGCAAATGAAGTTAAGTGACTTGACCAGATACATACCAGTAAGTATCAGAGGCAAGATTTGAACTCAGTAAGTAGAGTCTTCTTGATTCAAGGATCATTACTCTAATGAGCTAGCTTGCCACCCTGTGTAGGTATCAATCTATCTAAGTAGTCTCATCCTGCTATACCTACCTCGATGGATGTATCTATTATTGGTTCCTTCTCAGTTCTTTTATTTACCTTGCTCTCCCTAACTCTATCATTAAAGAAGACAGCTCTTCAATCCCTCTTCATGACTCAAAATAACCACTAGGTACAGACATGCCTCATTCATTGCTTCTGAGATTAGGAGAATACTCTCCACTAGATCAGATAGTTCCAGAGACAGATCACATAGCTTCCCTCTCTGCTTTGCCATAGCAAGAACTCACACATCCAAGGGAGAGTTTATCTTCAAAAGTTATTATCCTCAGAGGAAATAGTCATATTTTCATGTACTTGACGTTGCTGAAAAATCTTTGAAATGATTTCAAAGCTTATGTCACAAATTCTTGAATATTCTCAATGATGACAAATCTTCCTTCTTTGAAAAGGATTGCAAATTTTGGAAACAACCAAGTAAGAAATTTGAAAACAAACCTGGTGAGTAAAATCTGTTATTAAAATTGGTAATAATGCTTCTGTTCTAAAATAAAGAATGATTTATAAATTAATGAAACTACCTTTTTCTTGTATGAACCATAAATGACACCTGAAGATTAATTTCAAATGTGTTGATTCAAAAACATTTTTAGCAATGAAGATGGTATATCAATGGGGGAAAAATAATAAATGATGTCTCCTTCCTCTAAAGTGATTTCTTTGAATAAGAAAGCGCTTATTTTTATATCCAGTCCAGTTCAATCCACCAAACATTAATTAAATACCAAATCTGTACAAGTGTCTGTATCTGATCACAGACCAAAACCAACAACAAATCTAGTCTACCCCTTCAAAAAATTTTTACTCTGATCATACAATATGAAAAACAATTAAGTACTTACAGGATATT
Source organism: Monodelphis domestica (assembly GCF_027887165.1). Classification (NCBI taxonomy): domain Eukaryota; kingdom Metazoa; phylum Chordata; class Mammalia; order Didelphimorphia; family Didelphidae; genus Monodelphis; species Monodelphis domestica. The sequence goes on from NC_077231.1 coordinate 244,332,705, forward strand.
TTAAGGAAGCAGTATACACCACCACTTAGGTAGATCAGCAAAGACTTCCTATAGGAACTGGGCCATGAATTGAGTCTTGAAGTTTTCTAGATGTGTTAAGAGGTAGAAATGAGGAAAAAGTTCATTTTAAAAATGGGGGTCAACATTCTAAGTTCAAGGAACAAATTATCATCCTGTTTAACTAGACTAAACTGTACACTGGTCCTCAGCCTCAGTTTCTTCATCTGTGAAATTTAAATTACAAGTTTATCCCCAAGGTTTTTTCTAGGTATAAAATTTCATGACTTAAATCATTCTTTTTTCTTGGTTAGACTTATACAAAAAAGAACAAATTTATTTGATTTCTCAATTTAAGTAGAATTCATGAAACTATTTATGGGAGAATTTATGAAAACTACACATAGTGTTAGGGATATAAAGAGGCTGCCCTGCCGAGCCATCTGCAAAAGTTGAAGGCCTGAAGAAACTAAAAGGCAAGACATTGAAAAGGAGAAAGCAGTTAGATGAAAATGGGCATTCCTCACACTCCATAGGGTGGAAGACTTGAATTCTTTAATTACACACAAAGAGGTCAGGAAGATCATTAATGTCCCTTCAGAAAATAGAATATAGTCACACAATTATCCATAGCCATCTATGTACATAAGATATATGGGAGGGAAAAATATTGGTCATTATGAGGTAATGCAGAAATGTTTGTAGAGAAACAGGGATTTGGAGGAAAAAAAATTCATCTAAGTGACAAGTTCTTTTGCATTTCCTTCCTGGAGGTTACCACTAACCCTATATCTTTGAGTCAAACCCGCTGAGTAAAATGTCATCTTTTTTTCTAATTATACTTCTGAATAAACTATTCAACTGAATAAACATTTATTAAGCATTTTTTTAAAAGAGTCAAAAGGAAAAAAGCTTCTGCCAATCCTAAGCTAAGGATCATTGCCCTAGCTGAAACAGCTTTTGTAGCACTTTAGCTAAAAACAGTACAGTAACACTCCATCTGCTCTAACCCTCAGTCTAGCCAGTAGACGATGGTGGAAAAATACAGAAGTTGCTCAAAGGAGAACAAGTCCAAGAAATCAGCAAATTGACTCATTCAGCAGAAATGTCCAGAAGCACCAGCTTTATCTAAGCTACTGTCCATTATCTTGCCTAGCTTTATCCAACAGCAACTGTTCAGACTGGATATAGCTGTCCACTTATTCCAGTAACCACAAAGTGACCCGTATGACCCAGACCAGTTAAGCCCAACCAGCTAAGACATCCTGCCCGGAGAAGAACAAGCCCATCTGAGCACTGGTCAAGAAGAGATACCCTGGCCTGCCAAGAGCCAAATCATCAATATGGCAAAGCCACACATTATGAACTTTGTGAGGATCCTCTGAAGGGAGGAGTCATCATAGTATTGAAGTTCTGGAATGATAAATTGTCAGGTCATGTGTATGCTCCACCACCATTCCATTTTGAGTTCTTCCTCACTTTTCCCTCTACTAATTCTGAAGGATTTGTGGGAAAAGGTGTCCTTGATGTCAGAAAAAAAAAACATTTGTAATGATTATTCTTGCTATGTCATTTGAGATAATATTTTGCTAAATATATCTGAGTATCAAATATTAATGATAATATTTAATAATAATATTATTATATTAACAAATAATAATTAAATGTTAGAAGCCAAGCATGTTAGTTGTGCTCAGATGAGTAAGAGATAAAAAGAATCACAGAGACCACATGACATCTAAATGAAAATTCTGATTTCATAGATGAGAATCATAGAATTCTTAGTTTGTATTACCTCTGGATTTTACTGATCTCTCAAATTAGTATTATCTTTCAATTTTGAAATGACTTGGCATTTATTTATATATACTTTTGATCAATTTTACTTGTATAGCTTTCATCTGTAGTATCTCACATGAACGTGAGCCCTATAAAATCATGGACTGTTTGTTTTTCTACTTTCACCAACCATCATGTTTTACACATAAACATAATCCAAATCCCAAACGCCAGTGTAATGGGCTTTTTTCCTCATGGTTGGAGATCAATTGCCCCATATCTATGTAAGGGATAGGGGAGAGTTGGCTAGAAGGGAAGTGCTCCAGTCCCTTCAAGAGTCTCTTCAGGAATTCCTTTAGCTCTTAGGGTTCTGAAATAATTTTGGATGCTTCTGGTTTCCATCTTTGAGAACAATGAGGAAAGAGGTTAACCTCACTTCACACTGCTGAAGGAAAAGACTCTGGGAAGACATGAGAGGAAGTGGAATGTACGATGTTCCTTTCCTCAGCTTTCCACACTAAAGAATTTGTGGAACTTCCCCTTAAATGGGATCTAGGATTCTCTCTTAGTTGAACTGAGTTAGCTATTTTCAGTGGGAGAGTTCCTTCACTTTCTACTATCTAGAACATAATTGAATTAGAATAGAGAAAGAAGGAAGGAAGGAAGGAAGGAAGGAAGGAAGGAAGGAAGGAAGGAAGGAAGGAAGGAAGGAAGGAAGGAAGGAAGGAAGGAAGGAAGAAAAGCATAGAGATGAGACCAAAGGATTTTATAGATAGAAGGAACTCTAGCAGTCATTAAGTACAAATTCCCCTTTTTATTCATTAGAACATTGAAAGCCCAAAAGATGAAGTGGCTTTCTTGTGGTCCTACAATAATACTTGAAAGGACTAGGATATGAAGCCAAGTTTTGTGGCTCCAGAATGAGTACTCTTTCCATTACAGCACATAGTCTCCCAATGAGATCATGTCTCATATCTTCTATCATCATCTTATATTGCATCCTGAGACATATAGCTATGGTTTAGAAATGGAAAACTCTGTAAAAAATCACATTTTTACATCTGCAATAGGGTGTTCTTTATGAAATAATCAGCATTTAAATCTGCATATCAATGGCCTATGAAATGAATCCAGAATAGTAATTGAAATGGTAAGACACAGGGGGATGAGATATGCTCTGCTTGTTGATATTTCCTGTATTTCTTTTCAAGTAATATATTTTGTTCCTACTGAAATGCATACTTAAGGGTTTTCATCAGTAAGACACCAAGATAGAAAAAAGACAAAGAACACCTAGAAATACTTTTTTTGGATGACTTAAACTGATAGCTCATTTCTAATTTTATTGATTTTATTCCCTAAAGCAGTCTTTTATTTTCTAATGTCGCATATGCATTGTTCAACAACACTAAAGAACACAATACCCTTTCCTGCACTGCCCCCCACCCCTCACATACACACACGCAAAATCATCAATTCTGTTTTAATCTTCCTGGAGTGCTGAAGTCAGACAATATGCTTAGCTGCAGATTTCATGAGCGGTGGTGGAAGGAAATTTACTAAACAGCATTAGACTGCTTCCTTTAGGCTTTTGGAGCAGTCTTTCAATCTCCAGATTGCACCCCTCACACACTGCGGGAACTGGGCTATGTGTGTAGGTACCACCACATGTCACAGAGTGTGCTCCATTGATTAACCATGAAAACAGTAATGAAACTGTCATTGATCCCTGAAATGGCTCTTCTGAAATCCTTTAGGATTTCCACAGGGTCACACTACTCATGTTCGCTTCTGAGGATAAGCTTCAAGCCACCTGACTGCTTGCTAACTGCCATCCATAATAAACGACTCACCTTTCCACTGTAAGCCTAACTACTTGAGTCCAGTGGACAAAAAATAAATATGAAAATTCACAACTGCAGGATCATATTTGGAACCATAATGCAGGGTTTGAGGATTTGAAATCTGGAAATCATTATCTCCATGCACCAGGATAGAGCAGAAAAAGCTCAGACTCCAATTTGGATGCTCCAAATTTCTCTTCGGATATTTCGGCTATGTTTGTAGAAGACCTTTTTAATGTTTCCAAGGATTTTCACATGTGGATCCCATTTTATCCTCAAACAGACATAATGAAGGTAACTGGTTTGAGGCGAAGATATAATTATAAATTCTTGGGCCTGGAGTAAATGTATTTCTGGAGGTAGCAAAAAGCACCAGACAGTTTCCAATCCATTTGGACAAAGTTGTGCCAGGAGAGGGCATAGTTGACGGTTCTTCAGAGAATTTGGCTTTTGTCTCTGTGTCACAATCTAGTGTATCCCTGAATCCCCCTGGGAGAAGGAAGTATGGGGTGGGATGGAGAGAGTCGGTAGGCAGGAAAATTAGGTAAAAGATAAGCGAAATATCTTGGGGAATTCTTCAAAGGAGAGACAATGGAGGACCTTGGATAGGGATTGTGGAGCACATGGTCTTACCAGTATGATTATTTGCATGGTATAGAATGTAGCCTATCCACACCTTGTTCTTTGAGCTTTCTTCAAGCTTTCAATAAATATTACAAAAGAGGTTCTACCCAAACCTCTGTCAGCCTACCTGGATCTTTCATATCTCCTAGATAAACACCAATGCATCATTCAAGTCACTGTACTGTTCTTTCTTGGTCTCACTAGATGACTGATCTATATACTCTCCAGGCATTCACATCCCCAAAGGTATACTTCATTGCCACTTTTCTTTCACAGGTCAGATCATTGAAAATCTGCTGTAGTCTATCTATTCTCCCATGCATCTTTCCATTGATATCTGGGCCACCTGTCATGTTTGTTCCTCTTAGATCATGATATTTCATGTTTCATAATTATGTGTTACCACTGGAAAAATAAGGGATTTAAAAATAGGGTCACTAGGGAGAATAATGCAAGTGGAAAACTGGACAATATAAAAATAAAGGATAAATGAAAATCTCTTGAAAAATGGGCTTTGGAGAGGAGCATTAAAAGCATAGTATAATTTTCCATTTGAGAAACAGCTCAGTTCTCTCCTCTTATTCAATTCTGGTCCCAGATCATTTGCCTTTCTACATACAGAACTGATCTATGACATATGTAGGCACTAATAAACCCAATAGGCTTATCCTATCCGAATTTCAATGGTAATCTGGCCAACATGCATTGTAAATCAGCTTTGTCCTTTCAGACTGGGCTACTAGCACTGCTTCAACGTATCTTGTCAGGACCTAAAAGTAAAACCCAGAGGCTGGGCTCAAAGTAAAAGATTTGTAAAGAAGGAGGGATTCTGAGATTTTAGGTCTTTAGGACAACACCTGCAGGATGTTAGAACTCAACTGGGTCACAAGGGAAGATGGTAAGAATACCGTATTAGAGTCATAGTCATGTAGGTCGAGACACGAGCTTTCTTAATGTACCAGTAGATGTTGATGCATTTTAATCCTCATGTCTTGTCTTGGGACCTAATGTAGTTTAGACTTTCATGGTTAGTTTAGAGTTTTATGAATATCATTTCTAATAAGAGCTAGCTTCTGTCTATAAAGATAGAGATGAAACAAGCAAGCATTTGGTTTCTACAGTGATTCACCTTTGGGAAAAAAAAATAACATATACTCTGTGAGTTGCCTTTGCTGTCATAAGACAAAACACCCAGAAGACCCTTAGGCTGTAGGCCAGGCCATCTGTTCCTTCAATGCACTAATAGAAACTGAAAATTTTCCTCTCAGTATGTTACTGACCCCACTGTTTGCCAAAGGGGGGGGGAAGGGGTTGGAATGAGAAGGAATGAGAAGAGATGCATTTAAGTCGGTTTTACAGCTTACTTTTTACGTTTAAAAAATCAATTAAGCATTTTCCTTTCTTATAGATGCAATGAGAAAGAGAAAAGTAAGGGGGGAGATGGGAAAGTGAGGGGGGAGATAGAAGAGAGAGACAGGAGAGACAAAGAGAGAGAGAGAGAGAGAGAGAGAGAGAGAGAGAGAGAGAGAGAGAGAGAGAGAGAGAGAGAGAGAGAGAGAGAGAGAGAGATTAGGTTATTATTGTCCTTGGAGCTTATTAGGCTATTAGGACTTTTAGAACAAAGACATGAAAAAAATGATTTAATTTTTTTCTTTTAAGATAATAGTTTCCAAGGTGTGCCTGACAGCCTGTAAATTTATGTGATATAGTTCTTACCACATAACTAAGAAGGAGGAAAAATAACACAGTATTTCTAATTCAGTCTCCTAATACAGCCAACACTGTGAATGGTTCAAGGTCAGAACATAGGTTACCTTTCTCTCAGTTTCTTTTTTCCCTGAAATGGATTAAAGATCCAGTGTATAACATCACTGAATTTCTAGCCCACCCTAAAGAGATTATTTCATTTGCATGAGCTGTGAGGCAGGACTATTATAATATAAAACTTTAAACGAAGATAATTACTCTCTGGTTTCTTTTCAAGGCTTCTGATCTGAGCTCACCCTCAAAATGCATGTTTCAAGCTTTTATAGATTTAGAGAAGGGACCTCAGATGAAGTCTAGTCCCCTCTCTTCCTAGTAGATTACAGTTGGAAAGGACCTCTATTTCAAGTGCCTCATTTTATAGAGGAGGAAGGTAAGGTCCAAGCAAGTAAAGTGACTTACCAAGAGTCGCATAGGTAACGTGTCAGAGACAAAATTTAAACTCATGTCACAGGATTACAGATTCAGTATATTCCATTAAGTCACATTTTTTTCTGTGCATTTTGAGATAACTAAAATGTATTTGAAATGATAATTATTTTAATATAAATTTTGTTAATAAATATATTCATAAACAATAACATACTTGATATATTTGAAATAGAATCAGTACATATCAGTTTTCATCAGTGCCTGCTAAGGAATAAACGCCTCACCATTCAAATAAATATTTCCCCTCAAGCTTAGAGACAGAAATACATCTATACTAGCCTGGGAAAAAAAAGTATAAGACAGATCAAGCTTTTGCCCAGGTCATAAAGCAAACAAGATTTGTGCTGCAGGAGACTCTTAGAAGTTTGAGAAGCCTAGTTTTATGTTCCCCAACTTCTATGCTTCTGGATAGAGAAAAGTTTGAAAAGATTGTCCTTGCAGTTTTTCCGGTCCAGCTGAAACATAAAAGCTTGAAGGCTCTTGGGAGAGTCTGTACCCTATTTAGATTTCAAGCTTGACTCAGATACCAAGTATGTTTGAGTAAGCTTGAGATTAGCATCTGCACTCCTTAAATGCTGATTGAGCCAAGGAAGTTTTGAAAGTTCATTTTGTACTTAATTTTAGGGACTTGACAAGCCAGAAGTACATAAGAAAAATACCTAGATGTTTTGCTGGATCACAAACTTATTAAGAGTCAAGAGTGTGGCATGACTCCCAAAAGAGCTAAAATCATCTGAGACTATTTCCCAGCCATCTCCAAACCATGTCACTCCTACTCTGTTTCTCTTCTACTTCCCAGTAAAATGCAGGTCCAGGTCTGATGGGATATTGGGTTCTGATAGATTACTTTTCACCTTATTTTGCCCCAAATCAAAACACCATATCACTTCTCTATCCTCCATCTCCACCACCACAGCATATATATGCTTTCTCCTTCCATTTCTACCTCATTTACAAATACCTTACACTTAGAAACAGGAAACCTAAGTTCAAATTCAGCCTCAGAAACTTATTAGCTGTGTTACTCTGGGGAAATAACTTAACCTCTTTATTTCTGTTTCTTCATCTATAGAATGGAGATGATAATATACTACCAGATTTGTTGAAAGTATAAAATGAGATATTTGTCTAGCTATTATTGTCCCTGACCTCAAAAAATCATGTTATATTCAATTCATAGACAAAGATAATTAATAAAAAGCAATTCGAGAGGGATAATATTTAGCATCTATGGGGAAAGGGAGATCATGAAAGGAGCTACCAGAGATAAATCTAGAAGAAAGACAAGTAAAAAGCAAGTCAGAAATGAAGAGGGGTTATATTTCATCATAAAGGATTGGCTACAGAGGTGGTTAGAAATAGGAGATAGCTGACAAATTTGAGTAATAGCAAACAACAGTACCTCCTGGCTAAAACTAGGGTTTAGTAAAGCAATTAATATAGAATAAAGCTATGAATGTTGACTGGAGTCAGATCACTGAAGGTCTTAAATTTCTTTTTTTCCTTTTCTTAATGTAGATACAATTTTTAATAATCATTTTATGATATTTTGGGATCTATGTTCTCTAGCTCCCTCCCAACCCTCCCACCACCACAAGATGGCAGGTAATGTGATATATGTTCTCTTTGTGTATATATATATATATATAGATATGTAGATATGTAGATATATATGCATATATATATATTTCCATGTTCATCATGTTGTGGGAGGGAAAAGATTGGTTACATTATAGAAAAATTCATGGAGGAAATAAAATGAAGCTTCAATGAAAGTATGCTTCAATCTGCATTCAGACTGCCAGTTCCTTCTATGGTAGTAGATAGCCTTTTTTGCCATGAGGCCCTGGGGTTGTCTTGGATCCTTGGATTGCTGATACTAATTAAGTCATTTACAATTCATTATCTTACATTTTTTGCTATTATTATGTACAACATTCTCTTGGTTCTTCTCAGAAGGGCCTTAAGTTCCAAGCTAAGGAGTTTCTATTTTATGCTAAATGTAATAGAAAAATTGCTAAAGTTTTTTGGGTATAAGAGTGATGATCAAATGTGATATGATGTCAGCTGTAGAGGGGATAAATTTTAAATGGGAGAAACTGAAAACAAGGAGACCAGTTATGAGGTTATGACAGTAGACAAGGAAAGAGATGATGGGGGCTTCAATCAGAATGGTGGTTACGTCAGCAAATAGAAAAAGATCAATGTGACAAATGTTGTAGATATAGAATTCACAAGACTAAGCAACTGATAAAATATGTAGAAAGAAGAGAGAAGTCAAGTATAACTCTAAAGTATAGAAAATTGTACCATTGATAACAACCATAAAGAAGTTTGAAATCACAACCAGCTACGACATAAATATCTACTATTTAGCATGGTACAGAGGTCATAATTAGAACTGATGGGAGTAAACTAAAGGGAGAGAGATTTCAGCTCAATGAAGGGATATTGAGTCAATATGAGAGGGAATTTTTAACAATTTGAATTGTCCCAAAGTGGAATTATATGTTTTTCAGTGAATTCCTCACAATTGGAGTTTTAAAAGGATATATAGAATTAGACTCTTCAGGGATTTCATCAAGGAGATTCATGGGATGGTATATCACAGAATCATAAATTTAGAGATGAATAGGACACTAAAGATCATATATTCCAAATTTCTCATTTTGAAGAACCAGAACATGAGACCTAGAGAGTAAAGTAATTTGTAAAAGGTCTAACAAAGAGTATCAGAGGCAATTTGGTAGCACCAGCCTGGACGTTGGAAGGACCTGTGTTCAAAAAATATTTTTTTTATTATATAATTAGTAACCACCACCATCAACAAAAGACACTTAAACAAATAAATGCATAAAATTATGTGGTTAACCTAAACTCCATATTATTTATACTTTGATTAAAAATATATAAAGTATATGTGTGTTAATATAAACATCCTTTTATTTTGACTTCCCTTTGGATTTGTCTTATTTTGATACTTTTTTCTCTTGATTTTGTGACTTTTTAAAAAATGTGATTATATTATTTATTATTCTTTTTTTAATCTCTTCATATATTTCCTTTTATTTATATTACCACTATTGGTCATTTCTAATAACATAATTCTATCTAACATAATACATTCCAACATCATAATCTATTCAATCATTATTCCTAATCATTGAATTTGTGTTGTTTCCAATTATTTTGTCATTACAAACAAAGTTTCCATAAATATTTTCATACATATGCAGCCATTGGCCTCTCAATAATTCCATTAGGGCCTAATCCTTATAATAGGATCCCTAGATCAACAAGCATGAACAACTTTAGAGCCCTTAATGTATATTTCCATCTTGTTTTCTAAAAAACAATTCATAGTTGATCTAGCAACACATTAGACCTATTTTTCCATGTTTCTATGAACATTTATTTTTATATACATAACCCATCTGAGCATCCTCAGTGAACATATATTACCAGCACCATATTTAGTTAGATTGATCCTTAGGCAGCAGACATAATCTATTGCCAGGACTGTATTCTTTCCAAAACCAAGTTTTCCAGCTTTTGTTCCAATGCCAGAATCCTTCAGGAAAGTAGAATTACCTCCAAAGTTTGATGAGTATTAAAGTAAGACTTTTGAAAAATGTTCATGCTCTCTAAACCATTGTTATACCATCTTACTATGTTTGGATTATATATATGCTCAGATTTAAATCTATTAATAGTCTCATGCAGTATGAGACATCTCCAGATGCCTATCATATTTAACTTATCTAAGGTTCTATTCCTCTCCTTAATTTCTTTGTTATTTACTTTTTGATAGTTACCACTACCACTGCCTTCTCTGGATCAGCTGAGGCATAGTACATTCTGCTCCAGCCCCTTACTTTCATTCTATGTGTGCCTTTCATTTTCAGGTTGTTTCTTATAAACAATACATTGTCAGGTCCTAGTTTTTGATCCTTGCTGCTAACCATTTTCTTCTTATTGGTGAATTCATCCCATTTACACTCAATATCATAGCTACTAGTTGTGCATTTCCTGCTGCTCTGTTCCTCCTCACTGTTCATTCTCTCTTCCCTTCTTTCTGTAATGGACCTCCTCATATGTTGAATTTTCTTTAACAACTGCCTCTCCAATTCACACTCCTTCTCATAGGTCCCCCTTTATCCTCTTCCCTTGATCCCCTAGTTAGAAATTGGCTTACCTTTTAATTCTTATTCTATCCATCTTTCAAAAAAATCTCATCCTTATCTCCCCTACCATTCCCTCTTATTATTCCCTAAGTCCCCCAAGGGAACTCTCAGTTTCTCCTTTATCACATCTCTCTTCCCTCCTCTTTCTCTGTACATTAAGAAGACTTTTACCCTTATAATTGTATATTTTGTTCTCTTTTCATCACAGATCTAATAAGAATGTGGTTCTAGTACTACTATCCCTGTGCCCTCACATTCTCCTCTCCATGGAAGTTCCTCTACTCATTCCTCCTCTATATGAGAGAGTCATTCCACCCTACCTCCTCAAAGTCTATTCCACTACCATTTCACCTCATTCTATTACATTCACCTAAACCTTGAGGAGCTATATTTCCCATCTATACAAGCTGCTTCAAAATACCCAGACAATGATAACATTTCTAGGAGTCAAAGATGACATTTTCCCATACTGTAACCAAACAATTTGAAATTTTGGGCTACTTATGATTAGTCCTTTTTTACCTTTATATATGTCTTATAGATCAAATTTCCTACTGAGTTCTAGGTTTTTTAATAGAAATATTTGAAACTTCTTGCTCCATTTTTTACCTTTTAAAATTATGTTCATCTTTGCTGGATGTTATTCTTGGTGGTAAGTCCAGGTCTTTTGCTATACAAAATGCTATGTTCCAAGTCCTACATTCTTTTAATGTGGCTACTAAGTTTTGTGCTAATATGACTGTAGCTCCATAGTATTTAATTTTTTTGCTTGTTGCTTGCATTATATTTCTCTTAACCTAGGGGTTATGGAAATTAGCAATGATGTTCCTGTGTTTTTTCATCTTTGGGTCACTTTACAGTGGTAATTGGTGGATTCTTTCAATTTCTATTTTACCCTCTGATTCCAGAATTTCCAGGTAGTTTTCCTTCACGATTTCTTGGAATACGGTATCTAAAATCTTTTTTTTTTTTAATCATAACTTTCCAGGAGCCCAAAGATTCTTATCTTGTCTCTCCTGATCTATTTTTCAGGTCAGTTGTTTTTGTGATGTTTCATATTATCTTCTGTTTCACTCTTTTGATTTTACTCTATTATTCCTTATTTTCTTAGGAAATTGTTAGCTTCCCTTTGTCCAATTCTAGTTCTTAATACATTATTTTCTTCTATAAGTTTCTGAATCTTTTTTTTTCTATTTGGTTGACTTTTCAATTTTTCTTTTTCCTTTTTTGCATTGCTCTTATTTTTTCTCTATTTTTTCCTTAACACCTCTCATTTCATTTCCCAGGTCTTTTTAAAGCTCTTCCAAAAGCTCTTTTTGAGCTTATTGTTATTTAATATATTTCTTTGCACTTTTTGAAGTAGGTATTTTTACTTTACTGTTCTCGGAAGTTGAGCCAAGGTCTTTTCTGCCCCCATAATAGCTATCAAGAGTTGAGTGCTTTCACATTTGCTAGCTCAGTTTTATTTATTTTTAAAAATTTTAGCAGCCAGGGCCCAATTGACTTAATCATTGGCTTTTTGCTAGAGTCTCACAGTTGAGCTCTGTTCCTATGGATTTTAGGATTGTGTGTATATATTTGTTTGTTTCTTTTTTCCTGAGTTGTATTTAGTTATTTTAAAGTCCAGAATATGATTTAATTCCCAGACCCCCTGTTTGAGCCCCAGGAAGTTTTTCCACTGTAAATGCAAGCAGTGTACTTCCTTCTGTGGCAGCCACCATGGACTCCACTCTCCTTGGAGTGATGACAACTGATGGGGAACTAATCCCTCAACCACCACATTCACTGATGTGTTCTTCTTCATTCCTCTTCTCCTAGTGCCACAGCCCTGGATAGGCCAGTCTGTGTTCCTCAGGCCTCCAAAGTTTCTTCTTTGTTAGCAATGAGGCTTGAGTACATGCCCCTAAATCCTGGTGCTTGTAAACTCTGTGGTGCCCACTCCCTTAGTCCCTAGTTGTAGGTCAATCAGTTCTCCAGAGCTAAGGTAGCAGTAGACACAGCTATTCGCAGGGCCTTTTATGTTCAAATTCTGATGGTATCCTCAGGGGTAAGGACCTCCCAGACTTGGTAATTAGGTAAGATTGCTTAACCTGACCTTCAGGATTATCCTGTGGATTCTACTCTGTTTGTCTGGGTTTTTTTCTGTCCCAGAACCAATAGCAGTGGGATTTAGGCCAGGGAAGTCAGAAATCTTCTCCCCCATTTGTCTTCAGCTACTCAGTTTCAGTCTGGACTCCTGTCTGTTTTTGTCACTTTTAGTGTTAAATTTTATAAAGTTACTTTTTGCTGTTTCTGGGGAGAATAAGGAGGGCAAGGAAGCTTCAGGCCCTAATCTGCCATCTTCCCACAATGCAGCTTCCCTGGGTTCAAATCTGGCCTCAAACACTTCCTAGCTGTGTGAAGCAGGGCAGGTCACTTAACCCCCATTGCCTAGCACTTAATATTCTTCTGTCATAAAACTATACTGACAGAAAGTAACTTGGTTTTTTGTTTGTTAGTTAGTTATATTTAAGTATACACAGTAATAGCAATAAACTACAATGATCAATGATGAATAAGTTAAATATTATCAGTGATACAAGGATCCATGATAACTCCAAGGTACATATGATGAAAAAGACTACATAAATGATAGAAGGAACTGACAGAATTGAAATAGAAATTGAAACATACCATTCTTCACTTTATTTCCACAATGAATTTCTCTCTAATGTAAATAACATGTATATTCTCTCAGTATATGATGAGCATGGAAACATATATTGAATGATAATAACATATATTCAATCTATATCACATTACTTCCATCTTGGGGAAGTGATAAGTGTTAGAAGAAAGGAGAGAACATGGATACCAAGTGTCAGAAAATGATTATTTAAAATTGTATCAAAATATGATCTGTATAAGAATTAACATAATGAAAAGATTTGGAACTCAAATTCTTTTCTTTTTACTTAAAACTCACCACTCAGAGGTTATATTTAATGATCTCTTATAATCTCTTCCCAAAACCACATTTTATTATTTTATATAGCCAAATCTTCATATGTTGGATTATAATGAAGCCTAATTGAATTGAACTAAATGGCTATATTTTTAAAGTTCATGGAAATGTATGGAGAGCTCTACTATCATGCCTCAAAATTACACAGAAGTGACAGTACGTTCTTAAACTGGGTATATTCTCCTGTGATAATTTTTTTAAAGAATAATCCTGGCAATACACTATATCTGCTCTCTAAGGATACAATGCACTAAGTAAAACATGGCTTAGGTGTCAGAAACAAAAGAAATAAAAGCTTGTGGTTAATATCTTCTATATAACTAATTTCTTAAAGTGAAGTATTAGGAATCACAAGCTTCAGATTGCAGCTTAATGGGCACCAAAGGCCTTTTATTGGCACAGGAGTCATTTCTGAGTATACTGCCTGTGTCTAGTTAAATTACTAACAAACAAAAATTAGAATACAACAACTGAGAGAATTAAAGTGACTAAATATGACACAGTTAATGTCAAACTGATATATTTAAATAACCTTTGGGTATCAAAAATTAATAAGAAATAGATGGAAGAATGGGTACAGACACTAATTAAAACCATTTTCTAAAACGTTTTAACCAGTATAAATCAATCACCTTAATAAAGAGACCAAAATAATCTAGAATCTACAACAGCTAGAAAATACTTGACTTAGGTGTCAAGAAAAGAAAAATGGCAGTCAAAATACTGATTTATAATATGTTTGTAATATCTTACTGAGAAGGATGATGGAAGACCTTGGGCAGTTTCACCTCATAAAATATTGAGATAAATTAGAAGGAAAATAAGCTTAAGGAAAGTTTTATGTGAGATTCAACTAAATAGTCATCCAAAAAGCATTAAAAGATAAATCTAGAAGGAGAAAAATAAATGGATTTTAATGGGAAAAAACATTTAATTATGTTTATAAAAAATTCTTCAATAAAATAACAATACAACCCAAATTAACATATTTATTCAGTGCCATATCAAATTACCAATGTAGTACTTTTCAAAGCTAGAAAAAATAATAAATTCATGTGGAGTAACAAAAGGCCACATATGTTAAGGAAATTAATTTTTAAAATGTGAAAGAAGCCCAGTACTACCAAGCCTCAAACTATATTACAAAGTAGTAATCTTCAAAAAAATTTGATACTGGATAAGAAATAGAGTTGTTGATCAATGGAATAGATTAGGTACATAATATACAGAAGTAAGTGAGCACAATTTTCTATTGTTTGATTAACCTGAAGATCCCAGATTTTTTAATATTATGGTCAGTGGACTCACTTCACTGAAATTTTACTACTCCAGTCTAAGATATGCTACATTAGGAAATGAATAACATTAAAAAAACAGAATGGGAAAGTATTTGGACTATATAACACATACACAAAAAAAAACTACTTGTAGATGAAACAATCCTAAAATAATTCAAGTATTGATTTTCAAGATATTTGAAAAAAGGAAGAGTCCCAAAGTATGCAAAATGCAGAGTAAGTATGAATCTCAAACTCTAATAATATGATTTTTAAAAAGCACGTGGTTTAGCATTCAAACAAGTTGTCAACATGGGAGAATGTCAATAACAACCAAAAATCCTTGACAACCCCAAGGGAAAGCACATATATGCACAGGATATTCACACAGACCACATCTTTACATTAAAAATATTGTAACTATAAGAGTACACTGTGTTTGTTTGTTTTTTACTTAAGAAGACATTTGATTTGGTAAAGCAAAATACTATTTCAAAGTCTCTCTGCCAACAAAATAACATCCATGTCTATGTCTTAAAACATATACCACATATTAAAAGATATATAACATTGTTAAAATAACTGCTTTCTTCAATCCACCTTCTTGTTTTCTAGAGAATTCAAAATTTCTTAACCTATGAACTTCTTGAGGGCAGGAACTATTTTTTGTTTATCTTTGTATGTCCAGAAAAATACCTGAGACATAGTAGATGATTAATATTTGATAACTAACTACATATAATTATTAAACTCAAGTTGTAATTATAGGCTAGAAAAGAATATGAAAAAAGTTATGCAGTTTTTATCTTTGGGCCAGACAACATACTGAATGATTTTATTAACTCTCCAGTGTCTTTTTATGGATCACCTCAATGAACATTAAGAACATATCTTGTAGCCCACAGGGTACATCATCAGTTATTAATATTCTTACCTAGTGTGAAGCTCAATTTTTAAAAGACCTAGCTTAATTTACATCAGGCACGTACTTTGTAAGTCCATTTTAAACAGCATGACTGCTGATTCATTACAATTCAGATATATGCTCTCAGTAAACTAAGGAGAAGGAAGGATATTGGTTGAGTTACTCTGTCAATAACATTTATTGGACTCTCATTGCAGAGCATTTTCCTCAGCACCATGGTGAGAGGGAAAGGGACAAATCCACTCATGAAACAATCTTCATGGAAGCATGGCTTTTTTCTTTTCTACCTGGCCATGATTAAATGAAGAGACAATCTGTTTATATCCTAGCTGTTTTGTGAATGAGGGAAATATTCTTAAAATCCATAGAGTCCTTATAGTCTAATAATATCCCATTAAATTTATGTAAAACAATTTCTTTAGCCCCAATAAATAGGCATCTACTTTGTTTCTTGTTCTTTGCTATAAAGAGTACTACCACAAATGTTTTTGTATGTACATAAAACTTTTCTTTTTGTCAGTGATCTCCTTGAGTTATATGCCTACAAGTGACATCTCTGAATAAAGTGACTGAATAATTGTTCATCAGAGATGAACTTGAACTACTGGTATTGGAATAAATGGTCATCAATATACTCTCCAATTCAGTGATTATGTAATTCAGAAATATAAATCATTTCTTTTATAGCATCTATCTTCAATACGCTCCATATAGTAGATGCCTATGATATATTTTTGGAATGGAATGGAACTGAAATAAACCAAATTTTAACTTTTGTGGGAAAAGATGATACTGTTTGTCTTCTTTTTATTCTCAGGTCTAACATAGTAGCTTATACATTGTAAGCACTTAAAAATTAACTAAATTTAAGAGTGAATGCTCTTTGTCATATTAGAGAGCAAAAAAGACTAAACTGAGAGAATAAAGCCTTTCTGTGCCTTATCAAATACAGGCCTATGCATTTTGAAGGTATAATGTCACATGGAAGGTGGATTGAGCTGGACATAGTATCACTGATGACCTAATTTTGGGGCTTATTGCATTTATCTACCTGGACTTAGGAGATAAATGAGATGCATATCCAACCCCATTGTATACATGCTTAAAATAAAATACGCTAATATATCTAAAAAGTACTCAAGATGTATTTTGCATTCACGTTATTTGGATTCAATGAATAAATATTCCTTTGTCTCAAAGAGATCTCTAGGTAAATAATTTAACAGATAAACATTATCAAAATTGAATTATTTTGTGAGTTTATCACACAAAGTTAAAATCAGTCATGTCAATACTTTAGCCTTTGAGAAGTCTGCTGTTGTTGAGTACAAAGGCATGAACACGAATAAGGAATACTGACAAATCAACATACCTAAATAGTAAAAATTGTGTAAATAAATTCCACGGATTTACAAAGATGAGAAAGAGAACATTCAGAATTATACTGGGTTCTATGGCACAGTAGAAACCTTACTGAAGATATTCCAATGCTATGTTCCCAAAATATAATCATTTCCCTTAGCTAGGTTTTTGTACTTCAGGCAAATATCAAATACTCAAGAATTATTAAGAAAATTTTGAAAAATAATTTACCTAAAATTATTTATTTCTGTTCACATTAAAAGTACACATTTGGGGAAAGGAAATAAATATAATTGGATTGGGTTGGTAATGGAAATTTTCTTAATTCTATCCTATCCATTGGATAGGGTTTAAGCATGTAACTTTCATTTAAACACTTTCACTAAAAAGCCCAATTAAGTACAAAACAGGTCCTTTAGAAATACAATCAAGGAGGTTTCCTTAAGAAAATTATGTGCCCAACAAGACCTTGGGAAAAGAGTGATGCCCAAGTAAAAAATAATAGCAAAGTTTCCATCTATTATATACAACAATTCTTCAATGGTAATGTCATATGTATGTTTTTTATACCATACTAAATTTTAAAATAAATAATGCTGATGGTCAGATGATATTCTAGTATAGTGAAGTGGACATGGAAATTAATAATTTCAAAATCACTGCTAATTTATTTAATAGATAACATTTATCCGTATAACAAGTTTGTTTGTTTTTAGTTTCAGAGAATTTAAAAGAAGTCAAAATGACTTGTGTTAGCTTCATTAAAAGAGTGACATAATAAAGTAAGCTAAAATTTCCTAGGGAAAAGGAGAAAATAAATGGTAGCCTAAGTATAAAATCTTAAAGAGCAAGTTGGTCATTTTCAGAGAAATTATAACAATTAGAATACAATTTGCCTTTTTCAGCCAACTTTTAAGGCATTTAGTACTCACATATTAAGCCTTTTTCCTAATGACTTATCAGTTTTAAATACTTTGTGGTAATGATTTATATAATTTGAAGTGGTTATTTTCCATACTTCATTACTTTCACCCAAATGATCATTGATTTGATAATTAGCTGATATTTTAAAGCCTGCAGACATGACGTCCTTGAAAATGTTTTAAATATCTTTTTTCTGAGTAAAATACACTCATATCTCTATACATACAAACACACACATATGTATATAATTAGATTAAACTTAATCATACAGAAATAAAGATTTTTTTTCTTAATTGTAACTGTTAGGCAAAATATCCTGTTAAAGAAATCAATAATTTGCTCCTGAAACTCAATGGTAAAATAGAGGAAAAAAGAACAATGGATGAAAAAGAATCAAGGGACTTGACTTCTTGTCTTGGCTCTGTCATTATCTACCTGTTAAGGACTGGCTGTTAGGACACTAAGCTGAGTTTCAGTTTTTTCATCTGTAAAAAAGATAGCAATATGAGGGCAATTTGGAACTATGCCCAAAGGGCGCTAAAAGACTGTCTGTCCTTTGATCCAGCCATAGCACTGCTGAGTTTGTACCCCAAAGAGATAATAAGGAAAAAGACTGTACAAGAATATTCATAGCTGCACTATTTGTGGTGGCCAAAAATTGGAAAATGAGGGGCTGCCCTTTAATTGGGGAATGGCTGAACAAATTGTGGTATATGTTGGTGATGCAATACTATTATGCTCAAAGGAATAATGAACTGTAGGAATTCCATGTGAACTTGAAAGACCTCCAGGAATTGATGCAGAGTGAGAGGAGCAGAACCAGGAAAACACTGTACACAGAGACTGATACAATAGGGTACAATTGAATGTAATAGACTTGTCCGTTAGTGGCAATGCAGTGATCCTGAAGAACTTGGAGGGATCTATGGGAAAAAAAAAGACATTATCCACATTCAGAGGAAAAACCGTGGGAGTAGAAACATAGAAGAAAAACCATTGCTTGAATACATGGGTCAAGGGGATATGGTTGGGGGTGTAGACTCCAAATGACCATCCTAATGCAAACACCAACAACATGGAAATAGGTTTTGATCAAGGACACATGTAATACCCAATGAAATTGTGAGTTAGCTGCGGGAAGGGTGGGGTGAGGGGAGGGAGGGAAATAAAATTCTTGTAACTAAGGAATAATGTTCTAAATTGACTAAATAAATTAATTTAAATTTAAAAAAAACAGCAGAAACCTTTTTATATCTAGAATAATGGAGAGGAACAAGTTCAAGGATAATTGTCTTGGTTTTCTCAAAAAAAAGTTAAGAGAGGCATCCTGGTAAATGTTTTACTAATAGATTTCCAGAAAATAAAAATTATATGCAAAGGGAAAAAAAAGACAGTGATGAAAAAAGATTTTTAAAGGCACTTTCAAGTCCATATTTTCTATACCAATTTGTTTCTTTTGCAGTAAATAGGTATTGTAGAATTTAAATATCATAGCACTGAATGAAACTATGATGATTTTTCTTCTTGTTGGTGTTCAGTTGTTTCAGATGTGTTCAACTCTTCAGGAATCCATTTGGCATTTCCTTGACAAAGATATTAATGTGGTTTGTCATTTCCTTTTCCAGCTCATTTAAATGAGGAAACTGAGGCTAACAGGATTAAATGATTTGCCTAAAGTCCCATGGCTAGTCTAGATAAGTTTTCCTGATTCCAGGGCCAGCACTCTGTACACTGTACTACATGGCTGCCCCAACTATGAAGACAATAGACTTTAAAATATCCCAATTTTCCTATTTCTTTTGCTATACTTTTGTCTATAGAGCTAACTGAACTGCAGTCAGTAGAGTTTCATTTCTTTCAATGATTTAATGTACTTTAATATTAAGAGAGGGGTGTATGGGGTGCTCCGGGAGGGGTAGTATCTCTGGAATGGAGGGCTTGTTGTGCCCTCCTAGGGCAGCTCTCCAGCCTCTGACCCCCTCCTGACACTCATCTCTCACCTGTGGCTCCCAGTAGCTGCTAGCATGTGGCAGCGGCCACACCACGGGCAATGGCTTTGACAGGCCGGCCAAACCTTGTGAGGGTAGCCATCGGGTCGTCGACCCCTGGTGAACCAGGGCTTTGCTCACCCAGCATGTGAAGACTGCTTCGGTGGAACAGGCTGAAGAAACCAATAAGAAGGTTCAACGGCTGAGATGGCAACATAGCAAAGCACTGTGGAGTGCTTAGGGTGTGTTGGAGCACAAAGGACAACACGGCCATCCAATGCAGCTGAGGAAGTCTCCAGATGTAACAATTTTTTGTGCCACTGAATCCAGGCTTCCAACGCTGAGAGAATGGGACTGTCTCCGTGCATTGGCTTTTCCACTTAAATCTCTTTCACGCACAAGTATCTTTGTGCACAATCATCTATCCTAACCCCGTCCACCTTCTGCAAGACCTGCGGCGATGGGGGAGTGGCAACGCAACAGGTGGAGGTGACCACTGGCAGTTGTAGTCACGATCCTGCAAGTAGGCAGCCCACGGGCCAGTGGTCGCTCAGCCCTGTGGGCAGCAGGGACTTTCGGCAGCATCCTGGGCAACTGAGCAGCCCTCTCTAGGATAGCACTGCTCACCCTAATCAAGGGAGGGGACTAGAAAAGGTGTCCCAAACATTGCCTGCCCTACAAACACCTGGTCAGCACACCGCGGCTGGCGGGTCATCACTTTAATTGTTTGAAATCAAAAGAACCCCTACTAGTAGCATGGAATATCAGGAAATTACTTGATAGAGAGAATACCCCAAGAACTGAGAGAAGAACAACTCTAATCAGTAAAGAACTGGCACGATATAACATCGACATCGCAGCCTTAAGCGAAACACGCTTACCAGAAGAGGGATCACTCAGCGAACCCACCACTGGATACACCTTCTTCTAGAAAGGTAGAACCACAAATGAAGACAGAATCCACAGTGTTGGCCTGGCCATCAAGACCAGTTTGCTCAAACAGCTGCCAGACTTGCCTGTGGGCATCAGCGAGAGGCTCATGAAGATCCGTTTGCCTCTCAGCAAAGACCAGTATGCCACAATCATCAGCGCATATGCCCCAACACTGACCAGCACAGAGGAGACCATCGAGCAGTTCTACTCTGACCTGAGTGCCATCCTACACTCAGTGCCCACAAATGACAAGCTGATACTACTGGGAGACTTCAACACCCACATTGGCCAGAACCATGAAAGATGGAAAGGAGTGCTCGGCAAACACGGCGTGGGCAAAATGAACAACAACGGCCTACTGCTACTCAGCAAATGCTCAGAGTTTGAACTCACCATCACAAACACTGTGTTCAGAATGGCGAACAAATATAAAACAACATGGATGCACCCATGATCAAAACAGTGGCATCTCATCGACTACATCATTGTACGCCGACGAAACATACAGGATGTACAGATCACCAGAGCCATGAGAGGAGCTGAATGCTGGACAGACCACCAATTGGTTAGAGTGACTCTTCAAATGCGCATTGCGCCTCGCCATCCAAAATGCGCACAGACAGTTCGCGTATTTTACAGTGTGAGTCATCTTAGAGATCCATCTTATTTGCAAACATTCCAGTCCTGCCTGGACGACAAGCTGTCTGCCAAGGGACCACTCACTGGAAGCTCAACTGAGAAATGGAACCAGTTCAGAGACGCAGTGAAGGAAACATCAAAGGCAGTCCTAGGCCCCAAACAACGCAACCACCAGGTCTGGTTCCATGAGAACAACACTGCTATTGAAGACCTCTTGAGCAAATAGAACAAAGCCTTTATGGAGTGGCAAAATAACCCAAACTCTGCTCCTAAAAAGGACAGATTCAAGTCTCTCCAAGCCATGGCGCAGCGTGAGATCAGGAAGATGCAAGACCAATGGTGGGAAAAAAAGGCAGAAGAAATCCAGCATTTTGCTGATACAAAAAACTACAATTTTTCAGTGCCCTCAAGACTGTCTATGGGCCATTAAAACCCACCACCACTCCCTTGCTATCCTCTGACGGTGACATTCTCGTAAAAGATAAAAAAGGGATCAGCAACAGGTGGAAAGAACACTTCAGTCAGCTTCTCAACCAACCCTCTTCAGTCGACCAAAGTGCCCTTGACCAGATCCCCCAAAACCGCACCATTGAACAACTTGACGTCCCTCCTTCAATAGAGGAAGTCCAAAAAGCAATTAAACAAATGAGTGCAGGCAAGGCACCCGGTAAAGACGGGATCCCAACCGAGGTGTACAAGGCCTTAAAGGGAAAGGCGCTCCAGACATTCCACATAGTGCTGACCAGCATATGGGAAGAGGAAGACATGCCCCCAGAACTCAGAGATGCCTCCATCGTAGCCCTATACAAGAACAAAGGCGCATGAGCAGCCTGTGACAACTATAGAGGCATCTAACTACTCTCCACTGGCAGAAAGATCCTCTCCCGTGTTATACTCAACAGACTCCTGTCATCTGTTTCAGAGCAGAACCTGCCGGAATCACAATGTGGCTTCCAACCAGATAGCAGCACCATTGACATGGTCTTCACAGTGAGGCAAATGCAGGAAAAATGCCTTGAGCAGAACCTGAGTCTCTACATTGTCTTCATAGACCTGACAAAGTCTTTCGACACAGTGAACAGGGACGCATTGTGGGTGATCCTCAGCAAGCTCAGTTGCCCAGCAAAATTCATCAAACTGATCCAGCCCTTTCATGTCTACATGACAGGGGAAGTCCTATCTGGTGGAGAGACTTCCGACCACTTCAACATCTCCAATGGTGTGAAACAAGGCTGTGTCCTTGCTCCGGTGCTCTTCAACCTATTTTTCACCCACGTATTATGACATGCTGTGATGGATCTAGACCTGGGAGTCTACATCAAATACCGACTGGATGGCTCACTATTCGACCTTTGCCGCCTGACTGCAAAAACAAAGACAACAGAGAGACTCATCCTGGAAGCTCTCTTTGCAGATGACTGTGCTCTCATGGCCCACCAAGAAAATCATCTCCAAACCATTGTGGACAGGTTCTCCACTGCAACAAAACTGTTTGGGCTTACCATCAGCCTCAGCAAAACAGAGGTGCTGTTCCAACCTGCACCAGGGAGGCCAACTAACCAACCATGCATCACAATCGAAGGCATGCAGCTTTCTAACGTCAACACTTTCAAGTACCTGGGCAGCACCATCGCCAACGAGGGGTCCCTAGACCACGAGATCAATGCCAGGATCCAAAAGGCCAGCCAGGCACTCGGGTGGCTGTGCTGCAAAGTCCTCCAACACAGTGGTGTAAGCACTGTGACGAAGCTCAAAGTGTACAACGCAGTGGTCCTCAGCTTGTTCCTGTATGGTTGTGAAACATGGACACTGTACCGGAAGCACATGAAACATCTGGAGCAATTCCACCAACACTCCCTCCAGCCAATAATGAGCATCCAATGGCAGGACCGAATCACCAACCAGGAGGTCCTCGACAGAGCCAACTCCACCAGCATCGAAGTCTTGGTCCTCAAAACCCAGCTACGACGGTCTGGACACGTCATCCGCATGGACCCCCAGCGAGTACCAAGACAGGTATTCTATAGTGAACTGTCAGCTGGACTCAGGAAACAAGGTCGACCAAAGAGAAGATTCAAGGATCAGCTAAAGTCAACCTTGAAGTGGGCTGGCATGGCACCAAAGCAACTAGAACTTGCTGCCTCTGAAAGAAGCAGCTGGCGAACCCACATTAACCGTGCTGCCACCACCTTTGAAGATGAGCGACGTCGACGTCTTGCCGCTGCGCGTGAACGCCGACACCAGGCCACAACCGCACCTCCTGTAACAACTGTCATCCTATGCCCCATGTGCCACACACTCTGAGCCTCAGCCTTTGGACTCCAAAGCCACACGAGGGTACATCAATAGATGATAATGCACAAAGACATTAGTCATTCTCAATCACCGAGAGACTACCACTATAATATACTATACTATAATATTAAGAGAATGCCTTCCTTATAATAGGATGAATTATACAGATTGTCTCATAACTCTTTATAATCATTCATTGAATAAGAACATGGTTGCTTCACCCTTTGGGGCTAGAAGAAAAGGGTCATTGATTCTTTTCAAGGGAAAAGTTTGCAAATATGTATTCTTTGACCTAAAAAGTACTTGTAATCCTGTTTGAAATTATAAGTCCCTACATAAAGCAAGTATCATGTAAACTTCTTGATTCCAGAGACTTCAATTTTTTTTTGCCTTTAAGTCCCTAAGGCTTAACAATGACTTGGATATAAGAGGTACATTAAAATGCTTATTAAATTAACTGATTAAATTAAGGAAAGTGGTGAAGGGACAGATCTGTGTCCATAAGAACTATGTATCTTTCTTGATTAAAATTCTCAGGCCCAGAGATAGGAGGTGCTGGATTCAAATTTGTCCTCAGATACATCCTGGGTGAGTCACTTAACCCCAATTGCCTAGCCCTTAGCACTTTATTGGTTCTAAGACAGAAGGTAATTTTTTTTAAAGTTTTCAGATTTCCATTCTTCTTGTATACTATAGAATGTGTATGGACCTTTAGATTTATATTGGTTGGCCTTATCCATGATTGTTTCTTTGTTACATATTATCGAACATGTGCTTATGTGTATTCATTCATTCTGGTTAACACACAGATCTATAGATTCTTTCTTGGGAAATGGAACTAATTGGGCAAAATGCTGCTGTCATACTTTTAAGAAATACAATAGACCTCCACAAGTATGCTGCATCTTATATGTGCTACAGAAAATCTACTTCAGCTTTCTCTACCATCTTTGAAAATGAAGACCCTCAGTTCTAAGGAAACATTCTATAGAAAGCAATTTCTTGCTCTTCTAAAAGGAATTAAAATTTTTAATTCTATGTTCATATGAAAGTAAACATTTGCAACAACATATTCCAGATTTATTTACCTGAGGAATAATCTGTATGCCTGAAGAGGTAAGAAAAATAATTCCTGGGAAACTACTTTTATTTAATATTTCTTCAAAGAAACATTTCAGTTTTCTTCTTGTGTGATAGAATGATTAGAAAAGAAATGAAAATATCTAAATACACACAGGCTGATATCTATCATTAATGTAAGGTGAATAATTAAAGCAGTTAACATTTACTTTCCCCTATTCTCATATAAACTTGAGAACAAGAATTATTTCATTCTTTTTATTTGTAGCCCCAGGGACTAGCACAACACCTGATTGAATGTTAAAGGATTTTTAAAATTTAAGATGCTTTAATAAAATTGTCAACTCCTCCCTGGCAAGACGCATAACTGATGCCATCAACATTTCTTAAAGATAGCAAGAGTATAAGTAGTTTTATATATATAAATATATGTCTATGTGTACATACATATATGTTATGTATGTACATGTGTGAATATTGTATATGGACAAATAGATAACAAGGGAGAGAAAGAGTTTACAAGGAAAAGTAAAGTACTAAAGCTCTTAATATCATTGAACCCTAAACCCCTGTTATACTGTGATTCCCCTATTGTTAATTTGCATAATCACATGTACAATCTAGAATAGAAATGAATCAAAAGAATGCTTGTACTCATCCTTTTCTAGATACAGAAACTGGAATTTCTTTATATTAATCTTCTCATCTTTCCCTCCCATCTCCTTATGCATATTTACCCTGGGGACACATTTTCCTTAAAAGTAGCTATAAATATTCTACTTACTTATGCATGACATAGTTTAAAATTAATTTATGGAATAATTCAAAAGCACAAAAATCTTATTATTTAAGTTCTCTAAGCTCTGATAACAAGATGCTTCCTATCTATCTGAGGGGCGGGTATAAGTCTGTACCAAATTGGCAGCATTTTATTTTAATAGAATGCAGGATAATTTAATGTATGATTGCAATGGGTTTTCTATCCAATTTAAATAAAACACATAAATCCACCATTTTTCAAAGAATAGTAAATAATTTCACAGTGGTGGAACACATGCAGGGTTATTGGAAACTGTATTGAATATTAGAGAGTCTAGGAATCATCAAATTACCTAATTTAAAATGATAAATGACCAGCTAGTCTCAATAATTATTTTGACTCCAATTATCCTGGATCAAAGGTAGACTAAATGTGCAAGCTTTCATTTCTCAGAATGATATTTTCTGTTCCTTTTCTGCAGTACAATTATAATGTTAAGTAGTTATATTCACACAATCTTTATTTAGTATAAAAGGATATGCACATATAGCTTTCCAGTGATTACTATCTATAACATATATCTAGCATTGAAACTACTTTCTAAGGTTAAGTAAAGTTTTATTTTCCTTTCTTTCCAGGTGGGATTGTAAACTCCTTGAGCATGGTGATGAGTTTATCCTTTTTAATGTTTCTCTATTGTGTCTTTTTTTCATTTGAACTCTATTGATACTTTTTATTTTTATATCAATCACTTTTATTTCTTGAGAAATTCTCACCTAACCAGCCAGTAAACCCTTAAGCAAAGCCTCCACTGTAACAAAAGGAAAAAAAAAACACAAGAAAAAGCAATTAGTAAGTTGAATAATAGCACATGAAAGTCTAAATACCCATAATCCCCCCATCCCTAAGAAAAAGAAAGAAGGAGCATTCCTTCAGCTATTCCTCAGTGTCTAGGTGGATCATTATAGGTACAAAGTGGTCAGCTTTTCTTAGTATTATTTCATTTATGTCATCATACTTATTATATATACTGTTTTCTTCACTTTGCATGCTTTACTATGCCCTTCATTTTTCATTTATTTTTTAACCTGAATCCTTTTTTTTTAATTTTTAAGTAGACTAATAGTCTCTTGTGTTCATGTGCAACAATTAGCATAGTCAACTAATGAACATTGGCTTTATTCCCAAATTTTTGTGCCAATAAAGGTAGTATTTGGCTTTTTTCCTGTCTGATCTCCCTAGCCCAATATATAATGTGTTCTCTTGAAGGTTATTAATGGTACAGTGACTTATCAAATAATGCCAACTAGTTTTCTGATATGGCTAGATATCTTCACAACTCCACCAATAATGTATTAATGTGGCTCTCTTCCCACATCCCTCAAATATCAACTATTTTCAGATATTAATATATCAAATATCAATAGCTTTTAGCATCTTTACTAACTTTATATATGAGAAGCCATCTCAGGGATTGTAAACATGAATGATTTTTCTTATGTAGGGTGATTTGGAACACTTTAATTTGATTATTGATGATTTGCAAATTTTCTATATATCTCTGTTTACGTCCTGTAGTGACTTTGCCACTTTGACTGGGAAATGGCTCTTAAAATATGTATATGTTTCATAAATATCTTGAATATTAGTCTTTAATCAAGGATATTTGACTAAAAAAATTTCCCCCTTCAAATGATAATTTTTCAACTGAAATGTTTTTGTATGTAACAGGAAGAAGCCAGTAACAAAAAATAGACTGAATATGGGGTTAGGGTTAATCAAAGTTTGATATGAGAGGAAAATGTAAGATTGAGGGAAGGACATATGAGAGAGATTATTTTTGACAAGGAGGAGAATGAACTCATCCTCTAAAACTGGAGGGAATGAGGACAGAATGGGAGGAAAACCAAAGACTGGAGTTTTGAGTGAGGAAGATGAGAGAATGGACATCAGATGCTCTTTTCAACAAAGGCATATGGTCATTTACCAAAATATGATTGGGAATAGAATTGGATACTTAAGAGAAAGGAAGTTTGGAATGAATTCGATGAAGTAAGAAAGACAAATAGAGTTTAATAAGAAGTGAATGAAGAGATTGCGATGAAGCATTAAAGAGCCAGTTAATAGGTTTTTATTGATGACAAAGTTAGCAGTATGGTGCCACAAATGTTTAGGAAAAAGAACTCTAGACATAGAAACAGCATTGGAGATTAGCAGATAGAGAATAATGAATGTTCCCTTTAATCTTCAGCCTCAAATGAGAAAATACTCTGAACATTCCAGGACACATCCTGATCATGCCTCTCCCTTTCTGCTGTGCATGTCTCCTGAGGGAAAGAGGCAACAGGTCAGGTGTGGCAAACTCCACCTGTGTTGGCACAAGGCCACTTGTACTGCCAGTCTGATTCGCCAATAGTGATGTGGAGAATCTAGAGCTCAAAGGGGAGCAACTCTCCCTTTGAACTCAGGCCACCTCCTGCTAATATGGTCCCTTGTTGAAAGTCAAAGACAAATGTCAGTGGGGAGTGGGACTTCCTTTTCCTGGTGCCCCCATTTCCTCTAATATCTCCATCATCCATCCCTTGGAAAGAGAAGCAACACTCAATCATGAATAGTCTCCTACATATTCCAATGACTCTGAATTCTTAAATCATCACCATCATTCCCCATCCTCCATCACTCAATTCCTTATCTTCATTCCCTTTATTCCTTTTATTCCAAAGATCCAACCAAATACCACCATCCCCTTCCACTGTGCTCCCTGGAATGTTCATTCCATAGGTAATAGGCTTCTTTTTAACCTAAATGTTTTCTTCTCTTGAACCTTCTGTCTTCTAGCTATAACAGAAATTTGGCTTCCCACTGATAACACAGCTTTTTTTTACCACACTTTCCAGTATGGGTTGTACCATCATAAATTGTCCTGGGCTCACTGGCTGAGGTAAGGGAGTTAGAATAGTCCTCATTATCTATTGCCACCTCCAGGTTCTCTCTCTATCACTCAGTAATGTCCCCTTCTTTGAGTTTTCCAATATTCATCTCTGTCATCCAGTCAAAATCTTGATAGCTATTGTCTATAGACCTCCTTCTTTAAGGAATTCAGGATACAACTCACAATTTTTCTCTCTCCTTTCCAACTCCTGTCCATAACAGGGGACTTCATTACATATTGATTTTCCCTCAAACCCCTCCTGAACCTCAATTATAAAGAATCCACAACCATATTAAAGAGTGTTCTGATTCATTTAAAATAAGAAAAATCAAATTTATCCAGGCTTCAAGTGTCATCTCTTTCCTGCAAGTTGGCAAAGACTCTGAAAGCTCAAACTTCTTACTTCCCTACTCCTGAACCCTACCTCATACTTTTGGTCATGGCATCATCCAAAAACATACCACTTCCATGTTAATGCATTCCAAAATTCTTTTTATATGACTTTTTATTATATATTTCCAAGATATACCTAGATATAATTTATAATAATGATTTTCTGATATTTTATGATCCCTGTTTTCTCCCTCCTTCATTCTCCCTCCCTGAGATAGCAAGCAATATGATACAGGTTACACATTGCCATCAATCATGCATTATATATTTCCAAGTTTGTCATGTTGTGACAAAAGACACATATTGCTTGTACTAGAAAAAAACTCATGAAGGAAATGAAATGAAAATGGTATGCTTCAATCAGCATTAAAACTTCATCAGTTCCTTCTAGTTTGGTAGATAGCCTGTTTCATAATGAATTCCTTGGAGTATGTCTTGGATCCTTGTATTATTGATAATAGTTAACTCACACACAGGTGATAGTTATACATTACTGTTTATTACTACATAGTGTATTCTGGTTCTCCTCACTTCAATTTACATCATTTCATATAAGTCCAGGTTTTATTTTGTGATTATCCTATTCACTTGTCACTTCTGATGATATAATAATATTCCATTACAATTATATACCACAACTTGTTTGGCCACTCTCTAATTGATGGATATCCCTTCCATTTCCAATCTTTGCCACCACAAAAAAGAGCTACTATAAATATTTTTTACATGTAGATATTTCCCCTTTATCTTTGATTTCTTTGAGATACAGACCTAGTAGTGGTATTGCTGGATCAAAGAGTATGCGTGAATGACCATTCATGGTCCTTTGGGCATGGTTCCAAATTACTCTCCAGAAGAGTTGTATCAGTTCACAGTTTCACCAATAATGTATTAGTGTCCTAATTTCCCACACTCACTCCAGCATGTATTATTTTCCTTCTTTTCATGTTAGCCAGTGTGAGGTGGTATCTCACAGTTGTTTAATTTGCATTCCTGTAGTTAATAATAATTTGGAGCATTTTAATATGACTAAAGATAATTTTAATTTCTGCATTTGAAAACTACTTGCTCATATCCTTTGATTATCAATTGGGCAATTATATGTATTCTTATAAATTTGCCTCAGTTCTCTATATATTTGAGAAATAAGGTCCCTGTCAGATCCCTGCCATACAAAATTCTCTTATCCAAAAATAATATATTGGTTCTCTGCCTCTTCCTCTGTCTTCCCTTACCTGGCTATTTATACATCCTATGACATCCTATGCCTTCATTACTTAATTCTCTTCTAGGCTATGCCCTAGCCACTCTCTCTTTTCCCCATTAAGATCATGGTGAACCACACCATCATCTTCGCTTGAATCTCTAGACTACTTATCATTTTACTGGATATGCATAGACAAGCCTTTGCTTTGGGTCACTAACATCACTTGCTGTCTTTCCTCCTTCGTAAATACTGCTGAATAAAGATGAAGAAAAATACTCAAACTTTCTGCTTGGGTCTTCTTTAAGTGTTACCACCTTAACTAGACCCTCACTACTGCTAGACAAGACTACTATATTCCTTCCCAAATAATTCACTATTCTAATTTCACAGTAGATCTTCCTTACCATGGCTAATCCCTCCATTTACTCAAATGATCCCATTCCATCCTATTTCCTTTAATAGATTGCTCTTTCTTTCACCTCTACTCTGGCACTCTTTTTTTCAATTTCTCCTCTATTCACAAGTTATTTCCCTATAGCCAACAAATGTAACTATTTCTTCTCTATTCTCAAAAACCCCTAATTTTATCCTTCCATTCTTACTACCATATGTCCTTTGTGTGTAAACTTCTTGAAAAGATTATCTAAAATTAATGCCTCAACTTTCTCTTTTCTTTCTTTTTTATCCCTGGAATTTTGCTTATGACCTTATTATTTCTTTAAATTTGATCTCTCCCAAATTACGTAGGATCTCTTAATCACAAACCCAATGACCTTTTCTCAATCTTAATTCTCCTTGACTTCTCTTCAGCCTCTGACACTGTTGACCACCCTCTCCTTCTTTAATAGTGTCTTTTCTCAAGATTGTAAAGACATCATTCACTTCTGGCTCTCATCCTAACTATCCAATTGTTCCTCTGTCTTCTTTGCTGAGTACTCTCTCATCAAGATCACACACTCTAAGACAGGTTTTGCATGATAATACACAAATAACCCAGATTGAATTGTTTGCCAGAAAACTTATGTAATGCATAAAAATAATATATATACATTTAAAAAAAAAAGATCACACACTCCAAGCATACCAGGTTCTGTCCTGGGTCATTCCCTCTTCTTCTATACTTATTTGGGAATATTATCATCACCAATGAGTTTAATTACCGTCTCTATGTAGATGTTAATCATATCTACTACCTTGTCCTGACTTCTCAGTTGACTTTTGATCTCACATTTCTATCTACCTTTCGGACATCTTCTACTACATGTCTAGTAGACATCTAAAATGCATCATATACAAAGCTCAACTCCTCATCTTTCTCACCAAAAGCTGCTCAATCACCTTCTCTATTACTTTAGAGGATAAATCATTCTTCTAATCCCTTGGTCCCTAAGTGTCATCCTCTCTTTCATACACCCTACACTCCAGCAAAATTAGATTTTTTTTTAACTTTTCTTGTATACAACACTCCTCCTTTCTCTATGACTTGGATTTCTCTCTGTTCCCCATGTCAGGAATGCATTCCATCCTTACTTCTGCCTTTGTTTCTTTCAGAACTCAGTTAAGGAAAACAAAGGAGGTTCTACATGAAGCCTTTTTCAGTGCTCACTACCCCTCTTCATCAAATGATATTAAATGAGATAATATTCCCAAGGCCCTTAGAACAATGACTGGCATATAGTCATTGCTTAATAATTGTTTATCCCTTTCCTTCCCATCCCATCTGCTTATGTCTTCTAACTAAAATTATCTTGAATTTATTTAGTGTCTATTTTGTATATGTCTATATAGTTAGATATTGTCTCCTCCATTAGAATATGAACTCCTTGAAGATCAGGATTGTTTCATTTTTGCTTCTGTGTCCCTATCACCCAGTGTAGTATTCAGTGCATAGCTGACTCTGAATGAGTGTCTATTGATTGACTTAGTGGCCATAGGCAAGGAGAAAGCAGACAGAAGTTTATAAAGTGAATCAGTACCAAGACTCTGGGTGATTTCCAGAGGCTTCATTAGCTCCAGATATGGGATCTGCAACACTCATCCCAGACCAAGAATGGCATCACCAAAGCACAGCTCATGAAGATCTTTGGAAATGAAGTGGTGCCAGGCATCAGGACTAACTGGTAGGCACTGTCCTATTATAGGGAAGTTATAGGTATACCTACTAACCATTTCCTTGAAATTCCAATTATAAAACTTAATCACTTCAATTTGAGATCTATACCCTTCTTTCAAAAAATGTGAACATGCTTGAGCACTATCAATCACTCATATACTAGTGTGAATTAATAAGAATCTAAAAGTAGGGTTTTTAAATTTTGTTTGATTTTTTGTTTTTTAGGTAGTTAGCACTTATGTTCTGCCTTAACTTTGGTGACCCACTTTATTAACTCATTTGATCTTTACAACATTCCTGCAATGTATAAAAATAACTATTATTATCCTCATTTCCATTTTCATTTTACAGAGGAGGAAACTGACAAGAGATGAAGTGAATTGTCCAGAGCCATACAGGCTCTAAGTATCTAGATCTTCCTGAATCCCAGTCCAATGCTGTATCCATTACACCACTTAGAAGGATCAAAAGTCTTTCCTTTTCTAAGAGATAGCATAGAGATTTGCAACAAATGGGGAGATCAGATCCAAAGAAAGGAAGACAGATTTTTGCCTCCTTTATAATTTTGGCTAAAGTGGGCTTTGATCACTAAGGCATATGCAGTTTAAAAGTTTTATGCAATTCCAGCAGAAGGAATGAACCTGGAAATGGAAGAATTACAGAGACTATATAGAAAGTGAGTGAATATGAAAGCAGAAAAATGAAAGATATCTTTTTGAACATCCCATTTTGGTGTAGATTTCTATTATGTGAAAAGCTGTAGAATGGTATTATGTGTCTAAGCTGTTTCTAAGGCCAATGACTTTACTGTTTTTCAACTGTGAATCTCACCCAGGACCCAGCCTTACACATCGAAGACAACTGATCCACTTTTCAAATGGAATTACATCTTAAGAAAAATTCAATGTTACAATAAAGGATTTTTTCAAGTCACTAATTAACTGGTGCCCAAAGTGACTCAGTGAGCTACTTATTCCTTGAAATATAAGGCTTAAGGAATAAGCAGAGGCAGCATGAGGCAGGAAATAGAGGATCTGAGATGAGAAGTCAAGAGACTTAAAGGGTTCTTGTCTTTTGCTCTGTTGGTAATTAGTGTGACTGTGGGCAATTCACATGGTCTATTTGGACCTACGTGTCTTCACACAATAATATCATTAAGAATTTGTAATTTGTGAAACCCTTTATAAGCATTACCTAATTTAAGCCTCACAACACTATATGAGTTATTCTTACCTTAATTATTATCCTTATTTTTCAACTGAGGAAACTGAGTCTCAGAGAGCTTATTAATTAATCAGTCAGCATTTTTTAAGTGCTTACAATGGGTCAGGCACCATCCTACATGCTGGGGATGCCAGTGAAAAGAAAAATAATCCTGCCCTCTTGGGGTATATATTGTTTTAAAAACGGAGAAACAATATAAAGAGAGATTTCCTTACTATTCAGATGGAGGATAACTAGTATGGCCCAAAGGTCCAGAGGGCACAGAGGCACAGCAGATAGCAGTGCAAGGAGGATCTAAGATGGAATTATAGAGGAAATTGTAATGCTGGAAGAATTGTATGTAGTTGGTGACTAGCAACTCAACAAACCACACAGCCAGGTAAGCAGCAGACTTAGGATATAAATGATGGCTATCTGGTTCAATCTACCATTTTTCCATTACACCATACTGCCTCTTGTTCTGGCAATATTAAAGGCATAAAGTGAACTAGAAAACCCAACACCAGGAGGCAAATTTAATCCCATATATTTCCCTGAGACTCAGTGGTCCTCAGACTCATAACTCTCAATGGGAATGCTTTATTCAAAACAAAACAGGGTAGGTAAAGGAAGGGTACTTTGAATAAAGAGGTTATATACTCACATGAGGAAACATGGGAGTTACAGCTATAAATCAAGATGGAGAATATCTGAATGAATAAATATATATTTATGCCACTATTCTACAGACTACATGGAGAGAAATAAATAGGTGTGGGTTCAAAATCCAAAGCATTAACCTGACACAGAAACTTGCTCTTGTAAGCTCATAATCTCTTGGTTTATTTTAATGATAATTTCATCCTTAAATGGTAATAAAGTAGAATTATATTCTGTACTGGATCCTCCAAAGTGGATGAACTGGGTCCTGGAGTAGAAATTATGGGCACTTTAATGAAAAAATGACCAATATTCCTTAGAATTTGATATAAAACTGGGAATAGTGGCACAGGCCAATAAGCTTTTACTGGAGGAGTAAAGGCTGGTGGATCATTTGACTTCAGGAGATTTGTGCTAAAGTCAATCTTGAGAGTCCCTAACTAGCATTGGTAAGTGGAGCTCCTGTAAGGTCAAGGAAGCCGCTGTTTTAAAAGAAGGGGGAAGCAGGGAAGGTCAAGAAAGGAGATACTTCTATGGGAACCACCAATGAGATTGGGAACATGAGGGTCCACTGCACTTCTAAGATAGGGAAACCTAATCTGAAAAAAAAAAAAAACAAACAAGGTTTAATTTGAAGAAAAAGCCTAAGAGGTGTTCATGATGGCTGTCTTCAGGTTTTCAAAGGGCTCTCACAAACCAGAAGAATGAGACAGATTTGTCATGATCTGAGAGAGGTGAACTAAGAGCACCAAAGAGGTAATTTCTAAAAGGCAAGGAAAAACTTCCTAACAAGTTTTTTATTTCAGTAATTTTTCAGTTGTATCCAATTCTTCATTTAGGGTTTTCAAGTTTGTTTTTTTTAGTAATTTTTCAATTGTATCCAACTCTTCATTTAGGGTTTTCTAGACAAATATGTGGTTTGCCATTTCCCTCTCCAGCTCATTTTACACATGAGGAAACTGAGGCAAATGGGGTTAAGTGACTCACCCAGGATCACATAGCACATAAATGTTAGAAGCCAGATTAAACTCAGAACTTAGGTCTTTGTGTGTCTCTGAGTCAGACACTCATCCTGCCCTTCTAACAAGTAAAAATGAGGGGGGGGGGGGGGGAAGATCAGCTGCCTTAGCATTTTATTAGATGTCTTCAGGTCTTTAGACTAGATGATCACTTTTCAGATGTGTGTGTGTTTTGGGGAGTGAGCGGGCAGGAAAATATGTGCATATGTTCAAATAAATGGTCTCTGAGGTTTCCAACAATACTTACAATCTAAAAAACTAGACTAGATGACTGCTAAATAGAATCAGCATTTTCTAGAGAATAGAGTATTGCACGTGGAGTCAGAACAACCTAGATTCCAATTCTGTTTCATGGGCTTACCATCTGTGTGACCCTGGGCAAGCTGCTGAACCTCTCTGAATCTCTGTTTCCTTATTTGTGAAATGCAGATAATAAGAGCATCTATCTCAGAATTGGTGCGAGGAACACATGAGCTAATATTAGCCAAGTATTTCTTCTACCTTAAAGTGTTTGGTAGGGGTTGGCTATTGCTGTTGTAACTCTTAGGAGTATTGTTATCTCGGTGTGTCTGCCTGTTCTCCGTTTCTATAATCCTGGGGGGTTGCTTATTCAACCCAAGGCTCTGATGCCATAGCCATTAAATATTCATTCCATCAGTCTGCCCTGTAAATGGGAGCCAGGCAGGTGCCCAGCTGCAGATTGATGGGGATGGTTTCCTTTCTAATGGAACACCTCTCAGTTTTAAGTTCTCTGCACATCACCTTTTCATCTAAGTTTGAAGGACTGTTAAGATCAAGGAAAACATTTGAATGAAATTCATTCTTTTTAGTCCCAAATGGTATGTTCTTGACTGTTTTAAATGATCAGCTGCTTCATTTAAATGACTGGCTAGAAACTTGTCCTCTAATGAAAACCCTATTATGCTTTTTTATAACTTTGGACTTGAGTGAGTTTAGTACTGGGCTTCAGAAAGATATTAATTTAAAAAAAAAGATAGGATGTAATGAGCTGTGAAAATGCTCTAAGTCTGGAAAGAATAACACTGAAAGGCACTTAATATAGGACCAATTATTTGACAGGCATTTGGATCTCTCATTCTCTAACAAGCTGAAAAGGAGAAAAATGCAAACATAGAGATGTATCCACGGAAGTGCATGCACAGAACATGGATATAAAGGATGAAAGTTCATGATTTAGAGAATCCAGACCTTTCGGGGGGTGTTGAAGAGATTCTCAAATTAATAATAACAATAATTCATTTCAGAAAAGCATGTTGAGATTTATATTAACTGATACAGAGTAAAATGAAAAACAGAAAAGAACACAATGATCGCCATAGAGGTGAAAAAATGCTAAAATGAAACCAAACTCTAAATTATCAATGGACCTAGAAAATAAGTGAGACTGGAAACACGAGTGATCACAGCTCTTCTAACCTGACAATTATGAAACACACTTCCATATCCATGTCAGAGGTAGAGGACTTATACAGCAGACATCATTAGACAACCATTTCTGAATCAGATTGTATCAGGTATTTGTGCTTCACTATATTTCTTTGTTACCAAGGAACATTAATTTAGAGAAGATAATAGAAGAAGAAATGACAATTATTAAAAGAAATTAGGCAGGAGGAAACTAAGTGGCTCAGTGGATTGAGAACCAACCCTGTAGGTGAGAGGTCATAGGTTCAAATTTAACCTCAGACACTTTTTAGCTATGTATCAGTCATTTACCCCATTGCCTAATCCTTACCATTCTTCTGCCTTGGAATCAATACACAGTATTGATTCTAAGATGGAAGCTAATTTCTTTCTTTCTTTTAAAGAAAGAAGATAGTAATAAAATATTTTTAGAGAAAAAATATTTTTACTCTATCTATAAAATTTGGAAAATAATACTTATGCCAACCTGTGAGGTGTAGAGTTGCTAGGAAAACAATATTTTGGAAACCACAAAACTCCTTATATATTCAAGCAATTATTTTTAAAGCTATGTAGAAGAAAGAAAGAAAAGGACATTGATGAATCATTAAGAATATAAATAAGAGAACAAAAGAAAATGCAAAATGGGACTCAGAAAAGTGAAGAAGTATTGGAACTATCATGTTAAATTTGAAATATATGTGTTTTTAAAACTGTATGTAATGGATTTTCACAATTTCATATATGGTCCTTTTTCTGTTCTTTGAAGTTGAAAATGTTCATGTTTGTTAATGCTTATCAAGTTCATAGTAATAAAAGAGAATTAAAATCAATATCTATAGTATATTTTATTTACTTCTACTCAATATGTATCTTTTCTGGCATATTTTGAACTTATATGTGACGTATAAACACACATAACATTCATTTCAGTTGTACTCAATTTGGGTTTTTGGGTACTCATTTGGGTTTTCTTGGGAAAGATCCTGGAGTAATTAACTATTTCTTTCTTTAGCTTATTTAATAGATAAGGAAACTGAGGCAAACTGGGTTATGCGATTTGCCCAGGTCGTACAGTTAGTAAATGTCTGAGGCTGGATTTGAACTCAGGTCCTCTTGACTCCAATCCAGGCTCTCTATTCAATGAGCTACCTAGATAGCTCTTCCATCCATAAATGTGTGTGTGTGTGTGTGTGATCTAAAAGCTAGACAATAAATAAAATTAGAAACAACCTTATCAAATTTTCTATTAGAAACTCTTTTATTCATCAATAGTGATATTTTCACAGACATTCCTTCCAGCAGTGTGCAATGACTGGACCTAAAACATATTCCTAATTCAAGTCTTAATATTGAAGATTTAGTAAACAAACAAGCCAATAATGTGTGTCCAAGATAACTCCAAATAACAAACCCCGAAGAGGAAAATAACCATAAAATACCTAGAAAGAAAACATTAGGAATAAAAACACATACATGCATACACACAAACACACACAGTTTGGCCACCAGGTCAACTAGATTGCCAAAAGAGATTAAATAAGTTATTGTCATTTTTGTTGTAATAGTTGAAGATGATTTCCTAAATGAAAGTACAAAAGGGAAAGACTGAAAAAGAAATAAAATTTTTTGTGGAAAGATTTGTGTTTAGCTGTTAATAGTAAGCAATTATTATGAACTACCTGAAAACAATGACAAAAGTTCTAGATATTATAGATTAAGAAATCATCAAATAAAACTTCCTATATCTATTAGAACCAAAGAAAATTGAATATAAAATTCATTTGTCATCTCTTCAAAGAAATTCCCAAGTCAAAATCCGAAGATATATTATAGTTAAAATACAGAACTTTCCAAATCACAGAAAAACTAAAAAGTCCAAGTAGCAGGAAGTCATGGTCAGATTCAGATAGGAGTTAACAGCTATCACAATAGATGCATGAAGGACTTGGAATATGATAATCAAAAATCAAAAGATAGATGCTTACAACCAAAAATAAACTTACCCAGCGACACTGAGTTTAGTCTACTGGGAGAAGAGAAGGGACACCAAGCAGAGAACTTGTTCTAGAGGAAATAGGGAACCAGAGGGAATTGACAAGAAGAAAGATCACAGTTGATCATGGCAGCTGAGTAGGAGATAGATTTGATTGGGAGAGATTTGAGGTAGGGAGACCAGTTAGAAGCTTTTATAATAGTCCAAAGTAAGAATATTTTAATACTCTAATACACTCATTAATTCTTGTAATTATAAGCTGCCCAAATGTCATTTTAGCATTCCTCACAGATAAGGAGTGGTAAAAACAAGACCAGATAC
Source organism: Monodelphis domestica (assembly GCF_027887165.1). NCBI lineage: Eukaryota > Metazoa > Chordata > Mammalia > Didelphimorphia > Didelphidae > Monodelphis > Monodelphis domestica. Next base: position 244,371,785 of record NC_077231.1, read on the forward strand.
TTATGCATCTATGATGGGAAATGATTGGCTCCAGAGCTGAAGACAATGAAAAGACAACTAGTTGTTTTGGGGTCTCAGATGTATCCGTCACCTTCACACAGTAACTACTGAGTGTGTGCACATCTGAGCACAGGTTACAAACAAGATAGAGATCAATATAATGTGAAAATGTGTCTATGATGAACTGAGGAGCTATAATCCTACTACAGAAAACCCCTATAACATTTCCTGTTAGAAATTACTGTAGCATTTCACTTGTTAGCCTGGGCTACAAGTCTAAGAGCCTCTCTTGGATAGATGGGAGAGGTAAGTTGTATTTTTTTTTTCAGCTTAAGTTGAATCATTAGAAAAATAAGGCTCATGAAACACATCAATGGATGAACAAGTGGCCAGGTAAAAAGGTCAGCAACTTCTAAAAGATCCATAGCTTAGAAACCAACTGAAAGAATGGAGGAGATGGCTAAATCTTAAGTCTAGGGAAAAGTAGTTTAGGGGCTTTGGTAGGAAAAATGCCATACTCACAGATAGTTACTGGTACAAGCTTTCCTAAAGCTTGGTAAATGGATTGAGGGTGAAGTGGTCCAATATTACTGATTTTAGAGAGCAGCAAAATATCTTACCCAAGGCTTTAGGAACCCACACACCAGAATGATGTCTGGAAAAGCAGTTTCTGGAGGGGTTACCAGGTGTCATTTTGTTCTGCCAATTCCATTGCATGGAATTAGAAGGGAAATAGCATGATTTAACAGAAAGATCACTAGCCTTAGAATCAGCATACCTAGGTCCATGTCTTAAAATATGACAACTATTTGTTCTCATGCACAAAAGATTTCACTTCTTTGAGGTATTTTATTTGAGGTAAGCTAAATTCAGGATCTAACAAGTAGATGCTAATCAAAGAAAAATGTTAGAAGTAAGAATCTCCCAAAGGGAACTATAGGTATTGTTTTAATTTGCTTTAAAGATGCAAATCTTTAAAGCAAATATATATATGTATGTGTTTATATATATGTGTGTGTGTATATGTATGTATGTATGTATGTATACACAAAGCATTGGTCTACAAATCATTCTTATCTATTCATTAATATGTGCTACCTCCTACCATTAAACCCAGATCCCCTACACTTCTATCACAACCATATATCACGACTTTTCCAGTCACTCCCCAGCTGATGAGCATCTGTTCAACTTCTAATTCTTTGCCACCAAAAAAAAATAAGTTACTCTAAATATTATTGTACATATAGGTCTTTTTCCTTTTCCTTTGATTTCTTTGGGATATACAGTAATGGGCATCAAATGCTATACATAAGTTTACAGCCTTTTGGGTTTCTGTTAAAGGGAAATGATGGCAGCTTGAAACATGAAGGGGGAAGGAATGAGCAGATATAGATATATAAACTGCAATCATAAAGTTCAAGCTGAAGGGGACCTTTGAGGCCATCTAAGATAATTCTCTTATTTGACAGATGAGCAAAATGAAGCCCAGAGAAATTGGGTGAATTCCCCAAGGACACAAGTAGGATCAGAACCCAAGTCCTCTGATTCCAGAGTCAGTGTGCTTCCCAGCATATTATTCTGCCTGAATGTTGGAGGAGGGGGTAGATATAGTGAAGGTTATAGGGTAAGAGCCTTATTCCATTTGCTTTCATCAAACAAACCAAGCTTAAAAAAAAACAACCTCCTACTTTTATATTCAAAATTAGTACTTTTATTCTGGGCATGGCATCAGATACCTATAATTCTGCTGTTGAGAGTGCTGAAATTGGAAAATATCTTGAGATCAAGAGTCCTGAGCTGCAGTGGGCTAAATTGATCAGTTATGTACAAGAGGTTTGCCATTCATATGGTGATTATTATTCCATGCGTAGGAGACCTGCCAAGTTGCCTAAGAAGGGACACATGGGCCCAGGTCATAATTGGAACTGGTCAGAGCTCTCATGTTGATCAGTGGACTGGATTATGAGTAAATTCTACACTTACAGCCTGGGTGTAATAATGAGACAGAGAGAAATAGACAAAAAGAGGCAGAAAAATAAAATGGAAAGGAAGAAAAGAAAGAAGGAAGGAAGGAAGGAAGGAAGGAAGGAAGGAAGGAAGGAAGGAAGGAAGGAAGGAAGGAAGGAAGGAAGGAAGGAAGGAAGGAAGGAAGGAAGGAAGGAAGGAAGGAAGGAAGGAAGGAAGGAAGGAAGGAAGGAAGGAGATGGGTGCTGATGAAATAAGACATTTCTCTGATGATTAAAACTCCTCTTAATGCCCTCCAGAAGAAAAGTTAGACAATGTGAACTGAAGCTAGAATGAAAGGTCGAGTGGAATCCAGAGTTAAATGTTCAATACTTAGAGACCACCCTGACACATTAGACAGAAGCACTTTTGCTGACCTCAATTACTTCAGTGGTACCAAGGGATAGAGCCATCTAAGATGAAAGGCAAGTTTAGAACAATTTAGGAAATACTTTAAATATGCTATAGAACAAAACCTGACACAGTTGTCTCTGACAGATTTTTTTTTTCCTGGTGTCAGCAAGGATCACTGTTCAGAAGACCAATTTTCATTTATCTTTCAGGGACTGGGAATAGAGAAGGGTGTTGGGGAGATGTATCTGAAATCGAACCAAGGACAAAAGAGAAGAAAAAACAGAAATTCTCTTTGCATCAGCATGGGCTGAAAAATCTCACCCTTACATTTCCTGTCAAAAAGGAGAGTTGGAGACATGTTTCTGTGAACTGCTGCCAGGAAAAAAAAAATTGTGAGATCCTCACAACAATTTTCCATTAAAAAAAAAAAGATAAAAGGCACTGTAAATGGTCCTAGAAAGGCATGTAGGATTTATTGACTCTACTACCCTTGTTATCAAAAAGCCCAGAGAGTGAGGGTGGGACCATCAGATTAGTTGGATGCCACAGCACCTGGTCTCAGATCAAAGAGGAGCAGTTTGCTCACCAACACTCATCTCAAAATGAGAAGATTCCTTCATGCTGTGGTTAGTTCTTTTAGCAATTAATCTTCATCAAAATGGTTGCTATACTAGCAAAAAAAGGGGGAAGGGTTTAAATGATTCATCATTTATGTTATTTTCAAATATCAGAAGATCACATAGATGTTAGTGCCTAAATAAGTTTCTGAAACTAGACCAGGCAAGAATTGTTCCTGTCTTGATCATACTCAGCTGTAGGCAAGGTGTGCCAGTATGCAGTGACTTCTCAATCTGGTCAAGCCAATGAGAAATTATGACTGATAAAAGTAAGTCATTTAAATTTAAGTAGGATCACTCATTTAGAACTGAAAGGGGCCTTAGAAACTTGATTCCACCTACTCCCTTCCATTTAGCAAATGAGATAATCAGACAACTAGTCAGGATTCAAACCTGTCTTCTTTCCTCTAAATCTATCTACTATACTACCTGACAAAACATGAAATGTTACAGCTTATAGGGTCATTAGAGGTCATTTAGTTGTATACTCTAATGGCAGAGATGAAGTCTCTGAGACTACATTGAGGGAAAATAGCTTTTACAAAGTTGTACTGGAACTAGAACCAGTTCAAATTCCCAGGACAGCATTCTTTCCAAGGTACCATTAAACCTTAAAACTTCTATGATGGATCTGGCTTATAACTTAATTCTAAACATGGTAAATTTAATCACTAGAAATCCTGCCCTTTTACACCTAGTAGATTGGCCAATATGGCAGCAAAGGAAAGTAATGAATGCTGGAGGGCATGTGGCAAAGTTGGGACATTAATGCATTGCTGGTGGAGTTGTGAACTGATCCAACCAGTCTGGAGGGCAATTTGGAACTATGCCCAAAGGGCGATAAAAGACTGTCTGCCCTTTGACCCAGCCATAGCACTGCTGGGTTTGTACCCCAAAGAGGTAATAAGGAAAAAGACCTGTACAAGAATATTCATAGCTGCGCTCTTTGTGGTGGCCAAAAATTGGAAAATAAGGGGATGCCCTTCAATTGGGGAATGGTTGAACAAATTGTGGTGTATGTTGGTGATGGAATACTATTGTGCTAAAAGGAATAATAAAGTGGAGGAATTCCAAGGAGACTGGAACGACCTCCAGGAAGTGATGCAGAGTGAGAGGAGCAGAACCAGGAGAACATTGTACACAGAGAGTGATACATTGTGCCACAATCTGATGTAATGGACTTTTCTACTAACAGCAATGCAATGACCCAGAACAATACAGAGAAACTTATGAGAAAGAATGCTGTTCACATCCAGAGAAAGAACTGTGGGAGCAGAAATACAGAAGAAAAACATATGATTGATCACATAGTTTGATAGGGACATGATTAGGGTTTTGATATTAAAAGATCACTACTACAAATATGAATAACATGGAAGCTGGGTGGCTCAGTGGATTGAGAGCCAGGCCCAGAGATGGGAGGTCCTAGGTTCAAATCTGACCTCAGACACTTCCCAGCTGTGTGACCCTGGACAAGTCACTTAACCCGCAATGCCTAGCCCTTACCACTCTTCTGCCTTGGAACCAATACACAGTATTGATTCCAAGATGAAAGGTAAAGTTTTAAAAAAGCAATTACATTGGGTTATGTATATATCATTGTTCAATATCTCTAGACCTGACTCTCAATCCACTGAGGAAAGAAGGCGGTGGGGGCAGCAAGAATCATGAATCATGTAACCATGGAAAAATATTACAAATAAAAAAATTTTTAAGAAGAAATTCTGCCCTTTAAGATTCATTCCTTTGTCCTGAGATTCCCTCACCCCATTAGAATATACATATCCTTGGAGAGAGTTAAGACTTAACTAGAAATGTGTGTGTGTGTATATATATATATATATATATATATATATATATATATATATGTCTGAGATTATTTAAGACCATGTTTTGATGAGGAAAAAGGAGGAAGTATGGAAAGAGACTGAAACCTGATAGGTAACATTGTTGATACTCAATTGACTACTGGGTTTATATAAAGGGAAATGGGGTTAGCTTGGGTGGAAAGATGCCAACCTAGGGTACAGTTAATGGAAAAATAAGTCAATTAGTGGGAGCTAAACTCAATTATCCCTGCATTTCCAAAAAACTGCAAATTCTCTCAGAGAACCCTTAAGAGGGAGAGGAAAAGAAGAGCAGAAATAGGCAGTGGAATATAACATTTTAATATTAATGAAATTAATAACTTTTTAATGTTTTCTTTAGAGGTGAGATAGCTAGAAGTTTTCAAACAATTTTCAATAATCTAATGGATCTTTACTTCAGAGTCATAACTAAGGTGAGGTTAATGGAAGTTTGAACTAAGGTTCCAAAACTAAGGTGCTGGAAGGATCTTCAGTGCCTTACAATGCATAGAAAAAAATGGGTTTATTTCCTATTAGTTGACTTCTTGTCCTATTAATTTGCTGGCTTTAGCTATTAACAAGAATCAAAAGACTTCAGTTCTCATCTTAACTTTGTCCCTAATTTGCTATGTGATTTTGGGAAGAAACTAAATTTCTCACTTCCTTTTCCTCATCTAAGAAAGAATTCAGTTTTACTGTAAGGTTATCCCTAAGGTCCCTCCCAGCCTAAACATGCTCTGAGTTGTACTTTCCTGTTCATTTTATCTTTTGTAGGAGTTTCCAATAAAAATCCTTTCTTCACACACACACACACACACACACATACACACACACACACCCATTTATGTCTTCTATACTCAAGTTTTGCCAACACACACATGCACACACACGATGTATATATGTAAATATATAAATATAAATATATATACATATATGTGATCTTCATATTATTTTAGAGCCCTAGGGAGTTGTTTGGCCTGGTTTGGAACATATGAAAAAATGTATATTGCTCCATTCTCTGAAAATTAAAAGGATGAACATTCCAAAGAGTTGTTAAACTGTGGTTAAGTGCTTCATATCAAAGAAAAAAAAATGAGATGATTAGCTATAGTGCTTCAGGGAGTTCACCCACATAGGGAGTGTTAAGAGCAACTTACCTCGAATATTACCCCCCTACTCTATTTTCAGATAGATAGGTTGAAGTAGATAGATAGATAATATGGGTACATAGATACATAGATACTAGAAATTTAGATAATATGGGTACATAGATAAATGCATACATAGACATTTAAAAGGGCATACTATGTGAGCTAATATAATTCTTAAATGACTGTATTTCTATTTCAATTTCAATTAATTTTCTTTTCCTTATACTTCTCTATATTCTAGATTGGGGATTAATGCAAAGATTTAAAATGATCCAAAGTTAAGGAAGAGTCAAGAAAATAAAAAATCAAGATAAGAAATCTGAACAACCTATAACCTAAATAATCAGGAAGTGAATAATAAAGAATTGATGGCATCAGGATGAAACATGCACAATCAGCAGTTATAACTAAAAGAAATTTTCCTGGCAAATTAATAGATTTCACTTCATTAGATATCTGTCTACATCCAATAAGAAGGGGGGGAAATCTTTTCTCTCTTTGAAAACCACTAAAAAAAGGTTTTAAATTACAAGTAGAATGCAAAGAGCCAACTCTAAACATGATCACAGTTTTCAACCATAGACAAAGATGTCATTGCATATATAATGTGGTGTAATTAATCCTTTCATGCTTCCTCTGTCTACACTGTACAATATAACTATGGGTTGTCTATCACCTAGTGATTTCTGCAGGTGAGCAATTATTATGATAATTAACAGTTAGAGAAATTACTAGAACAGCTCCATAGTTTTTTTTTTACAAAAAGAAGTTGCCATTTATTCTATGAACTTAATATATATACATATATATTCATATGTGTTTATAGGCATAACCATACATAGGCATTATCACCAGAGAACCACATTTGTATCAGTTTCTTTCAAAACTGAGCTTCTGACATCCTTGCATATTAAAGAAAAGAACTGCATCCATCTGAATCTCTGTCAAATAAACAAATATTTAAATGTAAGCGATATTGGAAAGATTGCTTTATGCAATGAAGCATAGCATGGCACTCAGAATGAAAATACAATTGGGGAGCCATTAGTGTAACTGACTCCAGGCTAATGGAGCAGTGAGGCATTACTGGGGAGCAGGACCAGTCACCTCCCTGGGGCTTTTGAAGAAGTGGGCTTTTTAATTTCCCTCCTGATTGACTGTGCAGAATGCAGATGTGTAGTGGTTTCCCCCAAAGAATGGATCCCTGTGTTAGCAAAGCTATTCTGAGACTGAGAGTAGTTTCCCTTTAGAGTTGTTACTGAGATACATGTTCTACCCTTCAAACTATTCAAACTGTTTCATTTGTTGGTCAAAAGCATCCACAAAGCAGCCAAATCTGAAACAGGTGAGGTGTTTGATTGCCTTCAGAATCTGGGATAAAATCAAAACCCTTTTGAGGACTCATAACAACTTCCTACATAATAGAAGTATAGAATCTCAGAGCTGAAAGGGGTGTGAGGAGCCACCTGGTCCACTATGGAACAGGAATCTTTCCACGATATTCTGAACTAGTGATCAGCCAGTCTCACACAGGCTGAAGACATCTAGAAAAAGATAATCTACTAGACAAGTAACATGACATACTGACTAGAATTCAAGACTTAGAATTAGGAATACAAGTTGGAATATTGACTCAGACACTTCTAACTGTGTGATCCATGGGAAAATCATGTAGCCCCTCTCAGTCTCAGTTTCTTCCACCATAAAATGGGATTAATAATTACCCCACAGATTTTTGTGAAGATCAAATGAGGTAGCATGTAAAGTTCTTTCTAAGCTTTAAGATTGTGTGTGTGTGTGTGTGTGTGTGTGTGTGTGTGTGTGTGTGTGTGTAATGTTGGCTATTACTACTAAAAGCTATACTATTCTGGGCAAATCACTGAACATTTTTGAATATCAATTTCTACTTCTAGAAAAATTAGGTTAATAATAATATATACTTCACAGGTTTATTGTGAAGAGAGGAGGGGGGGGGGGCGGAGGAAAGGGAAGAAAGGAGAAAATCCCTAGAATATTCTGCTGGAATCTTCTTTCCAAATTTTATGCAACTGATGATTGGATAATAGATCCACCTGGTCACACAACCAGTTCCAAATCAACCTAATTCTGTAATTGTCTATCTTACATATCTCCATCTTTTTTCCCAAAGAGAGTATTAGAGATGTTTTCCAATGCTTCAATGAAATTTATGGCACTTCCATGATCTACTAGTCTAGTAAACTAATTTTGAAGGACTCAATTTAATCTGGCATAGCCTGTTCTTGATGAAATATTGTTAGAGATCACTTCCTTTCTAAAGGATCATAAACCATGCCTTTAATGATTTAGTATAAGAGTCTCCCCATGCCCCCAGTAATGGAAGTTTATATAATTATATGATATAGACTCTTCTGTTTTTTGTTTGTTTGGAAAATGAAGTCATTTATGACATAAATGTGATGGATTCAAGGTGCATGATTAAACATATTTTTAATGTGCCCAATAAAGAAAATTATTTTACCTAACTAGACATATTTGTTATAAGTAATTTGTTTTTTCTTTTCTTTTTTCCAACAGGACAGAAGAAAATAGAAAACTGAAATAGATTTTGGTTAATTAAAAAAAGAAACTTTTAAAATATTTTAAATAAATAACAATAAAAACAATTCTAGGAACTAATCACAGAAAAGGGGCTGATTATTATATTATATTATATTATATATATATATATTATATATATTATATATATATTAATTTGACTATTTAAAAAATAAAAGAAGCTCTATCAGGTGGTCCCTTATGAGATGGTAAAAATAATCTCTTATGTGAACTACAAGACAGTAGACTGATGGATCAAGCTCCAAGGAGATGTTGAAAAGTCAATCTTTGTGGAAGTAAGATGAGAAGTGGAATTATACTCTTCACTATATTTCAGACTAAATAGTCTTACATCATTATCCCACCTACCCTTACAAGTTGTCATATTCTTTATATAATTTCCCCTGCAACCTAAACATAATTAAATAATGCCCATTTTTGGCCATATTCATTCACCACCAATCTTGGTTCATTTTAAGACTTAGCAATTATACTCTTCATAAAAGACCCTGACAAAGAGGGCTTACTTGTACAAAAATATTTATAATAACTCCTTTAGTAGTGACAAATAATTGGAAATTGAGGGAATGTCCATCGATTGGGGAATGACTGAACAAATTGTAGTACATATTGGTGATGGAAAACTATTGTGCTACAAAAAATGAGAATCAAGATGATTTCAGAAAAAAGATAGAAAGATCTGCAGGAAATGATAAGGAGCAAAATAAACAAGAACTGGGAGAACACTGTACTCAATAAGTGGCTACTCTCAGCAAAGCAAAGATCTGGTACAATCCTGAAAGTCTTATGACAGGGAATCATCCTATCCACCTCCAGAGAAAGACTTTTTGGAGTCTTCATTCACATCACTGTATTTATTATTTTATTTGAGGGTTTTGTCTATGTATGGGTTCGCTCTTACAACAATGATCAATAAGGAAATATTTTTGCATAACAAAAATAAAATATAAAATATTAATTTAAAATTAATTTAAATTTACCTTAGATCATTTTTCAAAAAAAATTATTTGTTTGGTCAATTCTTTGCATATTTCTCAGTCTGTTAAGGCACCTTCCAATTGTCTAACTAATCACATTTATTTCTATTTGCATCCAAAATCACATTCTTGAGATCTCAAAATGCCTTTTTAAAAAATTCTCACTTCTTACAAGAGCTAGCAAAACATGATTCAGTGACTTTATTATTCTGGTTTCTTTCCTTTAGAGATTTTGGGTACCATGAGAAATGAAGTGATCATCCCCATTAAGTCAGTTAGCTTCATTCTGCTTTAGCCCGCCTATTGATCCAATTATCATGCTATGGCTTCTTAGTACCACAGGTGAGCACTGGGGGCACATGGACACCAAAGGAGGAAAGCTGTCCTGAAAAGGGCTGAGCAAATCCTCACACCAGAGGTAATAGTCTTCCCTGAAAATATTGTACATCCCAGAAAATAAAGGACAGTGTAGGCACTAAGATATCACAAACAAAACATCTCCATAGGATGTCAAACCTTGGCCCAGAATATTCCATAATGGCAGATTTCCTGCATTATGTACACTCCCAATGAGTCACTAGAATGACAGGTGACCACTCTTCACATCTGTCCAAGAATAAACCCAGTAATTACAAAATTACTCCTCATACCTATTGACAGGTTAGGAGAATATGGATAGTCTTTTTGTTGTTGTGGTTGCCGAGTCCCTTGGAGTTGTCCTGGATTCTTGCATTGCTGATAATAATTAAATCATTCACAGCTGATCATCATATACTATTGCTGTTATGGCATGCAACATTCTCTTGGTTCTGTTCACTTCACTTTGCATCATTTCATTTAAGTCTTTCCAGGCTTTTGGGGATTTTCTTGTTCATCATTTTTTATGTCAAAATAGTGTTCCATTACAAACTGTAAAGATTAAATTAACTCTCCCCAATTGTGAAAATGAAATTAATTAATTCTTCCCTGATTGTGAAGATTAAATTAACTCCCCTGCCCATCTTTTAGATTTAATCACCAAAAGTGTAAACACCCCATTCACACTTGAGTGGGGGAGGTCTGTGACCCAGGTGTGCAATAGTGGGTGGTGAATCAGAAGCAAACTTACTACCCCCTGGGCAGTCTAAAAAAGCTTCAACTGTAATTGGTAGACGTAAAAGTGGAAGAAGGCACAGGAAATAATGCAAAAGAAAGTCTTTAAAAGGGAGTTACAACTCCCTGTGGGGACTTTATCTTCTTCTGGAGTTCTGAGTTCAAGTTTAAGGCTGGTGAAGAATCTGCTGACTGGACCTGAGACTCTGTACTTAGTGAGACTGACCTTGAATCTCTCTCTACCTTTGGACTAACACATGGTGAGTGAAAAAGGTTGACTCCTTTCCTGGATTTTCTGAAGTGACTAGCCTCAGGAGAGACCTATCCTCTTGAGAGAGGCTCCCTGCATCCCCAAGTCCTCGGCTCCAAGGGTGAGCTGAGGCCCCTCTGTCTAAGGACTAACTCTCCCTGCCTGTTTTTGAGCCAGTAGAAGGAGAAAATACTTAGTGCATAGGTTAGATATCTTACTCTATCCTCTCTCTGATTTCTTACTTCACTCTCTCTATATTTTGCAAATAAATTGTTAAATAAATCTCTTTTGAATTTCTTAAAATTCCTGGTGACCCTATTTTTAAATAATCCAGTCCAACCTTTTTTGGAAAAAAAAAAACCTTTCTTTCCCCTTACAAAGCATTTTCCAAAATGTATTTAGCCATTCACCATTAATGAACATCTTGTCAGATTCCAATTCTTTACCACCACAAAAAGATCTACTATAAATATTTTGTACAAATAAGTCCTCTTCCCCTCTACCTTTAATATCTTTGGTCATCTACTGCATTTTGAGCCACCACCAGTCAGTCATCTTGACTTTTGTCTTGCCATTCCATTTTGACAACTCTGGAAGTAAGAGTGAGGCAACAACTTTGTGCAGCTCTACCTCAAATCCAATCCATACTTCAGTCAAAAGGCATCTCCCATGATATCACTGTGAAGAGACAAAACCCAACTAATCAAACAACCCTGTAAGTATAAAAGAGAAAGAGAGAGATAGAGACTTTTGACCACAGAGGGAGAGAATCAATCTCAGTGTCTAAATTAGAGGTTGTTAACCTTTTCAAAGGGAAAGCAAACTGACATTTGTGGGAAAGAAATTTCAGGTTTTCCACAAGTGGAGGAGAGTGAGAGTAGAAAACTGAATTGTTAAGCAGGGAAGATTGAACTTGGTCATGATACTATGGAAGTAAAGTGCCTTCTGTTTGCTGCTGGGTTCCAGCAATTCTTGCTGTAGGCAGGGAAGGTTGAGGCAAGACAAAGAATCAGTCTGTGGGTTTACATCAGAGCTTATAAGTCCTGAATACAAGCACAAATTGCAATGAGTTTTTATATCCTGTTTGGATTGCATACCCAACTGGTAGATTTTTAATAGGTTTCTGAATTTAAGTGGTTCCTAGTATCATCATGTTACTATTTTTTCCCTTTAAAATACTAGTTAAAACAAGCCAACACAGAAAAAAACTAACTCCTGGGATGTCACTGCAACGTCAAAAAGCCCTCAACTGAGTGATATTTCTGAATTGACAAAAGAAAAAAATCTAATTAAAACTCTAATCTGACCTTCAAATGTCAGAAGTAAATAAAGGGATAACATCCACATATTTGACAGCTGTCACCAAGTAATAGGAGTGCCATAAAAGCTCATAATCAGAGAGTGATGGCATATGCAATGTGTACGAGACTCATCACCATAAATTTAGATATATAAGTACTCAGCCTGATAATAATCTTACATCAGTGTCCTAAATTAGCTTCAACTATTTTGATGGAAAAGGATAGAGTCAGACATAATCACCTTTACAATGACAACATCACCAATATAATAAATAATGCAAATGTTTTTTACACGGAAAGAAAGAAAGAAGAAAGAAAAAGAAAGAATCCCAAAACAGAACATGAGAAGAAGTCCCCATATCACACCTGCTCATCTAGCTCCTTCTTTTAATTTGGTTTGTTAGTTGGGCCCCTGGGATGCCAAGGTGGGTTTATCCCCTCTGAGTGCAACCAAATGAATATATCCCTTCTGTTTACTGTCTGAAGAGAAGAAAAAATGGAACCCATCCATTTGACCTGAAATAGGCTGGATTTGTGGGCAACTCTTGAAATGAGCCTGGCACCTGGAGATGTAGAATCTCCAACCTTCAAGCTGTTTTTGCTTGTGAGTGCCTGCTGAGTTGCTAGGGGCACTGCAGAGAACCTCAGCAGGACCAAAAGCTGCTAATTGATTTTGCTGCTTTGTTGAGTACAAGAAATCCTCCAGATTCAGGATTTGTTTTGTTTTGTTTTCCCCCAGAGTTCAGTTCCAGAAAGCAGTGTCTTCAGCAGCCAAAAAGGGGGGTGGGGTACTCCATATTTCCTTCCCTTAGCTGGGTCTATTTTATTTAAACCCCAAACTAGGTCCTAGGATAGGACTTGTGAGGTAAAGAAGTATTTGTATTGGGACTAACTGAGGCAGCAGAGCAGGGAAGTGGACAGGGTACAAGATTTGGAGTCAGACCAGTCTCAGTTTTCCTGTATACATGATGTGTGACTTTGGGTAAGTCATTCAATCACTCAAATTCAATTCAGTGATGTTGTATATAGAGGGCTAGGATTAAAGTCACAAGACCTGGATTCAACTTCTATTTCAACTACTTACTAGCTGTGTGACTTTGGAAAAGTCACTTAACTTCTTTAATCTCAGTTTCCTCATCTGGAAAATGACTGGATTCATCTCTTCCCAACAATCCTGTGAGATAAATAGTGAAAGAATTTATACTTATTTTACATATGAGGCTCCTGAGACTTAGAACATTTCAGCAGTTTGCTCAGTGTCTCACTATTGATCACTGAAACCAAGGAACTTAAATATATATTGCTTTTTTTATATCAAACCTTAAAGTACAAAGTCTTAACCTGAGATTCTTAAATATTTTTTTAAAAATATTTTGAAAACTTGATTCCAATATAAACAGCTTCTTTGTATTCCCATGGATTTGATTTTTTTTTTGCTTAAAAACATTATTCTAAATATTATAGGTATCACCTGTCAAAGAGTCTGATAACTACCAACCCCCCAAAAAGGCTAAGAAGCTCGACTGCTGTTATTTCCATGACAAATTGCATCTGAGACCACAGAATTATAGATTTATATCTAGAAGTGACATTAGAGACTATCGAGTCCAATTGCTGAATTCTACAGATGTAGAAACTGAGGCCCAGGGGCATTAAGTCATTTGACTAAGATACAATATTTTGGAAAATATCTATTACTAATGTCAATATGGAGTTACCTGAACCTATGATTAGTAGGTAGGATAAAACAATAAGAAACTTATTATAAGACATCCAGCAGCATCTTTTAGACTTTGAAAACTTACCTCTGATGACACTGAAGAACAGAGAAAGAAAACAATTCCCACCTAAGCAGGCATTTTCTTAATCTGTTTATATAAGCCAACAATCCATTCAGACTAATGAATGACTATAAATGACCCTCCAGGTTTCTCTGCATTAAAGCCTTTGTGGTTATACTTAATAGGTTTGTTTTATACTCGAGTCATAAAACATACATATATGCTTTTGGACTCACTGTAATTCAATTCAGAATCACATAAATATCAAATTGGAGAGTTGGAAGTGATCTCCAAGACCACACAACCTCTCTATAACACAGAATTTCTTATAACAAAGCACATAACCTGACTCATAATGGACATTTAATATATATTTGAGAAATGAATTGTTGAATAAACATTGGTCCACCTTGGTGGTTTCGTGATCTTTATCGGCTCCTTATTACTTCCAGTATCAAATATAAAATCCTTCCCAACTTGATCATTTTTTGCCTTTTCACATTTCTTCCTCCTTACTCCATTCTTCATACTCAAAGATCCAGTCACTGGCCTTCTTGCTGTTCCTTACAAAGGCCACCCCATCTCCCAACACTGTGCCAACCAGCTATCCCCCATGCCTAGAATACCTTTCTTTCTGATCTCTGCTTCTTTTTTTCCCCTGGATTTCTTCGTCTCAACTAAAATCCCACCTTCAAACAGAAGTCATTTTTGGTCCAGTGTCCTTCTCTGTGCCCTCCATCTACCCTCTATATATCTTGCATATACATAGTTTTTCATATGTCTCTCCCATGCCATTAGAAAATGAGTTATTTTGAAGCCATTTATCTTTATAGATACAATGTTAAAGTACTTTAAAATATATGTTGATTATATTTGTTACAATGCAACAGTATCTCTAACTGATGTTACAGAATATAGTTGTAAATTGTTTAGTTTATGGTATCTTTGATTCTTAACCTGGAATCTCTGAACTTTTAAAAATATATATTTTGCTAAATGTATTCTGACATAATGGGACTTCTTTCTGTATTTTGTTTTATGCAATTTTTTCCCAAATTTTCTTACTTTCTATCATAGGGTCAATTTTAGTGACAAGGGCTAGACAATCAGGGTCAAGTCCCTTCTCAAGGTCACACAGCCAGGAAATATGAGACCATATTTGAAACCACATTTTCCCAATTCCAGATCTGACACTATCCCCTGAACTACCTAGCTGCCTCTTTTTATGTATTTTTTTTCCAATTCACAAAGATATTGTCTTTATTGTTGAACTATAAACTATAAAAGGTGAAATGATGAAAATTAATCAAACCTCTCACCTTCTGGACCAAACTGGTATGCCAGGTGGGAAAAAAAAATCTAGTTTTCATATACATTTCTTCTTTGGATGTGTTGCCAAACTTTTGCTACTTATTAGTTTTAAGTGGAGATAAAGGGATTAGGGACTTTAATTTTTGAAATAAATATTCTAAAATTAGTTTTAAAATTAAAAAAAATTCTATTGAAATAACTTCTAGACAACTTAACAGAATTTGATGGAAGAGAGGTACATAAGAGCAGCTTAGTTTAGGCCAATAGATTTCATTAGAACTTTTAGGAAATGTTTTTGTTTTGGCCCAGGCTAAGGAGTTGGAGAGAGAAAGGACTATCTCTCCCAGGCTGGAAGTAGTCTTGTCATGGCCCAATCCCAATATTGATCTACTCAAAAGTTTTAACCTCCTCCAGTTTCCCCACCTGGGTTGATTCACCTCTCTGCAGCCTGGTGGCTCTGTGCTCCTCTGGGGATGATTATATTAATAATAGGCAGTGCAGAGGCTAAATTGAGTTTCATCCTACTTCAGTTCAGAATTCAAGCCCCAATTCAAGCGATCCATCAGACTCAGCATTCCCAGAAGCAGACTACAGTCATAGGCCACCACAGATACCAGAAGGATTTTTCAAAGTAAAAAAAAAAGAAAAAAAATAAATGCTTTTTAACTGCAGAGAAAAACTTATTCAGTTTGGTATCATGGATAGAATGTTGGATTTGGAAGAAGATCCAAGTTTTTTTTTCTTTTTTTTTTTTAAATTTTAATATTATTTTATTTGGTCGTTTTCATACATTATTCACTGGAAACAAAGATCGTTTTCTTTTCCTTCCCCCCCCCCCCCCCGCCTTTCCCTCTCCCATAGCCGACGCATGATTCCACTGGTTATCACATGTGTTCTTGACTCGAACCCATTTCCCTGTTGTTGGAGTTTGCATTATAGTGTTCATTTAGAGTCTCTCCTCAGTCTTATCTCCTCCAACCCTGTAGTCAAGCAGTTGCTTTTCAGCGGTGTTTTTACTCCCACAGTTTATCCTCTGCTTGTGGGTAGTATTTTTTTTTAGATCCCTGCAGATTGTTCAG
This sequence comes from Monodelphis domestica, assembly GCF_027887165.1. Classification (NCBI taxonomy): domain Eukaryota; kingdom Metazoa; phylum Chordata; class Mammalia; order Didelphimorphia; family Didelphidae; genus Monodelphis; species Monodelphis domestica. The sequence continues at coordinate 244,388,150 of NC_077231.1, forward strand.
GGATTGCATTGATACTAATGGAGAAGTCCATCACCTTCGATTGTACCACAATGTATCAGTCTCTGTGTATAATGTTTTCCTGGTTCTGCTCCTTTCGCTCTGCATCACTTCCTGGAGGTTGTTCCAGTCTCCATGGAACTTCTCCACTTTATTATTCCTTTTAGCACAATAGTACTCCATCACCAACATATACCACAATTTGTTCAGCCATTCCCCAATTGAAGGGCATCCCCTCATTTTCCAATTTTTGGCCACCACAAAGAGCGCAGCTATGAATATTTTTGTACAAGTCTTTTTGTCCATTATCTCTTTGGGGTACAAGCCCAGCAGTGCTATGGCTGGATCAAAGGGCAGACAGTCTTTTATCGCCCTTTGGACATAGTTCCAAATTGCCCTCCAGAATGGTTGGATCAATTCACAACTCCACCAGCAATGAATTAATGTCCCCACTTTGCCACATCCCCTCCAGCATTCATTACTTTGCATAGCTGTCATGTTAGCCAATCTGCTAGGTGTGAGATGATACCTCAGAGTTGTTTTGATTTGCATCTCTCTGATTATAAGAGATGTAGAGCACTTTTTCATGTGCTTATTAATAGTTTTGATTTCTTTGGCTGAGAATTGCCTGTTCATGTCCCTTGCCCATTTGTCAATTGGAGAATGGCTTGATTTTTTGTACAATTGATTTAGTTCTTTATTTTAGTAATTAAACCTTTGTCAGAGGTTTTTATGAAGATTGTTTCCCAATTTGTTGCTACCCTTCTGATTTTGGTTACATTGGTTTTGTTTGTACAAAAACTTTTTAATTTGATGTAATCCAGATTATTTATTTTGCATTTTGTAATTCTTTCTAATTCTTGCTTGGTTTTGAAGTATTTCCCTTCCCAAAGGTCTGAGATGTATACTATTCTGTGTTCGCCTAATTTTCTTATAGTTTCCTTCTTTATGTTCAAGTCATTCATCCATTTTGAATTTATCTTGGTGTAGGGTGTGAGGTGTTGATCTAAGCCTAATCTTTCCCACACTGTCCTCCAATTTTCCCAACAGTTTTTATGAAATAGTGGATTTTTGTCCCAAAAGCTGGGATCTTTGGGTTTGTCATATACTGTCTTGCTGAGGTTGCTTGCCCCCAGTCTATTCCACTGATCCTCCTTTCTGTCTCTTAGCCAGTACCAAATTGTTTTGATGACCGCTGCTTTATAATATAGTCTGAGATCTGGGACTGCAAGACCCCCTTCCTTTGTATTTTTTTTCATTATTTCCCTGGATATCCTTGATCTTTTGTTCTTCCAAATGAACTTTGTTATGTTTTTTTCTAAATCAGTAAAAAAAATTTTTGGAAGTTCCATGGGTATGGCACTAAATAGATAGATGAGTTTGGGTAGGATGGTCATTTTTATTATATTGGCTCATCCTACCCATGAGCAGTTAATGTTCTTCCAATTGTTCAAGTCTAGTTTTAGTTGTGTGGAAAGTGTTTTGTAGTTGTGTTCATATAGATCCTGTGTCTGTCTCGGGAGATAGATTCCTAAGTATTTTATTTTGTCTTGGGTAATTTTGAATGGGATTTCTCTTTCTAGTTCTTGCTGCTGAGCTGTGTTGGAATTATATAGAAATGCTGATGACTTATGTGGGTTTATTTTGTATCCTGCAACTTTGCTAAAGTTGTTGATTATTTCAATTAGCTTTTTGGTTGAGTCTCTAGGATTCTTTAAGTAGACCATCATGTCATCTGCAAAGAGTGATAATTTGGTCTCCTCCTTGCCTATTTTGATGCCTTCAATTTCTTTTTCTTCTCTAATTGCTACTGCTAGTGTTTCTAATACAATGTCAAATAATAGAGGTGATAATGGGCATCCTTGTTTCACTCCTGATCTTAATGGGAATGGATTTAGTTTATCCCCATTGCAGATGATATTAGCTGATGGTTTTAGATATATACTGTTTATTATTTTTAGGAATGACCCTTCTATTCCTATGCTTTCTAGTGTTTTTAGTAGGAATGGGTGTTGTATTTTATCAAAGGCTTTATGTATTTTTTAAAACCTTTTTTTAGAGGAATTCCATAGTTTTCTCCAGACAACCAAAGGGATTCATGACACAGGAAAGGTTAAAAACCCTTGTCATAAATATGCTCATATGAATTTTTACTATCAACTCAAAAGTTACTTTCATATTAAATTTCTCTCACACTAATTCCCTTCAAAGTGTGACAGAGGCTGGCACTAGTAAGGAAGAGTTTTCTCCTCATTGGGGGAGGGACCCCAGGAGGCTGGAATCTTGAGGAGCCAGAAGGTTCTTTATAAAGAGCAGTTGGTCTCTCAGTTTTGAGAAGCTGAAGAGAGAGGGCTGGTTAAGACTTTCTCCTGAGGGTTACCAACCTTTTTCCTGCTAGTGACTGGAAATCCTTTCCCCCCAAAATTTCCCAATTGAAAAAACTACCGAAGAGGAATCTGAGAGACATTTTTGAATCTCTGTCAGACTGTACCTCAACTCCTGTTGCTCTGGGTCTGAACAATGGCCATGGGGCCAAACCCAGGGTCAGTCAACCTGACTATCTCTCAAGGGGCTCAGGCTGCCAAAGCCTGAGTTCCCACCAAACTCAAGGAGGGAGGGAAAAGGGGTTAGTTAGACAAGGGACCCCCTTTTCCCCATTTTCCTTTCCCATTCTTTTCCCTGCCAGCCATTCTTTTGTATTCTCCTAATCGAATTAATTGCCATTAAAGTGGTTATCCTTTCCCAAATTTGAATCAAATGTGAGTGAAACAGCTTCAAAGGGAGAGATATCTTCCTAAGAAGAAACATTTTAGTCTCTAGTAGTGGCGGAGGAGAGGGACAAGAGTAAATCTGGGAGAGCAGCCATAGCTGAGGAGGGAAAAACTCCTCACTCTGAGCCAATCTTAAACATCAGCTGTCTCTCCTAGATCCTGTTTCTTTTACCATCTATAATGAATTAGAAGATAAGGACAAACTTATTTCTTGATTTTTTTAAAATTAGAACACTCTACTATAACAAGTCCATTCTAATTAAAATTGACATTATTTGGAGGAGATCACCAAGTTGTAACTTGAGAATACAATTCATGTCAGGCCCATCAATTCCCTAAATAACATCCTCTCAGCAAATTTAGGGTCAGTGCATTAAAAAAAAAAGAAAAAATTCCTACAATTTGAATTATCCAGAAGGTAAATAGGTTGTCTTGGAAGATATTAATGATCTTCCCATTGCTGGAGGTCTTCTAAGAAAGTTTGGACAACCACTTATCAGCTATGATGTAGAGGAAATTTTTTTCAGTTATAGTTTGGACTGCCTCTGAGGCACCTTCTGGCTCTAAAATTCTTCCAGTCTCTGCTTTGCCCTGTGGAAAGAAAGTATTCAATAAGATTTGGCTAAAAATATTTTGGGTTGTTTGTTTTCAAGGATTGAAATGGCAAAAGGGCAATGACAAAACATTTTTTTCAATCTTTAATCATTACCAAAAATAAACAAATAAATAAAAAGCCAGGAATTTGCTACTCATTCTAGATAGGAGAAACTTACTGAATTTACTTAGAGATTTTATTTTAACCTTTAGTTTTAGAGGTTGAAGGTTATATGAAACTTTTATAGTCTAAATGAATTCACAGTAAACACAGATTTATACAAAAAATCAGAAAAACCAACAATGATTTTAAAAAAGTTTTTGGATGTTAGCCTATTTCTCTTCAGGAATTTTCTTCTGCAAATTTGAAGGACAAAATTACTGATTTGCTGAAACCCAGTGTACGTAGCCAAGTACATTTTCAAGACTGAGTCAGCAGATAAAAACATTCAGATGTTCAGATTTGTACAATGATGGAGGGAAAACAAGAAATATGTTTTCTTATACACTGGAAGAAAAAGAAACATTCTAGGAAGAAAATGGGTTTCAAAGCAAAGCAAACATTTAGAGAAGACAGTCACAACTGTACCTTACCCTAAAATAATACAAAACTGGTTATAGAGGTCCATATACACCTCCCAACTAATAATTTTCTTCCTCATTTAAGTAATATCTGGAAGAGTAGAGGGAGATAGGGAGCTGTTCTTTTGCCTCTGGAGAAAGCTATTCATAAAATCCTAGTCATGTCTAAACTCTTGGTTTTCTTTTTTCCCCATTCAAAGCCAATGCATTCTTATCCCTTTCCACCAACCTGGGACTATGTTGATTCCACCAATGTCACCAATCTCTGCCTAATTCATTGTTGTGCTTGTACTCCACACCAGAGAAATAATCTACCTAACCCCTTACAAGTTAATACTACTATCCATAAGGAAATAGATGTAGCTTCTCCATCAATGGTAAAGGAGTATTTTTTTATATCCACATATTACATTCAGTCCATCAAAAATCAGTTGAGTGCTTACTTTGTGAAGGATAGAATGATGTTAAACACTAAGGATAAACAGAAGAAAAAAAACCCTAGGCCTTTCCCTCAAAGAGCACACATTTCATCTTAAATTCAGATAATCAGCCAATTTCTACTGCTACAAAAACACATTCTTTACCTGGAAGCTTCAGAATATAGTCATGCAGATGACTTCCAGGCCCATGAACCCATAAAATGTACATAGAGGCAAAGCAGAATTGATAGCATTTCTTTATTTCACCCTGAAAGGATGATGAATGTCCAAGGTGACTCTCCAACTTTTGGCTTTTTCATTTATGAATATTCAAGAGGCATTTGCCAAGAAATACACATAGCAAAAACTAATGAATAAAGAATATGTAATGCCTAGATAGTGACATCTTGTAAGGTCAACCCATTGAGTTAGTAAGTCAATATATTAATCTTTGATTGACCCTGAAAATGGACACTGGTCTGGACCAGAACTGAACAGGAAGAAAAGACTGGCCTAGATCACATCCTAAACTGTTCCCCACTACAAAATTCATTTTTTATAAAACCAGTATTCACTTGGTGGTGCCATGTGACTATGAATCATGAAACATAACATTCCATGGCTTTAGAAGTGGATTATTTAAATATATTGTTGGAATTGCCTCAGTTATACATCTTATCTTTCCTCATTTCTATTATTCTTTTAAATTTAATGTTAGTTTTATATTTGCTCTGCTATGTCAATATTCTGAACATATCAAATGTATTTCCAAATCAGATATCTCATTTGGAAATTTCTGTCACAATGGCAAGCAATTATCTTCCTTCTGTTAGAAAATAATCGACTAATCTTTCAGGTGTCATTATTGAGTGATTGCCATGTCCAGTTCTCTTTTTGAAGAAAGCATATATGCTATGTGAGCATGAGGCTTTTGTATAGTCACGAAATCTCTGGTATCTCTCACTGCTTTCTCCTGAGCCAGTACTCCAATATATTTTTCATTGTCATATCCTATGCCCCTCTAGCTTTACATGTACCTCTGCTAACTTCTAATCCCATTTTGCACTTTGAACTGCCTCTTTTTCACTTTTAAACAGCTTTTCCTTTTCCTATTTCCTGATAAACATTACTAGCATCTCAATTTCCCTATGGAACCTCTAACTCTTTCCCTCAGAACAGCAGTTTCAATGGGAAATTTGGGAAACATCGGATCAGAGACTGGCATTGCCCAACCCAAGGGAGGAGGGATGTTCTATATTCTCTAACAAAAGCCAGTTCTTCAACTGTGGAGGATGGATTTCACATACTATTGAATTTCTTTTCAGTTGACTCAGGCTGCTTTTTAAAATAGAACTGAGCCAAACTTCTGTCTCAAATGAATCAGTGCCTTGAACATGATAGGCAATCGATAAATACATAATGAATTAAAAGAAATCTCTTTGGGATTGATACAGCCAGAGCTGAAAGGGATCTTAAAAATTAGCTAGTTACTAATCCAACACCCTCATTTGCCTGATGAGGAAGTTGAAGCCTGGAGAGGACAAATGACTTGCTCAAAGTCCTTCCAGTTCTGTTTCCTTCATACCACCTTGATTCTTACAAAATATAATATTCGTCTTTGTTAAGGGCTAGACTGCCTGCCTTAAATGGGGACTTAAGCAGTTAAAGCCCTGAAGAATTTCTTCTCTGCATATGAAGAAAGGAAGCATCCTAGAGATCAGACTGGAGTGGGCAATATTCTTCCATGAAATAAAAGTTTTGAGACCCTCTTGAAGGAGAGAGGAGAGATCAAGCCTAGAAGATGAAGGAGGTGGCTGGAATTTTTCCTGCAACATGGTGGCCAGTAATGGTAAAATCTGAAGTTCCTTTCTTTAAACCTAAGTCTTCAAGGGGGATTCTTAAATGTGAAGCCTAAAGGGATAAGCATTGAGGTCTAAGACTGTTTTCATTTGCTTGTTTTTGTTTCTTGTTCATTTGTCTTTATTTCCGCTGCTTACTCACTTGAGTAGTTGGAAAAAGTTAAAAAAAAAAAAAAGACAAGAACTGAAAGTTCTTAACCAACTACTTTTCTGACATTAGACAAACTTTACTGGCAACAGTTTCTAATCCTGTCCTTCTTGTTCTTTAAAAGGTTGAATGTTAGTGATCTAATCTTATTTCTCATAAACACCTGTGGTTGATATCATCTTTTGTACCTTTTTAGAAGCATGATGATATGGGACACTTGTGGGAGCAACATTAGCTACAGTGCAGGAGAGCCAACACCCCAATCCATTTTTAGAGAATTTTCCCTCTCTAACTATGGGTATAATTGCAAGCCATTCCTACATTTTATAACTCCATTTCCAAGGACAGAATTACTACAAACTTGGTGTTGTTTTTTTTTTTTAAATCTGCCTCATCAGGAAACAAGTCTAATGTAGTAACTCCTTTGGTGACAATTACAAAGTTGACCTAGAGATCATAAGACTATAGTTCTAGAGCTGGACAGGACTTGAGAGCCACTTAGTGTAACCTCCTCATTTTTTGAGATGAGGAAACAGAAGTCCAAGAAAGTGAAAAGTACCTGAAAAAAGAGTAACCATCTCTTATCATGAACTTTTATGTCTCTAAAAGTGAAAGGGTTTCTACCTGTAGCTGTTTTCAAGCTGAATCAGAGCTCTGACTTAAGATATGCCCATCCCTGAAATATTCATCAGTACAAAGTGCTTATTTCCTATATAACACCTTGCAATCAGACGTTACCTAATTGACATGTTCCTGTTTCCACTTGAATGGGCTAAAAAAGGAATCCTACAGGATCTAGCAAAAGTTAGCCAATTAAACTTCTTATAGAGAGCTAATTTGCCCAGAAGGAGCTAAGCATCCCTTTAATAAATAGCAAATAAAAGTCTATGAAAAGTATAAAGTATTTACAGAAACCCAGAAGGGTCCACAAGTAAAATTTTTAAAGGATGACCTTTATTTTCCATTTTAGGTTGGTTAGGTATTCAAGTGGCTGTAAATAAACAACCTAGCCCAGGGTAAAGAACCATTCCAGTTTTAACTCCATTCACTAACTGTGTTGATCTTAGTTGATATCCTTAAACTCTCTTACTCTTAGTACATGTATCTTTAAATGGAAATACTAATACCTGCCCTGAATATCTTAAGGAATATTGGAAGAAATTAGGAAATTACTAGAGAAATCTAAGCTACCTTTATGATAGAAAAATCTCAAGTGTATTTTCTATAATGGTCTTCTGCAGCAACAAGAGAACTTCTGTTCTTGCTGGCACTTTAGCAGACACACTGTAATGGCAGGTGGTACCCCAGATATACCCCAAGTAAGCCTAATGAAGGACACAGCACTTTAAGAGAAAGTTTACTTTACCCTCTCTCCTGGGATTTCCCTGAGGAAACACAAGGAATGGGGCTATGGAAGTCTCTAAAGCCCATTTAGTTTATCAAAACATTTTGGAGAAGCCATAATACAACTAATGAAATCCTGCCTAGCAGCACCTTAATGAGCCTCTTGAGGATGAATGAATTTAATGGAATCATAAGACCTAAATTTAGATACTCTGCCTGAATCTTACTGCTTATGTAATGTTGGACAAGTCACAACCTCTCAGTCCTGTTTTCTCCTGTATAAAATGAGGGAATTGGACTAGAAGTCTCCTGAGGTCCTTGCTGGCTATGTTTAAAAAAAGAAAGAATAAGAAGGAAGGGAAGGGAATGGACCCCAAAGGGAGGCTTGGGCCTTTGGTATGGAGAGAGAGGAAAAAGAGGAGAGCCCCCCTTTCTTGCAAAGCGGGGTTCAGGGGAGACAGCAGCTGTAATGGGTTGGTTCAGAGAGAGGAGAGGGGGTATTGAAGATTTCCCCCCTTCTGCCTTCCCTCCTTAGCTAAAGCTGCTCTCCCCAATTAGCTCTTTTCCCTCTTGTCCCCCCTCCACTACTCAAGACCAAAGGGTCTCCCCTTGATCCATTCACTCACACTCAGTTTGGGGAACAGATAACTTTTAATGTTAACTCAGTCAGGTAATACAAAAAGAATAATGGGTGAGGGGATAATGAGAAAAGGAAAGTGGGGAAAGGGGATCCCCTGTCTCTTATCTAAACCCTTTTCTTCCCTCCTTGAGTTTGGGGGGGAACTCAGGCCTTAGCAGCCTGAGACCCCTGAGAGCAAATCAAGTTGACTCACCCCTGGGCAACAGGAGCTGAGGTAAAGTCTGCTCAGTTTTCTCTTCAGAAAGTCCCTTCAATTGGGAAGCGTTGGGGGGGGGGGGAATTTCCAGTTGCCAGCAGGAAAGGTGGGTAACCCTCAGGAGAAAGTCTTTATCCACCTTCTCTCTTCAGTGTCTCAAAGACAGAGAGACCCTCACTGCTCTCCCAGCCAGAGTCTTCTCTCCTCCAGAAATTCACTCCCGGGGCCCCTCCCCCATCGAGGTGATCAATTTCACATACTGTTCAGTCTGACACTTTTTCTCTAGTGCCAGCCTCTATCACAGTTATACATCTCTGCTAGGTGTCAGAGTGGATGAAGTGTTAGACTTGAAGTCAGGATGACCAGAATTCAAAAACTCAGATACTTACCAGCTCGGGGATCCTAGGCAAATCACTTACCTTCTTTCTTTCATTATCTGTAAAATGTGGATGATAACATCACCTCACTAACAGGATTGTAGTAAGGGCCAAATGAGTATAAAGCACTTCTCAAAAATTAAAAGTTCTTTCTGAATACTAGGAACTAACAATTTTTGGAGAAGGCCTATGCTCCTACACTTCAGATTCTTCCCCTTCTTTTAGGGTGACAAATAAATCATTTTTAATCACCTCTATTAGCTTAGGGTGAGCCAAGAAACACAAGACTAGAATTTCTAAAAGTCATTTAGAGATTTGGGAACATGCACTAAAATTCAACAAATATTTATAAAGCAAGGCATTCATTGCATTGGCTACTATAGTTCTAACTCATTCCCAATTTAGCTGGGAATTTTAAAAAAAAGAAGAGGATAAGGATTAGGTCCCCCCTAATATCCTCTCCACAGAATAAAAGAGGCCATTATATTTCTGGAATCCTTTTTAACTAGTAAATAACCCCCAGCTACTTAGCAGTTGTTGGCTAAAACCAAAGATACCTGACCAGGGGAAAAAAATTGACAAAAAGAAGGAAAGGTTTGCATTGGTAAACCAAAGGTTTGAATCCAAGAGTCTGCCAAATTTATCTCCTGATCTAAATTTAAATATTGGAAGTCTGCTAGACTATTTATTCTAGAGAAAAAATTTTTAAAAAGCATGTCTGATATGGACCCCATCCAAGGAAATACAATTTAGTTCCAAAAGTATCAAAAAAGATTTCATTATAAAGTCATTTGAAAGTACCATATGCAAAAAGAACTTAGAATAATTGGTAACCTCAACTTGTTTTATTTTGATTTAGTAAGCATTTAAAAATAGATTTGTATTAATATCTTCTTTTGTTACATCACCCGCATTTCCCAAATATCTTTTTCCTTCCTCTCCAAGAGAGCCATTCCCTATAATAGATTTTTGAGAAAAGAAAAGTAAGGCAAAGTAAAGTGATCAAAACCAGGAGAACATTGCTCACAGTAACAACAATACTGAGTGCTGATCACCTGAACTATTAACAACGTGCAAGGATACAGGACCACTCCAAGAGACTCAGAACAAAAACAGTTATCCATCACCATAGGAGGAACAGAGTCCAAATGCAGATTGAAACATCACATTCTTCACTTCATTTCCTCAATGGATTTTTCTCTAGTGTAAGTAATATGTCTTATTTCACAACAAAATGAAAAAGGAAATACATGTGACATAATGATATCTGTGTATAATTTATATCATATTCCCTGCCTTCTTGATGTGGGTGAAAGGATAGGAAGGACAAAGGGGGAAAAAAGAATGAGGCAGATTTTTGGACATAGCTAATGTGAGAATTTGTTTCTCTCAGAAAAGCAAACTTATAATTATATGTTATAACAAATCATGTGTATTATATTGTAACATATATAAAATAAAAATGGTAGCTCAAAAAAAAAACAACAAAAACTTTTGCAACTAGGTCAGAAAATCAATCCTATAAGGAAACAAGTTGAAGAAACTAGGATGTTTATTTCAGACAGACCAAGAAGGAAGAAATTTAATAGATATATTTAAAGATCTGAAGGTCTATCATCTGGAAAGAGAATATTATGGTCTCTACTAATCCAGATGATAGAACAAGTATTAACAGGCACATGAAAGAGGAGGAAGCCATTTTTTTTAAGGTATGAAAAAGCTCCCTAACAATCAGGGTCCTACTCTTGAATTGACACAAATAACAAAAATCATGAATTTGAGTTTTACCTCTGACATTTGTTACTTGCTTGTCTGAGCTAATTATTTAACCTTTCTAAGGCTTGTTTTCCTCAACTCTAAAATCAAGGGATTTAACTAGGTGGCCTGCCTGATCCATTCTCACTCGGGCATTAAAAGATCCTTTGTTCTGTCATCTATAAATGGGATGCTTCAGGAAGTAGTTGACTTCCCAAGACAGTACATGGTCCAAGGAGAATCTGAATGACCAGGATCTGGGACACTGCAGTAAGAATTCCACCATGGGCTGGGGACTTTGAACAGAATAGCCCTCAGGCTCTTTACAACAGCAAGATTCCACGAGTCACTTATATGACAGCATCATGGCGGGCCTTCAGTGGCATCCTCTTTCCCATTAGCACGGCGGCCTGTTCATGGCCTGGTAATGAGGGAGCTTTTAGCAACAGCCTTTCTAGCCTATGGGAGCCCTCCTCTTCACTGTTGCTGCACCAAAGTGACAAATGTTACATTCGATTACAGCAGGATTTCTTTTTTTCCTTGAGTTTTAATCATATGACAAATTAGATTGAATTTGCATTTACACTGCATTTTATGATGTAAGATTTCTAATATACTGCAGCTTGGCACTGCAGTGAATTGCATTATCCCTAATGGTTCATCAGTTCTGAGATTTAGTATTTGATCTTGTTTTATTATCTTCTGCAGCTATATTCTATACCTAATTTTTCCTTGAAATGAACATTATTGATTTACTTATTAAATATTGTCTGCCTACTGTGAATTTTTCACACAAGCGGTATGATGAATCCTTTTTAAAAATAATGATTATCTGCAGTACAATGCCTGAAATGCTGGTTTTATAGGGAGGGTTCCAATAGATTTGAACTAAATACAGAGTATAAAACCTGTCTTGGACTTCAAGAAAAAGAAAAAAGAAAAAAAAACCATCCACTGATTCCATCTCTCAGAAAAATAGGGTAATCAATAAATGATTATATTTCTAAAATAAAGCACATTTCAGGTTTTGCTCTCTCCACAAAACAGCTAAGAATTCAGCCTTACTACAGGTTTGAGATCAGGAAAAAACATAACTTAGTAGCAGTTATTAGTAATGACTGGCTGTGCTAAGTAAGAACCCCATTTAAATTTCACAGTAGAGTTAGCTAACTTGGAATGAACATAATGACCTTTCATTCTTGAAATGTGTTTTTAGTTCATTTTCAGACTTAGAGCCTATTTTCCATATTCTACTGTTTGCTCATTTTAATGTTCTTTTCTTCCTGGCTTATATCTTGGTCCTTCCACAACTAGTCTGAATGTCCTACTAAATAATAATCATTAGCTTTATGTGGTATTTTAAGGCTTGAGAAGCCCTGTATATAAGGGAACAAGACTGGCACTCAAGAAAACTATGAAATAGATGAAGGCAAGTTTGACACCTCTTTCTCTCTCCCTATTTGGGACATTCCGCTCCTGCTGAAAGTGTCTGGTGCCATTCTGCAGTCCTTGGCTACTCAGAACCTTTCAAAATCTGCCCTTCTCCATAATGCCCCATGAACTTGATCTCTCCTCTTCCCTACCATGAATATGTATGAATATGAATACATACCTCCAGGATCCTACTCCTGTGTTTTCTGTAAGAACTAACTCGTTTCAACCACCATTAGTGGACTCTAACCTAAGTTACTTGTCAGGTCTACTATTTTAAGGGAATAAACTAATTATGGCTCACACTATAGGCTGTGTCAGCTTTTATTTCCTCTGATGGATCTGAGTTCTTATGACTGAATTACTTCTGTAGCATTTCTTACTCCTGCTAGCCTTGGACTATACAAGTTTTCAAGCTCAGCTCTTGCTTCTTCCTTCTAGAAATCTGCCCTGAGTCTTTTATTTTTGAAATTTTGTCTTACCCAAGGGTGGCAGCCTTCAACAATCCTGAGTATGACTACGGCTTAGCACTTCCCAACATCTACTGTATCCCTGACTTTTGTATAAGTGGAAATTTTGAATCTTTTGAACTAGGTCCTCCCAGAATTCCTTTTAGTATTTCCCAAAATTCCCTTGAATTTCTCTACCATGTTTGTGTGGCCATGTTTGTATATAGTTGAATGTCTCCACCATATTCTCTCTCTTCTCTCACAATGGGGCTGGGTTTAGGTAGTTCTTTTACTTTAGTACTTAATAAAACTTTTAAAATATAATAGTTATTGAATATTAATTTTAATCTTTACACTTTGGAGCACTGAAAGGTAGTAGAAGCTGTGAAGGATTGAAGGGACAGTTATTTATCAAGCACAAGGGCTCTGACCTAAGCAGCTTTGGGGGCTGGTTTCAGGACTTTAGCCATTAAGCCTTAACTTGCCACTACTCCAAGATAGGAATTTTGAATTTTAATTGGTACTATGTAGAGATGATGGGTTAATCCAAATGATTATTCCTAGTGCTGCTATTACTTCGCAGTAGTCTAGAGGACTGTAATTTGGGTGACCATTTCACCTAGGGATAGGGTCAACCAAGTAAATGAGGCAGTTTAGTATTGGATCTTTTTTGATGAAAGAAACTAGGAGGGCATTAGACCTTTCTTTTGAAGGGTGGTGAGCTGCTTAATTATTCATCCCTATCAACCCCAAAGGACAATCTATTACACAAACATTTAGTGCAACTATGAAAATAAACACTGCCCCCACCTGCCCAGAACTTATATTTGAGGGTGATGGAAAGAGAGACCAAGCTATAGAAGGCCTCTTAATGAAATTCAGGCAGTGACACTGAAATGATTTATTATGCTTAGTCTCTTTCCTATTCAAGTTCAATTTTTTTCCTAATGGACTCATAATTGTAGAGGAAAGTCACAGTCTGTTTTCTGTGAGTTAGCAATGCACTGGCAAGAATGTGGAATGTGGAGAATACTTACTGTGTATATGACCTTGGGCAAATCGCTTAACCCTTTTAGGCCTCAATGTACCAATCTGTAAAATAATAATATTAAGAGAGTTGGGTCACATGGTCTATAATGTTCCTTCTGCTTCTAAATCTTATGATCTTACCCTACTGATATAGGGAACATTGGGTTAGAAGAATCTTGACGAATTCAGAAAGCATCTCTTGTCTGCTAAATAAAAATGGTGCCAGTGCTATGTCTCTTGAAAACATTTTGCCATGGTCATTTAATAGAATAAATACATCCAACTGAGCTAAACGAGTTAAGATACTTCTCAAAAGCCATGTAGTTAATCTCTTTCCATAGGCCAGAAGAGTCCAAAGAACAAAGAAAAAGAAAATATTTTCCTCTACCAAGCATCGAGCACGTTTGAATCTAATTGCAATAAAGATTAAAGAAAGATTGCCAATTAGACACTTGCTTTACTCAGCCAATACACATTCTCCAAGTAGCTCATAGATTCCCAAATAATATGACAACTTCCTTTTTTAATTCCTATTAGTCCTCCCTGGCATCCTTAATTAGCAAGAGAGAACTATTTGACTCTTGTTTTATCTACCGACTCAAAAAAGATCATAAAAAGTTTTGTTTAAAAAACAAAGGTCTACAAAGAAGGTGGTATAAGTATATTCATTATCAAGTCGTGGCTTTTTAATTCTTCAGGAGTTCTGGCACCCTGTTGTTTTATTCCATTACTTATACATGCATTTTTATTTTATAATTGTTGTTGGATCACATACATACACATTTTTTTAGAGAGAATTCTAATTGATACAGTTTGGAGATGGTGTGAATTTTGTGGTGGTCTAGGATAGGAAATTCTTGAGACATTCTTGGGAAATCTCTAATTTAGAAATGAAGTTCTTAGAGTGAGCCACTGAGTTTTGCACCATGTAAAAGTAGAATATCTGTACAACTGTTAGTTTCCTTTGAAACTTATTTGATCCTCAAAAATAAGTAATAATAATATGAGAGAAGCTAGGTGGCTCAGTGGATTGAGAGCCAGGCCTAGAGATGGGAGGTCCTGAGTTCAAATATGGCCTCAGATACTTCTTAGCTGTGTGACCCTGGGCAAGTCACTTAACCCCCATTGCCTAGCCCTTACACTGCCCTTCTGCCTCTAAGACAGAAGGTAAAAGTGTTTTTTAAAAGCAAATTAAAACACAAACTGAGCTAAGCACTGGGAATTTTTAAAAAGCCAAATATTTCCTGCCCTCATGGAGTTTACATTTTCCATCTTTCCTTTCTCCCAGCTATTTCTCATTTGGCTACAATTTCATCCAGTCAAATTTGTCTTTTTTTAACAGATCCACTCAAAGTGACTCTAAGTCCACTTCTGACTCTTCCCCCTTTGAATATTCTTTTCTTTCCTATGCAAAGATGACTGGGGTCTCAGAGCTGAATCATTAAGATATAACATGTCAGAGATATGTCATTACTGTTTCAAGATGCTGCAATATTTCTAATAGGAAGATATGCAAATCCAGTGCATACCCTTTCAAAAGACAGTTGCACACACTGTAATTGAAGCTAATTGTCTCTCCTCTCTCCACACTTATTAAATCAAAGTTTACCCTGGGGACACCCCAACCCTGAGAAATCTATATTCAAATATACTTACAAACTACAAATCTATACTCTCTCTCTCACACACATACACACACATACACACACACACCCCCACAGTGACCCACACTTTCTCAGGTTATACATCTTTCTCCTTCTGACTAATATCATTAATCACCTCAACCAGAACACCCATCCTCCTTCTACATGACATTTTCAATATATATTATGTTCGATACTCACTCATTAGGCCCATTTCCTAATTGGAGTACTCAACCATTTACCAGAATCTGGAGTTGGACCATTATCTTATAGTCTAGAAGTAATTAGCAACCAGAGAACCTCACATTCTCTTCCATATATACATACATACATACATATATATATATACATATATATATATATATATATCCCCATTCAGAGTCTATCATATTATCCTTGACCCTTCTCAAGCATTCATCTCTGTCTTACAATTGTTACTCTTCATTACTCCCCCAAATCTGATAGATAGATAGATAGATAGATGGGATAGATAGATGGGATAGATGGATGAATGGATGAACGGATGGACAGGTGGATGGATGGATGGATGGATGTATAGATTTGGATTTCAACTCAGTAGATACTTCAAAAAACAACAGCTAAAAAACACCCCCTATAAAATTATACTTCCCAGTGATGGTTAGCCAATAGCCTAAAAATTAAATAAGAGCTTGTTTACTTCTGATGACACATATCACTTTCCACTTTTATAATTTATTCATTTATCAATGGTCTAGAATCCATTGCTCCTTTTAAGGCTCATCTCAAGCACTGCCTTCTACATAATACTTTTCCTATTTTCTCCCAGTTGCTACAGCCTCCTCCTGTCATGACCTTGGATATATGGGAGTATATATGTATATATTATAAGTATATATGGGAGATAATACATACATATATTTGTTTGAACTATGCTTGGCCTGAATGTGTACATATATATTTTTTTCAAACTATAAAGCACCATATGAATGTTAGTGATTATTAGATAATCCTCAATAAGAGAATTAATGAGCACTAAGCAGGCTTTCACAAATGAAAGTGGGTTGTTGGTTGTTTGTTATGAAATTGTTTAAATGACTCGGGAAGCAAATGTAATCTAACAATTTTTTAAAATAATAAGATGTCTCCTATCCATATACCAAGATATAAAGAGGAAATAATTGTTCAATGACCTTCTAATAATAAAAACCAGAAAAGACATAAAGTATTTAGATGCAGGAATTCCAAATATATGCATTACTATGATTAGGAAGTCCTTGGACAAAATACAAGTGAAAAAAGGGATTCCTCGTGGATAGTAATGTCCTACAAATAGGTTCATTTGGAGGTTATGAGCTGGCATTGATGAGGAATTAAGGAGAGATGCTTAATTGCTCAAAGAAGATTCATCTACACTTTCTCACTGGAGGAACCAAATGGATGAAGTAGTCCTCTTGTAAAGAATTCAATATGCGTTTAGATCAGTAGCCTATAGAGCTTGTCCAAAAAGGATAAACACTAGAGATGGATAATAGCTCTTATTCTGTAGTTAAACAGGAAGAGAATGGGCTGAAATGCTGTTAGAAAATTGTCAAGCTCTTTTATTCATCCTAAGCTTCCAAGGAAACCAAATGAACATTTTTTTCTATACTAACATTCTAACGGTGTTGCAATTTGACAGCAAGGCATGGAAGACCACTGTCTTTGAAAAACTGATGGTGGATTTTACTCAGAAGAAAATTAAGAGCATCCTGGTAAATTTAAGCAGGCTGAAACATGATCAACAAGTAATTCCAAAGAATAAAAGGCAAAAAGGAAGTTATAAACGTATTATATGACAGGCAGAAAAGATGAGTTTACCATATGGCAAGGGTTATATGTGATAGCTAGAGTTCTCCATTGATGCCCTCAAGATCTTGAGAAAATTAGAGGAAATATTTTAGCACATTGGGCAGATCCCCCCCATGAGAAACTTTTAGAAAGACATAAATAAGTATCACATGGAATGGATAGGTTGCATTGAAGGAAATATAAATTGATACAATTATAGATCCATTTGACCCCTTGAGAGAGTATACATGTTGTTTTCCCAAAGAATATATAGTACCATCAGAATTTGAGAAATAAAAAAGATAAACATCAATTAAAAATGATAAGGAACTTAAACAAGGATTGCCAGGAGTCATCAAAGACCACACTATTTGACATGGTCCATGTGGAAACTGGGGACTGGAAAGCATCCCCCAGGAAGAATGGAAACACCCACTGAAATGCCACTAAGTGACTTTCCTTATTAACATCCCCTTATTATTGGAATTGCTATGGTTATTATTCTTACTTAGTACCAGGAAAAATAGATGAGAGCAACATTGTTGCAGGGTTAATACAGATGTCCCACTCTTTCCCCCTAGAATATTACCAGGAGAGTCCACTTACAAAATTAAATCCAAGGATTCTTATATACCCACTTAGATAGGACCCTCTTTTCTAGGCATAAAAACTTCTGGCAAATCTGTGCTCTGAATTCTCCAACCTATATCTTGGTCATGTTGATGCTACCCTCTGATCCTGCACTTAGCAACAATATTTCATTGACTATCTCCCTAGGTTTCCTGTCTGTTGTTAGGTTCCATGGAAACATGTATGTTGAGAATGAAACTGTGCCAAGTACATGTGTGATAATGATATAAAATAAAGTCTGGCCTCAGTCAAGGTGGAGCAGTTTATCCTGTGAAACCTGTTGCTGCTGTGGGTTGAATGCAAAAGCTGGGTCCCATCCATCATTTTGCTGACACCATCCTACCTCCAAGACCACATCCCCTGTGGGAGGCTGACCCACCCCACAGCAAAGCAAAATATTATTTTAAAATATGGGGAGATGGCATATGTCTCCTCTGAACTCTATCATCTTTAAGGGTCATAGAGGGAAAATAATTAGAAAAAAAAGGCTGGTAGTGGTTTTGTTAGATCTTGATGTTAAGAGAAGAATAGAAAGAGAAGGGAAGAATATGCTGGAGGGACCCAGAGATGTAAGAAAAGGAAGGTTAGGGGAAAAAACTATCTGACATAAACAGGATTGACAAGTAAAAATCTTTACAAATAGAGAGAACAGGGTAGGAGAGCAGCTGAGGCTTTTTCCTCACTCTTACATGAACTAGTTAGAGGAAGGAAGGAATTCCTGGACACAAAGTTTGGTACAGAAATATATTTTACTTAAGGGGAAATAGGATAGAAAAGACTGAAGAAAGAAGGGGAATTGGAGAGATGGAAGATCAAGGGAAGAATTAGTCCTAAAAAAATAAAAATAAAAACAGACAATTATTTACAACTCTTTTGGAGGTGATACAAGAACAAGTTAGGTTATGTTCATTGATGGCATACTATTATGGTATAAGCAATGATAAAGGAGATTGTTTCAGAGAAACCCAAGAAAAAGCCGTATGAACTCTTGCAGAACGAAAAGAGATAGGAGATCAACTTCTACATTGACAATAATATGGAAAAAGCAAACCACTTTGAAAGTATTGTGCACTTAAATCAGCATAATGATTAACCACAATCCCAAAGGACCAAAACCAAAAAAACCCACATGCTGTTAGATAAGTAAAGGACTCGTAGTGCAGAATCAGACATATTTTGGGAGCATGGTAAATATGGGAATTTGTTTTAATTGACTTCAAATGTTTTTCTTTTGTTCTCAACTAGCAAGAGGAGAAGTGAAAAGGTAGATTTTTGCAGACAGAAATTTTTTCAAAGAGGAAAATGTAAATACTTTGAGTTCAATGATTGCTTCCTTTTTGTCTTTGAATCCCCATTGGCTAGCACAGTGCCTGGTTATATAGTAGGAGCTTAATAAATGGTTTCTGGTTGGTTATTTAAAACTGTGATACTATCATACTAATATTATTCTTTGTCTTTTTATTCAAATTTAGTGTCATTTAGGAATTATCTTTATATTGTTGTAATCATGCATACTGCTATTTTGGCTCTACTTTCTTTTTTTGTTTTGTTTTGTTTTTTTACTTTTAATTTACACCTTAGAATCAATACTAAATATTGGTTCCAAGGCAGAAGAGAGGTAAGGCCTAAGGAAGGGAGGTTAAGTGACTTGCCCAGGGTCACATTGCTAGGAACTACCTATAGCCCAATTTAAATCCAAGACTTCCTATCTCTGGCCCCATTCACTCTACTTTCTTCATTCTGTATAAAATAAGCATAAAGTCTACCCTGTTTCTCTGGAATCTTTATATTTATTATTCTTGATTGCACAAAAGTATTGCATTTAAGTCATAGAACATAGCTTTCCTATGAGAAGTTTTTACATCTAGATTTTGACATCACCAATAATTCTGCTATAAAGTTTAGCACATACCAATATTTTTAATTGATACTGCATCCTCACTAGGTATTGGCCAAATAGTGGTATTTCTGGGTCAAAGGCTATGAAAAACACATCAATTTTTCTTTCATAAATGTTTTATTAAACCCTTTTAAAACATCATCTTCTCCTCCTTATTTCCTGCGTCTCCTCAATCTGTTGCTTTGGTCTTTATACTCTAGTGAAATAATTTTCTCAAAGATCTCTAATGGAAACCTAATTGGCAAACTCAACTGACTTCTTTATTTTTTTTCCCTATTCCCCTTTGTCTTTGAACTATCTTCAGCTATCTAACAGGCTGGGCATTACAATAGATACAGTGCTGGACCTGGAGTCAACAAAACCTGAATTCAGATTTGGTTTAAGACACTTCCTAGGGGGCAGCTAGGTGGCACAGTGGACAGAGCTCAAGGTCTGCAGTTGAGAGGTCTTGGGTTTAAATCTGGCCTCAGAAACTTCCTAGCTGTGGGACTTTGGGCAAGTCACTTAACCTCATTTGTCTAGCCCTTGTCCTTCTGTCAAAAAGTTGTTCCTAAATCAGAAAGTAAGGTTATTTAAAAATAAAAAGACTTGTCCTAGATGTGTAACCCTAGACAAATCACTTTACCTCTGTCTGTCTCATTTTTCTCAATTGTGAAATGGGAAGAACAATCACATCTATCTTGCAATGCTATTGTGAGGATCAAATGAGATAATATTAGAAAGAGCTGATCATGGTACCTGGCATATAGTAAGTACTTAATATATCCTGCTTCCTCTCCTTCAGGCTTTCTTCCTTTCTTTTTATCCTCCCTTCCTTCTCCATACTCCATTCTCCCTTGACTTCAGAAATATCAAATTATATTGTTTCTCTCCCTAGCCCTCTAAACCAGTACTCTTCTGCATTTTTTATTAGCTTTTCATCTTCCACCAACCACTTAGTATGTTTTTTTTTTCCAAGAATCTCTTCTTGGCTCTCATCTTTTCTTGGCAATTTTTTTTCCCCATTCAACTACCACCTCCTTAGAGACCGCTAAAGTCCTGACCTGTCTTCCTAAGTGCAGAAATACTTTCGTTACTTTTGACAAGACTCTTAAATATGTATTCTGGACCTCAGCTTCCACAAATTTGAAATGAAACTCTTAGTTCTAAATAAACCTCACGTCCACTAGGAAGTCTTCACTGATTGCCTTAGGTGGTAATATTAGGGTAGGGTATAGTTGCCCTCCTAAGACCTAATACAAGACTTTATATTGAAACTATCTAAAGCACTTAATAATTAATGATAGGAGTAATAGTTGTCATTCTTTATATTCTATCTATGATCAATGAAGATTTCTCTATGTTACATGTCTTGCCAAAAACCTGTAAACAAAAAAAAATGAATAAAAATGTAAAATATGTGTTGCAGTTTCTATCAATCACACAGACCTCAAACTTTGATCCACTAGAATCTATTTTATAGATTTTCTTAATAAATTAATTTTGAAGCAAATTTCTCAAGACATATTTTTGTATTAGAACAGAATAAGAGAAATTTAGCCTTCAAAATTCTTAAGCAAAATTATTGTAAAATGAAGAAAAAATATTCCAGATGTGGACAAAATTACCCTCCCCTGATGGCTCCCAGAAACTGACTTTAAGCATGTAATCTCTGGTTGACAGTTTATAGCAAGCCCTTGCACTGCCTTCATTTTAATATCCCTCTCCAAATTTTCCTATATTCATACCATGAATTTTCCTGACATATTTTTATAACACAAAGATTTCTCCCTCACTATAAAGAGCCTTGTTCAAGAACTGCTGACTTCATCTTGTTCTATATCAGCCATTTTAGACCCAAGAATACCATAAGACCAGCTGCCATGGGTAGTTTTCTTTATTGGCTAGTCTGATGAAGGTGGAGAATTCCAGAATCCTGGGAAAGTTATCCTCCATCTCAGGTTAGCTCCTATATAACTAGTAGACTTTTTCTTCAACATTTTATTGTATATATATATATATATATATATATATATATATATATATATATATATATATATATTATAAAGTTATCTCTTTTTTGTTTCACAGGATGATATAGTAAATTCTGCTTATGATTGCAATGCTCCTAAAAATGTTTATATGAGTAACCTTTTTGGCCAGGCTCATTATAGATAATGTCCACCTTGCTATCTAGGTAGCCAAGTGAAATATAAAGATTTCTTCCTTCACAATTAATTGACTTTGCTGCTATTATCTGACTCCAACGTCAAGAATCAGAATGGTAAGTACTGGCTCTCTCGTGGGCTCAAAATTTCCAAAATATTACATATCAATTAAATTCTACCTTTTAAATTCTTAACTAACCAGATCTAAGTGTGATAAGTTTATTGTTGAGAAGCTTAGCTTATTTTTCAACAAGAAATAGAGTGGAAAGTAAACATAAGTTACATTTCCTCTGTGAACCCATTATTTGGAGTAAGAGAGGGAAGAATTTTTAAAGGTTTTGATCCACCATTTTTTAAGTCATTAAAATCACTGCAGAATCACTGACATCATGGAAAGATCTACTTGAATACATTTTCATTTTCATTGAGTATTCAATTCACATACTGCACAAAAGATGCTTCATACAATAAAAATTAAACCTGAGAGCTAAATGTACTTGGCACCTTCTTTTTAAAGTATTAATAGGGATTTGGCTGTACGACTTTAGCAAACAGATGTTAAAAGCAGCATGACCTACAATAGGAAACCCTTTGGTCCTGTCTCTTTCTTGTGTATGCCATGCTCAATTTACAGTGATCCTTTCAGGAAATTTGTAGAATTTTTGTTGTTATTTTTAATGTTAAATCATGCCCTTTGAAAAATCTACATTACTGGTTTGGTTGTTTTCTGACTCCATCCTTTTGCCCACATAACTGCTCCTTTCTTAGGATCTCAACTTTTGGAGTCTATCAAAAGTCTATCAAAGCCTAAATCAAATGCCACTTCTTTTATTCAGTCAGCATTTATTACGAACCTGTGATGTGCCAGGCAGCTAAGTGGCAAAGTGGATAAAGCTCTAGACCTGAGGTCAAGAAGGCCTGAGTTCAAATCTGGCCTTAGACATTTACTATCTACAGCCCTGAGCAAAACACTTAACATTGTTTGCCTTAGTAGACTCGTGTAAAATGAAAAATGAGCTGGAGAAGGAAATGACAAACTACTCCAATGTCTTTGCCAAGAAAATCTCAAATGGGGTCACAAAGAGTTGGATGCCATTGAGATGGGCAAACTATAACAAAAACTCTAACTCTTCCCCTATTTTAATGACCCATGATTTGTCCAATATATAGATCTAAACTATCTTGAGATATAGATAGAAAGACACTTGACACTTTTCATTCTAGGCAGCTCAGTGACATGGAATCAGAAAGATCTAAATTCAAATCTTGACTCAGACACTAGTAACCAAGAATAAATCACTAAACCCCTCACTGCCACAATTTTCTTCCTTGTAAAATGAAGATAACAACACCTACTCTACAGAGTTATTGTAAGAATCAAATTGACATCTGCAAAATTATTTAGAAACCTTAAAATGCTATCTATAATATAAATATAATATAATCTTGTTATCATTGTATGATTTAAAGGTATCATTTAAAGACAATCTCTTTCCCTTTACAAAACCTAACATTAAACTAGAAATAATAGCTGGCATTTATATAGCGCTTTAAGATGACACCTACATGAACGAGACCCATTTAGAGAGTTATAGTAAGAGTAGCAAATCTCTTGCAAGTCTTTGATAACTAGGGAACATTTTCTCTGGCTTCACTTGAAAGGGTTAGGAATTGCATTCCTCTTCCATTGTGGTCCCTAATTTCACACTGCCTGGTTTTTTGTTGAATGCTTTCATTCTCCTGCGCACTAATTGCTTAAGCTCTTAATGATTGATATCCTATGTAGGTACTGGGCAAATTAATTGGATAATGTTCAGGAAGGGTCTGGATATAAGGTGTTGTAAAATGTGATTACTGTTTAGTATTTACAACCTTTCTTGATTTATGATCCCGAGTCTCCTTTATACTTTACTATATACTGTCTTGTTCTCTAATTCTTTCAAGTGTGTATATTAAACCAGTTATAAATAGGCAAAGAATAACATGAACTAGCATTTATAGAATGCTTTAAATTTGCAAAGTACATTATAAATTTTGTCTCATCTGATCCTCAAAACAATTCTATGAAATAGGTGCTATTATTATCTCCATTCTTATAAGGGAGGAAATGGAATTAGACCCATGTTCAGTGACTTGCTCATGGTCACACCGCTAGTGTCTGAGACTGGATTTGCACTCAGGTCCTCCTCACTCCAGGTCCAGTGATCTCCAGGGCACCACATAGATGCCTAGAAGACAATCAACTACTAATCTTAAAAGTCCCTCCTCGAAATAGCAGCCCCACAAATTCTCATTTCCCTTTTACTTGACCTTAGCTAAGACATTTGAATTTATCATATCCTCAGTGTTTCTATCTAAGGAAACTTGGGTAAGGACAATAAACTTTCTGCCTACATCAAAGGTTGTGAGAAAGTATTCTGCAATTCTTTAAAACTGCCCTATAAATGTCAGATAGCACAAAGGTCTTCTCCATTTGGTAGTAGAGGGTTGTTTTAACATGCCAGCAAGGTGTTACATTTCTTAGTCAATGACATAGATACAAAGGGAGCCTCAGAGCCAGGAAAGCCTGAGGAAAATCCTCTCTCTGATACCTACTGGCTGTGTGTCACCAGTCAAGTCAAAATTTCAATTCTTTAGCCATTTCTCTAGCATTATAAGATGCAAAGAAAGTGCCAACCCTCATTGGTAGAAAAAAATTTTCTCTATCTAGGAATTCCCTATTCCAATGAAATCTTAAGTCAGAGATTTCTAGTCATGGATTCTTCCCTAGGAATTCAGCCAAATATTTGGGTCCATCAACTGGACTGTTGGTCAACTCCTTATCTGCATCTCATTGCCCCTAAAGAGTTGCCTGTGTCATAGCTAACAAGTATTCCAGACAAGATTGGAACTCATAGCGTCTATACATTTTAAAAATAATATTCAATATCCCAAGTATTATATTGAATAATATTTATTAATATTTAACTTGAAGAAAAGGGAAAGTAAAAGGCTAGAGAAACTGAGAGAGCTCACCAGCCTCCCACGTGGAAAAGAGAACAAGGGAGGCATTACCCACAGCTTAAAAACCATAATGTGAAGGATGCACGTAAACAGAAAAGGAAAAGGGAATTTGGGGAGGAGGAAAGAATGCTGGAAGATGAAGCCCAAAGGATACAAAATTTCTACTTATATACTTCCTAACTCTGACCTAAGTATTCTATCCATGACATGTCACTGCCTTAAAATGGCTTTTGATCCACACCTGTGATTTTATAAATGTAAGAGACTCTAGCATGTAAATTTCCTAAACTGAAGCAGATTAGAAATGTACCTATAACTTTAAGTCTCTGTGAACTGCCTGGGGGTACTGAGAAGCTGTGTCCAGTCCATGGTTCCACAGTTAAGATGTATCATTGGTAGGACCTTCTTTTTAACATCAATGCCGGTGCTTTAAAGTCAATCTGCTATTATTAATTTAACCTTTAGCAAAAATTAGTTCAGGGGGCAGCTGGGTATCACAGTGGATTGAGAGCCAGGCCTAGAGATGGGAAGTCCTAGGTTCAAATCTGGCCTCAGACACTTCCCAGCTGTGTGACCCTGGGAAAGTCATTTAACCTCCATTGCCTAGCCTTTACCATTCTTCTGCCTTGGAACCAATACACTCCAAGACAGAAAGTAAGGATTTTTTAAAAATTAGTTCAAAAACACTTAAGAAGAAAAAAATAGAATCCAAAATAGATATTTAAGGATCAGTGAATCCCATCCATAATGGACAACAGGGAATCACTACGTTTTAAATTTTAATATTTCATTAAGCTATTTGGGATAAGAGGAAATGACAATAATAATAAACTAACTGTAATACATGATGAAATGAAGTCAGGAAGAATGACTAGAATGCATCTGGAAGCCCCAAGATTTTTTAAATGCTCAGCATTTGATTTTTCAGATGTTGCAAAGAGTTATCAATTCCACAGGAATGAGTAGATTATAATGGGCATTCTGCATTAAGATTGTGTTTAGGAGGCATCTGGGTAGCTCAGTGGATTGAGAGCCAATCCTAAAGATGGAAAGTCCTAGGTTCAAATCTGGCATCAGATACTTCCTAGCTGTGTGACCCTGGGCAAGTTACTTAACCTCCATTGTCTAGCCCTTACTGCTCTTCTGCCTTGGAACCAATACTTAGTTTTGATTCTAAGGTGGAAGGTAAGGGTTTAAAAAAAAGATTGTGTTTATTATACTTTTGACCTGGGAATCCTAAAAATTCGTGTTAAAAACAGACATTGTGATTTCTATTAATATTCTTCTCTAGTGGTGGGACTGATCATGTCAGGAAAGAATTGTACAGGAGAAGCATAATAGATATGTCATCTGAAAAGGTGGGGCATAGGAGGGAGAGGTGAGGTGGTTCTGTGGACCAGGCATAGAGAGAAGTGGTCCTGGATTCAATTCTGGCACCAGACACTTCCTAGACCCTGGTCAAGTCACTTAACCCCAATTTCCTAGTCCTTACTGCTCTTCTGCCTTGGAACTTATACATAGTTTTGATTCCAAGATGGAAGGTAAGGGTTTAAAAAATTAATAATAAAAGGTGGAACAGTCATCTGGCAAGAGTAGGGGATAAAAGATGGTCAAGGCTTACACTCTTTAGGTTTCCATGCAAAATGTCAAGAGAACTAGAGGAAGTCCCCACCCCCAGCACATCAGGTGGGTCTCTTTTAGAGAACTAATGAGATGTCACAGATAATTGTACCCTAAGACACAGTAGGACATAGATTGCTGAGAACACAAATCATTAAAGTATAAACATTGAGAACATCTTTCCCACTTAGTTTGGAATATTTTAGAAGCACTCTGGGCACATCACTTCCTTGAAAACAGTGGGCAAAAGTGAGTACACAATTGTTGAAGAGTATAAATGCACACAGTTACCAGAAAGCAATTTTCTAAGTCCTAGATAACAATATTATACACAGTTATTGCATGTGTTTTGAAGATTACTTCTTCGACCCCTCTTGCATCCTTTTTGCCATCTTTTACCTAAATTAGGAATTCCTAATAAAGCTGTTGTATTTTGACAATATAAGTCAGATCTCTCCAACGAACACCCTAGGAAGCTGAGTCAGTTATCTAGATAAATTGGGCGAAACGTCTTTGCTTTTTTCTCATTGGGGGATTTTGTTTCGTTTTTGCCTGAACTAATAAAGTCCCTATTTTTCTGCTGGCCCATGTTCAGTAAGGCTTCATCGAATCTAAAAAGCAAAGTGCATTGTTGCTTCATCAGCCCGAGCTCTAAGCTCTGGATTCCAAGAAGCCCTTACATCAAGTGTGTGCACAGATGCATATGCACGCGCGGCGCGCGCACCCCCCCCCCCACACACACACACACACACAGTGTCCACCAGCCCTTCCCTTGCCATCACTCACTCCGATCCCACTAGGTGTCACGAGGACTCTTGAGTTGTATTTTCAGCCGTACTTAATGACAGCTCTGCGGCTGACCCAAACGAGTGATCAGTAATTTTGCAGAGGCTTATCATTATCCTGACAAAACGCCACGGAGGTGTGCGTGACTCATTTTTTAATACCGCAGTCAGGAAATAAAGAGAGGGAACCAAAGCAGAAGCCATTGCCTGCCTCGGAGTCCCTGTGATATTAATTACTGGAGACATGTGCATGACATGGTGTTCATTTGTTGCTCAGTGCGAGCTATCTTATCTCCTCTCACCCACTGGCTGATTAGTAGAGACTGCCTCCAGACACTCTTCGATCCCTCATTGTTTGGAGCATTGACAAAAAACAGAAGAGAGGATTCTTCCGTTGTGGAGCCTGCAATTTAAGAACGCCTTTGTACTTTCTTGCCCTTGTTTGGGGTTTTTTCTTCCTCCCAGTGGCTTCACAAATCTTCATCTGTGAAGCCCCGGGATGTGTCTGTTTTAGCAGTCTATAAAGTTAGTTGTTTCTGTAGGATCTTAAGAAAGTACGACTTTGATTTAAACTTGGGAGCCGTTAGAGGGTCTCCCATCAAGAGATGGAAGTGGCCTTAGAGATCAGTGAGTCTTAACAATCACACTTTATAAATAAGGATATTCAAACATAATCATATTAAGTGACTAAAAGGGAGAAGGGAGGATTTGAACCCATCTCTTGTGATTTCAGATCACTCTTTCTGTTTTACCACTCTGTCTTCCAGAAGGGACACTCCATAGACTGGCATATTATTTTATTGCCCCCATGAAAGGATTGCTGGTAACACTGAAAACCAGGGTGGAATAAAACAGTGATTCCCCTGAGTCTTAAGAGGAGAATGTTTCACCGGAAAATACCCTGTGATCGTGTCAAAATTTACCCCATTCTGTTGCAGTTTGTGTAGCCCATTGCACGTATTAAAATAGCTAGTGTTCATAATAATATGATTAAGTAAGCTCTTTTTAGACAACCAGCTCCACACTTTGAGGCAGAGCCATGGGCTGTGGAAACACAAAGAATGAAATAAAATACCTGCTTGAAACTCAAGACATTTTCAATGAACTCTGGACAAATGTATCACACACAAGAAGAAGCCCTGAACCATAGAAGCCCTCAAGGTTGGTGAGATTAACAAGCTGGCTGCAATGTTAACACTTTATGTACTGCTTGTCCTAGTCATAAATTTTGGGGCAAACATGTCAGAATAAGGGAAGAATGTAAGTCCTTTCATTTTGTGTTGAAAATGTTTAATCTTTAATAACTGAGACATCAGAAACCAGCACTCAAGTCCAAGTCCAAGACTTAGTAAATTACTAGACTTCTATTAACTATTCAGTTTCAAGAAAAAGGATTAAAACTGTACTTTATGTCTCAAGCCATGAAATAATGAACTGTATTTAAAGAGGTTTCCAGAGATTCTCAAAACAGTATAGGAGTTAAAAGATAAGGATCAAAGGGAATTTTTTTTCTATTCTAGAACCAATGAGCAATATTCATCCATTTGTCATAAAAACTAATGAAGTTTAACATTAAAACAGATTGTGACACAAAATTCCAATAATGTTATTTAAGGATCATCATCATATAAAAATTGAGTGCTCTGTAGAATGGTAGTTATCATACACTGGTGAAATGTAGCTGATACTGTAATATTTCATTGCAAAAGGGAACATGAATAATTAATTAAATGAATTAAGTAATTAAATCAATTCATCTTTCTATCTCATATTATTTAGCCCAGAAGAAATTTTCAATTTTTTACATTTAAGGAAACTGAGGACCCAGTGTTTTCACAGATCATCCAGATAAGTGGAAAGTCTGGGATTAGTATTCAGGTTCTCTTTCCATTATATTAAACTGTCTTCCAATGAGGGCTGAAGGTAAAATTACAAGACTAATAAGGAATTCATTGAAGTTCTATTGTTAGAGCTTAATGCCTCATAACATAGGCTCTTAATAAATATTTGCAGACTTGCATCCACAAACTTCATTAGGGAACTTAATGTATAGTGCTCAGGATGCTACACAGGAAAGGCTAAAGATTCAAATCCTCTAACATGCCCATCAATATTTTCCCCATGTGCCTACCACCAGCTGGAAATCACAGGGTTGTTTAAAAATCTCCATTACCTTCTCTAATCATTCTCTTTTAAGCATGCAAATGTCCTTAGGAGAGTAACATAAGTCCCAGCTCCTCCATGAAACATTTAGTGGTAATACAGACCAAAAACCCTGTTAAATAAGCCCAAGAATCTGTATTTGCCTCTATTTTTTCTGTTACTTCATTATAAATTGCCCATCTAGAGTAAAAGCTCTCAGAGTTCAAGAACTAGTGCCTTACATCCTAACTCATTATGCAATGGAATGCTTAACAAATATTGTAAATTCTTTGGGGTCAAAGACTCTCTTTTGCCTCTTTTTTATCCCTCGCACCTAGCGCAGTATGTGTCACATAGTAGGTACTTAATAAATACTTATTGGCTGACAGACTTTGCAAGAAATAGTCCCCTGAAAGGAAGGAATGAATACAAAACATGTCCAATTTTAAACAGTCTCCACTTTTAAAAAACACTAATCTCTGCACAGGGCATTTTAACAAGAATTTATTTTGACTTGATTGAAAGGCTCAGAACCAAGTTGGGGGCCAGGGACAGATATTTCAGCCACAGTAGCTCTCCAAGACCATCTGCTAAGGCTAGAGGGGTAATAGTCTTCATGAGTGAAAGGAGCACTCTTTCACCCATGCAGACTTCACTGATGAAATGTCATCATTGAAGCATTAAAGTATTATTGCAAATTCAAACTATTCCTGGAATTCAGGAAATTAATATGCACGTTTCTGGTAGAGATTCTAACTTCACTGTGCAGTCTAGAGAACGCTCATGGAATTGATCCTTTTGGCTGCAAAAATGTAGTTGTCATGCTTACTTGGTTCTGCTAGTTCTTGAAAATAGCTACACAGAATGATTAAATATATTATTTTAACATTTTTTCTTAGTGAAAATGAATAGTGAACTGCAGTGTTCATGATTCTCCCAGTATACATTTAAGCAGATACTTAACAAAGCAGGGTTGGCCCTTCCAAGATCTTGACACTCCTGCCCTCCTGTGACTGACTGCCAGTAATATTTCCCAAGTATTCTAATGATGTAATATGCTGCAGGGGACACTATATTGCCTGGCACCACAACATCGTTGATCATTTAAGACTTCTGGCAAAATAAGAACATTGCCTATGAGATATATGCAAATTCTCTATGAAAGACCTCTTTCAGCTTTTCAGTGTGAAAACATATTTCTAAAATAGAGTTCATTTGTGGTAATAAGCCCATACATTTCCTAAGTCTTAATTCAGTTTTCCTTTTCTTTTGCTAGAAAATAAGAAATGAAAAATAGTATGTGATGTGTTTTTCTCTGGTAATAAAACCTCATTGTTATTGTATGTGTTTGCATACACATATGGGAAGAAGAGAGAATGGGAAAGAGAGCAAGAGAAATGGAGAAAGAAAGAATGAATGAATGGAGAAGGGAGAAATGATTCTAATAGAATGATGGATAAGACAGTTTAGGGAAATAGAAAGAAGAGGGACTGGGAAGAGGATGATATGATGGAAAGGGAAGGAAGAAAGGGGGGAAAAGGGATGGGAGAAGGAAGAGGAGAAAGAGAAAACAAGAGATTAGCAGAGAGGGAAGAAAGCTTAAGCAAAATGTTCAGAGAAAAACAATTCACTCACTTTACTTTCTTAATGAAAGTGACATCTTTAAATGACATAAGTGGCAATTCCTGTTCTCTATCATGACCAGATGACAAGTTAAAAGGTCAAGAGAACAACTTCACATTTTCCTCTGGAACAATAAGGAGAAACAATTTGTAATTCTTTCATCATGATTTAAGTAATCCACCATTATAAAGACTTCATTACTGCAGAATAGATGAAGAGACTTTGGTACCTTGCCCTAGGCAAATGTATTTATTAGGGGAAAGACAAAAGATTTTTTTAGAGCCCCAAACAAAACAAAAACTACAATGTGTCTTATTCCCTGTAACATAGAAAAGAAAAAGGAATATACAATTAATGAGAAACACATGCCCCCCCCTTTTAAAGATGTTATCTGTCCTTGTACATTTTATTCCAGGCAATATAACTGAAGTACTATTCCTTTAAATCAAGGCTAAGACTGAATGCAATAATGTCCATAAACAGGAAACAAGCGTTTTTATTTAGGGTTACACTTATACCAGCAACTATTGCACATTTGAAAAATAAAAAAGAAAGTATGCTTGACTTTCATATGTGTGAAAATTGTATATGCTTTATATTTCTTAGAAACGATTTATCCCCAAACTTCTCTGGAATTATAATGCACAATAAAACACAAGATCCTGTTTATAATCAAAATAACTTAGAAGTACAAAAAAAGAGAACCTTATCATGTTTTTAGCAATATCATATTAATTATATCCTAAAAACATAATTTTTCTCTTCAAAATATTGTCAGTGTAAATAGTTGTGTGGGCATAAGTATGTATATGTGTGCATTTTGGAGCGAATGTTATTAATATATTAAATATGGCTGTATATGCTAGGACCCAGTGGAACTAGTCTTAGAGTAAACATAATCTAGACTCAAGTCCTGATAGTATAGTGGACTCAAAGCTCAATACAAGTTCTAAGACTACAAACAAATTACAGATTAATTGCTGATCTGTCTCATGGGGAAATTCTACCTAGAGAGATTCCCCTAGCAGGAAAATAAAAATTCTGGACCACAAGGAGAGAGAGACAGACACACAGACAGGCAGGCAGACAGACAGACAAAGAGAGACAGACAGAAAGACAGAGACAGAGACAGAATGTGTGTGTGTGTGTAGTCGTCGTCGTCGTAGTAGTAGTGTATAAGTGCCAGACTTGGAGTTAAGAACACCTGGGTGGGAGGTAACCTCCTACCTATATTGACTGTGGGACACTGTACCAGAGACTAGCTTCTCCCTCCCCACCCACCCCCCCACCCCACGGAGCTTTCTAACACTAGGAAAATAAATCCTTGGTAGAAAGAGAGTCTGTTATCCAGAATTCTCTGCACCATAAAATCAGAGGGACAGGACACATTGTTTCTACAATTTCAATTTTACTTGGAAGTAGAAGAAAAGGTGAACCAAACCAAATTGCCTAATATTGCAGTTTGTTTGAAAACTTTTGCTTGCTGCTTGTTTGGGGGTTTGCCTGCGGATTGAGTCAATGAAAATCACGTGGTGATTAAGCATGACTTGCTACCTCCAATGCGTTTGAAGTTTGGAGGAGCTGCGATTGAGGGGGTGCCTCTGGTGTACTTGGAAAACGAGGACTGAGTAAGATGAAGAAAGAAATTCTGCACTTTTGATCATTTGGGTTATATTCTAGATCCTCCCATTAGACTACATTAAAACAATCCACCTAGCCACTAGTAACCCCCGGAAGGACCGCAAGCAGTGGGGAGTGGAGTCCGGTACTCACAGGTAGCTAGAGTGCCATCTGGTGGCCAAACAATAGACAACGCCAACCACTAGTCCTGCCCCTACGAAGCTGAATAAAAAATGGACTTGATCCCATGACAGTGAGCTGTTCTCTGAAATAGAAGAGAGCAGAGAAAGGAACCCTGATGACTGAATTCATTGCAGTACGAACCTTTTAGCATTCCTCACCCCAAAGCACCTGTCACATATAATAGATGATCAATATTCACCTTGTTTCCCCTTATACTGTATTTGGTTTTGAATTACTTATCGATTAGGGCATATAAGAGTACACAGCTGGTCTTTGTCACACTGCAATCATTCAGAGCTATATTCTCTTCCAATGCACAAAATATGGAGCCTGCCATATAAGGGCATGGGAGACATGATATGCCCTTACAATAATAGGGAAAATGACCCCCATGAGAACAGAATAATAATGCAGCCAGTTTCTCAGGTCTTTTCCAAGTACCTGCAAAAAAGCAGCTTGCCTTGAATAAACAGGCTTGTTATTTATCTGTTCCAGTAGTATCCTCTCCCACTAGACTGATTCCAGTTGGAAGGGAATCTGGATAGGACAATGTAGCTCCTTGAACATAGCGTATCCCTGTCTCAAATCAAATAAGAGAATTTACTACATTTGTGGATCTATAGACAAAGCTCATTTGGAAAGTCTATATTGAGTCCTTTCTAAGGGCCCGAGGCAATGCAAGGCATTAGGGAAACTACTAAAGCAATGCCAATATGGTCCCTGCTTTCAACTAATTTGTAGTTTTGGGTGGCCTGAGAAGTATAAAAAACATAAGACAGAAGGCAATGTAAGACTGTATTCAATAAAGTACTAGAGTGAATATCAGCCAATTCCTGAAGGATGCACCTATATATCTTAAGCCCTTTTTTTTTATCCTGTCTATTCTTCGCCATCTATAATTCTAGACTGTTCCCCCATCAAGCACCATTTACCATCTTGGTCCTAAGCTTCATATCATTATTTGGTCCTATGCTCTTTGGGCATCATTTGCTATTACTCTTCTTGTTTCTTTTAAAGATGAGAATGCCGTACTGAATGCTACATTCAAGGTGAAAATGCATCATTGATTTACACACTGTCATTACTATGCTTTCTTGAGGCCAGCTGTATCAAGAAAAGAGAGACTTACACCTTGTTTGCTTTTCTGACAGCTAGCATACGCTGAACAGACATTTTCTCTGATATTCCCACAATTCCCTTTAGATTGCCTCCCAACAAGGTTATAACTTGTTCCTAATGTGTGAGTATCTGTGCCTCTTAAGTCAGATCTCTTACCAGAGCGTAAGCTAATGAGCAGTTATTTGTTGATTTTCCTCAAAATGGTTATTTGAAATTGTGTAAGGTGCCACCAGTCCATTCAGAATTTTAATAAACTTCCTAAGGCAGAAGTTTAAGCACTCCAAGTCCTCTTTATTCCTGACCAAAAATAAAAAAATGCTGCCTTCAATGGACAGAAGATCAATCTCTCTATTCATTGTTTTATTCATGTCTTATCTATTTCTTTTTAGTTGTTGCAGACTTACTTATGCATTATGGATACTTTGAAGCTAAACTCAGGTTAATGTCCATATCAAAGAAGAATACATTTTAAAAACCACTAATTGTATGTGTCTGGTCTGCTGACACCCTGAAATGTTCATATCTATATAGAGATTTGTCTTTATTATGACTGTTAATAATTCAACTACCTGGGTTTACATTCACTAAGGTAAATGTCACAAATCATGTATGTCACACCAGAGAACAAGTACCCCAACTGATCGAAGGATACCCTGTGCTCACTGGTCTAATCAAGTCGGAATGCCTTAAACCAATAATTATTCTTGTCAGTAGAAATGGCAACCTGGTGGTTGAGTTGTTTACTAAAACTGGCAGTATTTGGGGACAGCCTACTGCCTGACCTCTGCTTTGATTGATTTGTATTTATCAGCTTTCCATTTCCAGGTATGAAATACAAGAATCTGCCTAAGGCTTCTAGCCCAAGTGGAAAAGGGAGAAGGTAAGAACTAACTTTCTATGCGTTTGCTTCTTGAGTTCTCTTGCTGGGGTATTCAGACCGCTACCTCTAAGGAAATTTCAGTCCAGGAAGAAATCTAACCTCTTCTCCTTAGTAAAGAAGAAATGTTCTCATTTGTTGTATTTGTATCCCTTGTGCCTAGCCTAGTGCCTGGATATAAAAGGCATGATTGTCATCTGGCATTGGAGAGTTTCATTGTTCTCTGCAAACAGGCATCATTTAGTCAGACCAGGATCATTTATGAGTCTTTTCTTTTTTCTCAAAAATTGTTTTTGTTGGTAGGCAGAGACCTCCAGTCTTGTGATTTCATTAGCATTAAGAACTCCTTTGTTGATGAATTCTCTGCACCCATGGAGAACCACAATGTTCCAAGGACTGCTGCTTGTGTTACTAAGAAGAGAAGTGACCTATTCTATTCACACACAGAGGCAGAACTTGTACCCAGATATGGTGACTCCAAGGTAGACACTGTCCACTGTGATGCCTCTGCTTACTATTTTCTCTTTGAGTTTTTTTTTGTTAATTTGTTTGTTTTATTTGTCCTTGAGAAATAATATATCATAGCAGACAAAGGGGAAAAGGGGAATGGACTGACCATTTATAATATGCCAGGCACAGTAGAAAGTATTTCACAAATATTATCTCATTTGATCCTTACAACAACTCTGCAAGATACGTACTGTTATTATCCACATTTACAGATAAGATAATTGAGGCAAATGGAGGTTAAGTGATTTACCCAAGATTACTTGTCTAAGAAGTGTCTGAATTTAGATTTGAACTCAGATCTTCCTGGCTCTAGATCCAGTGCTCTCTCCATTATACCAGCTCACTGCCTCAAAGAGTCAGTCTTGGAGTCAGGAAGTCATAGTCTCAAATCCCCCCCCCCTAATTTGTATGGTATGTATGTCCTGGGAAAGTGTTTTCAAACTTTCAGTGTCCCAGGAAACTGTAAGACTCTAAGTGACAGATGAATTTTTGATCTTCATTGGTGGAAAGAGTTTTTCCTCATAAAGATATGGTATACAAAAAAAGTCATGTCTAATTCACATACTCCCAAAAAACAGCTTACTTTATGTCTTTCTTTTCTTTTTTTAAACTTTCTTCTTCGTGGAAAATAGGAAGAATCAGCTTAAAAAGAAAATACCATTGGATAGTTCATGTTTTCCTCCGAAAGCCCAGATGCCTCTTTTCTCCTATCACCATCTCATAAGTGCTCTTAAGAGCCATAAAGAGATATCTTCTCATTCGGACCCAGACTTTTCCTTTGATTTCAAGCATTAATTTATGAAAAAAAAAGTGATCTTTTAACTTCATTCCAAGGTATTGTTGTTATTTGGAGAGAAATTTAATAAGAGACTAGAACATCTCTTACACTGGCCTGCCACCAGGAACAGCCTAACTAAATGGATTAACTTCCCATCAAGGCAAGGTTTCCAGAGGATCTCCTTAGTTTTCAGTATTCCATAAATTCTTTCCTTAACATAAATCTAGAACAAGATTGAGAACATTCCAAACAAGTCTTTGAGATAACAGAGCAGAAATCTCTCATGATCCAGATTAAAGTGTAATGGGATGATTATAATTTATCCCAAGGTATCAGGATAATTTCAGTACTTATTTTCAGATATTGGTATTTTTATTTTGTAGGCTATTATTTGTTTACGGATTATTGTTACTGTTGTTCAGTCATTTACAGTTGTGTCTGATGCTTAGCGACCCCATTTAGAGTTTTCTTGGCAAAGATACTGGAATGATTTCCCATTTCCTTCTCTAGCCCATTTTGGGTCAGCCTCAAGACTCTGGAAAGGAGACTAGGTTCCAGTGTGCTTCTGACTTTAGCTGTAACACTATGCCAAGACAGTTCTGTCAATGCTCTTTACAGTTCTTTAAGACTTTGAGTTCTAAATGAGTTGCTGCTTCACACTGGAGAGAGTTTACAAACACCCACCAACAACACTGATTCAGACCCATCAAGCCCAAACCCTATAAATAAGCCATCTACTGGGACAATATTGCCATTGACTTTTTGAATGCTAACTGTGTTTGACGAAATATATTAGACACCAAGGTATCTAGCAAGAATTCACTTCCACTTGCCCCCTTCTGGAAACTGTAATTTAATAGACCATAGGTAGGTTACAATGAATAGAGAAGTCTTGAGGAGTGTTGAGGAGAAATTGCTGGTTTTAAAATCAAAGACTTACTTGAAAATGATTATAGGTGAAAGGAGAGAAAGAACTGACAAGTGTAGTTTTGGGGAAAGATGTTAAACAATAATATCATTTAGCCTTCCAGTTATTTCACTGTTTCCTTTCCTTGTAGACACACTGAAATGAAAATTGAGTAAGGAAAACAAAGGTGCCAAGAATTACACATTTTCGAAAGGAATCCCCATCTTTAAGAGTATTTAGCAGACTAGGGCACAACATTATCTTCTCATTTCCGATTCTGTTACTGCCAGGAATCTGTTTTCATCTTGTTTCTCTGCCAGAAATTAACAAGGCAATAAGGAGGGGAGTCTTTTAAGTCTTTAAAGAAACCTCTGCAATTATTTGCTACTAATGGGAAAATATAAGGTAAATTTTCACAGTTGTTTGTGAAAAAAAAGCAAAAGGTAACAAAGGGAGAAAGAGCAGGTTTTGACCTAATCATAGATTTTCAAAGAATATTACACCTGTAAAGGACTTTAAGCAATCATCTAGCCCAACCATCTCATTTTATACATGAGGAAACTAAGACCCAAAGATTTTAAATTACTTGACTAAGGTCATAAAGCCTGCTAGTGGAAGAGCTGGGAATAGAACCCAGGGCTTCTGATTCCTAGTCTTTTATTCTGGTTTTTTTTTTAATTTTTAACTCTTACCTTTCATCTTAGAATCAATACTGTGTATTGGTTCCAAGGCAGAAGAGTGAGAAGGGCTAGTCAATGAGGGTTAAATGAGTTGCCTAGGAAAATACAGCTAGGAAGTATCTGAGGTCAGATTTGAACCCAAGTCCTCCTATCTCTAGGACTATCTCTCAATCTGCTGAGCCCCTTAGTTGTGCCCTCCAGGCCTTTATTCTTTCCAGTATCTCCACCACAATGAAGAATATTAATAAAATGAAATCTTAACAGGGTTACACAGACAGCCTTTAAATTAGCCTGTTGGTATTTCTGGAAAGTTCTTCATCTTTACTTAACCTATTTATAAAATGAGTGAAGCATAAATTCAATCCAATTCAATTAATATTTATTGAGACCCCACAGGGTGCCCAGTACTGGCAGGATCACTGTAAGGTGAGGCAATGAATCAAGT
Source organism: Monodelphis domestica (assembly GCF_027887165.1). Lineage (NCBI taxonomy): Eukaryota > Metazoa > Chordata > Mammalia > Didelphimorphia > Didelphidae > Monodelphis > Monodelphis domestica. Next base: position 244,426,162 of record NC_077231.1, read on the forward strand.
AGCAATTTGTGATGAGTTTTCCTTTTTTAACATCTCTAAGGAAATTCTCTTCTGATAGGCAACAATAACACAGTCATACCATTAAGGAGACCAATTCTTGGAAATGAAGTGAGCCAGCCTGAAATCATCCTGACACTTTGGGATGAAATATAATTATTCCATTAGACATCAGTCTTTATCCTGGGAGTTTTAAGTGGCCTTTACCACAGACAGAACGAGACAGATAATTTAGGGAGGGCTAGGCAAGACCTTTGCCCAAATACATCTCCTCAAACTGTCTCATCTCTTAGTGCCTGGAATTCTCTCATGGAGTGCAGAGGAAAAGCAATGTTCCAAAGAAACCATAATTGGGGCACGGGAGACTGGGCATTAGTCCAGAGATAAATTAAAGAGTAGCTAACAGTTCATTATAGGGTGGGCTACCTCCCCTGCAGCAGTATTGGCTTGGTGGGGGCAGCAAGGGATCTCCTAGAAGGGGCAAAGGGTTTCATATACTTCCTGAAGGTAGCCTCATCCTTTGTTTTCCTTGATCTATACTCAGTATTGGGCAATAGGCTTCCTCCTTTCTGTTTCTCACCAGACTTGCTCAACAGCACCTTCCTTGTCCTGTACAATTCCAGAGCTGGCAGGGTCAGAGGCATCCTTCTGCTCAGCCAAGGAGCCAAAGTGTCCAGAGAGATACCTCCCTCCCCCACTGCCAACCAAGATGAGCTTCCTCTATTTCCCCACTACTTGTCCAAGCTGGAAATTTTCAGGTTGTTTTCATTCATGTTCACTCATGCAGAGAAGTTATGATATAACAACTCCCCCTCCCAATGTGAGATCCACAACTCCTCTCTAATTTGCCTACCCAAGCACGTGAAAATTCCCCCCAGTGGAATGGGCAGATGAGAAAGATCTTGTTGCAATGGCTATGGAAGGGGCTGAAGTACGAGCTATGGAGGACTTGGAGCTTGTTCAGACATAGAAGACACAAAGGTCATCCATCACATCCTGAACCATCCCCAGTCATTTTGACTTCTGTCTTGCCACTGGATACTGACAACTCTGGGAGCGAGAGCAGGGCTGACAACTCTGTGCAACTTTGCCCCACTTCAATCACATTCATGCACAAGTCAAGACATCACACATTGATAAATGTGTCTTCTTCAAAAATGAAGGACAAACAATAAATTTGCAGTCTTAGAAGTTCCTTGGGGTCCTGTGAAATTAAGAAACTTATTTTTGAAGGGTTGCACAGAGGGAGAGACCTACCTTATTAGAAAGTTTAAAAAATACTTTTGGAGGGCTAACACAGCATTAATTATTATATAATTATATTTATATTGTTTCTTATATATATGGTTATATATAATTTTATAAAAATTAAATAAATCATTACAATAATTAACACTAATAAAGTCCAGCCCCTTACCAGAGCATCTATTTAGAAACTACAATTCAATATACAAGACAATAATGCTGTTACTTTTCCTTAAATCGTTCCCAAAGTATGTTATTCTGGTTCCTGAAGACATTTCATTCAACTGAGTCAAAAGCCATTATTGCATAGAAACAGAAACGTTCTTGTTCAGTCTCTAATGAGACAGATTCTTTTGTGGTGGGAGAAAGAGTGGATATGGTCCATTACATCTGGCCCTGAGGAGAAAACTAATAAACAGAGGTGCAGCATCCATCTATCTTTCTAATACTTAGCTTTGCATAATCTTGCCCCAAGTAGCCCAATTCTCATGTCTACCAGTCAAAAAACACTGACACAATTACAACAAAGTACACTGAGTGGAAAGAGCCCTGGAGGCCATATGGTTCCACTCCTTCATTTTACAAATGAGGAAACTGAAGCCCAAGAATGTTAGTTACTGGTCCAAAGTCACATACGTAGTAATTGTCAGAGATAGGTTAAGAATATGTTTCTATGACTCTAAAATCAGAGCTTTTCCCTATTATTATGCTTTTCCTCCCTATTATGAATGGAGTATATAAAATAGGGGACTTGGAAGAAAGTAATTCTATTTCATATTTACATAGGTAGCACTTTGCACCTCACACCCTTGAAAAGTAGGTACTATTATTATATACATTTTACAGGCTTGGAACATTTAAATGACTTGTCTGATATCACAGAGTTAGTAAGTTTTGAAGTAGGACTCAATTCCAAGTCTTCTTCACTCCAGGTTCCATATTGGCTACCATAACATGTTACTTTTCAATACTTATAAAACTATGTGACCCTGGGCAAGTCACTTAACCCCCATTGCCTAGCCCTTATGACTCTTCTGCCTTGGAACCAATACATAGTATTGATTCCAAGATAGAAAGCAAAGGTTAAAAAAAAGATATGAGGGGCTGCTAGGTTGTACAGTGAATAAAGCACCAGGCCAGGAAGTAGGAGGCCATGAATTCAAATCTAACCTCAAACACTTCCTGTCATTGTGACCCTAAGCAAATCACTTAACTCTGTTTGCCTAACCTTTGCCCTTCTCTGTTACTGAGACAGAAAATAAGGGTTTACAGAAAAATTAAGACATATGAATAACAGTAAGCTGCATTAAAAATTCTTCAGGTAGGAACAAGGATCAGGATTATATATTAGCCTTGTTTATTTCTGGTAGATAAACAAGATGAGAAAACATTTCTGGCATTAACAGAACTTGGAAATGAGAAGATAATGATGTGCCCCAATCTTCAGGGGTCCTATTGAAACTCTCTCTCCCCCTTTCTATTTCCCCCCTCTCTGTCTCTCTGTCTTTCTCTCTGTCTCTCTGTGTCTAGCTGTCTCTGGCTCTGGCTCTGTCTGGCACTCTGAGTCCTCTCTCTCTCTCTCTCTCTCTCTCTCTCTCTCTCTCTCTCTCTCTCTCTCTCTCTCTCTCTCTCTATTTTATTCTCTCCTCTGTCTTCTCTGTTTCTGTCTCTTTGTCTCCTTCTCTCCCTGTCTTCTCTATCTCTCTGTCTGTCTGTCTCTGCCTCTGTCTGTCTGTCTGTCTCTGTCTCTTTCTCTGGCTGTTTGAGTGTCTCTGTCTCTCTGCCTCTGGCTGTTTGTCTATCTGTCTCTGTACACACACACACACACACACACACACACACACACATACACACACACACACACACACACACACTCACATTCATTCAAATGCTCCTTTTGACATTAATGAGGAGTTTCAATCTACTGTTAAGTCCAAACAATAATATGACTAATGTCAGATAGAATATTCAAACCAAGACAAACTTCCAAAGTTTTCAGTTTTTTCATCACTAATGCTGAAAGGGTGGAATTTTAAGAATTTAGATTCCAAAAGTGAACAACCTTTTAGTGACCTCAAGGGAGCATCTGCTTCAAAAGTCATTCTTAGGAGAGAAAACAACACATCTCTCAAGGAGGTTATCAATTTCTACTCCTGCATGATGTGGCTTTTACCAAGATCTTTAGGTTATGCCTTCCTGCCACACATGCAAAATCAGTCCTTTCCGTCCTCCATGAAGCCTATTCATGTTGTCTCCCTTTATGGATGTTAGCTGCTCGAGATCAGGGATATCTTGATTTAAAAAATCCCCTTAACAGCACAATATTTGGTACATAGTAAGTACTTATTAAATTCTTCTTGCTTCTTTCATTACTACCTTCTTTAAAACAAATTATATTCTTAGTATGATATCATAAAGAATACCTTGATAAAATTATAACAGTAACATGGTCAGGAATAGAATTTCTTCCTCCTAGATATTGATGTTCCTTCAAGCTACATGCCTATTCCTATTACAGAAAAGAGATGCTGCTACAGAAACTTTACTTCAATTTTAACTAGACATGATGCCTCCAAAGATATTGACCTGGACAAGTTTTGCTCCTATGGCAAGGGAATACCTGTTCTTATTACTGAGAAGTAATAAGTGGCCCACTGAAATAATCCTATGTGTTTGTACAGGTGATTAATGGGAAAGAGCTACTTAATTTCATTTGTTCATTCATTTCAGTCATGTCCAATTCTTTTGACCTCATTTGAAGTTTTCTTTGTAGAGATACTAACGTGGTTTACCATTTCTTCCTCCAGCTCATATTACAGATGAGGAAACTGAGGCAAACAGGGTTAAGTGACTTACTCAGGGTCACATAGCTAGTAAGAGTCTCAGTCCAGATTTGAACACAGTTAGATGAATCCCTGGCCCTCTAAACACTTCACCACCTAGCTGCCTCCAGCTATATGTATAACATCATCTTTAGCGAGCTTTATGGAATCATCCTGAACCCATTTAAATCAATGCAAGTGCCCATGTGGAATCCCTCATTTGTCAAGACAGATTGCCAATCACCTAGCATCCGGTGACTTGCTTCTTTAGTCTCAGGATCTCAAGTAGAGCCAGTTCTTGATAATAAAATAGTTGTTTTGGTGTCCAACAAGCATTTGAGGCATTATTGCTTGAGGCATTTATGCCCTGGCAGGGCATAAATCTCTGTCACCATTTTCCATTCTCTACTACTTGACAAATATGTAAAAGAGACTTCTAGATTGGTGGTATTGGGTAGGACCTTAGAGATCATCCTGACCATTCTCATCTTGTAGATGAGAAAATAAGGCACAGAGCAGTTCCCCGACTTTCCCAAAGCTGCTCAGGGACTAAGGAAGCCTCAGAGCAAAGATTCAAACTTGGAGTTCTCAAATGCCAAACCTTTCTACAGAGTGAGTTAGTGATAAAGAAAAAATGCATTGGGTTGGACTATCAACTGATTTTAATCCAGCGCTAATTCAGTTCCAGATTTGTTCCCAAGACACTTTTCTTGATTCATTGCGATAGCTTTGGCCATGACTTTTTCTTATAGGAGAGGATGAAAGAAAAATTTGGTTCTAGCAGATTAAACAGAGGTTATATTTATTAACCCTTATTTAATCACTGCAGCCAAGCAAACAACTTTAATCAACAGAATAGAGCTGTAGTTCAATATTTACATCGTGCATGAAAATATGGCATTTAATCTAATCAAATCGGCCAACGCTGAACACACCACATTAAATGTTTGCTCTTCAAATCTGGAATTCATTCCTTCTGTCACTCTAATTCCCGAACCCAATTTGAAAAGAGTTTGCATTATATGCTATCTTGCAGCTTTATGTGTTTGCTGACCAAACATTATGTGTTTGAAGACCTTGCCTTCCTGAAAGTGACATTGTTAAAAATCAGGGATGTGCAACAGTTACTGTTGGTCAGAGAAAAGTGAATGTGGTTTTAAAAGAGAAGAATATAAAACAATAGTCTGTTTTTCATCTGCTACTTAAGATGATTTTTTCTCCATCCTTGAAAATATTGGCCTTTTATATATCCTTAATCTATCTGGTAGAATAATGTAGAGTCATTTCTTTCATCTAAAATCTTGTTTCTCTTTCTCCCCAGAACCAAATATTTCTAAACAATAGAAATGAGTGTGTACATGAAAGCAGCATGGCCTTGATGAGGTTTATTTGGTAAACAGAGCAATGAGACATAGAATGGAGCTAAGAAGTAACAGTTAAACAATGGTCCTTACAGGTCACCTCTTTTTGATACTAAACCCCAAATTAGTCCCATGAAGCATACTGCAAAAAGAAAATTTCTTCTGGTTCATGTCAACTGTATTATCCTGGAAAGACCATCAGATTTAGAAGCAAGAAAGAACAAGGTTCAATTATTGGCTTTGACATTTATAATTTGTGCAGTTTTGGATAAATCACTTAGCCACACTGTGCCTCAGTTTCTAAATCTGTCAAATAGGAATAATAAAAGCTTTAATACCTAGTTCCGAAGGTTGATTTGAAGATATTATGAGGTTGTATATAGATGAAGCTCTTGAAAATATTACAACTCGATATAAATGCCAACTATTGGTGATATTAAATGGGCCCTATATGGATTACTATCAGCAGCAATTAGATTAGAAGAATATTTGTCATAGAGGTAGAAGGAACTGATTTTAATACAGTGCAAAACAAACTCAAAACAACACAAGCAGGCAGAGATTTATTTTCCTGTATCCCTCAGGAGGATGGATCTAGAAACACAAAATAATCTTCATTCAGTGGGTAAACAAATATTTATTGAAAAGCAGCTACCTTCAAAACAGTGTCAGGAATTTAAGGAAAATACAAGAATGAATATCTATGAACTTAAAGAACTTATCAAAATTGGAAGGAGGGAGGGAGGAGGAAGGTAATGGGTCACAAGAATCAAACTAACCATAATAAAAAAATAAAATACAGGCCTTGATGAGTGCCATACAAGAAGTATAACCTAAATGTTATGGAAATTAATAAAAAGGGCATTGAAGTTAACAACTAAATTAAGAAGGAAGGAAAAATAATAATCCACTTTATGGCATCAGGAAAAGCTTCAGGGAAAAAAGGTGATATTTAACACAAAATATGAAGGTAGAATTTTAAAAATGGAAATTTGGAGAGATCTTGAGAAATCCTGAGAAGAGAAAAGTGTCAGTAAAGGTAAGGACATGGAAAACTTATGGCTATTTTTTTTTGGGGGGGGAGTAGCAAACGATTCAGTTTGTCTGAAGGACAATGGGGGGGGTGGCAACTAGTTGTCTCAGCAGATCGAGTGCCAGACCTGGAGTCAGGAGGACCGAGGTTCAAATCTAGCCTCAGATACTTCTTAACTGTGTGACCCTGGTCAAGTCACTTAACCTCATTTGCCTAGCCCTTACCCTTCTATCTTAGAATAGTTACTACATAGAATAAGGGTTTAAAAATAAATTAAAAGAATTGAAGTATAAAGGTAGCTATATGGAGTAAAAGACACAATAATCTTATATTTCAGTTGTGCTTCAAACTTAGCAAAAATATTGTTAGACCTCATATCATTGCCCTAATAAACTGTTAGGGCAAGTTTAGGCAGGTTACCATCCACGACTTACAGAGAAAGAAAATTAAATTTAAGTGAATGGTTTCCAAGACCCAGGTATAGTTCTAAAAGCAAACTTTAAACCGAGGTCCCTGACACCAACTCCACTATGCCACATTAACTCCCTGGACAATGGGAAGACATTGAAAATTTTTGAGAAGTTGATGGAATATTACACTCTGCCTTAAGAAGAATATTCAGGCAATGGTGATTTGAGAACTGGAACATTGAACAATAAACTCTTTCCACAATCTCCCTTTATAGAGGGTTCTGAACTTTCACAGCTTTCCAGGTAACCCCCCATTTTCCATCCATAGTTCTGTCTAGTTTCTACTCCATGGAATGTCATGACTTCTGATGGCCATCATCCTGCCCCATCTACCCTTATCTTTTTCAACTTCCTTTGGTATGTTGCCTTACTCACTCTTTGAGGAGTGGGACTGTCTTTTTTTTTAATCATCATTTGTATCCCTAGGATTTAGCGCAATGCCTGGCACATATTAGATACTTAATAAATGCTTCTTGAAATGGAATTTAAGTGACGCATGGAGGCTACAGACTGGAGGCGGAACATTATATGGTAGACTAATGCAATAATATAGGCAAATGGATAAGAGAATATAAACTATTGTGGGTGCAGTGGGAATGGATATGAGAGTCTTGATATGAGATAATTACTTAGCAACTATTTGGATGAGGACAGTCAGAAAAAGTGAGAGTACAAAATTACAAAAAAAAATGAAGATGCATATAGGTTGTGGAAGGATGCTGGTACCATTAACAGAGAGAGAGAGAGAGAGAGAGAGAGAGAGAGAGAGAGAGAGAGAGAGAGCGCAATTTGGGGGAGAGAAAGTTTTAGTGAGAAGATGAAAAGTTCAGATAAGTTTGCAATGTATATGGGACATTGACAGGAGGGTGTCTGGCACATTTGGAAATATGGGGCTGTAGCTGTAAGAAGTTGAAGGTCTTCTGCACAGAAGAGATCACTGAAGCCACCAGAAGAAAAGATATCAGAAATAGACTGGAGAGAATCAATAGAAGTCAAAGTTGAAATTTTGGGTGACATTCATATGAAGTAAAAAACAAAAAGGATTCCAAAAAAAGTGATACAAGAGGAAGCCAGATAATCATTAGAGTGTAGTAATGAAGACAAGGGGCAAAACAGGCTACGGAGAAGGAAGAAGTTCTTCCTAATTCCAAATGCTCCAAAGTAAAAGAACAGAAAGATGTGTCCTTGGATTTAGAAATAAGGAGTTATTATTGACAAATTAAATGGGAAAGCAGTGTCAGGAAAATGTTAAGCACTGAACCAGTTTACAACAGTTAGAAATTAATTTGATAGATACTAGGAGATTCTTTTAAAGTGTCTCCCCCCCAGGAGTCAAATGGCTAGAAATTAATTTGGTGGAGGATAATTTGGCAATGGTGTATAAGATAGAATGGAGGTAGCTGTGGAAGGTAGGGAAGGAAGGAACTAGAAGTAGTGGCCCTACATAACTATGCTACAGAATGCTATATATTAGTATGCCTTCATTGAAGCAATGAAGAGTTAATCTAAGATCTGGATAGGAAAAAAAAAACAAGTGAGAGAAATAAAATCGAATCGACAAAATTTGGCCATTGACTAGACTAGACTAATGCTGGTAAGGCTGGTGGGTTTCAAAAAGTAAGGAAGAAAAATGGATTCCAAGATTTGAAAGCCTAGATGTAATTCATAGAAATATGAAAAAAGAATCTGGAAGCTGGTTTGGAGGAAAAGATGATGAGAATGACAATGATGTCAGTCTTTCGGAATCTTGAGTTAAGTTCCAGTCTGACCTATTTTATAAGGAGATAATCATTTCTTTTGGGATGCTGGATATTAACTGTCTGTTCCTGTGCTGAGAATGCAAATTCTAAATCAAATATTCAAAGACCTACTTAAAGAATTGTCATTTAATGAAAGGAAAAACTGAATCCACTTCTTTTCTAAGCTTAGAGTTAAGTAAGAGAAAAGCCTTGACTTTCAAAAGAATGTTTGTCTCTGACACAATAGACTCTGACAGATAGGATGACAGGAGCTAGAGTTGTTTATTTCAAAGACTCTGACTGCAGTTTTCTGTATATTATAATATATACTCATTCCCTCATTGGTTCAACCCTGAAACCTCTGTTTCTACTCACTGAGTAGTCCTTCCTTGAATGCAATTGCTATTACTCTCCAGGGATACCTTCCATCCATAACCCACCTTTAATAAGGCAACAAATCCCAAGGTTTGAAAACCCCACTTTCTTTTTCTCTATTCCCCATGTGGCTCTCCTTCTCATTGGTCCTGAAAATCCAGACTGTTATCCAGCTATCCTCCCCTCATGCTAAAAAGTCTAAAAGGCAACCCCCACCCCCCAACAATCCTATTTTTTCTTCTCCCTGCTCATTTCCACTCTAAAACTTATCTACATTATTTTTCCCTAAATAACCTTTTTTTTCCTTATTACTTATTTTCCACAAAGTTCCTTTCCTCTTGTTACTTTCATGTTCTGGATGAAGAAACTGACACAATGAGAAATTAAATGATTTCCCTGAATGCTCCCAAAGAAGATCGTGGCACAGTGACAGCTCAGAAGGAGCCCATTCTGTGCCCAGCACTTTGTACAGTAAATCACACTGAAGCTTATTATCTTTTCCCCTGACAGGAACACCCTCGTTGGCTGCTTTCGGTGGTGGGGGAGGGGCTGTGGCAAGCCTGATAATTAGGTGGCAAATTCTGGAAGCAGTATCTTCCTGAAAATTACATGGTAAATAATTGCATTTGTAGGGAACAAATAATTCAAATATTCGTTACCATGTCAAATGCAATTTTAAGATCTGATGAGGCAAATCTTGTTTAGTAGATGAAAACAGAAGATATAAACCAGATAATTGTCAAGTGATTAAACAGAAAGTGCCATGCATGTATGATTAATGCAAACTTTTACAGATAGGCAAGTGGGAGAGATGACCAGGAAATTGACTAGAATCATCCTTTTTATTCATTCAGTAATATTTCCTAGAATAACAGGTGCAGAAACCACTAAAAGGAAGTGAATCAAATTTACACAGGAACTCTTCAGGTTATTTTTGCTTGTAAGTGTGCTTAAGATCTTTTTTCCTCTTCTTGAAGAAGACCTATCTATGAGTGCCTTCAGTCTCCCTTTCATTGTCCCCCTTCTTCCACTATTTTCTGTTTTTAATTGACCTCTTTTCTCACCCCTCCAGAGTAGATTGGATTCTCTTCCCTAGCTGACAACAACACAAATGGAGCTTTTGCTCCAATTCCTCCTGCCAACAGATCAAGAAGAATGAAGGGCCTGATCCATGCTGCCCTTCTTCAATAAATGACCATTGGAAATCAATCAATAAGTGAGCATTTACTGATCATCTATAAAGGTCCTTGTGTTTTGCCAGGCTATTAAAAAAAAGAGATACAGTCTGCATTGCTTACAGGTAGGCAAAATAAGCAAGTAGTAATCTGTGATATATTGATTAGATTAAATAATGGAGTAATTGCCATGCATATCTAAATATGGACTAGTTGTACTTATGCTCCAAATTTAACATATATGACAAGTCTGACTAATTTCACTCTTAATCCATGTGACTTTTATCTCCCCTGCCCTTAGCCTCCTCTGTGTGTATTGAGAAGTTTGATCTGGGGGAAGCATAAGGTAACAGGGGTTTTCTACATTGTTTCAAGGGTGTTGATTTCCCAAATACAATGGTACCTTGATACACGAGCACCCAAGACACAAGCAACTTGAGCTAGGAGCAGTCACAATCAGAATATTTTGCTTTAAATAAGAACCAGTAGATATTTGAATCAGAAGCTACCACCACCCTCCACTAGATAGCCTGCAGAATGTTTGGTTTCACAAGTTATACGAGGCTGTCTGGTTTAGTTCAGTGTTTATCTGGCCATGGGATCATCTGTATTGAATTGCTTTTGCTTTCTTATTTTTTTTATTAGCAGTTTTTTGGACAAATTTCTTAACTTTCAACCATGGGTCCTGATGACAGAGGAATTAAAGGAGTTACAACAGCAACAGCATACACAGGTTTTGCAGGAAAGTAGTAGAGAAGAACCAGAGGTGGATGAGGTAATCGGTACAAATGATATTAAAGAAATGTTGAGGATTTGGGAAAAAATTAAACAATTTTTTGAAAAGACATACGCAGAAAAAGTTGCAACAGGTCGTGTGTTAGACCTATGTAACAACACTTGTTTCACACTTTATTGAAACATTCTTAAAGGATTATATTTGCCTCAATTTCCTCATCTGTAAAATGAATTGGAAGAAAAATGCCAAACGTCACCAGTATCTTTGTCAAGAAAACCCCATAACTGAAAACAATTGAACAACCATTCATTAACTCATTCTCTCCTTACTCTAGAGCAGTAATGGCAAACCTTTTAGAGACCAAATACTCAAACTGTAGCCCTCATGCCTCATGTGAGCCCCCCTGCCTTATCCCAGACAGTGGAGGGAGGAAATACTCACTTTGGGCTGCTGGGCAAAGGAGTGAATAATGAGAGAAATGTCCTCAGGCGCATGTGGAGAGGAGTGGAACAACCTCCTCAGGGACTCTCCAGCACATGTGCCATAGGTTCACCATAACATGACTCCAGAGCATTCTCTCCTCAGCTGGCAAATAAATGTGTGTTTATGTGTGATTATGAATCCCTTCCCTATTCAATCAATTAGATGAATATAAGTCTACTCCCTGTTCAGTCAACCCTAGGGATTCTCTATTGCCTTTAGGATCAAATATAAAATATTTTGGCCTTCAAAGCCTCCATAACCTGGTTCCTTCTTACCTTTCCAGTTTTTTATCACATAGATCCCATCCATCCTCTTTGATCCAGAGACCCTACTTTCCTTGTTGTTGCTTGCAAAGCATCTTGCTCTGAGCATTTTCACTGGTTGTTCTTCATATCTGGAACTCTCTCTTAATCACCACTCCCAAACTTCTCTGGCTTCCTTCAAGACCCACTTTCCACAAGAAGTCTTTCATGGTCTCTCTTAATCTGAGTGCTTTCTGTTTGTGATTTTTTTCCCCAGTTTAATTTGTAAATAGCACATTTGTGCATAGTTATTTGCATACCATCTCCCTCAGTACACCAGGAGCACTTTGAGAGCAAAGATTGTTTGTTTTACTCTTTTTAAAATTTTGTTAGCTTTTGTTTTTCTTTGTATCCTATGTCTCTACGGCTGGCACATATTAGGCACTTAACATATACTCATTATTTGATTATTTAACCTTAAACTCTTCACAGTAGATATTATTTTCACACTGTGAGTACTTTTGAATATTTGTGTTATGGTAAAGATATACTATTTTAGTAGCATAACATTAGGAAGAGGGTTATATTTGGACCACTTGGAATTATATTAAGTTTCCCACACTAAACTGATTTTACTGCAAATTTCAAGAAGGATATGGAATGGGGATGAGGGGAGTAGGAAAAAAATGTTTGTTTTATAGGAGATATCTTGTTCACTTATCCAGGATTGATAAACAATACAGTTCTGACTTTTCTAATCACTTAGATTCCTTTGCTTGTTCCCATCTTTTAGATATTTTATTGCTCATTAGCAAAATCCAAGGAAAACCAAGTAGAAGGAATGATTGGGAATAATGAACTTGATTTAACTACACAGCTGCAGTGTTAGTCAGGGGCTTGATGGACAAAGATGATGAAATTGTCACCCATATGAAAGTTTTAGGTTTATTTCAAGATTCAAAACAATTCTCTGGGAATGGAGCTGTTTAGTCATATTTCTAAAAGAAAGCTAACTTTTAATGCTATTACTTTATTTTTATTGTGCCTGAAGAAAGATCTTGGGCTCAACTTCTAAAAAAATAAAACATTTATTGGAAATTGCAAAGGGTAACTACTGACTAGTTTTTAAATGGCTGGTCAATATCCAAAAGTACTTGTAATAGTACCATAATGAGATAATCCATTCCCCAAATTGTACCATTTGGGCAGTCTTGCTTCTATATTATTATACTTTGTCAGGTTTCTGTAGGTTATTTAGTTATAATTACAGCTAACTTCACAAGTTGTTAGAGGAGTAGCTGCTGACAGGATTTGAGGTCAGAAGCAATAAGGGTCCCTTCCCCAAATCAATCCTTTCCCACCTGCTCCCTTGAGATCCCTGGAACAGGAACCCAATAGTTCATTCTACATTTAAAAAGAAACTTGAAAAGGTAAACACCTTTCAAAGCTAAAGGACACATGAGTTCTGATTCATAGTGTGCTGTAATGACAGACCTTTCTTGAGAGGCAGTTTTGAGGAGCAGAGTGAGGGGAATTGGGCATGTGGGTGGGTAAATATTAAAGAAAAGAGAACCCAGAGTCATCGCAAAGAAACCACACACAGATCTTGATTACCGACACAAATCAATTGAAAGTCAACAAAAGCACTTTTGTTATAGACTCTTTTTTCTGATTCATTTGACTTTATGCAGCCCATGCAACCTCTTACACCACCCTCCCAAATGCATGGGCACACCTAGGGATGCAATTTCATGCTCTGCTAGGAGAGGAGCAACTCAAATGGTGTCCCTTTTGCTTTTTTTCAGTCCTACTTTTGTCTCTAGTGTCACTGTGCATCCCTGTATCTACTCTACCTGTCATTAAAATGCTCTGAAATATTTTCCTCTTCAGCATTTTCAGATGAGATAAATGATAGGCTGCAAGTTGGTGTGTGAAGGGAGATCAGAATCTCGGAGCTGTTAAGTGGTTTCTGAGGCACTAGAGCATGGCCCCGGTGCTATAAAGAAGGGCTCCCTGATGGATTGTTAGCAATACCCTCACTCCTTCCAGGACAATAATATTGACTTCACATTAGATAAACATGAATCTTCTAAACAAGAGGTGAGTACACAGGAATCCGCCTCTCCTTCGCATTGCACTGAGGAGTCTTCAGGACACAGTCCATAGAGTTTAATTTTAACTGTAATTACCTTTTTGTGGGGAGGTGAACGAGAGTAACAAATGAATCCTGATGCTACAACATGGGGCTCCCTGGCAGGGAAATAGAAGAGGTCAGACCCATTACCATGCCCATTTTTGTTTTGAACCACAAAGGTGTCTCGAGGTTTCTTCGATGACTTCTAAGGAAGTTGTATAAAACAAAAATAAAGTGAAATTCATTAATTGGGTTAAATCAATGACTGTCACTGCTTAAAAACAGGTTGTATCATGATATTAAAGGCAAGTACCTTTGAGCATGATAGGGATAATAATGACTGTATGCTGATATACTAAGTTAGGGGGCAGCAGGTAAGGAGATGTTTGTCAGTTTAACGAATTCTTTCAAGATTTTTTTATACTTTTTTCCTAGTTGAGATTTATAAAATTTGGGGAGGGGTTTAATTGGAAAGGCTGAAACAGTTGACATCTTTAATATACACGGATAGAAGGAAACTAAGTCAATAAGGGTACAGAGCAATTTGGGAACAGTGTGTATAAGGAAAAGAAAGATTTGAGGAAGAAAGTAATAATGTGGAAAAAATTCACAAATGACCCATTCAAGAACATAATTTCCCCTGCTCTTAAGCACATCTACCCAGATTCATACACTCAAATAATTTTACTATAGTTAAAATATAAATGCTAATTTTCAGAGAAAGTCCCCAATGCAATGGTTGTTTCATATGTAATGAGGATCTCTTTTTTGAAATGAGTTTGCCAAAAAATAAAACAAAATTTGAGGGTGATCATTTGAATTACAAAAAAGTTCTTTGCTTCTCAGGATTCTTCCCTTTAAAAAAAAAGAAAACATCTTTTGTCTATATAAAATATTTATTTAAAAATCCACATGTACTTTTATAGACTATTTGATCAGTCTTTTCTTTCATCAATATCAGTTCTCATTGGCTCACCATAACAACACAACTCTCCCTTGTATTGGACAAACAAATAAAATGAAGAAGACCTGTGTTTGAATCTCTCCTTTGCCACAACTGGATGTGGGACCTAGAAAGTCTCTTAGTCTCTCAGTGCTCTAGGCAATTCTCCAGGATTATAAATTGCATAGAAGATGGACTAATAGAAGTTTCTCAGGAGGAAGTTCCCTACATCAATGACATCTCAGGCTCAGACCCAATTAAGCAGAAGAGTGACATTGGTCATGTCTACAAAGGCATGCCTCACTTAGTACCTATAACCCACTTCCTTTCTGGTGAGAGGTGGAAGGCAGGCTTCACCACCATTCCCCTGATTTCACAAATAGATATTTCACTGATCAGTCATCTGTACCTTTTTTTTTTTAAGAAAGATAACCATTGTTTAAATCAGATTTACTCAGAAAGTAAAGAGGGAGCCAAGGATGACAATGACAACTGAATTCCACAGATAATCCCTAACTCCTAATTTTGTTCTTTAATTACAATGCCCTCCCCATGCAACCATCTATGAAAGCTTCTAGCAAATAATAGAATAAATTGTTTTTCACCTTTCTCTTCTGATTTATCTTCTATCTACTCCTGGATGATAAAGGCAGCAAACATACTAGAATTAAGATGAAAAGAAAACCATATAATTAGAGTTCTTCTCATTTGTGTCATTTGCAATGTGAATGTATCTATCTGTTGTGCAGCACAATAGGGTTTATTTATTTATTTGTAAATGAGAGTATAGTGGAAAGAGAGCTGGGAGATGATGTTATAGAATCAAGGTTTGAATCCTGGCTCAACCTTACTACCTGTATAAACAAGGGAAGGTCACTTAAATCCTTAAATCCTTTGTTGCCTCAAAAATATAATGGCAAGACTGAACTAGAGATAATCTCTAAGATATCATCTGAATCTAAATTAA
Organism: Monodelphis domestica; assembly: GCF_027887165.1. Lineage (NCBI taxonomy): Eukaryota > Metazoa > Chordata > Mammalia > Didelphimorphia > Didelphidae > Monodelphis > Monodelphis domestica. The sequence goes on from NC_077231.1 coordinate 244,441,884, forward strand.
TGATTTGCTGATCCTTCTTGATTCCATAGTATTGCTTTCTATGGCCTGACATTTACTTTCTAAATTACGGGGGGGGGGGGGGGAAGGGGGGCGCGGCAGTTAGGTCAGGGAGCATTCCAAGTCTTCCACGACCTAACTGAGTTTATCTTTCCAGTTTACTCCCCCTTCATTTGCTTCATGCCACCATATTCACCACATCATAAGCAAATTGTTCATGTATTTGCATCCTTGATCATGTTGTTCCTTAGAGGTCTAGAATGTTATTTCCCACCCCATTCTTCATGGATCTTGGAAAAAAAAATAATTTCAAATGTGAATGTCTCCTTTATTCTTTTACTAATCCCATGAGTTGGTCATGGGACTACACTTATGGTCTGTTTGCTTGTCAGTTTGTCTCTGGCTTTCCATCTCTTTCTCTCTGTCTTTGTCTCTCTCTAACCCTTTGGATGTCTTTCTCTGTCTCTCTCATCTCTCTTAAACTCTCATAGTATTTTGCTCATATTCCTTTTATAAACTTATGTGATTTTACTTTATTTTGTTTTTTTATGAAGGTTTTTTTCCCCTACTAAATTGTAAACTTTTTGAAGTTAGGGGCTATGTTTTTATTCATATGTACCCTGGGGAGAAAATGCTTAATATTAATAATAACTAGCATTTATACAGCACTTTCATGTTTGCAAAGTACTTTATGTATCTTACTGGATTTGAGTCTCACAACAACCAAAAGGTTAGGTGCTATTATGATTCCCATTTTACAGATGAGGAAATGGGGTCAGGACAAGGTTAAAAAACTGCCCTAAGGTCATGTTACTAACATCTGAGACAGGATTTGAACTGAACTCATCCTAACTCCAAGTCTAGAATGCTGTTTATCATGACACTTAGTGGCCTTTCTGGATGTTGTTATTGTTATGTCACTTTCAATCACGTCCAACTCCCCATAACTCCATTTAGGGTTTTCTTGGCCAATATACTGAAGTCATTTGTCATTTCCTTTTCCAGGTCATTTGACAGAAGAAAGAACTGAGGCAAACAGAGTTACATGACTTACAAGGAGTCACACAGTCAGTAAGTGACTGAGGCTAGATTTGAACTAATTCTATGACTCAAAGAACTTAGAAACATAATGGAGTTGAAACCTCAAACTAAAGAATGATAGGTGTGAAGAAGAGAGCTGCTTTTGAGCACCCAAAGCATCTTTGACTATAGAAGCTGAGTCTCCTTGCCTTAGAACCAGATGTGGGAGAAGATGTGCATTATAAAGAAGCTTTTACTGCACTGGAATCCAAAATTTATTTTTTAAAGTTCCAAATTAATGATGCATCAAGTCTTAATGTTTGGAAGAAAAGTTATTTGAAAGAAAATGAGTAATCTCACTTGTTAGTTTTGCTTAGAACCCGTTTTAATGTGGAAACAAGTTACTTGAATCTAGACTAAAAAGGAACTCTAATCCTTCAAAAGCATAATGCTATTTCTCAGTGTTCTGAATGGAAAGGAAAAGTATAGTTTGATTCTGCCTCTGACTGCTTTTATATCACTAGATTGGTGTCTCAGAATATAAGTAATGAGTATCTGGCCAGTGTCCCGGCTCCCCAGCTTCAAAGAGCCCTGAGTCATCCAGCACAAAAAAGAGAAAGAAAGAAAGAAAGAAAGAAAGAAAGAAAGAAAGAAAGAAAGAAAGAAAGAAAGAAAGAAAGAAAGAAAGAAAGAAAGAAAGAAAGAAAGAAAGAAAGAAAGAAAGAAAGAAAGAAAGAAAGAAAGAAAGAAAGAAAAGAGAGAAAGAGAGAGAGAAAGAAAGAGAGAAAGAGAGAGAGAAAGAGAGAAAGGGAGAAAGGGAGAGAGGGTGAAAGGGAGAGAGAAAGGGAGAAAGAGAAAAAGGGAGAAAGGGAGAAAGGGAGAAAGGGAGAAATAGAGGAAGGAAGGAAGAAAGGAAAGAAGGAAGGAAGGAAGGAAGGAAGGAAGGAAGGAAGGAAGGAAGGAAGGAAGGAAGGAAGGAAGGAAGGAAGGAAGGAAGGAAGGAAGGAAGGAAGGAAGGAGATAAACAAAGAGAGAAAGAAGATAGAAGAAAGAAAACAAAGAAAAGAAATAAATAAAAACAACATGTATACTCCAATAGCCAGTAATAAACTTTCTAAACATTCTTTCTCTTTCGAATTATTTAACTTAAAACTTCCCAGCATCCAAACTTAAGCAATTCTTAGTGTGTAACAAAGGAATGATGAGAAATTTTTTAAAAACTACAAATTCCCACTGAATGTTTTTTCCTCAGTCCTTGAGTCTATTCTTGGTTCTTTCCCTCTATCTCCCTTTCCTTTTTTTCTTTGTCTTTCTACTTCTTTCACTGTCTCCCTGTCCTCTCTCTCTCTCTCTCTTTGTCTGCCTCTTCTCTCTCATGTTTCTGACTATTTCTTTCTGTCTCCTCTGTCTGCTTCTTTCTTTTTCTCCAACTTTATGTTTCTGAGTGTCTCATTTCTATCTCTTTCCTGTATCTTATCTCTCTCCTCTATTTCTTTCTTTCCTCTCTGTTTTATCACTTTCTCTTCTACTCCCAACATTGTCTCTTTAACTCCTTCCTCTGTAGATCTGTTTTTCCTGTCTCTGTCTTTCTGTCCTTCTCTTACTTTTCTCTCCTTTGCTTTTTCTCCTCTTTAATGCTCTCTTTCTATTTTTGTATTCTCTGCATACTCACTCTCCTGCCTCCAGCTCTCCATTTTTCTGTGTCTCACTCTGTTTCTTTCCTCTTTCCTTTTCTTTTCTCTTCCTTACTCTCTTTTGTCTACTTTTCTGTTTCTCTCCCTCCTCTTTTTCCCAGACTGAGAGTTTTAGAGTGGTGTCACAGAGACAATGGCTGTCTTCATTTCAATCATACAACAGTCTCCTTGCTCATTCAGCATCTGAGCAGTAAGGATCTGAGAGAAATAATACAAATTCTTCCTCACCTGTATTTAAAGTACTTAAAAGTATTATCTCAAGATCAAACCCTTTTACTTCTCTCTCCAAATCTAGAGGGTCAAAATGTTCTGATTAAGAGAAAGTGGAAACAAGAGCAAATGATTACAGTCCCATAATTGGAAGCTTCCCTCACATATTCTATTTACTAAGGAGTTCGAGGAGGCAGGGGCAGGAGGAATCGTTCTGAGAATGAGGGACAGAGTGACATACTCTCAAACAGTACTCTTCACTTTCTTTTCTTGGAGCCTAGGCGTCATGGGTCCAGTAAATAACTGCTGAGCACTCTCTTCTGTGTGCAAGGTACTGTGCTTATAATTGTGGGAAAACAAAGGAATATGACAATATCCCTGCCTATAATTCCCTCCCCTGTTGGGGGAGGCAATTCATAAACACTTATGAGACAACTAGTTAGCTCAATGGTCAGAGGGCACCGCACCTGGGGTGAGGAAGTCCCAAATTCAATTCTAACATCAGACATTTATTAGCTGTGTGACCTTTGGAAATTCACTTGTTCTACTTCAGTTTCCTTATCTATAAAATGGGAATAATAATAGCCCCAGCCTCTAAAAGTTATTATGTTTTACAAATCTTAAAGCGTATATAAATGCTAGATATTATTATTTGAAAGTTCAATAGTCATAAATTTATTCTGCAGCTATCTTACAGCTCTTATTTATGTCCATGTTGTATTCTTAGGGATCATCATGTTTGTTTTTTCTTTTGTATCTCTAGATCACCCTAACTCAGTGCCCAGAGCATATTGATACAAGATATTTGATAAATGTTTGTGGAATTAAGTTAACTTGAAAGAAATCTGTGATTTCATTAATATGGATACTACATGCACCAGTGCAAACTACAAGCCCTTTAGTGCTTGGAATTGCTTCTGGAATTGTTGTGGACAAAAATTTTATTACCTGTTCATCAGTCGGGGGATAAACCTAATTGACCTTAGCCTTAAGATGAGAGATTTATAGTTAAAAAGTAATAGAAGATTAAAATAACAGTTCTGGACAACAACAAAAGACACAAAATAATGCAAGATTAATTTGAACATGAATATATAAATTTTCCTTGTTATGGAAATGCTAATGTAGGAAATTTATTGAATTGTGGGATTTAAGCTGGGTCTTGAAAGTAGGTAAGATTTTGATTAGGAAGGGTAGTATATTCTAGAACTTTTATTGTTTTTCAGTCATTTCTGTTGTATCTGACTATTCACGAACCCCTGTGGGGTTTCATTAGGAAATGTAGTAGAGTCATATGTCATTTCCTTCCCCAGCCCAAGAGGAAACTGATATAAGCAGGGTTAAGTGACTCACCCAGGGTCACATAGATTGTATCTGGGGTTAGATATGAACTCAGGTCTTTCCGTCTTTAGGCCTAGCACTCTATCTACTGCACCACTTAGTGGTCCATTCTAGAACTGGAGAATGGTATATCCCAATTCATAGGATCATAGATTTAGAGCTGGAAGGGACCTTAGAAATCATCTAGTCTTATGCTTTCAGTTTAAAAATGAGGAAATGGGGGTCTAGAGACTCTGCTTCCCTTTTCCCAAGGTCTATGGGACTGTCACCAAGGGAAGCAGTGGCACAGTGGCACAGAACCCAGATCCTCTGACTCTAAATCTAGCCCACATTTGAGTGTACCATGTTTCAGGAAGGCAGAGAATCGGAATGGAGAACCCAGGGAGATCTTCAAGTAAAAGGATTTGTTGTAGTAAATTCTCATTCAAGTATGAGTTGAGGGAGGTGGCCAATAAGCTCTCTATCCAATAAGCTCTGAGATTCTGAGTGTTTGAAGCAAATTTGGCAAACAGGGAATAAATCTATTTGGCTAGCTCCAAAGGCTAGCCAAAGAGGCATGACTGAAACTATAGAATGGAGCCACCCCATAGAATAACTGAATGAATATCAGATTTAAGTTTGGAAATCATAATTTATATTTCTTCCATGTCATTATTATCTGCCATATCATTTTGGTTTTAGGAAGATATAAAGATTGCTCCAATAGACACAGAATCAAGGACCAATAAGTCAAGCATTCCATTTATTGAAAATGGATATTTGATAGTGGCACTGATAAGGGTACTGTCTTTCTTGATATCTAACTCAAAGTCATCATATCAACTTTGGGGATAAATGTTGTCATCCTAATTTCCTCTAATATTTTGGTATGAATCTGATACTCAATTTTGTTTAATCTTTTTAATTAATTATATTTTTATTACGTGCTATCTTTTACAATTATGAATCCTAAAAGTTGACTACTATACATGCAGATAGCACTTCTTTGTATTGGGGAAGTGAGGTGGTTCAGGGGATAAAGTGCTAGTCCTGGAATGAGGAAGACCTGAGTTCAAATTTCTACATTTACTTAGCATGGTGATTCCAGGTGAGTCACTTAATCTCTGTTTTCCTCAGTTTTTCATCTATAAGATTGGAATAACATTAGCACCTATTGTTGAGAAGATAAAATGAGATGAAATTTATAAGGCACTTTTGCCATATTAAAGTGCTCTATAAATGTAAGTTATTATCACTTTATCTCCTTTGGATTTCAGAAGCTCTCCTATAGTACTTATATCCTTGGCTTTGGGGAGCTATGCTGTTTTCATTCTCTTCCTGACTATATGCTAATTCCTCAAACTCCCAGAAAGTCGGTTTCCTCACCTTTAGAATAGAGATAACAATACCTTACATATCTTGAGGGGTTATGAACAAAGCACTATGTAAGTGGGGATTAATAGATTTATTAATTCCATAATATTCCTCACTCCTAGAGACCAGGGTCAGTTACATAAAACACTTGTGATCAAAATATTGCAGTTATTAAGTTTATTATTAACTATTGATTTTTGCATTGCCTCCAATTTTTTAGAGAATCCCCAGATGGTCACTAATAGACTTTGCTGGCAGCTATCTTCAGATTTGCCTTGTTAAAAGAGCTTTACAGATAGCATCTGCACACTGCAGAGAACTGATATTGAAATGTGATGAAAGAGTCAATTTCCATGGTTGTCGCAGCAAGAAAAATAACCATCCTGGGTTGTAATAGTATTACAGACTTATGGGGTAAATGAGAAACTCATAGGATGCTGTTCCAAAATGTGTGATATCACTGATAGCCAGAGAAATAGTGAAAAGAAATAGAGAATGAATTCTGATAGAATCATGAAACAGCAGATCTTTAAGAATGGAAGTCCAAAGACTAATTCAGTTATTACCCATGAATCTAGCTTTCTTATTGCCCAGTTCCTACTATTATTTAATATTGCCATTGTGGTATTAAAAGTAATATGTAGCAAAAATGAGTATGTACAGAGCACTTGCCACTTAATGTAAATAATCCCAAATATTATTGAGAAAGGGGTCGGAGGAGACAAAAGAATTAAATGATACATTGATATCTTGAGGAGTCACTCACATTAAAGGACTGGAATCTAGGGGACAGGGTGAAATTTTTGCCTTGTTGCATTACATTGTAATAGTTTGAGGAATGCTTTTGTTTGAACTGTTAGAAGTCTGTGTAAATAATTTTAAAAATCATTTTCATTTGAACAATTTTTAAAAATCACATTATATATTTATTAACTGATGAATTCTAATAATGTGTGGTTCAAATAGTGGGAAGAATTACAAGCAGAAGCAAGTAGAGTGAGAAGATAATAGAGAAATCTCTTCGGAATCAGTCATCTAAGGAAAGGGAAAATTAATTTGAAAATGCTACAGTGCAAAAGGATCACTATATTATCCTGTTGTAGGAAGAAGTGGACATATATTATTAATACAAGGAATAGTGACATGAAAGAACTGCTTTTGGAAATGGAAAAATCTGATTTCCAGTTCAGATTCTGACTGTCTTTTTCTGGGACACTAAAAAAGTAGCAATCTTTCTTTGTGTCTGAAGGCATCTCACTAATACTGTTAATTGCAGAAGAGGCACTGATGTGCAATGATAGAAGTTTGTTTTTTTTTCCCATAAGCTATTTACATTAGTTAATCAGGGGTCTTGGAGAAGGAAAAAATAATATTTAATCTGTTTGTTACTTTGTATTAGAGGACCAGTAGGACAGTCCTAACCCTAGTAGTTGTGGAAGGGGAAACTACCATTAGGTTCTAATGTAGAAAAATGTTATTTCACCCTGTGGAATTCCTCAATTCTTCCTCAAATTCATAGTATTTGAGAGTATTTACTAAGCAAAGGAAGCAAACTAAGGTCAACCTGACTGCCAGAATTTTTACATTTGAATCTAGTTCAAATCAATTTTCCACCTCTCCATTTCTATATATCAAATTATGAGAACTGAACTATTACCAAAAAAGCAGTCTTATATTTCCCAATAGAGGAAATAATAATGGAATTCTAGAGTTAAGAGGACTTAGTTGAATAAGAAGGCCTCCTGTAGCACTCAACTCTATGATACCCTACAAGATGAGGTAATTTAATTTCATAGGTTTATGGATGGAGAAATTGAGAACACTTAAAATTAGATTACCTAGCCAAGGTTATATATAGAAACGTAGTGACAGAACCAATACTAGAATCTACTTCTTAATCCAGTGCTTTTACAGGAGCAAACAATGGAATGTATACCAACAACCAAGGATATTTCTATTGCCTTGGAGCTGTCTAAAGATTGACCAATTTATGGAGCACAAATGAGGCTACAAATATAAGATCATGAAAATTTAGAGTTGGAAGAGAGTCTTGCTGTTTGATCCTCTAACCATTTCAGCTGTTGAGACGATTCAGGTGCTCAAGTGGATAAAAGCTATCAAAATAAAAAGTACAATTCAAGGAAAAGCCCCAAAATTCCATCATACTCTGAAGACCATCTCAGAAGGGAAAGAGATTCCTTTGGGAAGAATTAAGCCCTAGAAACATAGTACTACAAATGTTTTAAATGTTCAGTTCATTCACTTATTCATTCACAGCCATTTATTCAGGGTCTACCATGTTCAGAGAGCAATGTGCTAAAGCAAATAATTTCATTTAGATCAGCCATGTCCCTATCCTCACGAATCTTCAATCTAACATGGCATGTATTGGGGAGAAGGGTGAAAATAAAAAAACAAACAAACAAACAATAAGAAAAACACTTTTAATCCTACTTTTTTTTCTATTCAATAGACTCTTCTATTTTCTAACTATGCATCTTCCTAGCTGGTGCTTCCTTATTTCTGTCCTATGTCTTCTCTTAAGCCTCCTAATTATGGATTTTCTAACCCAAGCTAGAAACTTCAACTTTTCAAACTGATTGATATCTCCCTGCCAGGAAGCCTAGACCTAGAAATCTAAGCCACTGTGAATTCTCATTGTTAGATGTTTCCTAAAGATCACTGTCACTGAAATTCCCTGGTAAAACCCCTAATTATTCCCTCTTTCTGATCCTTCTCATTCTCATTATCAGAAGTGTTAGCCTAGACCTAATAGCAAGATCAGAGGACTATTCTAATTTAGGACTGCCCTGATCCCAATTCCCATTGGTTTGTCCTAGTACTTATTCTTTGCTATTTGTTTCTCCTTCTTCCTTGGATATCCTTAGTTAAGTTGTTCATTCTCTTTTGGTCTTGTCCCAAGCACATCAACTAAAAGGGTGAAGTACTTTCAGCCTCCAAAAAGTTCTACTAGATATACCATAGCCGTAGAAGTGACCCTGAAGGTCTAAATTGTTCTGCAGAGCACAGTATGGAAATGGCTTTGAGTATGCAATCAGACTCCATCTACTTTCCAATGAACAGCCTAGCTAAGAACACTGTGACATCTCCAGCAGGCACCTGCCCTCTTGGAGAGGCATTCTTTAGTCATGGCAATCCAGAAAACAAAGACAAATGAAAAATGATAAGGTCAGTGCTGTTCCCTTCCAATTCTGTCATGACTGTGAAAAGGTAGTAAAAAGGTGATATGCATTTTAGAATATCCATACATTTTGCTTTGGTTGTTGAAAATCTAAATGTAAGATCTTTGTCCAACAGCCAGTGAGTAAACATATAAAAGGGACTGAGTCATATCAACATTGACTTTCTTGCTATAAATAAAACCAGGGGGGTAAAAAAAGAAGTTTCATCCATATGGAAGGAAAGCTCTCAAAATGGCCTAAGTTCAAATCTTACCTCATTCATTTACTAGGGACATGACAGACCCTGGATAATTATCACTAACCTCTCCCAGCCTCACCCTGAGGTGGGTCTGTGGCCTCTGAGGATCCCTGTTTCTCTAAGTCTGTGATTCTATGACATGGTTTTCTCAGGGATCCAAAGGTAACAAGAAACTTCATTTTATGGACTATTTGATCATCTTCACTCAATCAATAAGTAAGTACTAATTATGCATATGATATGTGCTAGACATCTTATTAAGCCTTAGGGATACAAAAAACCATGCCTTTGACTCTAAATCTAATGCTCTTTTCGCTATCTAAGCACTTTAGGGGGAAAAAATTCCTGGTGATTGAGAAAACTGTTTTGTTCAAGAGGATCCAGATTCTACAGGCATTGGATTTATTGGAAATATCGGCAGATGATTCTGATAAGTTGCCAGGGGACTATTTTTTTCATTGCCCTCTTAATAAATTTAGCTTGGGAGGGGGCAGCTGGGTAGCTCAGTGGATTGAGAGCCAGTCCTAGAGACAGGAGGTCCTACATTCAAATCTGGCCTCAGACACTTCCCAGCTGTGTGACCCTGGGCAAGTCACTTGACCCCCATTGCCTAGCCCTTACCACTCTTCTGCCTTGGAGCCAATACACAGTATTGACTCCAAGATGGAAGGTAAGGGTTTAAATAAATAAATAGATAGATAAATAAATAAATTTAGCTTGGGGACAGCTGGGTACCTGTGTGGATGAAGAGCCAGGCCTGTAACTGAGAAGTCCTGGGTTCAGATGTAGCCTCAGACACTTCCTAACTGTGTGATCCTGGGCAAGTCATTTTATCCCCATTGCCCAGCCCTTACTGCTCTTTTGTCTTGGAATCAATACACATTATTGATTGTAAGAAAAAAGGAGGAAGGAAGGAAGGAAGGAAGGAAGGAAGGAAGGAAGGAAGGAAGGAAGGAAGGAAGGAAGGAAGGAAGGAAGGAAGGAAGGAAGGAAGGAAGGAAGGAAGGAAGGAAGGAAGGAAGGGAGGGAGGGAGGGAGGGAGGAAGGGAGGTAGGGAGGGAGGGAGGAAAGGGAAAAGGAAAAGGAAAAGGAAAAGGAAAAGGAAAAGGAAAAGGAAAAGGAAAAGGAAAAGAAAGCCTGGTATGGTAGTCCATACCTATAATCCCTGCTACTAGAGAAGTTGAGACTGGTGGATCTATTGAGTCTGGGAGTTCTGAGTTGCAATAGAGCTGAAATTTATTAGGCTTCTGAATTAAGTTCAGCACAGGTATTACAAGCCTTATGAAGCAGGGGGCCACCAAGCTGCCCAAGAAAACTGAAGCAGCCCAGGTCAGAAATGCATCAAGTTGAGGTTCTTTGCCAGTCAGTCCTGGGGTCATTCCTGTGAGTGGCTGTTGTGCTTCTAGCCCAGGTGAGATAGGGAGATTTAAGCTCAAAAAATGGAGGTAGGGCTTGGAATTCCTAAGTAAGTGCAGACAGTTTAGACTAGATAGTGTCTAAAGTTTTTGGTCAAAACTGTGAGATTTGATGATTCTTGTAATTCTTTAAAATTCAGGTTGTGGGATGTAAACTTTATTTAAAGCTATTGAAGAATGTTTTGTTTTGTTTCTTTGTGCCAGGGGGAGACATGAGCAGAGATGGGCTTTTGAAACATTACTAAGACAACTATATACAGGATGAAATGCAAAGGGAAGAGAAATAAGCATTTATATACACCTACTTATGTGCCAGGAACTAAACAAACTTTATCTTATTTAAATATCTCAATCATAATCATACTTGTTTTAAAGATGAGGAAACTGAGGCAGATAGCTGTTAAATAACTTTATCAGTGTCACACAGCCCAAAGATTTCTGAGGAAAAATCTTTCTGACTCCAAGTCCAATGCTCTCTCCACTTCCATCTAGCTGCTGAGCTAGATGTTTATGATAAAAGTGTGGCCATTCAGTAAGGGATGAGGGCCTGGTACATGGTAGATACTTAACTAATGCTCATTGACTGACTTTAAAAAAATGTCCATGAAAATGAATAGAAGGATTTGGGTCCACCCATTCTCTTTCTTATACTGTGTGAGTTCTTGTCTTGTGTTCTGTGGTTTAGGGAAATTCAGAAATAATAAGCATGCAATGCCTAGCAGTCACAATAGTTCACAATCTGTACAGTCTTGTTTGAGTAAAAATTTCAGTTTTTAAGCCTTGAGAGGAAAACCAAATTCTTCTCTCATGTCCAGAAGAGACACACAGATGATGGAGGTTTGGCTCTCAACCTCTTGTGGAGTGTATCCTGTGTAAATGTCAAGGGCTTTACACATGGGGGGAAAAAAAGGGAGATGACGATGATGTTCCATTCTCCTTAAAACATCACATTTTGGGAATCTATCCTGATCTTTCACCATAAATACCCTATTGAGAGAAAGTATTTTATTTTCCTTTCTAGTGAAAAAGGTCCTAGATTTTTCTTCCTGAAAGAAAACTCTTACATTAGAATAAAATGAAACTTTCCTTCTCCCATCAAAGAAATCTTCCACTTCCCACATAAAATGCGGGAGGAGAACATTTTTAAATTTAAAAATCTTAAACCTGCTCTTTCACTTTCACAGATAAAAATCCATTATTTCCCGATAACTTATTGGCTAGAGCAAGGTAAAACAAGACGTGATTGGAACTGAAAGCCATCCAGTTTTATTTTTCCCCGCTCCTCTGATTTAAAATGAAGCCTGGCTGTGTGCAGATGATAACTGTGAGCAAAGGTTGACATCAATTGCAGCTGTAGGAAGAGCTGTCTCTGTGTGTGGGGAAATATCACCTTTTTAAAAGATACTGAGCAACACTGACAAAATAGACAAGGCAGACTACATCAATGACATAAAAATAGTTGTCACATAATGATTAGGGAACTAGCACTCGTAATAATCTCCTTCAATAGACTCCTCAGAGGATGGTTTGATTATTTGAACACATCACAGTGTTAATTATGGTTGGGCTGCGTTTCCAGTCTAATTTGTATTTTTACAGTATGTGACACTTGAAAGCTTAAGGTAATTTTCAGTATCTTATTAGATATTTGAAATTCAGTTTGTAGCTTTAGCCTCAAGCAGCAGCCTTTTCATTTAACACCTATTTAACCGAGTAGGCATGATAGGGAATAATCATTAGGGAAGTGATTGGATCTCCAGGAAATCGCATGGAAAAGTGTCCATCAATTCCCATTAAAAGAAAGGGATGTTAACAAGGTTGCTTATTCAATAAACTGCAATAGCTAAGGAGCTAGGTTCATGGATCAACAGCAGGGACCAGTCACAGGGTTGTCTTGTTACTCTAGATTTATTTTGCAAAAGGTGCAGAATTGGCATAGATACATATGTAGCCTCTGTTCTCCCTGCTTCCCCATCATATATGAAATGTGTCTTAACTCATGACAGGTCTAAACTGTGGGCTCATTTCCCTGGAGGATCTCTTGGGAGGCTTCAAAGATTTCCCCCAAGCACTAATCTCCCTGAGGGGACCTAAAGCATTGATGTTGACCCTTTTTGCACTGATTGAGGAGAAAAGTCATCTTTCATATTGATGCTACTATCTTCCTTGTCCATCTCTCAGTGTCCTACCCTATTGCCACTCATGTAAAGTACAAACTCCTTGACCTGTTATTTAAAGGCCAAAGTCATAACTTGGACTTTTTGTTCTTTCACCTCATTCTATGCACACACACACACACACACACACACACACACACACACACACACACACACACGCACACGCACACACCAGCTCAAGCAAAACTAAACAAGTCAAAGTTCTTGTGTTCTTTTGTACATTTGCTTAGACCATCCCCTATACCTGGAATTTCCTTCCTCTATCTTAACTTATGGAATTCTTATCCAGCCATTAAAAGCCAACTCAAATGCTTCCTCCCCAAGGAACTCTTTTTTTCCAATTCCTTGAACTGGTACTGTACTTCCCCACACCAGGACCCAAAGTATTCCTTTCCTAACTCTAATGTATTCATTACTAAAAATTCTGTATTGTAGTTATTTGTATGTCTTTTCTCTCTTCTTGACTATAAACTTTTCAAGGGCAGAGTACATGTCTTATCTCAACTTTTTTTTTTAACTTCTCCTAATGCCTCAAAAAGTCAACAACCCATAGTAGATGCTTAACTAGTAATCATATTGCATTGCATTGTGTCATATTGTGTCACATATTTACCCCTAGTGGTGATTCTGATGTTATAATTTTCATGAATTGGGGTAGTTGGATGTGAAAGATATTGGAACCTCTTAAATGAGGGCACATAAGTAATGTCCTCCTTCCTTGGAGATGTTGATGTACTGTTGACCCCATTTGGGGTTCTTTTTGTAAAAATACTGTAATAGTTTGTCCCTTCCTTCTCTAGATCATTTGACAGATGAGGAACTTAGGCAAGCAGAATTGAGTGGTTTGCCTAGGCTTACCACAGCTAGTAATAGTCGGAGGCTGGATTTGAACTCAGGAAGATGAGTCTCTGATTCTAATCCCAGTGCTCTAATCACTGCACCACCTAGCTGCCCTAAACTTAGAGGCAGTATTGGGTATTTCAAATAGTGTTGCATTTAAATCCCATCTTTGACATTTACTAGCAGAGTGAGCCTAGGAAGGCCATAGCATCATAGATTTTCAGCTACTCTACTGATCATCTCCTTACCAGCTGTCTTGTCATCTCCTTTATCTTTTTCCTTAGCTACAAAATGAGTTATGATAACTTACAAGTTAAAGGATCAAATCCATGGCCAGTAGCCACATGAGCACTACTGACCATGTCCCAAACCAGATAAAAATATAATTGGGAACTATTTGACAAAATAATTTAAAATACAGTCAAGTATAGATAATTTTGATATGTGGTTTTCTCAGTCAATATGTGGTCTATGACTTAGTGGCCCATTTTTCTATGTGAGTGTAACACCACTAACTTATAGGACCACAGAATGATGTTGATTAAATGAGTTCATATGTGTTAAGAGCTTTGCAATCCCAAAGGATGATGGAAAAATATATCATGATTGTAAGTCAATTGCATTGTGCTATCAAAAAGATTCACATGAGTAATTGTATAAAAGACATTATCCAGGACACATATGACCACAAGAGGAAGTGAAGCAGTAATAGATTGAGAATGAAATCCAGTTGATAAAAACATGAGATACTTGAATTTCCACTTTCAAATTCTATGATTGTGTGAGATAGTGTTCTGAGGCATTAAGAAGACAAAAGAGTTCTCCAAATAAATACTCTGTGATGGGATTATTAGAAAAGATGAATTAGAACCTTGCAGGATGATGTGGCATGGGATAACCATGATCTGTATTATCTGAGTAGATAACTGATGCCAAAGTATCAGCACTATTTAAAACATACTTTTAAAAAGTTCTCCTTTGTGGTTTTAGCCATGAATGTATACTGTGAATCTTAAAATTTCTCAGACTCTACCTTGGAACATTATCTTAAAGTTATGGTTAAGGTTATTCCCCATTTAAACAATGGAGATACTTGGTCAGGAATGTATTGGGAACTCTAACATTACTCCACCCATATTTAGGCATACTTTAGGGGAAGATAAAGTTGCAAACTCCTTACTGAACAATGAAAAAGTACTTAACTCATACTTATAGTGAGGCAAAATCCCTTAAGCTAGGTCTATTTTTATCTAATACAAAAGGGTACTAAGTACCTATGAAGGTCAAATTAATCACTAAAAGGTCAGGCAACTTGCAAGGGGCAAAGAGGTGTGAACTTACTCAGAAGATATAATTTACCCAGGGAAGGTGAGAACTAAAAACTAAGAATGGGCTGTCCTAGGAAAAGTATCTACTGTGATTGGTAGATGTGAAAATTTAGGGGAGGTGACACAAGAGAAATTTCTCTTTAAAAGGAGCTGTCTGAACCAGTTAAAAAGAGTTCGATTTAGTTCAGTTTTGGAAGCTGAATTGGAGGTCAGGAGTCAGAGGAAGCTGCTGGGTCTCTGAACACTAGAGTTTTGCTTGGAAAGATCTTGTGGTGAGTGATTAAAGACTGACTTAGCTTCTCTCTTAAAGAGAAAGGCCTAGGCTTTGGCCTAGGCCCTAGCCTTTTCCTACTATTTCCTCTTACTCTGTCTCTTTCCTTTTCCTTAATTCCTTCATTTATATTAATTAAAATCTCCATAAAACCCAGCTGACTTGGGTATTTCATATTTGGGAATTTTTCCCATGGCGACCACTTATTTTTGATATAAAATCAAGATGCTAAAAATTATCTTTACAGTTTGGGCAATTCACAGTCTTGAAACCCGTATTTCCGTGGTCATAGTTTATGCACAAGTAGCTTAATAATAAAATTTATTTACAATATGAAAAGTTGGGGCTTTTTTGACATGGCCATATACATCCTCCAGTTCCTGGGAAGCAGCATCCATATATCAGGAAGCATTAGACACTGAGCTCAAGTAGAAAGCCTGAAGAACAAATTATCAAGGAGGAGATAGTCCTCTGCAAGTAACCTTATATGACACTCTTCCCCCACTACAGTCAGGTGGAAAACGTGCATCACCCTACAGCTTAGGATCATTGACAGTTTTTCTTATGAAGCTATTATCAGACTCATCAAGATAATTTGTGGAGATATTAATTTTAAAAGACAAGATCTAACACGTGTCCTATAAATCACTCTACTTGACAATTTTTGCAATTAGGTATGGTTCTGGTATCATCCTTGATTTACAATCTTCTATTTTCAGACTATGCATTTAGGGTATTGTCTAGTTGAATCAATTTTGTGATAACAACCAAAAAACAAAACCCAGAAGCCTAAATATAGCATTCTCCATATGGAATAGAATTGTGTAAAAGACCAAGGGTCAAACATAGACTAGAATACTAACAATTGCTAATGAAACCCATTATCCTTAAAAAAAAATATGTTGACTTAAAGAGAAATGCACTTGTTTTCTCATTTCAGAGGAATATTTCAGACTCAGACTATTAAGATTGTCTTTCATAGCCTGAAATGCAAGAGAATTTAGTACTGAAAGCATCAGAAGGATATCTTTATTATGTTGATTCACTTATAATAACAATAGCAACAACAAAATAATAATAATAATAATAATAATTTATATAATGATTTAAGGTTTGCAAAGTACTTAAAAAATATGATTTCATTTTGTCCTCAGAACAGCCCTGGGATGTAGGTGCTATTATTTTTACAGATGAGGAATTTGAAGCAAAGATTTAAGTGACTTGCCCCAGATACATTTAAGTTAATGTCTGAAATAGGATTTGAATTCTGACCTTCCAGAATCCAATTTAGCATTACATATACTGTGCCACTTTATAAAGTGAGCTTCTTTCTCTCTTGCCACTATCCTAACTAAATGCTATTCAACCTTACAATCTATGATGCTTAATTACATGTAGAAGCATTAATATCTAAATCTACACTAACAAATGTTCCTGTCAAGGAATGACCTGAATTCCTAATCTAGAAGATACAACCACAAAAGGAAAATTGATGGACATAATGGTACAGTTGAGTCAGAATTTTGGCCACTTACCTACTAGTTTGAATAACTGAATTCTTAATCCAAATAGATGGCCAGAATTGAATTGTCGATATGTTTGAAATACATCAAATTGCTCCCAATATGCTACCCCCTCCAAGAAAATTCACACTAACCCATTAATAAAAACTCTTTAATTAGAAACTTCCAAACAAGTATGTACCTAGCTTGAGGCAACATCATACAATGCCGAGAGTGCTAGATTTAAAGAGACCTCATCCCTTACATCATGCCTTTCACACATGGAAATTATGTGGCTAATCACTATGTGAAGAAGGTAATCATTTACCCACTCAGTCTCAGTTTTCTCAACTGCAAAATGGTGTTAGAACATCTAGAATTTTCCCCCTGGGATCACTATGAGAATCAAATTGGTAATATCTGTAAAATACTTTGCAAACTTTAAAGCACTACCTAAATATCAGCTAATAACATTAAAACCTAGGAAGTTGCATAAATAATAAAAATCCAGATTTTACTCTGTATATATCTTATATGTAGCTAGCTATTTATATACTGTTTTCTCTATGAGGACTGGAGCTCCTTGAGATCACAGCCTTTTTTTTTCTAGATTAGCCATTTTACAAAAGCAAACACACACATGAAAAACAAAGAAAAAAATTACATGTTTCGATCTACATTCAGTGTTTATCAGTTTTCTCTCTAGAAGTGGATAGCATTTCCCTCATGAGTCTTTTAGATTGTCTTAGATCACTTTCTTGATCAGAGTAGCTATGACATTCACAGTTGATCATCCTACATTATTACTCTTACTGTATACAATGTTTTTCTTCTGCTCATTTCATTTTACATCAATTCATATAAGACTTCCCAGATTTTTTTTCTGAGAGTATCCTGCTTGTCATTTCTTATAGCACAATTGTATTCCATAACAATCATGTAACACAACTTGTTCAGTTATTCCTCAATTGATGGGCATTCCTTTAATTTCCAATTTTTTGCGGACACAAAAAGAGCTGAGGGCATAGACTTTTAACCTTTCTTATACATTGCCAGGGCTCATTATAGTACTGCTTGTTAGATAGTACTTAATAAATGCTTTTTTAAAATTGTTCCTTTTTAAAATGTTTTCCAAATGTGTAGATTCAATTTTAATAATCTTTTTTGACATTTGGCAGTACGTTTTCATTATCTCTCTCTCCTTCCTTCTTCTCTCCTCTTCCGAAGAAGGCAGGTA
Source organism: Monodelphis domestica (assembly GCF_027887165.1). Classification (NCBI taxonomy): domain Eukaryota; kingdom Metazoa; phylum Chordata; class Mammalia; order Didelphimorphia; family Didelphidae; genus Monodelphis; species Monodelphis domestica. Next base: position 244,459,710 of record NC_077231.1, read on the forward strand.
ATATGGATTATACATGTGTTATCATACAAAGCATATTTCCATGTTTGTCATGTTGTGAAAGAAGACATATCATTTATACAAGAAAAAAACTTATGAAGAAAATAAAGTGCAGAATGTTCTTTGTGTAGTGTTTGGTAGCCTTTTTCATCAAGAGTCTCTTGCAGCTGTCCTGGATCATTGCATTGCTAATAATAAATACTTTTTGTTTCACTGATCAATTGAAGTTTGTTTAGGTCTTTAATTCCCTTTTATAGAAAATACCTTCATAAGCCTTAGCAAATAACGCTTTAGTCTGAGATAAACTAGTCTTTTTATAACATCAGAGAAAATACTTTACAAGACTTATACCTTGCAGGTTAATCATTTCTGTTCCTTCTGTACCCTTTATAGAAAAGTTAAATTTACTGATCATTTTCTTTTTTGATCTCTTTTTCAAATACCATGCATGCAAGTTTTGAGGTCAGTGTGTTTAAAAATTGGCTCAAAGCTTCAAATTATTTTCAGGAGTTTAAGACTGATACTAAATCTATGAACATTTTTTTAGTCTTACTTAGATGGAAGCATCTTAGAATCAATACTGTGTGTTGGTTCCAAAGCAGAAGAGAGGCAAGGACTAAACAATGGGAGTTAAGTGACTTGCTCAGGGTCACACAGCTATGGAAGTATCTGAGGACTAGGCTCTATGCCTGGCTCTCAATCCACTAGGGCTACCCAGCTGCCCTCAATCACTGAACATTTTAAGAGAAAAACAAGCTATATTTCATCTCAGTATTACATATATATATATATGTATATATATATATAATATTTCCATCAACTTGGTTGCAGTATTTCACTGATAATAATGACATAGGCAAAACCTATGTAGAATATGGCAGAGAGTAAAGAACTTGGAATCAGAGGATCAGTGCTTAAAACTCTGACTCTAATCCTTAGGAAAGTCACTTAACATCCCTGGGCCTTGGTTTCTCCAATTATAAAATAAGATGGTGCACTAGATGATGTCAAGGGTCTCTTCCATTTCTAGATTTTGTAAACTGGAGAATCAACAGAAATTCACTAGAACAAAGTGATCTGGTTCTTTAAATGTCTTGGAAACCAACTCTGATTACTATACTCAAATCAATCTTGTAAAGTGATTACCATTGATTGTTAAGATGATTTAAAGAATCTGTTAGCCTTAGTCCTCCAACATGGTAATTGCAGCCAAATACTTCTGGCCTTCATCTTCTTTTGTCTTTAATTTTTTTAATGCTTAAAATTTATTTTTGGTTTAAAATTTTTTTAAGATATATTTGGTTTAAAATTTTTAATAAATATAAAAATATTGATATAAATATTTTAAATATACATGATTTGCAGCATACTTTTTCCCCTACAATCTTGCACTATATTAAAAACTGAATGTAGGTCTTAGGTAAAAGGCAAAGAAGTCTGACATTTAAGAAGTTGGTTTAAGGCTTAAAACCACCATTTAAAGCAAAGCCTTGTAAAGGAATACATTTTCTTTGCCATGCAGGGTGTACCTCTTCAGCATGCTGAGAGAACTCTGAAGTCAATGGGAGCTTTAAAGAGAGAGGAGATTAAGGGGGCATAGACTGATGGAAGGTCCCCTCCCCCCTAATTAAATATATACTATAAAATATGAGCTATTTCAAAATCCAAAGCCAGAGCATTTAGCTTCTTGATAAAAGAGCCATGAAACAGGCACCAGGGGTGCACTGGCCAATTTCTCTAATGAAGAAATCAGATGAGGAACTGCAGAAAAAGCCTTGTTTTGCATTCTGCCCATTTCCTTCCTTTGCTCTGTAGAAATGCAGGCTGAAGTGGTGAACAGCTTGGCTGGCAGAAACCGGCAGAGGGATAGCATGTTACTGATCAAAACTGATCATACCAGCAGGTGTTTCTATGGTGATGGGAATAAGCTGAGGATTTGAGGATTATGAGGATAGAATCTGGACAGCCAGGGGAAAAGAAGGCAGGGAGGGATGTGCCAAATATTAGAATCTTTCTAGCTGAAATATATTGATTTTTATATCATATTCATCTTAACATTTCCTAAAAAGTGACTCTAAAAAAAAGTAGTTTGCTGGACTAAGCTATTTAAATCAACCTTATAATTTGTTATTCAAATCAACACAATGAGATGGCTCCATGCAAGCTTAAACAGACAGGGATAGTTGCCAGTTATACAAACTTTTATTTTTCTCATTTCCTTGTGATTGGTTCCTTGTGGGTGTTTCTCCTTGACAAACTTGACTCCTAAGTGTTCTTGGCTCTTGCTGTTTCCACTTTCTCCCAGAGGCAGCCTCAGCATTAATAGGACTCTTACCTAGGGAGAGATTATGTACTTCTTTTCTGTGTTACCTCTTGGGCTAATAATTCAGAGAAGGATATAACTGGGCTTCCAAGGAACAGATTCATAGTTTCCTTTTAATAACAATGGGTAAGGACAAATCTTCTCAAATTACGATGGTTCCTATGACAATTATATCAAAACTCAACCTGAAATGGAACAAGATTTTTGGAGAGAAACTCAGAGCAGGTGTTCTGGGGAAAGGGAGTATAAATTATCTATATGGAATGTCAGTTCCACAGAAAAGAAGATCGACGTGGTTTAAATTACTGGAGAGCAATGTCCTGACAACCACAGAAGGGTCCAGAAAACCAACAGGTGTGAAACTGATTAGTGAAAGCAGTCCAAAATAGGGACTTAAGCTTATCACTACCTTCCTGTTACTTCTTGACCTTTTTTATAGAATAAATTCCTATGACCGTCTGGTGAAGTCAAGGGGCACCTTTTCTGAATAATGTTTTTAACTTACAAAGTAAAATACAAAGAACTACAAATGAAAAAATTCTTGAAATGTAGTTCTCAAAAAAAATTTTAATGTAAGTTCATGGATCCAAGGTTACGAATGCCTACTCTCAAATCAAACAAAGAGTTATCTATGGAGGGGGCAACTGGGTAGCTCAGTGGATGGAGATCCAGGCCTAGAGATGGGAGGTCCTGGGTTCAAATCTGGCCTCAGATATTTCCTAGCTGTATTATCCTAGGCAATTCATTTAACCCTCATTGACTAGCCCTTTCTCACTCTTCTACCTTGGAACCAATACCCAGTATTGATTCCAAGATGGAAGATAAGGATTTAAAAAAATGTTATCTATGGAGCTTGAAAAGCTTTTCACTAGTGTAATAGATGATATTGGAGGGGGTATATTTGATGGATACTAGATAACTAATGGATCAGGTAGTTATCTTCTTTTGCCTAACCTCCTCCCTTTTATATCTCCCTTCCTCCATCTTCCAATCTCACCTCCTCCCCTCTTTTTCCCTTCAGTTTCCCCTTCCCCCCTACCCCCTTCTTCTTTAGCCTCTTTCTAAGTCACTCAGAGTGAGCTATGATGTTTCAGAGGAAATACTCTTTTCTCTTCTTTATCTCAAGTAAGGGCTTATTGGGGAAAACAGGACAAGATGGAGGATGGAGGTGAGAAGGTTGGGATTTCCCTATTATCTATAGGGAGCCTTAGGTTAGAGGATATTGAGAGAAATGGCAATTCAGTCACTATGAAACAGAGCAAGTCATAGAGAGAGATATATGGACTATTGTCCTTCTTCTGCCTTCAAATCAACCAGGCCACCTCCAACTTGATTATCCCAAGTCCCAGAGATAAACCCAGCTTCTTCCTTCAAAATCACCACCATCAGCCAAAACCCCAGAAAAACAGTCAAGCAGTTGGCTCTTGCCTTCAACTGTTTCCTGGTCACATTCCAAATGGAATCTTCCATTGATTGACAGCTGATCAATCTCCAGCTTCTTGCCTTGCTGCATTTTTTATAATTTCTCTCTTCTCCACACTAGCTTGCCCCAACCCATTGACATTGGGATATGTTTCCTGCCTCCCTGGATATTGCTCCCCCCAAAATTTTTGATCCAGGCAAACTGCCCTTCTCTCTGGCCCTTACATATGACACTCCATTTCTATCTCTGTACTTTCCTACTGGCTGTTCTCCAATTCCAAGAATAGACTCCTTCTTCACCTCTGCCTCACACAATCCTTTTCCTTTAAGAAGTAGCTCAAGCATTATTTTCTACATAAAACTTTTCCAAAACCTTCAATTGCTAATGGCCTTCCTCTCAATTAGATTGTGAGCTGCTGGAAGGCATGAATAATAATCTTCCTTTACTTTTCACTAATGTTTAACCAAGTGATTGATATGTACAGTAAGCATTTAAATATTAATTGACTGACAGCTTTGTATTTATTTTCCTTATATTTGTTTTTTGTATATTTAAGTTGTTTCCTTGTTATTATCTACCTATAAGTCCTTATAAATTGGCATGGTTTGTTTTATTTTATTAATATCCCCTAGCATCAATTGTAGGGTTTGGCACATGGTAGACACTTAATAAATGTTTACTGATTGATTAATGTTTGATCAGATAATATTTCTTAGGTCCCCTGGAATTTTTAGGGAGGTTGCAGTGATTTGATTTCTTCTGAATTTACAGGTAAATCACAGCAACCATAAGATTACCAAAGAATATCATAATACCAGTATCAAAACTGTGAGGAGGTCAAGTACTCACACTTTCCCTGGAAGTCAGAGCACTTATTTGGTCCTTTTATCAGTTAAGTTAATCATGATCTTCTGCATTTGTTTGTATCTGTCATCCTCCTTTCCTATTTTTAAGATTTTAAGGTCCATCATTGAAAGGATACTTATTTTTACCTTTTTGTCTCCCCTAGTGCCTAGCACCATCTCTACATAGGAAGCATCCTTTAAAAAGTATTTGCCAAGATTAATTGAATTATTTCATTGAGTTTCCCTGCCTCCCATCCAGACCTGCTCGTATATACAAATGTATTTTTCACATTCATCTTCACATCATCTGGGGTTCTTTTTATATTTATTATTATTATAGTTAATATATCCAGTGAGGAAACTCATCCTTTCCCCCCTATCACCTCTGCCCTGTCATTCCATTTTTTCCTTTGGCCCTTAGAATTCCCCAAATCTCTCAGTCTCAGGGATAAATAAATTGAACAGTCAAATAATAACAACAACTAGTCTATATAGTTAGCATTTGCAAACTAGATGTTAGGATGGAGCAAGGAGGGGTTTGGAATTCTACCATTGGCTGACAGGACTGGAGTGACAGTTGAAAGAGCAAGGACTTATGGGAGAAGAACAATGGGCTGAGGGGATTCTGAAGAGCCCCTCAGTCTTCTACCTCAGGACTGAGAGTTGAAAGGTCTGAAGAACTTCTGAAGTCATCAGTGAAGACCCTGCTTCTTCCCTTAAACCAGTAGCTGCTTTCTCTCCAGAAATCCTACTACTGTTTCCTCCACCTGCTACAAACATCACAGACCCCTGAGGAAGTGCTGGCTAGGACTCTCAAACCAGAGCCCAGACCTCCTGAATCCGCCTTGCCTCTCACAGCTGTTTCTAGATTATTCCTTTAGCATATACTAGTATTTAGACTACAGAAAGGGCATTTAGTTGGGAAAAGGGCAGAGACAGCCCCTTGAACCAAGGAATGCATAGAGATTATGATAGGGCTACCTCTATCCTCTCCCCTCAACCCATTTTCCTTACCTCATTAATAAATCCCTTAATTAGCAGTCGGATTCCAGTTTGGCCTGATTCATAAAAGGGAGGGTGCTTAAGTAACTGGGGACAGGTCTCCAGCTAGAGTCCTGTCCCTCTGTGGTAGGGCCAGACAAGCCCTGCCACATATCTCCTTTGGGGAAGGAAATCTAGAAACCTTCCTCTAGATGTGCTGCCTGGGGAGACAGATATCTCATCCCCTCAGCCTTTACAACAGAAGGGGTTCAAGTGGTACAGACTGCTTGTTATCACTTGAGAAGCAGAGAGAAGGGAACTGCCATTCCCTCATAGATTTTTACTTCATTCAACCCCTGATCTTGCTCACTTGATCCTCCCACCCCTCAACCAGTGAGCCAAAACCATCTATTATTAATCCAAAAAGAACCCCATTTTTAAAAGAGATCCTGATGAACAGGCACTGAAGACTGGGTAGATCAGAGTCATTATCAGCTCTCAATCATGGCATTTTGATGAGAAAGAAGGTAAGCACTGAGAGTAACTCAAGGGAATGGGAAAAGAGTAGAAAGTCTAGGTGAGGAGCCAGTCAGAAGCTTTAGCAATTAGGCAATTCAGCAGTGGTCTCAGAAGGGTCCTGTAGATGAAAAGTAAGCAGGATGAAGCTGTCAGTCAGACACTGAGTAGTGGGAAGACCCTGATTTTTCAAACCTCCATATTGGTCTACCAATGAATACCAAATAGTATTAATGAAGCCAAGGTCTTTGAATACCTATTCATATAAAATATTTTTCCATTATATGATGCTATTTTTTAAAAAAGACTCCCTTTTGTGTCATGTCACAGACCTATGTACACACTCATACACACTCACTCTTTGAGACATGCGGCAAAAAATAATAATAACCTGATTTTTTTTTCAGAGAAATTCCACATATTCCCTATAATCCAACCCTACTAATTTATTTGAATGCCATGCATGCTAGTGTACTTTTATCTCTTCCTAATCCTTAAGCAAGAACTTTTAGGAATATTAGTAGGGCTAAAGCAGCAGGGAGGTTAGAGACACTTTCTGTTACAGCTTGCCTGGTTAGTCTGTATTTTGCCAATTTGGACATCACATCTGCAAGTCTCCAATTGCACAGGGAAAGAAAGGTACTTAATTTCTGTTCCAGTACATGCACCACATCAAAACTACCTTGTTATACCTTAATTCACAGGAACGTCCTTTCACTCATAGAGGAGTGATTATAAACCTTTAAATATACTGTAGCCTGTTTTATATATAGGAAGGAATTGGACTTTTTCCAAAAGTAAATTGCTTTTGGCAAAAGTCACAGGATTTGTGAAAATTGAAGGGATTTAGTCAAGATTTGTAGGCATTAAAAAATGCCATTACTGACAAGTAACCCTCCTTCCCCTCTTGCCTAAATAGCCATTGTCTGCTTTCCTTTTTATAAGAGGAAAAAGATATGACCTGGATAAGGTACACTATGTTCTGATTTATCGTTTTCTAAATTCTTTTCAAAGTTTGATCTATCTAAACAAAATTTGTGGATTCTTTGTGGAAAGGGAAACTAAAGCAAGTTCTGGACTTTCTGCCACTGAGTTGGAACCAATAGCAGGTGGAATGTTAGAGAGAAGATATTGACAAGACTGACAGTTGGTGGGGGAAGGGGAACTGGGAGTGGTAGTTGGTCTTATGACTAGCACTTCCCTCCTGGCCCTTGAACTGGAAGGATGCTATCCCCTGGTCTCTGGATAGAAGTGCCTCTATTTTCATGATTTTCCCAACTGTGTGCTCTCCCTGGATTCCTATGATCGTGTCATTGACAAAAGGACTTAAGGGAAGCAGTTTGACCTGTAAGGCCAGTCTTACAGTTATCTTCAACCTGAAGATACAGGCCCAACCAGCTCTGAAAGTCATAACTTTTCTTCCTCTTGCTGTCTACTGCTAAGACTTTTGAAATTAAGAAAGATAGCACAGATAAGCATAGACAGGAATAAGAGAAACCCTCCACCAGCCTGTGAGGTCTGGACTCAGCTCAAAAGCTGAGAGAGACTCAAAACCCTCATCTAGGAAAATCCCTCTTCCCTCTTCCCTGATATCTCCCCAATCTAAACTTGTTATTAAAATTTATCTTTATTTGAATATCACAGTCAGATAATTTTTAGTCAAAAAAATCAAAACTATTAATAAGCACATGAAAAAGTATTCTAAAATCTCTTTTAAACAGAGATGCAAATCAAAACAACTCTGAGGTATCACCTCACACCTAGCAGATTGGCTAACATGACAGCAAAGGAAAGTAATGAATGCTGGAGGGGGTGTGGCAAAGTTGGGACATTAATGCATTGCTGGTGGAGTTGTGAATTGATCCAACCATTCTGGAGGGCAATCTGGAACTATGCCCAAAGGGCACTAAAAGACTGTCCGCCCTTTGATCCAGCCATACACTGCTGGGTTTGTACCCCAAAGAGATAATAAGGGAAAAGACTTGTACAAGAATATTCATAGCTGCACTCTTTGTGGTGGCAAAAAAATTGGAAAATGAGGGAATGCCCTTCAATTGGGGCATAGCTGAACAAATTGTGGTATATGTTGGTGAGGGAATACTATTGTGCTCAAAGGAATAATAAAGTGGAGGAATTCCATGGAGACTGGAACAACCTCCAGGAAGTGATGCAGAGCGAGAGGAACAGAGCCAGGAGAATATTGTACACAGAGACTGATACACTGTGGTACAATTGAATGTAATGAACTTCTCTACTAGAAACAATGCAATGATGCAGGACAATTGGAGGGACTTATGAGAAAAAAAACACTATCCACATCCAGAGGAAACACTGCAGGAGTAAAAACCCCAAAGAAAAACAGCTGCTTGATTACATGGGTCAAAGGGTTAAGGTTGGGGATGTTGACTCTGAATGAACATCCTAGTGCAAACACCAATAATATGGAAGTAGGTTCTGATCAAGGACACAAGTAATACCCAGTAAAATTGCATGTTTGCTGCGGGAAGAGTGGGTGGAGGGTAGGGTGGGAAATAATGTGATTATTGTAACCAAGGAGTAATGTTCTAAATTGACTAAATAAACTTATTCAAATGGAAAAAACAAAGCAACCAATAAACTTTCCTTATTGGACCCCTGTTAGGCAACCTTGGTCTGGGGAGGCTCTGAGGTCCCTCAGGAGGGTGTGTGTGCTTACCTGCTCTGGGGTATTTGCAACATCATTCTATAGAGAAGACATCCCCTCAGGCTATCATAAGTGGCCCATTTCTCAGGAACCCCATTTTTCAAAAATAGCCTCTCGGCAAGGGGCATCTCTCTCCTTTTACCTCATGGGTAGTCATATTCTCTCTCCCTTTAACTCCTCCATTCCCTGCTACAAAACCTTCCATATCCCCTGTTCTTCAATCCCACCCACATTTTCCCAAAAAATATTACAACTTCAAAACCTGGCAAGAGTAGCCAGATGGTGGAATTTTACATGAACTCTAAAAAAAATATTTTTCAGACGGCTCATAGAGGAATTATATGAATAATTTCTCTCTTTTTTTGGCATTTAGGAAATGGTCAAAAATCACTGACATCTCTATGAATCCTACTTTGACCTGTAACAATCTGCTTAAAAACCAAACATCACCACTTTTCTTCCTTACCTAGTTCTCCCAATAAGCTGGCTTTCCTAACCTCATCACAACAATCATTGGTACCACAATCCTTCAAATAAGCTAGGCCTAACCATTTGTCAAGTATATTAGTGGAGATTCTTATATTTTCTTAGTCAGTGATTTCTGTATCATTTAAATTTTTTCTCTCATTTATTCCCCTTTTCCAATAATACATGAAAATCTACTAATTCCTTTACACAATAGTTTTTTATTTTGATTGTTTCATTTCAGCAAACACTACTTCTATTCAGGAGCACATATCTAGTATATTTAGATTATGGTACATTTATGGCATGTAGGTAGTGCCTTAGATAGAGTGCCAGGACTGAAGTCAGGAAGACTCTTCTTCCAGAGTTAAAATCTGGCCTCAGACACTTATTTACTAGCTGTGTGACCTTGAGCAAGTCATTTCATTCTATCTGTCTCAGTTTCCTCATCTATAAAATAAGCTAGAGAAGGAAATGTCAAGCCACTCCAGCATCTTTGACAATAAAACCCCAAATGGAGTCACAATGAGTCAGACATGATTGAAAAATACCTGTACAAAAACAATGGCCAATAATTTGAGCAACTATATGGCACAGTGGATAAAGTGCTAGGCTTAGGGTCAGGGAAACTTGTCTTTCTGAGTTCAAATCTGGCTTCAGACACTAGCTGTGTAACTGTGGGCAAGTGACTTTACTCTGTTTGCCCCCATTTTTCTTCATCTATAAAATGAGCTGTAGAATGAAATGGCAAACCATTCCAATATCTTTGCCAAGAAAATCCCTAATGGGGTCAGGAAGAGTCAGACAACTGAAATGACTGAACAAAAAAATACTATTATAGCATCCTTCAGGAATTTCAGAGGCTCTGATTTCTTTTTTGCCTTATTTCAGTAGGCAAAATAAACATTTTCAAATGCTGTTCTCATCCATCCCCTACTCAAGATCTTACAGTCTATCTTATCTTGTCAAGTTTAAATTTCTCACTTGAGCAGAAAAGTCCCTCAGCCAAATGAACATTTTACCTTTCTAACCTTATCTCTCATTACTAAACATAACCCTTCCACTCCAGCCAAATCAATATTTTTTACTGTCCTTAAAGAGTATGCTTGGCAAAACAGGTCAGTTCCATAGCTGGGTTACAGATATTTATACTGATGCTAGGGCAAGCTGATGATGGTCTCAGGAAACTGAAAGGAACCTATATAGTCACCCCCCTCATCCTTCACTCCTGAAGCAAAATTGAATCTCTAGGTCAGATCCCAAACACCACCCATATACTAATTTTATTTTCTCAGATTGCTCCATTAGTTTTCTTTCTACCAGTCCAGGTTTCTTAATTTTCTTTTAGACTCAGCAGAAAAGCCACCTCTCAGGATGTCTTTCCCTATCCCCAAATCGGTTGTATCTTTTCTTCTTAGAAGACCTTCCATTTACTGTACTTCTATTCATCCTGTATTCCCCACAGGAGGGTCTCCTTTGGGTTCTTATCTTAGCATCATCTAGCTGGCCATACTCTGTAGATTGAATTCACCTCCCCCAACACATCCACTTTTAAAGGATCAGGACATTGGTCCTCCCTCCAGTGTTTCTGGGGTAGCTCTCTCTTCTCATTCTCTCAAATATACTCACAAATGGTTCAGCAAACACCATCTGCCAAATCCTTCAGAGGTGTGGTTTACCTGGGCTAGGTAACTTGAATTTATACAGGGAAGCTGAGTGTTTCCTTCATAATTCTTCGCTTATTTTGGTTATCACCTTTCTATTAGCCCTTTGTGTTAGGTCCCTTCCAACTCAAAAGTTATTCTCCTTGGCAGAGAAAATTGAAGCAATTAAGCATCTCTCCCCTCTCTGTCAATTGTGAATCGATCAACCATCCTGAGCAGTAGTCCTGAATATCATCACACCAGTATATTTTCTTTAAATTTCTTAATGTATTTCATTATATTTCCTCCAAAACTCCTTCCTTTCCAAACTTCTTTATTTCTAAGGGGTATCTACTATTCTCCCAAGTTCATAAATTCTTTGAATTTTCACTCTTTCTCTTCCTGAATATATAGTCATTTTTGCATAATCTTGCCACATCCCTCCACAGCTTATCTTCAACTGATCCCTTCTCTCCACTGATATAACTACCACATTAATTCAGACCCTCAGTCTATCTTATCTTGATATCTACAGCAATAGCAACTGTTGAAAAAAGATAAGCTGGTCAAACCAAAGCACCCTAGCACTGAAGGCAGTGAAAAAGATAACTTCAGTATTTGGTCCTATTATTGGGCAGAGGTGGAGTCCATGATGCTCACGTCTGGCATGAGACACCATCTGTCTTTCTTTGCCCCTACACTTCATGCTAACATATGCTATGTATTTTTATTGCATATTTCTCAGACATCTACCCTAATCATGGGCACGCCATAAGCATTCTACTTGTTCAATTGAATGGACACATTTCCACTTACCTCTTAAAAGAAATATCACATGCTGCCAATCTTTTTTCTATACAATATCATTAATGGTACTACAGCTTTCATATAAGCTCTGGTGAATTGATCAAATAAATCAGTCTTCAAACTTGCTACTGGTTTGTGGCATGTGCACTACATTTAACAACCCTCTATTGGCTCCCCCAATTCATTCTTAATTTATCTTGTTGGACCACAATTTTGTAAGATCACTTCCAAATTAGAGATGTCCAGAATGCTCCTAGCACAAGAGGAAGAATTCTGATCCAAGTACTCTTAAAGTCTTGAAATGTGAGGTATATGCTTCCTGGTAACTTGCTATAGCACTCTGAATTGCATATGTAAAACACTTTTCAGGTTAGGCAGCCCAGAGAAGAGCAATCAGAACAGGCAGAAGACTGTTTAATCTAGCCCATTCCATTCTTCATACTTAAAGATGGCAATTGTAATCAGACCCTTTCCCCTTCAGAGATCAAGAGAATCTGCACTGACTATAAAATAAAATGGAAGGCATTTCCATGTACTCCACTCCTATATGATACACATAGGTAAGAAAAAATCATCTTTTAACCTGATAGCATCAGTCTTTTGTTTAGGAGTTTTCTTCTATTTTCCTATTACTATTGAAAGGGTAAATTCATTTTTGAACATGAAGAACTGGGCTTATATTGACCAGGAAATCTGAGCATAGCAAACTTTTCTTCTTAGTCCTATAAGATTTGTTTTTCCTCGGTTTTCCTAACGCCTTTGGCTCATTGTTATTCTTCCTTTAGTCTAACTTCTCTATTTATCTACCAGCTATAATATAAAAAACCTCGCTTGAGATTATTCCCACTCCTATAGTTTTTCTCCCTAGATTTTGGCTCTTGGATTGATGCAGTAACCATTGCTTGCATCTCCATTTCTGGTTCAATTAATATTTGGCCAAATAGGAAACCACTAATTTGTCAGATCTTTAAATAGATGGGTCAGCTAATTGGTGAAGTGGATACAATGCTAGGCCTGAAGTCAGGAAGACTTAATTTTCCAATGTTCTAATCTGGTCTCAGACACTTACTAGTTGTGTGATCTGGGCAAGTTACATAACCTTGTTTGCCTCAGTTCCTTTCTCTGTAAAGTGAGCTGGAAAAAGAAATGACAACCCACTGTAGTAATTTTCCTAAGAAAAACTCAAAAATGGGATCACAAAGAGTCAGACACAACTGTAATGACTCAAAACAACAATGAGAGAAAGAAAGAGAGAGAGAGAGAGAGGGAGAGAGGAAGAGAGAGAGAGAGGAAGAGAGAGAGAGGAAGAGAGAGAGAGGGAGAGAGAGAGAGAGAGAGAGAGAGAGAGAGAGAGAGAGAGAGAGAGAGAGAGGAAGAGAGAGAGAGAGGAAGAGAGAGAGAGAGAGAGAGAGAGGGAGAGAGGAAGAGAGAGAGAGAGAGAGAGAGAGAGAGAGAGAGAGAGAGAGAGAGAGAGAGAGAGAGAGGGAGAGAGGAAGAGAGAGAGAGAGAGAGAGAGAGAGAGAGAGAGAGAGGGGGGGGGGGAGAAAGACAGGGAGAGAGAGACAGGGAGAGAGACAGGGAGAGAGACAGAGACAGACAGACAGACAGAAACCAAGACAGAGAGAGAGACAAAGGGGGGAAGGGAGGGATGGGAGGAGAGAAAAACATATATATATTTCTTTAATAATATCTTTTATGCTGCTTCTCCTTTCCAATGATTTGCATAACATGAGCAGAAAACTAATAATCATAAGGGATTCTCACCTTCAATTCTTCAGAGACTCTGGCATTTCACAACTTGTGGGCATATAAAATAACCAGAAATATAATGATATTTAAAAGAGCAGTTCTGGTTTCTGGTACAAGCTTATCATATTGAGCTCTGTAACTTTTCAGAGATGGTCCAGCCTGTTCCTAACCTCTTGAATTTTTGGTCTAGCTCATGGGCTGGCTTCTGTCCAAGATTTGGATAAAATCTATTAGTGGTCCATCCTACTGCATATAAACAATCAGAATATAAGCAATCTTTAAGCAAGCTTCATCTACTTGGTTTATTTGTTTGTGTCCTGGGAAAGTCATTTTTTTCTTCTGTATATTCAGGGAAAATTCCTGTAAGAGATTACAGTCCTCATTCTGAGATCATTCCAGTGTTGGACGAAGTGATACAATCAATTCTATCATCCCCATTAAGATCATCTAGAGAACTTACTTCCCTTATCATTTAAAGTGAATTCCTCTTTACCTCATTCTCCATTATGGACATATTCTAAGTGGCAATTCATTTCATATCTCATAATAGTCACTAGAGAGTTATAGAATTAAAAAATCTCATATTTTCAGGAAATTTTATAAAATGTGATCATTTTCATGTTAAGTTGTTAGAGAAGATATATAAAGCAACATTTTGCTGTACCAATAATTTTTAAAAAGTGAACAAAAACAAAACAGTGGGTCTTTTATTGTCTCCATCAATTTTTTAACATTCAGAAATATATATGTGAGCATATATCTGTCAAATATTCTTTGCACAATTTTGACTGTTCCCTTCCAAAATCATCGTCAAGGATATTTTCATTGTATGTGTGGATTATTCTCATAAAAAATGTTATTCTTGGAAAGAAGGAATATGGGCTAATTCTTAATGTTCTCTACATGTGTAATAATAAAGTCTCAAATGTCTTGGGTATCTTAGGTTTCTTCCTTTTCTTCAAACACTCTAAGAATAAATCCCTTAAAACCTTCATAACTATGTCACCTTCAGCAATAAATGTCTTCACTGTACATTTGGTTTAGTTAAGTCACTCTTTCCAGTTTTCTTTAGTACCAATTCTACTTCTGTAGGAAAGTATCTGAAAGTGTGGTGGCACACCCAGACTTAGTCCTTGGTAGTAAAAAGTATTTATGTCATTGTTGCTATATTTGGTGTCCCCCAGTTCTTATTTCAGAGAAAATTCCCATGATGCAGCAGTGTGAGACTTCAGTGCAAATCTACAAACTTTGGCCTTTTCAGTTCTTTACTCCTTCCTGAACCATATTACTGCAGATATTTTTAGCGCATCCTCTCCTAGGCCTACTTTAGGTTGAAATTACTTGAATATAACATATGTTGATTTTGTGTGGCATTAATTACAGAATTATTCATATGTAATGTCTCAACCTCTTCCTCCTCTGCAACAGATGTTGCTACATAAAGTACAATTAAGAAATGTGTTGATATATTTTGTTCTTACATTTCCTATATTTATCAACATAGTTCTACCCCTCCCCCAAACAGTCATCCATTATAATAAAGAATAATAAAGGAGAAAAGAAAAAATCATAATTAATCAAGAATAATTATATCCAAAATCATATGTTGGTATTGCATCCTCTCCTATGTCTGGACAAAATGTTAATACATGTCTTCTCTTCCAGGCCAGACTTAGTCATTAGAATTAAATGATGTCCAGCTATATTAATTTTGTTTTTTTTCCATTTACATTGTTGTAGGCAGTACACATGTTTGGTTTTTTCTCACCACAATTAGATGTCTTTCATTCTTCTCTGCATTGATAATATTCATTATTTCTTACAAAGGCTTAATATCATATTATAATCATGTTGTTTAATCATTCCACAACCAATGGTCATCTACTTTGCTTCTAGTTCTGTGCTACAATATAATAATGCTATCATAAATATTTTGCAGAGGGGCAGAGTCAAGATGTTGGAGAAGGTACAGTGCACCAAATTATCAACCAAAAAGCAATAATATAATGCCTCAAAATGAATTCTGGAGCAGCATAAGCCACAAAAAGACAAGGTGAAGTAATTTTTCATCCCAAAACAACTTAGAAAGTTGGCAGGAGGAATCTAGTGCACCAGGGTGGAAGTTGAGAGCAACATGCTGGGGTAAGACCTGTTGAAGCAACAAGCTTTGGGTGTAGTTGAAGCAACAGCCAAGACATCTGGAACTCTCAGGCACTACTCAGAAGATTACATGGGTTCCTTTGTTGGCTCTGGGTGAAAGACTTTTGTCACATTGCCCATTCTCAGAACCAGGTTGTAGCCCAGGAACACCAGCATACATCAGCACTTCCAGCCTCAGGGGAGCAAGACCCTGGCCACAGTTCCAAGAGGTAAAAGAGTGCTCAGGTTACTCACAGACCAGAGCATGGACTCAGAGTATTATATAAACTTATCCTTATATTATAGCATCTTGAAAGTACTAAAAGCACATAGATCCCCAAAACTAGATTTGAAGTTAATTGCACAAAGAATCTGAACCTTAGAACAGTTCTCCCTTCACCAGTTACAAAGCCCAACATTGACAGGTTTTTTGAAAATGTACAAACAAAAATTAAAGAAACTCAATATGGAAATTATTTGGTGACTTAGGAAGTAAGGTCTAGCTAAATCTAGAAGCTCTCATTGGCAAAAAACTTGAGTTCTTGATGATTGCTTCTTTGGATATTGCAAAAATTTAAACCAAGAAGCCTTTTGTTCTTTATGGTTCCTTTCCACTTTGATCATAGTGGCAGAAAAGGGATTATAAACTGCTAGAATCACACAGTTCTTGATTTTCTATATTCTTAAGTATTACTTATCTAAATGTAAAGTTGATGTCTATTGACCAGTGAGAAACCACTGAAGAAATTGAATTATGTGAAACTTGACAGTCTCACTTAATGAAAGCAAAAAGATGCTAAATAGATATGATATGGATTTTTTCTCAGAGAAACTAATAAAAGTTTTATTATTACATGTCTAAAAGTAACAAGAATGCCCTTTTTAAATTTTTAATTAATTTGTTACATTAAAGTACCAAGGTAACTGCCTTCCTTCCTCCATCAGAGAAGTCATCATTTGACAAAAAGATAAAGATTTATATAAAACTGTGTCTTGCTTATTTCTGATTATTTGTTCTTTCTCTGGAGGTATTCATATATAAATCATTCTTCAAACAATATTTCTTTTGCTATATTTAATGCTCTCTCAGTTCTGTTTGTTTCACTCTTTTTTTAGTTATTTTCTCTTTATTGTAAAAACAAATCCACTCAAATATTTCCTAAGACAGTTTTTAAAATATGGTACATTTCCTTAAATACAAAAATGAGTTTTAAATGATTCCATTCTATCATTGTAATATGTACTCTACTTTCACAAAAACTCATCCTGGCTTTTCTCCTTTGGTATTCATTAGACAGCATTTTCTATCTAAGATTTATTCTGAAGACATTTTACCACAATGTGATAGAGTAAGATATAGTCACAACCACACCATGCATATTGCATGCTCTATGTCATGATGTTCCTCAAAGTTGCATTTAAACAGAACTTCCACTTTTTATATGGGAAGCTGAATCCCATTAAATCCCATCTCTTTTTAACCTTTACTAGATTCTAAAACCTGGGATACAGCCTTGCTTTGTGCATAAGGAAGTTTAATAGCATGTCTTTAATTGTAAATATGATTAGAAAAATGTGAAAGGCTGCCTTATATTTAAACTCTCTTGGTTGTACCATAGGTGAACACTTCAACAGAATTCACTTGGATTTTTATTTCTAGTATGTATATCTATATATATATATCTATATATATATATATATATATATTTGTAATTTCCTTAAATTGTATGAACTTGACCTCTTTTTCCCTGGTAAAATATAGTTTCTTAAATATCCTATCAATCATCAGTTTTTGTTTGAACTCAACATTCTAAAGCTGCAGTGAGCTGTGGGGTCTTAATAGTGCATTTTCTGAGGGTTCCCCATGAACAGGCCATAAGGATTGTCCTGAGAATTGAACAGAGGAAGTTTCTGAATGTTAAGGTTAACTTAGATAAATAACTAACCCTGATTTTTTTTTCTCTTTCTTCTTTAGGAATCTGATTCTTCCTCTTCTTCCTCTTCCTCGTCTTCTTCTTGAGCATGGTTCCTTGTGCTTAGCTGTAATTCAGTTTGATTGATGGAAGATTCATTGTCTACCAGCGTCAAGATATTTGCTGGGAAGAATGGGTCATAACCTCCCCCTCTCTGAAACTAATAATTGATTGAAGCTCCAGCTCTTCAACCTTGGGTCTATCGAGCTGGTCGTGCAGTGCAGCCTTCCCCTGCAGCAGCATTTCCTCTCCTTGTGTAGCTCCTGGTTACCCTCCCTGTCAGGCAGAGTCTGATGACAACAAAACCCCATCTTTTTGTTTCACTCTTCATAACTCCATGTAAGTATTTCCATGCATTAAAAACTGTTTGTCATTTCTTTCACAATAGTATTCCAACCCGTTCACAAGCCACAAATGGTTCAGTCATTCCTCAATGGTTGGATAGCTCTTCAATGTCCAGCTCTTTGCCATCACAAAGAGAGCATCTATGAATATTTTAGAACATATAGGAAGAACACGATTTCATGGGGCATTTGGTTAGTTAATTTTTCAGCTCTCATGATCCCTATTTGCAAAAAGACATCAGTGTAATTAATTGCAATGTTTAGAATTATACTAAAAAAAAAACATTTAAAAAATGCCTTACCCTTTTATCCAGAGATCCAGCTGCTGGGCTTATACTTCAAAGAGGTCAGTGATCAAAAGAAAGGCCCTATAGTCTGCAAAATATTTATTAATTTTAATTTAATTTTCCTCCAATTACATGTAAAAAAATTACACGTAAAAACAGTTTGAAAAAAACATTTTTCAAAGAATATCAAGTCTTGAATTTTCTCCCTTCTTTCCCCCTAAATATAAAAAGCCAACATTAAATGAAGACTCTTCCTCTTATGTGTATTTTTAATTTTTGTTTGTTTTGGATGAAAGGGTAAGTTGAAAAGTGGTAGGCTAGCAATGAAAAGTGAAAAACATCAGATAAGCAATTGTAGAGAGGTCTTGGCTGCTGACACACAGCTGTGGTTACTTTATAATAAGGAACAGGGTCCACGGAACTCAGCCTTCGCTATCTCAGACCACAAGAGGATGCATGCTAGCTTCATGTTTGTTTTCTTGTCAATATGCATATATAAACAATTCCACAAGTTGTGAGGACATTTAAGTGGGGCACTGTCAAAACAGATTACGTGAAGCCCCCAGGATAGCATCCTGCAGTTTCACATCAAGGCTACCTATGTTCACTCTTGCAATCTGGTTTGATAGGCTATCTATGCCCTCTGGAGAAAGAAGAAATTGTAGTTGATAATTCTCTGGGAATGACATTGTTTTGTACTTAGGCAACTTATTTCAAGTTAGTATGTTTCTAGAAATATCCTGTTATCTTCTTAAGATAAAAGAATGCTTACAATAGACTCCCTCTCTCTGACTACTAAATTCACAGCCCCTCAGTTTCCCTGGATATAGTGACCGTACTTTTCCCAAGAAGCCTGACAATTTAGATGATGCTTCTTAACTAAATAGAATTATAGCGCCATGAAATTTTAGGGCTAGAAAATACCTTAGAGATCCAGACCCCCTCATTTTATTAATAGGAATTCATTCATGAACCACATCAAGGATTACAAAGCACTTCTCTAAAATAATCCTGTAAGGCAGGATTTGCTACTGGTACCACAGACAACTTCATACAAGCTCTCTTGAGTTCAACTTCCGTCATATGTAAAAAAGGGAATAATCATATTTGCACTACCCAGTCTTGTTATGATGAAAGCATTCTATGATTTCAAAGCCCTATTAAATTAATGTAACTTACCATAACTCATTTGCTAATGAATTAACAGGCTCCATTTCACTAAATGACTTGCCTGTGGTTATGCAACTAGTAAGAGGAAAAGTAGAAATTCTAACTTGGGTTTTTTAATTTCTGATATCTTTCTAAGTCTTATACTCTTTCTACTATACTACATGTACCCTGAAGAATACTTTCTCATTATTGAGTATATGGATATATTTTAGGTGGCAGAGTGGACAGAGCTCTGGACCAGGAGTCAGAAAGACCTGAGTTCTGATCCAGCCATAGATACTTATTAGCTATGTGACTCTGGACAAGTTAGTCAAATTTTGCTTGCCTCAGTTTCCCCAATGGTAAAACAGAGAAAATAATATTACCTACTTTATAGAGCTTTTACAAGGATCAAATAAAATCGAAAAAGTACTTGGTGCTTGGTACATATTGGGATTAATAAATAAATTAAGTTTCTCTGTGTATATTCCTTGAGGCCAAGAACCACATCTTCTCTATTCTTTGTCTCTGTCCTTTTGCCTAGAGAAATACACTCAATAAATACTGATTGAGTGACCAAACAAATTACTAGTATAAAGCTTCTAAGGACTAGACTTTCAAAAACCAATGATCCATATTTTTCTGTACTATCATTGGTCCAATCCAACTTTTTAAAAATTCCCATAGGTACCAGTTTTATTTCTTAACCAAGATTTTTGCATTTGTTTTAAAATATATATTGAATATATAAGAATAAGTTATTATTGTGTTTTTGGATATTTTGAAGGTTATATAGTATGCATATATGTCTGTGGGTGTATGTATATATAAATATGTACATATATATTTAAGATGAGTAAGGATGAAGGAAAATTAAATTATTATTCTATGACTGAGCAATATACAATAATATATGATAATAATAAATGAGGAGGTATATGGGGTATTCAGGGAAGATGAGCACCTCTGATGTGAGGACTTGCCAAGTCTTTTCAGGGATGCTCGTCCTTCTTCCTTACTCAGTTCTCAACTGTGGCTCCAAGTGGCTCTAGCATGTATATCAGTTTTACCCAGGTACAACTATCTGGGTAGGTAGACCAAAATCAAGTTGAGAATAACTGACAGGTTTCAAATCTATTTTTGAATTAGAGTGATGTTTACCCCAGAATGTAAAGGTTTCTCTCAGAGGAATAAATGAATGAGATTGATTTGTTCAAATGGCCATGAAGGTGGCTAAAGAGGTTAGTTTGGGCAGACATGGAAGATGCCAAAGTCACCCACTTCATCTTGTTGAAATTAAATATAAACCACTCTTGACTAGAGAAAGCCAATTAAAAAACTCTAAGTACCATCTCACATCTATCAATATGACAGTAAAGGAAAATGATAAATGTTGGAGGAGATATGGCAAAATTGGGACACTAATGCATTGTTGGTGGAGTTGTGAACTGATTCAACAATTCTGGAGGACAATTTGGAATGATGCCCAAAGTGTTATAAAAGTATACAAACCTTTTAATCCTGTAATACCACTACTAGGTCCAAATCCAAGAGAAATAGAACAAAATTAAGGGTAAAACCTACTTGTACAAAAATATTTATAACAGTTTTTTTTGTGGTGGCAAAGAATTGGAAATTGAGGAGATGTCAATTAATTGGGAATGGCTGAAAAAAAGTGGTATATGATGGTGATGGAATTCTATTATGATATAAAAAATGATAAGCAGAATGATTTCAAGGGAAAAGAACCTGCAAGACCTAAATGAAATACAGAGTAAAATAAGCAGAACCTGGAGAACATTGTATACAGGAACAGAAATATTGTCGGATGATTACCTGTGAAAAACTTTGCTAATCTCAGCAATGTATGTTAGAAATTGTTATTACACGTGATTGGGAAAGTAAAGTAGTTAATATTAAATATATAAATAAATGATGAAACTACATATAACCATTAACATTACTTATAGAACATTCCAGATGTTTTAGTTCTTATATAAGTAATCTATATAGTCTGACATATAATTCAGATTTCATGAAAATGTCTTAATGTTCCTTTTCAAAGAATATTTGTATATACAGATAGCTATGGGGAGAAATCAAGAATATCTGGATTCAAATTTCACCTATTATGTTTACCAGCTGTGACTAAAAATCACTCATCTTCCATGTATCTCAGATAGCTCCATAAGCCTTGATTACAAGGGGGAATTGGAAAAGTGAGGAGGAACATGATTCTCTCTATTTGGAAACAGAGAATTCCCACAATGGGAATGCTGACACTGACAAAGATAAGGTAGTTGAATTAAAAAAAAAGTTATGCAGTTCTTGAAAGATATCAATTATTTTCATTCATAAGATACAATTTCCCTAATCACTAAAAGAAAAAAAAAGACTCAGGTTTTACCTCCCAATAAATTGGCAAAAATGACAGAAGACAGCAATAGTTGATATTGAAAGTGTTGTGGAAAGATAAAAAATACTAATACATTGTTTTAGAGCTATGAATTAGCATCATCAATATGGAGGTAAAAAAAAGACCTAACTAATACAAATAAAGTAACTAAAGAAACTGAAATCTCTGACATAACAACAAGTATATTGTTATGCTATTAGGTATATACTCCAAGAAGGTCATTGACATGAAGTTAAAATCCATAAACCTTAAACTATTTATAGCAGCAATTTTTGTTTTGACAAAGTACTGGAAACAAAATATGTCCATTTTTATTTGGGAATAGCTAAATAATTTGTCACATAAATGTAATGGAACATTATTGTGCCATTCAAAAACAAATATGAAGAATACTAAGAAACACTTAGATGAACTCATTATAAATTAAGAAAGCAGAAGTAAGAAAACAATAGAGCCAATGACCATGACAAAAAAGAAAGAAAATAACCAAAAAACTATTGAAAATGAATCAACTAGCAAAGAACAAACTTAACCACAAAGAAGACAAGTGAGAAGACATTCCCAAGGTGGAGATAAGGTGTCTACAAGTGTGGTACATTTTATAGAACAATTTTTTCAAGATATTAATCAGTTTTGCTGATTTTCCCCTCTTTTTCTTTTTTAATTATTTGTTATAATCAATGGCTCTCTGACAAGGGCAAGAGGATGAGTGGAAATAGAAATCTAGACAGTGTTGTATAGTTGGAAAATCTTGAAGCTCAGGACTACGTTCCCCAGAATTCCTTTTGTATTTCCCAGTATCCTTTCCCTTCGTTGTGGGTCTTTACGTTTCTGTAACTCCTCCTTCTGGCTCTTCTCTCCCAGTCCAGTTAGGCAGGTCTTACTCTAGCTTTTTATTTCAAAGTGTTATTAATCTTGTAAATATAATACTTGAGTTATTGTATATTAACTTTAATTCTCACAATGTTAAAAATAAAAGATAAAGGATTTTTTTTCAAAATGCAAACTCATTTTTGTTTTCTCTTTAAAACATTTGATGAAAGAATAGATCATAACATTATTAGCTCAAGTACAGGTAAGTAGATTTTCTTGTATTGGTGGATGCATGCACTGATGTGCAGTGGCTGAAGAGGAGAGATGGGAACTGATCAATGGGAGAGATGCGAGGCATATATTAGGAAGCTTCTTTTGGCCTCCAGAATTGCCCACCTCCATAGTGGGCCGTGCCCACTGCCATGTAGAACTTGAAAGCCTCTAGTACATCTTTAAACAGGTTTCCATTTTTCTTCCGCGCCCCACGTCCTTAGTGTTTTCTCTTACAAATGAGCAGCCAGCAACCACCCCTTCAATCTACTGAGCTCTAACGCACCTCAGCAGTCGGAGCTCCTGTGCCGCCAGCCTTAGCCAAGCTCTTCTCTCGCTGACCTGGAGCCCACAGAGATTAGAGAAGCACATTATTTCCCCGTGTAGATCTTTCACCTCTCATTGCAGTCATTTCCTACACAGACACCGAATTTATATAAAAGGCTTTCCTCAGCTTTCATCAAATCTGGGTTGCAGGCTTATTTCGTAACATTAATTCTCTCCCTCACCAACCACCACATCAATTCAGTACTTTATAAACTATTTCAGGGATCCGATTTATCAGGCCTGACAGTGTTTCACACTGAAATAAACAGCACTGCCTCAGCCTAGCGCACTCAGTGGCTCCTATTTATCATTATTTAATTCAAGGGCCTAAAATTCTCTGACATTATTAATAGTAAGATGAATCACTGGAAAACTACAGAATCTGTGACCAACGAGGCTGAAATAATCCATTTTGGGGAAAATGTCTACACAGAATTGCATTCCCTGATGGCTAACCCCTCTGTCATTAGCAACTCCCTATGCATGGGTGGTAAAGCGTGAAGTCCCTAAAGAGTAAAATACTTCAGCATCGATTCTCTTCTCAACAACTCACGCGCAAACCCCATAGTGTGAGTGGTGGGGAAGCAGATGAGGGGTGGGATTTGGAGGAGGAGAATGACAAGAGAGACAATGAACTACTGACTTTTTCCAAGGCTTGTCACCGGAATTTCAATATGCCCATTTAAGCCTTTTTGTTCTTGATTAGCTTCAATTTGTCCGAAGATTGAGCTTTGGGGTTAGCTGGACCTAGAAAACTATCAGTTCGTTATGAAAAATGAATTACTTGAGCCACTTCAGAGATGCACATCAGATGACCAGGATGGATATATGTGTGCGTATGTACATGTATGTGTGTGTGACTATGCTACTCATACCTCATTGTAGGAATGGACCTTTTTAAACTTACAAGTGGGGTCTCTCAACTTCTTTTCCTAAATGTTACATTCGTTTGGTTTTTATTTCTAAAAAGAACCAAGAGAAAGGAAAAGAACTACAGGGTTCTATCTAGCCTAGCTGAATATTAGTAGCATTAAACTCTTACTCCAAAAGCCAAAATATTGTGATGTATTTCTCCTGCATGCTGCTTAATCAATTGGTATAGATAGCATCAATTAAAATGTACTTTTTAAAAGAGGGCAAATTTTCACATGGAAAAACTTCCAATGAAAATATTATATTTGATGGAGCTGGAAGTTTAAGTTCTCTCTCCAGTATCTAAACTACAATATCATTAGATGACCTTATCATTAAAAAATTGAGAATGAGATATGGGCGGTGAGGGGGAGAGAATTTTGTGGTATGTTTTAATAATGATAGTTGTATAGAGAACTAAGACAAATTTATCAGATCACAAAACATTTCTCAAAAAAAAAAACGGTCAAAGAATATGAACAGGCAATTCTCAGAGAAAGAGATTAAAGCTGTCCATAGTCATTTGAAAAAATGCTCCAAATTGCTACACATACAATTCAATATAAGTTTAGCAATACCTTGTTCTCTACAAGAAGAGTTTTAGTTTTAAAAAGAGGACATTGGACATTGGAGGAACAAGGGGAAAGGAAAATTTATCTGATTTTTAGACACAACAGACTGCACTCAAAGACAATTGCATTTATTAAGAGATCATGAAACTTTATAGGTTCCCAAATGCTTTAGTTGGTATTTTACTACCTAATAATTTTAACTACATCTTTAATGAATAGGATTGTTTTAGTAATATTGAGGTCAAGTAAAATCAATAATTTAGTATCAATAGAATTAATGAGGTGAGGGGGCAGCTGGGGTTCAGTGGATTGAGAGTTAGGCCCAGAGATGGGAGGTCCTAGGTTCAAATCCAACCTCAGACAATGCCTTCCTGTGTGACCCTGGGCAAGTCACTTAATCCCCATTGCCTAGCCCTTATCACTCCTCTGCCTTAGAACCAATCTTCAGTATTGATTGTAAGATGGAAGGTGAAGGTTTAAAAAAGAAAAAGAATTAAAGAAGTGAAATTTTCCTCAGTCTTGCATTGGACTCCTCCTGCATGCTGCCATTTTGTTGCCTCAGGCCATTTCTGTACATCAAGCCATGTGGGATGGTGTTGGGCTGTTCTAGTCTGCCATTTCCATGTCTAAAGTCATTGGGCAGGAGTAAGGCTGGTCCACATTCCACTGGTTCCCCCTAATGCAGTACTCCCTGAGGTATTCTCCCTTCTTACCCTAGTGAAGCAATCCCTCCTGTTTTCCTCTATTTTGAGGTAATTTGTTTTCTATTTTTCTTTGTTTGAAGAGTTTCTGAGAGCCAAGCATCCTTTACTCCCGCATCTTAGCTCCCAATATGTCTTGATAATTCACCTCAGTATCTCCAATAGTGTTCTACTATATTAGTCCATAAGATTTTGCAAATAAGTTTACATTATATTCCAAAGTGATGTCTCTGTCTTGCACCTTCCTCTACTTATCAAAGAGGTAAAATACTTAATAAATGACATAATTTTAGGTCCTTTTGCTTTTCTCTTTGAGACAATTGATTTGTATGGATTAAATTTCTCACAAAATTGTTATAATCAGTATCTATTTTGATTCCTCTATTGGTTTCTCATTTTTAATGAAATTAGCTTGTTTAAATAGTTCATGATAGAGCTGTTTTAATTTCATGATATATATATTTTCTCATTTTTAATTCAATCTTATTTTGCATAGCTAATTTGAAAATGAATGTGAAATCAGTAATGTTATATTTCATACCTATGAAAGTATAATCCATTCTATACTATTTACATGTATAATTTGTGATATGGGATTCTGTATCTTCCAAATCTTTAAAAAATATTCATGATTTACATGCTTGAGGTTTCTGATTAGTCTACAAGTCTTTAGCTTCTTAAATTTTTTACTATTGAATCATAATTTTCAGAATTAGGGATGGGGTTGAAGAAGGCCTTCTTATATATGCCATCCTTAGATTGAAGCCAATGATCATTAAAGTATATGTTTAGAGTTGTTTTTATCTGAACTTCAAATAGCTAACCTAACAGAGTATCAGATTGTTTGTAGATTATCTTTATTTTCCTCAAATAAGAATCCTGGTCTTATTAGTATTTAGACACCAAATCCAAGTCATGTAATTCTCTATTTTTCTTGCTATCAAATAGTTTATGTTTCCACTCTGGAAGATATTAGAAAATAATTATAGAAAGTTAAAATAATAGGTTAGAAGTCATCAAGGAATAGGAATGTTTCATGACCATTATCAGTTGAGCAGGATTAATTCAAAAGATAGTTAATTGAAAAATGAAGCCAAGATGGTAGAGTAGAGAAAGTGACCCTTTCTAATATTCCCTTCCAAAGAATTTTGATGTCTCAAATCAAATTCTAGTGTGCAGAGCCAAGAAAAGTCCAAATTGAGATATCCTTTCAGACCATGACTATTTAGGATTTCAGAAAGAGATGTGACATGGGGCTGGGGGCTGGCCCAGAGTCCACATAGATGAAACACCAATGGTAGGGCTAGGTGATAGTTACAGAAGCATCATAAGGATTTGAAACTCCCAAGGTAGAAATAGCAAAGGGATCTGAAAACTAATCAGAAAAAGAATACAGGGGAACCTTGTGATAATACTGGCTACAGGATCATATTTTTTTGGAAACTCCCATTGCTTATACCCACTTTTGACTCATAATTCAAAGGTAAGGAAAAGTATTTTGAATAAAGAGGGAGTAGATGCTTTCAGGGGCAATTGATGGATAACTCCATTGTCTATACCTACTTCTCAGTCATAGTTCAAGGGCAGAAAGAAGAACTTTCAAACAAGGAGTGGCAGCTCTGAGGAATACTTCTAGTCTCAATGGATTAGAGACCCTAAGGAGCAGTACTGATTGCAATTTGAAGAGAAAAAGTATTAAGATATCCGATTAAGTATCAGAGTACAGATTAGGGGAGGAGTGGCAACTTCCCCTCAAGATCACACAACCTTGGAAGCACCAAAAATTTCCAAATTCCTAGAACTAGCTCTTCAGTGTAAAAAAAGGCTGAACTTTGAGACAATGCCCCATTGTGTGCAGTGAAGTCAGCCCAACATTAACATAAAGTTCCAAATTAAGATATGGGAAAATGAGAGACAGAGACAGAGAGAGGCAAAGACAGAGACAGAGAGAGAGAGAGAGAGAGAGAGAGAGAGAGAGAGAGAGAGAGAGAGAGAGAGAGAGAGAGAATGAGGAAGGGAGAGAGGAAGATAGGAAAGGAAAGAGGAAGGAAGGAAGGAAGGAAGGAAGGAAGGAAGGAAGGAAGGAAGGAAGGAAGGAAGGAAGGAAGGAAGGAAGGAAGGAAGGAAGGAAGGAAGGAAGGAAGGAAGGAAGGAAGGAAGGAAGGAAGGAAGGAAGGAAGGAAGGAAGGAAGGAAGGAAAGAAGGATCATAAAATTCTACTGTGATGACAGGGAAGAACAGAAACAAACTTATAAGAAAAAAAATGAAGTCAAAACAACTACAAGAAAAGTCTTGTGGAAAAGAAGAGTACAAATTGGACAAAAACCCAACATTTCCTGGAAGAGTTAAAAATGATTTTCAAAATCAAATAAGAGTAATGAGGGAAAATTAGGCAAATAAATAAAAGCAATTAGTGTAAGTTATGAAAAAAAATCTTGGTAAAAGAGGAACAAAAAATCTTGAAGAAAAATAATGCTCTAAAAATAGAATTAGCCAAATGAAAAAATGAGGTACAGAAATTTATTAATAAAAATAACTCATTAAAAAGCACAATTGGCCAAAAAAAAGAAAAGTATTAAAAGGAAGAAAATAATTCCTTACAAGTAAAAACTGTGCAAGTGAAACCCAACAAATTATAGAGAAATAAAACAAAGCAAAAGAATTTTTAAAATAGAAGAAAATGTGAAATATCTCAAGGGAAAGATATCTGATTTAGAAAGATTGAAGAGAGATAATTTAATAATCATTGAATTACTTGAAAGTCATGAACAGAGAAAGAGCCTAGGCATCATACTTTAATAAACTTTCAAGGACAACTATATTTTAGTTTCTTTTTTCGTCGTGGCAGAGAACTAGAAACTGAGGAAGTATCCATCTATCAGGGAATAGATGAACAAGCCATAGTATAAGGTTATAATCAAATACTATTGTGTCATATGAAATGATGAACAGAATGAGTTCAGAAAACCTTGGAAAGACTTATATGAACTTACGGCAAGTGAAGTGAGAAGAAGGAAGAGAACAGTGGAGCAACAGAAATATTACAAGTTTATCTAAAATTGAGGACTAAACTGTTAACATCAAAACAAGGTTCTAAGATAACTGCAAGGTGCTTGTTATGTATTAAAAAACAACTCTATCCATAAGCAAAAAAGGAATTGTTGAAATCAAAGCACATCAACTTTCACTTTATTTCTTCCCTGAGGTTTTTTTTTTATTATACATGTGATATATGTCTTCAGTCTCAACATGGGAAATATAGAAATATGTATTGCATGCAAGGAGTAATATAATTTTTGTCAGACTATTATAAGGAGAGATGGAGGGAGAGACAGAATATGAAACAAAAAATATCAGAAAACAATTTTCAAAGTTATTTCCACATGCAATTGAATAAATAAAATAAAATAGAAATTGTACACAATATAAAATATAAAATATCTGGAGGTGTGCCTACTGAAACAAACCAAGCCTCTATATGAACTCTCCATATGAACAGTTTTCACATAAATAAATTTAGACTTAACCAATTGGAAATGTATTAATTGGTTATGGATAGGTTGAACCAATATAATAAAAAGGACAATCCTACCTAAAATAATTTATCTATTCAATGCCATACCAATCAAACTACCCAAAAATTATTTCCTAGAAATAGAAAAAGTGACAAATAAATAACAATCATCTGGAAGACCAAAAGAACATCAAGGGAATTAATGAAAAAGTATGAAGGAAGGAAGCCTAGGGAATAACTGTGAAGGACTAAACCTTATTTCTTTCATGAGTTTTTTTTTATTGTGCTTATGATGTACAATATTCTGTAGTGATATTAGTAGTATGGAATTATATAATGGATTAAAACACAGCTGTCACCTATATAAAACTATTTACTTACTCAGGGAAGGGGAAAAGGAAGGGTGGTAGAGAGTATGAATCAAAAAAATGTTTAAAAAAA
This sequence comes from Monodelphis domestica, assembly GCF_027887165.1. NCBI lineage: Eukaryota > Metazoa > Chordata > Mammalia > Didelphimorphia > Didelphidae > Monodelphis > Monodelphis domestica. The sequence continues at coordinate 244,489,000 of NC_077231.1, forward strand.
AGACAGTGCCATCAGTCATGATCTTAGAAAAAGCAAAAGCAAAATAGATATAATTAAAAGAGGAAGGAAACTACATCTTGATAAAAGGTACTAGAATCAATGATGCTTTATCAATACTAAACATATGTGCCAAATGGTATAGTATCCATATTCTTAAAAGAAAAATTTAATGAGTTATGAGAGGGAATAGAAAAACAATACTCATGGGAGACATCAACTTTCCTCTTAGAATTTAGTCCAACCAATTCAACCGTTCTGGAAAACAATTTAGAACTATTCCCAAAGGGCCATAAAATATGTATACCTTTTGAATCAGCAATACCATTACTATGTCTTACATCCCAAAGAGGTAAAAAAGATTCCATGGGCCTAGTTATACAAAAATATTTAGAGTAGTTCTTTTTACGGTGGCAAATAATTAGAAATAGGAGGAATCGGCATAAATTGGAAATTGGTTGAACAAATTGTGACATACGGTTTAACAGAAAAAGATTGTACTGTAAGAAAAATAGAGAAGGATTGTTTCAGAAAAACTTGCTAAGACATATAAACTCATGCAAACTGAAAAGAGTAGAACCAGGAGAACATCATATGCACTAACAGTAATATTGAAAGGATGATCAAAGGTGAAAGATTTAACTACTCTCATTTCAACAATGATCCAAGGTAATTCCAAAGGACTCATGATAAAAGATGCTATCCACTTTCAGAGAGAGTATTGAAGGACTCTGAAGAGAGAGTGAAGCATATTTTTCACTTTATTTTTACTGTTTAATTTTGTTTCTGTTTTATTTCATAATATGGAAATTTATTTTTATTATTTGACATGTATAACTGATATGAATTTGCTTTGCTTTCTCAAAAAAGGGTAGAAGAGGAGGGAGGCAGAGAATTTGGTTCTCAAAGGTTTTGTTATTTAAATGAACCAAATATTTTTACATTTCATTGAGAAATGTTTAATGAAATAAAATTTTAAAAAATTAAAAGGTAATTAATTGACCTTTAGGCAGATACGGTTAGAAAAAAAGGTTGACAAGAATTATAGGATATAAGCTGAAAACTGGAACAGAAGAGAATAATTCAGTCTTTACATTGGGACTATAATCTCCAAATCAGAATAAATAAATAAATACTAAAAATGGGGGCTGAGGCAATGTCTAGATACTAGATGTTTCTTTTTCCTTCCCTAAGAATGTGTCTGCTTCAGTGGCATGATATTCCCATATGTTGGAAGATCTCATTGTTCACCTAGCTCTTTGTAAGTATATGAATATGTATATTTTACTTGTATATTATAATAGATGACATTTCTATGTTTATACTTATTTGGTCATAGTAATAGGTCATATTTAATGTTTATAAGACATTTTACTAATAATATCCCTAAGTTAGATAATATATATAATTTTAATTCATATTTTAATGAGAAGGAAACTGAGGATCAGGCAAATAAAGCAATTTCCTCAGAATCACACAGTATATTGTGTCAAAGCTGAGATGTAAAACTTAGATATCATGGTGGTACCTTACCAATATACCAGACATATTTACCAATCTATTTACTATATATTTCGTTGGAAATGAATAAAATAGCAACAAAGGAAAGATTCTTAACTTTTCTTTATCATGGATCCCTTTGGCAATCTGTTGAGGCTCATGGCCAACTTCTCAGAGTAATGCCTTTAAATACATAAAATAAAATATGTGGGATTGCAAAGTAAACCAATTATGTTGTCAGTATTTTAAAAGAAAAGCTTTTTGGATGCAAACAATTAAATGCAAAAAGTTTTGCAAGTTATTAATGAAATAAAAATTATAAAATATTCTTTAAATCCTCGATATGATATCACTGATTATAACTCAATCAATATTTTGATACCTATTCTTGTTTCTTCCTCTCAAAAAACTAAGGTATTTTCACATAAAAATACATAGTCTAGAAAATATAAGAAATGCAAATCAAATTGCTAAATTAAGAGTTCCAAATTGTGCTGATAGGTTATCTCAATTTTCTTCTGAGACTAAACTCAAATTATATTAGTTTCTATTTTTCTCTCTATCTAAGTATCTATGTTTTAATTCTAGAAGTCAGGTTAGCTAATCACATTTAGGTAATGCAAAGAATTATGTTTGGAATCCATCAAAGAGTAGGATATTTTCTTGTAAATCAGAATAACCAGTTGAGTGTTACTCCCTGGATGATAATATTTTGTTTGGTCTGTGTGTGGCAAGACAAGATTGCCAAGATCAAAAGATATTTTAACCTGAAAAACTGGAGTGGAATAGGAAGAAAAACACTTTTTAGATAAAGTCAGTTATTAAGGCCATTGGACTCCTTTCTACTTATGATTTTCTATTTGGGTTCTACGAGATTCTAGTTTCTTACATTGAACCACTTTTCCTATTCTGCTATACTCTAATCTACAGCGTTTCTGATCTTTGGAACCTAATTCCATTTTCCTTCACCATTTTATTTAAATCTTCTAGAATTTACCCAATTAATAAATTCAAATAACTTTCAATCTTGGCATCACTTCCAGGTTACTACTACCAATTTTCTATGTATGCTTCTCACTACATGCTGATGAACATGTTTCCAATTTCAACCTGTCTAGCACACTTGAATTTACCCCCCAAAATGTACAAATAACATGAAGATTACCTTTTAATTCCTCTCCTTTTTTCCTCCAAGATTTTCAGACATTTTTATAAACATGGACCATAGAAAAGGATGAAGAAAGGAACATATTGCACGTGTTTCTATGACAAATCATCAGTTTACATGGGAAATATTTTCCTTTAAAATGTGTGTCCTTAATAAGAGATAGGCTTTTAGAATATGAGCAAGAATTGTTCATTATTTGTGCCCCTTGGTAGATGACTTTCTTATACTTCAAAGCATACCCTTGATGGCCATAAATGCCTTCTTTTTTGGCTACTATGGCATAGTCTCATTAATGCAAATGGGAGTTTCATGGCTGAAATCCTTTATACCCCATGCAGAAAATTTTCCCTATTCTCCAACTCCCTAGTTAGTAGTTAGGCAATTCCCCTTTGGTGTTCTCTTCAGCCTTGGATGTGCACACTTAACTTCCATTAATGTTAATGGAAGGTGCAGATGTAAACCAAAAGTAAATCTATTCCCTACCTCCATGAGTTGGAGTCTGAATCTAGTATCTGCCTCTAAATGGTTATTGGCTACTTGCCCATAACAGCCATTTTGTTTTCCAAGTTCTCAGAATTACAACTTCTACTACCTGTGAGTAAAAAATAAAATGAGTGAAGGATACTATCATAAAAGGGTTTTTATATAAGCAGCAATAACCACAGTACATGAAAGTGCTCAGAGTTTGTTCCTTAGTACTGTTTCTTGTCAGGGTGCAGACGTGGTCATAAAAGAAGGGAAGGAGCAAGGCCTTCAGGATAATTGCTCAAGTTGTCACAAGAACTCTGAAGATTTATACAGCATCACTGTTTCTAAGTGATGGTTCTGTGATATTCAGACTACTTTTTTTGTTGTTTTAAAAAACAAAATCCTGTTTTAGATCACAAGTTTTAAAACAAGGAAAGACTTTAGAGAACCTCTCAATGTGCATTTGATGAAACAAAATCTAAAAAATGTTAAATGCCTTCTCCAACATTGTATAAGAAGTTAAATAACTGTCCAACATCATTATAGAACCAAATCCAGGATTTAAAAACAATTTTTCTAATTTAATATAATCTAATATATTTTGAGCAATTCTACTATGAAACAAATCCTTGATTGTTCCATCCTTCTCCCATTCTTCCAGACATAATTTTTTTATTTCTATTTAATTCATTCTATTATCAAAATAGCCACATTTATGTTTTGTTTTTGGCATCAATATTCTCTCTTAAGACAAAATTAAAATCTAATATAGTATGTGTCTCTAAAAGAATTTTTAATGTGTAAACATTTGGATGACTCTGTTAATTGTGTACATATGTTCAAATCTGAAATGTATATATGCTGGGGTGGGAGTTGGGCCAGTCCTGTAATTTCACTGGTATAAGGAATTCCCAGGGAAGCAACTCCTTTTACCAACCACAGAAGAGCTATTGCTGCGCATCTTACAAGCCTGGGACACTGAGGAGTAAGATGATTCACCCAGGGTCACACAATCAACATTTCCATGTGTCTACAAAAGGGGTTTGTCAACAAGCTAATGTCAGCATGAACTCAAGACATGGACAATTCTTCAACTTATAAAAATGTTAAGAAGCGTTGCCCACCTAGAATAGTTTACCTGACTCTAATAACTATTCTGGACATAAATAAGGCAGAGTATTGTACTGTTAAATTTGCTGGGCTGAAGGAATTACACTATAGTGGCTCAGACGAGCACATTTCTTTTTTTGTTGTCATTGTTGTTTGTTTGTTTTTAAAATGATTTTTTCTTAATTCTTCATAGCCTGGATTCTGACCTTGTTATTCAACAGTAATTTCCCTCACTTGTCACTGATGGTTTCTTAGTTTTCAAATTTAATGAATTTTTCTCATACCTCATATTTTTGCCCTCTCTGTTGGTCACCTTCTTCATCTTGATATTCTTTTCTCTCTAGGTTTTCAAGACATCTCTTTCTTCTGATTCTCCTATTTATTTTGACTATACCTTCTCTGATTTCTTTAATGGATTTTCATAAACATCGAGTTTGACAACAGTAGGAGTTCCCCAAGATTCTGTTTTAGATCACCTTTTCTTCCCTTTTGTATTTTTTCACTTAATGGACTCATCAGTTCTTAAGGATTTAATTATGATTTCCATAGAGATGACTTTCAGATCTACTTGTCTATTCTCACACCTCCAACTACCTTTCAGAGATCTCAAACTGGACATCTTTTAGACATTTTAAATTTGACATGCCCCAAACTGAGCTCATTATGTTTTACCCCAAGCTCTCCTTTCTTCCGAATTTCTCTATGACTTTCATCCTCTCTGTTGCCCAGACTTTGCAATTTAGGAATAATCCTTTACTCTTTTCTCTCTCACCCCCCATATATGTTCACTTGTTAAGTCTTCTTGTTTCAAACTTCATTACAACTTTCCATATCTCCCCTTCTTTCCTCTAACACTGACACCATCCTGGTGAAGTCCCTCATCACATTTTACCTGGGATGTTTCCTTCTGTTTGGTTCCCCTGCCTCAATTCTTTCCCCATTCCAAACCCATCTTCTACTCAGCTGTCAAATGAATCTTCCTATAACAGACCATACCACCACTCTGTTCAACAATGGCTCTCCTCAAGGACCAAATATAATATTCTCCAGCTTTCAAGCGTTTTTTAGTCTAAGTGCTTTTTGTAGGCTTCTATGCTCTCTTGGTCTTCAATTACATTGTCTCCATTTGACTGGAGTACTATTTCATATTAGAGTTTAACAGTTTAAGATTTTCTATTTTACTTAACATTTTCATTCTATGTTATTATAGGCAACAGTGAAGATATTTTCATATTCCTTAGTCATAAATTATCCATGAAATTTTCTTATTATCATTATTATTTTTGTTATGCTATCCTATTATTTTCATGTTTTTTCCTGCTCTCATTAGTTCTCCTCCTTTTTTATATCAAGTTTGAGAATTTTGAATGGATTTCTAGATGTTATATGTCCCAATCAAATATTTTTCATATTTCATACCCAAAGGGCAATAAGGCCTAGTATATTTCATGTATGGTGACAAATTTGAAGGTTATTTTAAATGTCTAAGATTATTTGCCTCAGGCATTAAAAATCTAGACAAATATAAGCCACTTTAAATTCCATAAAACTGCAAAATATTATTTTGGAAGATACTATTTTGATGTAGACCATAGCTTCTCCAACTTCTTAGTAATAAGGGCCTGAAAAAATCCACAATTATTTATTGAGATGAAAAATAAGTAAATTCTAGTGTAAGTGTGTGGGTGTGGGTGTGTGCACGTGTGAGAACAATAACTGAAGAGTTACTTTATGTGCCTTATATGTAGGTCACAAGTCAAGATAACATTTTAGGCTGGAATGTCCTGGATAGATTCTACTCATGGAGTTAAATAGCCTATTGATATCCAGATTAATATGAGGACTCAAAGGGAACAGGAAAGTCTAAATGGCAAAACCCATAAATATGGAATCATGAAATATTCTGAATTGAGAGCACAGTAGGAAGAATCATGTGATCTGGTCTTGAGTTGAAGCAATGAAGGAGAACTGATGAGAGCAGAAAGATCCGAGAGTCTTGAAAATATATCAAGTTTGAGAATTTTGAATGGATTTCTAGATGTTATATGTCCCAATCAACGCCCACCCCCACTATGTCATAAGACTAGCCACCGACTTCAGCTGTTACTTTACAAAAAAATTAACAATCTCCCAGAGCATTTGTTTGTTTGTTTGTTTGTTTTTTTAATGGAGGCACATTTTGATTACATAATGGAAGATAATATTTTTATAGGATACATCTGCTCCTAACATCAACATTGTGATGATCTCCTGAGTGTGGCTCTTTCCATTACTAGTAGACACATCTTTAACTTCCTAGCTATGTGTTTGGGGGATATTTGTTAACTGCTACTGGTCTTGGTTTTCTTATTATGAAAGCAGGAAAGCAGGGTAATGATGCTCAAATTAAATAATATGCATTAAGAGCTTTGCAAATCTTAGAGGAATCTGGGGGAAGGTAAGTGGCTCAGTGAATTAGGAGCCAAGCCCAGAGGTGGAGAGGTTCAGTGTTCAAATATAGACTTAGCTATTTCCAAGCTGTGTGACCCTGGGCAAGTCCTTGCCCACTGATCTGCCTTTGAACTAATACACAGTATTGATTCTAAAACAGAAGGTAAGGGTTTTTTTTTTTAATCTTAAGACAATCACTGTTTTTATCTTATTAAGTTCTTCATTGAATTGTCCTTGTCCCCATCTCAGTTCTTGTTCTGACTATATTTTATCTTTCTTAAAGGGCAGTAATTGGGGGACATTTTAAATTAAATTATTTTTTTAAGTCCAGTGACCAGAAATGAAAATAATATTCTATCATTTATACAGTTTCCATTTTCTTTCCATTTCTCTTCTGGATGCAGCAAAGTAGATGTTTTCTAATTTTTAGAAAATGCTACTTGTTATTCATCTGAAGTACCAGTCCAGTTCAACAGAATTTAGCAGCAGCCAGCCTAACTTGGATGCAGATGGACTGGCTGTGATCCAAGATCTTGATGATCCTGTCTCGGCTTCTGATATCTCATATAGCATAATGATGATGCCAATATAGCTTCTTGAGAAACAGAATATATCGTCTGTGGGGGGACTAAATTTTATTGCCAGAAAAAAAGTATTGTTTAACTTAAAAAACATTTTGAATTTTGAATCTTTCTGTAGTAGCAGATTGTCTTCTTTAGGAGATCTTAGAACATGGATTTTGCTGTCTTCTTTTTATATATAAAGTTCTTAGTTCCAGGTAGAAATGTCCTTATGAATTTTCTATCAAAATGTTCTTTTAATCATTCCATCTTCTGTGTCTTAAAATTACTAATCCTGTTCTTTATCCTTACTGTAACCTCTAATCACTTTACTTCTCTATCTTTTCCTCAGCCATCATCCCTGTAGTAGAGACAGTGTTCTCCCTTCTCTATCTTTACGCCTTGGGGAATCAGTTCATCCCTACACTATACTTACAAGTCCCATCTTCTCTTTCCTGTTACCAATTCTGCTTTGCCAAGCCCCAATCTTACTTCTACTTTCCACTGTATTTTTCCAATTTCTCACACTCCTGAATGGAACCTGAGTAAATCATAACACTGATGAGTAGATCCCTTACAAAGTCATGTTATGTGATTGCAACTGGGCACTCCCTGCAAAAAGGAAGTCCTTTTACGCCTCCTTAATCAATTAACTATCTCTCTTATTACACTTGCTTTTCCAAATCTTTCCATGCCTCCTCAAATCTACTATGGCTCCCCCTCCTTTCCCTTGAGCTGAAAACCTTGCCTCATATTTCACTGAAAATGAAAAAGTCATTGATCAAGAGTTCCCTCTTTTAGCATCCTCCTTATCTCACATCAGCCAGATGCCTTATACCCTTTCCTCCTCCTCTGTACTTCTCGGTGCCAGTTTGTTAATCTTTCTCTTCTCAAAACTCTTCTCTATGACTCTCATTATCATTTAATCATATCCTCCCTTCTGCTGTTACTTAATGATTTCCTGTATATAATTCTTGTTGTCTCAATCAAACTTTTAGGTTTCTGGAAGGCAAGAATTACATTTGTCTTTTTCTCCCCCCAGAGTATTCAGGTTAGAATTCTGAAGTGTCTATAATTAAAAAAGAATTATCAAATAAATTAATTCTTCTTTCATTTAAAAGTTCTTAGCATACCTATACATGTGTCTTTTTTGGCCATTCAAAATAGAAATAAAAATAGAAATACATATAAAAATGTACACATCACAATATGTATCACTTGTCACTGTCATTTAATACATCAACCAGCACAAATTGCTACTATGACCCACCCACCATTTTGGGAAATGCAAGAGAGATAAGAAAGGGAATGGGCAGATGGCAATACAGTTAGTGTTTGAACCCTCTAATAGTGCCAGTCTAAGCCTTACTTAGCTCAGAGTAACCACTATATACATATCAATTGTACTCAACTGAATTGAACTTCCAGTTACTGTATGCATATGTTTGTATGTGTGTGAGATGGTTCTAATAAATAAAAGTATTTTAAATTTAATTTTATTTAAATTTTAAATTGAAAAAAAGTAAAAAAATAAAAGCATGAATTTGGGGTTCACACAAGTACACTCTAATGTGCCATAAGCCCTCTGGAGTCCATTGGAGTGGGATAGTCTTTGTGCAGTAATGACTGTTAATTGTCTTCTTTCCTCTCCTTCCCACTTTTTTTCCTGTTCACTGAGAGAATGAAGGTGTGGAATGGGAGGATCATCTGGTAAAAGCCAGTATGATCTACCAGTCTACAAAACAGGGCTGTCCCTCCTTTTCTAGTAGTGTTCTTTCTCTACAAAGGCCAGTTCCTGTTGACATAAGGTGTAATAGCTGTCATCCTCCTTCCAATTCTCCAAAGGCTTCCCTCCCCCCAACCCAACTCACTCCTTCCTGAAGCTTCTAGGCTATAGCTGAATCAGGGGGAAATCAATTACATGTTCTTTTCCCTTTGATTCTTTTGTTTGCTTGGTTTTCTCTCGTTCATCCTGTTCCAAGTGGTCCTTGAACTATGGTTGGTATAAACATGGAAGCTAAAAAAGTTAAAATTTTTAAATTTAAAAGGGTATGCCTCAAGTAACCAGACCTTAAACTCCATTATTTCTAAGTAATTTCTGACAAAGAGATTTATTTTAAACAAGAAAATAAGGCCCCAAAAATGTTATGTTGTAAGTACAGGGAAGGGTTTGATTATAATAGGAAGTACTGGGGGCAACTGGGTGGCTCAGTGGATTGAGAGCCAGCCTAGAAACAGGAGGTTCTGAGTTTAAATCTGGCCTCAGACACTTCCCAGCTGTGTGACCCTGGGCAAGTCACTTAATCCCCATTGTCTAGCTCTTACCACTCTTCTGCCTTGGAGCCAACAGAGTATTGACTCTAAGACAGAAGGTAAAGGTTTCAAAAAAAATAGTAAATACTTAGCAATGACTTCATTTTTAAATTAAAATTATCATTTTAAAATGTTGTTAAACTTAGTTTATTTTGCTTTTGAATAAAATGTCTTTGATGATTGAATATTTAAAAAATGTTCACCCTTAAAAATTAAATATAAAATTTCCTAGGTTTATATCCTAAAGAAATATGCTGAGCATACCTATGAGTATCTTTAGCACAGGTTCTTGACTTGGAATCCATATGAACTTTTTTTCCAATATTTTGATATAATTTTGATATTTTATATAATTTTCTCCCTTTGTAATTGTTTGTATTTTATTTTACAAATTAAAAATAGTGTGAAAAGAGAACCATAGACTTCACAACCCTGCCAAATGTCCATCACAAATATAAAGAACCCTTGATTTATAGGGTTTAGATAATTCATTCAAATTTCTCACTGCTTAAAGGATTTTGAGCCTGGACTTTGACTATATGGGATACAGCTGCAGAATTCCTTCTCAAAAATTTGAGGCAATTGGAAAAAAACTAGAAAGGAAATTTTCATGTTATAAAGAAAAAACAAAAACCCAGACCCTAAAATTGTTGCCCAGAATAGAGCTGATTATTTCAAAGGGAGCTGAGAACAAAATGTGAAACAATGTTTCTGTTTAACTTTGGGAATTGGCTGCTAAGCTACACTCATAATTGCTCTACATTAGAACTTTCCTCATATATCCTGTCTAAATACAGCACACACTAGAGTGATCAACTGTACCAACTATGAATGAGTAGTTATGGCCCATCAGTTGAAGAATAAGCTTTTCAAAATGTTTCTAAATACATAATTTTCTAGCTGGTAAATAATCCATGTTTTTGTATGTCCCTAAAATTATTTACATAATCCATATTTTTAAAATACTGTAAATATGCATTTACATGATAAACTGTGATTAGACTATAATGTCAACTCATACATTTCTGTGAAGGATGTTTTCTTCTTTTCAAAAGAAAAAAGTCTAACTTAAAAGAAACAAAGGAAATTTACATATTTTAAGTACTATTTATTCATTTTTAACTTAATCAACACATTTATTCTGAAATATAACGAGCTGATGACACTAGCAAGAGAGCAATCATTTTTATGAATCAAAAATATATATTGTTTCACTCTTTTAACGAGATTCTCAATTAGAATACAGTTTAATAACATCAATCTTATACAATTCAGCAAACCACCTTAATAATGAATGAGGGTTAAATCAGAAGGTTGTTTTCTATAAAAAGTAAAAGTGATCATTTCAGTCCTGATATTCTATATATTTACTTCTTTTTCACAGCTTTTTTGAGATGATAGTTAATATCATCTGACTCAGAGGGCTGTTGTGAGAATCAGATGAGGTAATATATGCACATACCTTTGAATACTGTATCTATGTAAGTATTTGTTGCTATTATTAGGTGATCATGAACAAAATACTCTTCTTACCTCTTATATGTACAATTGTCTTCGCTAGAAAATAATAATAATAAGTAATACGTGTATATTGTTTACTATGCGCCAAGTAGTGTGCTAAGTAGGTGACAATTATTGTTTCAACTGATACTCACAATAACCCTAGGAATTAGGTGCTAACAGTGTCCTCATTTTATACATGAAACAAATGAGGTAAACAGAGCTGGAGTGACTTGACCAGGTTCACATGGCTAGTAAGTGTCAAAGTCTGAATTTGAACTCCAATCATCCTTGGTTCCAGTTCTTGCATTCTATCTATTGTGCCAGCTAGGTGCCTCCAAAAATGAAAATATCAGTAAGTGAATTTAAGCTCCAATATCTTTCCTTTTTCAAAATCAATAATCCATTAAAATATAGTTCATAATAAATCTAGTATTCATATACTAGAGGGAGAGAGGGAGGGAGGGAGGGAGGGAAGGAAGGAAGGAAGGAAGGAAGGAAGGAAGGAAGGAAGGAAGGAAGGAAGGAAGGAAGGAAGGAAGGAAGGAAGGAAGGGAGGAAGGGAGGAAGGGAGGAAGGAAGGGAGGGAGGAAGGGAGGGAGGAAGGGAGGAAGGGAGGAAGGAAGGAAGGAAGGAAGGAAGGAAGGAAGGAAGGAAGGAAGGAAGGAAGGAAGGAAGGAAGGAAGGAAGGAAGGAAGGAAGGAAGGAAGGAAGGAAGGAAGGAAGGAAAGAATGTTTTGCAGGAAGTCTGGCATAAGAGGAATTTAGTTCATGGTAAGAAGAATAGTGAGTTAAGTCGACCACAAGCTGAAAGGTTTATAAATAAGCTTCCTTTTTGTGAGTACTAGTCATTTCTCATTGGAATGAGTAGTTTGCAATAAGGTCATCTAAATGAATGGCACACCCATATTAATTATGCAAATGAAAATATTTCAAGAACTAGAGGCTTTGGGAAAAGAAACATGGCATTTATTTGCTGAATTTTTTAAAAAGTATATGATCAAGAAGTGTGTCTTTGGATGAATAAGTTGTTTCTTTAGAATATTCAGTCTCCCAAATGAGCAAATAAGTTAGATTCTGTTCCAGCCATCTGGATACTAAAGACCAATGAGCTAAATTTCCCATTAACCCTAAAATATTTCAGTTTTTCAGGTAAAGCAAGAAAAGGATGATGAAGTATTTCATTGAAATATTTCTGCAACAGACTGGGCCTAAGTAAGGCAATTTAGACATTGGAACAAAAAAAAGTGCCTCATTCCTGGGAACTATCATAAGGATGCACCCAGAAAGACTTGTGTTTGTAGGTCTACATGATGGGCATGCTAGTGTAGGGGAACCCTAGCATACTGAAGAGATGGGTAGGTTCAGTTATATCTAATTCTCATTATACAAATTAAGATCAAATTATCCAAAGTAGTTTGTAGATAAGGATTCTCAGTCAATGCTTGAAGTGAGGTGGTAAAAACCACCATATAACCTTTTCAGGTAATTCAAATCCATCCTGCTGTACTTGAAGATAAACCATAACCACTTCCTTTCATTCTTTGTTTCAAGCACTGGCAATAAGGACAAGTACTTCATGTCATCTCAGCTACCATGAAAACAATTCTGAGAAACACTTTGGTATCAATAGAGAGTTGCTGTTCTTAGGTTTTATTTGCTGTAGGGGACACTTCTGTCTGGCAAACATCCAATAAATCTAGTAGTGAGGTAGAAAAAATAGAGAAAATATGGGGTAGAGGGCTGTTCAAACTTGTATACATTGAATTTTAGAGCTCAAAGAGACTACTGAAATAATATAATAATTATTATTATTGCATTTATATAGCACTTTAAGGTTTGCAGACATTTCCAGTTTTACAATTAAAATGTTTGCCATATTTTTTAAAGATCTTAAATACATTTAACCCACTATTCCTGCTGATTGTAAACAAAGGATTATACTTCAGTCTCATTTTCAATCATGGTTCTACTATTTACTACCTGTGTAATTTTGGCAAATCAGTTAAACTTTTGGGGCCTCAGTTTCTTCACCTGTAAAACAAGGACACTGTTTTAAGTTATCTCTAAGTAGCATTCTTCCTCTAAACACTGTTATTCTATACTTTTCTCTCTCTCTCTCTCTCTTTCTCTCTCTCTCTCTTTCTTTCTCTCTCAATCTCTCTCACTCCATCCCCCCTCTCTCCTTTTCTCTTTCTCTTCCTTGTCATCTTCTTAGTCCTCCCCCTTCTCTTCCTTTTGAGAAGTGAGTTATTCTCTCCAATTGGCCATGTTAAAGAAGTGAGTCAACCGATTAAAATGGCACTAGAAAACAAGCTGAAGACAAATATGGACAAGCAGAAATCGATGGATACAGAAAGATAGCCACCTGAACCAAATAGGAAACAGTTGAGATATGTGACCCCCTGAGTCAGGGAAGGATTTCAGAAAGGACTTTATTTATCACACCATTGTGAGTCTCCTGCTTTGCCTTAAACGTCTTCTATATAGTTGCATCACTATCATTGTACACTAAATTTAAGCCCACTATTCCCCTGGAATATGTATGTGTATATATATATATATATATATATATATATATATATATATATATGAATAAGTATGCATATTGAGGGAGAGCTAGGATTAGTCCTTTAGGAGTATATTTCATACAATCTCTTCTAGAATCTAAATGAAGCCTAGTTAACTGACATTGCTAGCAAAGACAGGAATAAGGAATCATAAAATAATTTTTTTTTAAAAACCCAGAACCTCAGAAAGTCCTCTGAAACCCTGAGATTCAAAATAGTCAGCCACCCTCTGGGAAATTAGCCTGCAATTTGATTGGAAGATAATAGCCCCAAAGAACTCAGTAGCACTATAAAGTCATAAAGGTTCTAGTTCAGATGTTTCTAGCTAAATAATTATCTTTCTTGGTTTGAGGGAGAAATATCTTTTCTCCTCTTTTTCTTCTCTCCGCCTTTCTTTCTTTGTACCTTTACTTCCTTCTCATCTCCCTACAGTTATCAACCAATTAAACCATGTTATTGTAGATTAGCCCAGAATCAGATAAAGCATCCAAAAGATATACTTAAAGACAAACACAAACAAACATTGATATGAATGAGTACAGAGAGATAACCACTTGAGGGAGGAACCAACTTCCAGAAGTGTGACTGAACCATAAATTAAAGCCAACTAAGGACCCACAAAAGTATTTCCAATAACTAAGGGTTATGATTTTACCTTTTCACCACATATGCTTTCTACCTTTATAGCCTGCTTTCCCATGTACTTGTTTATATTTGTTGAACAATGTACCCCAGACTTTTCGGGGGATATTTTATGCCAACTCTTCTTACTCTAGTAATTTGGCAAATATCATATATATGTATACAGTATGTTTATATATGTATACACACACACACACACACACACACACACACATATATATATATATATATACATATATATATACACTTGGGAATATAGTTGAGAAATTTTATTAGTTAGTCACCAACTAAAAGTTTCTCAGTGCCATCAGAATGCTAATACTTCCCAGACAGTGTATGTTTCCTCCTCTATTTTTCTTCTTTTCCTTTTGTCCAGACTTCAATCAATTAAAAAAACCTGATTCTCAACAAAATGATAATTCAGAAATTGAAAAAGTCATGCTGATAGAGCTAACTCTATGATACCAGCCTTATCTTGATTCTAGGGGTTACATTTATTTATTTTTAAATGTTCTATTCAGCTTATACCTAACGTCAGTTATATTGGGAGTTCCTCAGAGCTCAATACTCTGGGGGTAAAAACCTCTGATAACTTCTCTGCAGGTTATTTTATAACTTCAGTGGAATCCTTTATCAGAGAAAAGGCAAATGATATGTCTCAGTATGTTAATACTTTTTTTACTGAATTTTTAAAAAGGAAGGATAACTATAGTATCTTTTTTAATAAAAAATCCTAGGAAAAGATGAAATCTTTTAGATTGTGGTCTCCCTAAACCTTTTCAACTCTTCTTAGTCAATATTAGTGATGGTTCTCTGTTCTTTAGGAAAAGATCATTGTAAGGAAGGCATTTTCAAGGTCTCAGAATAATTTTTGTCCGTGTATGGAATTTCATATTTAGTATCGTCTGTAAAATTCTGCAAATGAAATCTTATGAACTTGAGAGCTATCTTAGAAACTTTTTTTCTATTCAAAAGTGCAAATAAAGTTAGGATGTTCATCTGTAATCACTGCTAATGCTCCCACTTATGTCTTATTCTGAAATCTCAACAGTCTGGGACCTCTAGCAGGTCCTACTCAAATTACTTTTAGTATGAGACCACTGAAAAACTGTGCATCTCTTCTCCAAATATTGGTCTATCAGAGTTCCAAGGCATTCATCATGAGAACCAAATTACTTAATTTTTAATTTCTTATTCATTTAATATACATTTATTTTAAATATTTTAATTTATAAGATTATATTTTATTTTTGCCCACAAAAGCACATAAAGACAGTCTACCAAGATATTTAAGAGTTGAACAGTGGGGCATTCACAAAGATTTTCCAAAGCTTTTAAACTTACTCCTATATATTTCCAAATATTTCTTTAAGGTATGTAGTCACATCCAATCAGTTTTCCTTAGAATCACTGATTTTATAACAGTAATATTTTGTTAAAATATCACAATTTGGCTTAAAGATAACTTACAAAACAATTTCTATACAATATCTCATTTGAGCTTATAAGAACCCAGTGACCTCCCTTTTGACTCAGTGTTATTCCTAGGTCAAGTCTCATAGCCCCTCTTTCTCTTATTTTTTTAATACAGAGATCACATAAGCAATGAACAGGGGCAGGATAATTTACATGGTGGGGAAATAGGAGGTATGGATGGTTGTCTCCAGCTTCCTAGAACTGATAGTATTCAGAATGGACCTGAGATTGGAATTAGATGAAGGGAAGCCAATAACTGGGGTTGCTTTCTCATAGAAATCATTTTTCACATTACAGAGAATATATCAGGCTACCATAAAACATCACTTAGGATGCTCTGTCCTTAGATTGTTTTATCTATTAGTCTGGATAACTGTTTTCCTTTGTCACAACTGAGGCTTTGATGTTTGTTGGAGGGGTTAGGGAGGTGAGAATTCTACTAGTAAATGTATAAAGACCATATAAAGTTTTCTTGATTTAAAAAAATACATTTATTTAATCTGGAAAGATTTCTATGAAGTGAAAAAGAACCAGAATGTTGTACACAATAATATCATTATTGTATAAGGAAATGGTGTGAGTGACCTAGCTATTCTCAATTGTATAGTAATCTAAAATAATCTGAAAGACTCAAAATGAAAAATAGCATCTGTTGGGACAGGTGGTTCAGGGATAGGGTTCCAGGCCTAGAGACAGGAGGTCCTGGGTTCAGATCCAAAAGCTTGACTCCAATTACTAGCCCTTACCTCTCTTCTGCCTTGGGACCAATACTTAGTATCAATTCAAAGACAAAAGGTGAACATATTAAGAAAGGAGAAATACCATCTGCCTCCAGAGAAAGAAATGATAGAGGTTGAAGATAGACTAAAACATAGTATGTTTCACTTCCTTCATTATTTTATCCATGATCTCTTTCACAAAAGGACTATGAGGGGAAAATGTTTTACATTATTACCAATGTAAATTCTATACCAGATTCCTTCCAAACCCAGGGAGTGGGGAGAAGAGGAAGGCAAGGAGGAAAGGATAGAATTTGGAACTCAAAAAAAATTTTAATGAATGTTGATTGTTTTATATGTAATTGGGAAAATACAGAATATTATTTTTTTAAATGCATTAATTTTCTTTAAAGGTGAACTCAACCTCAATATGCCAAGAAAGTTTACCAAACTGTAAATAAAAGAGCTAGAAAGATCCTCTGAATCTTAAATCATGATGCTAGATGGCTCCTATTTCTCTTCCTTTATGCTGAAAGACAGAGATGACATAATATGGCAATACCTTTACGTTTCAAACATGTTTCTGACATTCATTCAATAATTACTAAATATCTATTATAAGCAAAACAGTTACAGGATTTATCTTTGCCCCAGAGAATGATACTAAAACAGTTTCCTTTTCCTGATAGAGTAGTCTTTGAGGGATTATAGATCCTTCCTGGGCAAGTCTCTTAACCTTGATTGGCTAGCCCTTTCTTTTGTCTTAGAATTGATACTAAGACAGAGAGTGAGGACTTAAATATATATATATATATATATATATATATATGTGTGTGTGTGTGTGTGTGTGTGTGTGTGTGTGTGTGTGTGTATCTATACATATTTTATTTAAATATATGTAATAAATATAAATAAAAATATCTACTTAAATTTATATACATACATATTTAGTGCTAAGTGGCATGGCAGATAGATATTCCAAACCTAATAGTCTCAAACTGCTTACATTCTAATAAAAAGATAAGTACATAAAAATAGGATTAGTACCATAAAAGATAAAACTAAAGCAAAATCAAATATAATATTCACAGAAAGGAGAGTTTATAATCAGAAGGGAAAAAAAGAAGGTACAGTGAAAGAGACAGAATTTGACCTGGAGTAGGAAGTTTTTTTTAAATGGTAAACTGAGAAGTTAGTAATCCCAGAAGTAGTAGGGGATTACTGAAGGTTTGGGGTGGAGGGCTGGGGGGGGTGCTTATAGAGAAATAAGATAATCATACTTGTAACTTCAGAAAGATAAATAGAAGAAAGGAGAGAATGGATATAGTGAGATGATATAGGAATTCATTGCAGAAGCCCAAATGAAAGATGAAGAGGAAATAAACCTTGGTGTTAATTTTGAGAATAAAAAAGGTGAAAAAGAAAAGATATTGCATAGATGTAATTGACATGTCTTGAAAATTGATTAGATTGTAGGTTTTGAGAAAGGAAAAAGGAAGAGTTAAGAATGACTCCAAAATTTTGAATCTGGAAAAGTCCCTCCTTGAAAAATCAATGACAGACAAAGTCCATAGCATAGAATTAATAAACCTGATGAATAAAAGACAGAAATGGAGGATCAGAGAGAATGTTCACAGAGCTCACACACACAAAAAAAAGTCATTTGATGACTACAGATATTTCTGGGAATCAGTGCTATTCCATGATTCTTTTTAACCAAGTTGACCCATGAAGATCTGGTAGCATAACTGGCTTTACAGATAGATATAAAGCAGTTGAAAGAACATTAAAGTATGGAGACATAGAATCTAAAATTAGTATTCATGACTATTATATTAAAGTGATTAGTTTATCTTCAATCTAAATAGTAATAAAAATGAATACTTTTTTTTTTAATTTTCCATTTGACCATTTTTGGTTACAAGATTTATTTAGCTGTTATTGATAATTTTTAACATCAAGATTTCTTTCTTTCTTTTTTTTAATGTATTTTATTGTAGAGCAAATAGCCAGGCTATCACAGCCCATTAAGCAGGCAGTTCAAGTTCAAGTCATAAAGTGCAGCTTTTGAAGCACTCTCACTACAAAGTGGCAGTTGGTTTAATTTGCCTCTGATGTGCTTACACAACTGTGTGTTTGGCAAAGCTCTCACATTGAATTTCTCGTGAAATTGCCAAAAACCAATTAGTCAAGAATTGAGAGTAATTGTAACAGTGGGGTTTAAAGGAGAAGAAAAAATGCTAAAACAAAGCTATACCACCCTACTCAAAGTAGAAAAATGTAATTGATCAACAATGATGCACTCTTATCTCAAAAAAAAAAATTGTTGATAAAGAATACTGCCTGTCACTTACTTAAGAGAGCATCTTCATGTTAACAGTGGTTTGAGACAGTTTCCATAATGAAAGAATTCATTTACAGACTATGCAATTCACCACTTTATAATGGCATCATCATAGAAGAAAATTTCATCAGAACTGTTCAACTTAAATTAATGAGCAATTCTTGACTAAAGCTTATTATTGAGTTTTATCAAAAGAAATATTCAGAAAAAGAATAAGTAGGTGGTTTTATTCTTTGAATCTGTGAATTGTGCCTATTGATAATTCACAAGGAATATCTGCAATGAGGGGGTGGGGGGTTAACAAAAGAATGTTAGGCATATTTTTGGCATACTTTTAAATAAAAAGTGTATCATAAAAACAATTTATATTACTTTTTATATAATGTATAATAATTGCATCATATCATGAAAAGTCAAATAATTGAAAAACTCAATTTTTTTACAAATGTAATTTTATTCTTCCCTTTTTCAATGAATTCAAAGTGCCCTAGAATCCACAGAGGCCTGTTTTTTATTAAAAAAAAAAACAAAAAACAATTTTCAGCTTGAGGATATAATTCATCTGATTAGTTCCATCCATTAATGAATGATAAACACTAGAGTTGGAAGAGATCTTAAAGGGTATGTTTTCTCATTGTCTGTGCTTTAAACAATGGTGAAAATGAGGCCCAGGAAAGTTAGATGATGTTTCCAAGGTAATTCATGTAGTAAGTGAGAAAGCAGAGACATGAACTAAGATTCAACAATACCAAGTTTGAGATTCTTCCCACTATACCACATAGTCAAATATATGTACATGAAGGATGTCCCTATCACAAGGCTGAGCTTATGTGAATTAAAATATTAAACCCAATTTGAATTAATAATAGCAAAAGAATAGACATAAACTAAAGTATATAGTAATATTAATTTATTAAATTCTATTTTCAGGTGATGTTATATTTGTTTTGATTTCTTCCATTCATACTGGTGTTAGAACATGTTTGACCTATTTTGCAAACTAGGGGTTGAGCTGATCTAAAGCACTATGAATTAATACTTGGCATGTAGTAGGTCCCCAATAAATATTTAATGAGTTTTAATTAATTTATCTATTTAGAATATTTTTCCATGGTTATGTGATTCATGATTTTCTACTCCCCTCTTTTTTCCCCTCTTCCCAGAACTGATATACAATTCTCCTGGGCTATACATGTGTCATTGTTCAAAACCTATTTCCATATTATTCATATTTACAATAGGGTGATCTTTTTAAAGTCCAAATCCCGAATCATATCCTCATCAAACCATGTGATCAAGCAGTTGTTTTTCCACTGTTTCCCCTCCCACAATTCTTTCTCTGGATGTGGATAGCATTCTTTCTCCTAGATCCCTCAGAATTGTCCTGGATCATTACATTACTGCTAGTATAGAAGTCCATTATATTCAGTTTTACCAAAGTGTATCAGTCTCTGTGTACAATGTTCTCCTGGTTCTGCTCTTTTCACTCTGCATCAATTCCTGGAGGTTCTTCCAGTTCACATAGAAATCCTCCAGTTCATCATTCCTTTCAGCACAATAATATTCCATCACCATCAGATACCACAATTTGTTCAGCCATTTATTTTCTTAATGTAAGCTAAACTTGGTAATTCTCTTTATATGTCCATAAATGTAAAGTTGCTTCTTGAACTGACACATGCAGAGAGAATGAAGGCCTCAGTTATAATGAAGGCTGGATGACCAACCCTTTTAGGTTTCAAAAGACAGACAAAAAGTAATTTTAAAATAATTGAAGAGGGGTAGCTGGGTGGCTCAGTGGATTGAGAGTCAGGCCTAGAGATGGGAGGTCCTGGGTTCAAATCTGACCTCAGACACTTCCCAGCTGTGTGACCCTGGGCAAGTCACTTGACTCCCACTGCCTAGCCCTTACTGCTCTTCTGCCTTGGAGCCAATACACAGTATTGACTCCAAGATGGAAGGTAAGGGTTTAAAAAAAATAATTGAAGATTTTTTTTCCAAGATCTCAAAATTAAATAGCAAAATTTATGAATGAGGACATTAGAATTCCTGAAGATATTTAATTCCTTCTATAGTAAGAAAGGGTACAAAGTGTTACAATACGATATATATTGCATGTAATTTCAACTTGGCCACATGACAACTTGGGCAGACAATATGCTCCTGCTTTGCACAAATGACTGTATTATGTCTCATTAAGGACTATAAATACCCATCAGTCTAATCACAAAAGTGCTGTTTCAGTGTTCATATGGCTATTTAATCTGGACTGTGATGACAAAGATGAATAACTTTATTATGTTAACTGTTGCCTTCACTACACTGGAAAAGATAAATGGTCTGTAGTCTCCCTTCTGTTGCCTTAACTGAGGCATATCAGAGGGTTTCCTTATGTACTGTCTGAGATTTCCTAAGAGAATTGATGCTAAACAATAATAGCTTTTCTTTTCTCATGCCACCCCTGTCACTCATATCTAGCATTCCAGGTTAGTAACCCCTCTCTCCCCCTGTCTCTTCTGACTCATGTCAATCCAATTCCACTTCACCTCTTCTTGAGGGAGCAATTTGAGAATAATGAGATAAAAAGTCTAGGAACAATGTGACTGTCAGTGAGAGCCCTCTTTCAATGTATCCCTTCACCCTACTTGAGTGCCAACACTGCAGAGGAGGGATGGGATCACAAAGAACCAAAGAATATTTTGCTGCTTTTGCCATTACATGCATATGCTATATAATTTTAACCTGATCACATGATAATTCGTGTAGGTATATATGAAGAGAGAGACATAAACCAAAACCACCTCTAGGTCCAAGACCACCCTGTAGGTCAATCTGTTGATGAACTGGCGATGAACCACTACATCCCATCTCTGATTCTTAGCTTGCCATATTAAAAAAATAGGATAAGCTAGGTTGGAATAAATGGGCATTTGGGGGATATAGTGGGATAGAGGAGTTGTTAACTTGGAATTCCAGATATTAGGGACAGGCAGGGGTGACAGATACAATAGACTAGGAGAAAAGGAGAGAGGGTGTTATGATCATTATACTGAAACTAGACTCAAAATTAGAGTTTGAATAGAAAGTTGTTGAGTCAGTTTTAGTCCAGTGCATAAATAGAAAACTCAGTTTATGAAGACTGAGAAGTTCCAGTCTAAAGGCAGAATAAATACTTCAAATTCTAATGGCTTGTAAGAAGGGAGAATATAAGCTCTGAAAACTAAAATGCAAACATGACAAACTCTTCCCAAAATGCTTGGCAGAAGCTATATTATAAACATGAGGTTGCCATTATTCATTTGTTTTCTTAGGATCTAATTTGGGATCTCACAGTAAATCTAAGTATATAGAGAAGTACAAACCAGTTTCCAAATTTATCTAATTCATGAACAAATATGCTTATTTATATTCTTTTTTCAAAAAAAATCAAATTTCTCAATTTAATTATGAAGACAACCTAAAATACCAAGCAGTGGTTTGAAAATTGTACATTTACTTACTTTATTTCCAATATGAGTTCAACCAATATAGCATTTTAGGTTATGAACCACTTCTACACAAAAATACTTCCTATAAATGAAACAAAAAGGCAGGAAAGTTGAAACTAAATGGAAGACATTGTATATTCTCCTTGAAGAAAGAGATTATGTTGGCAGAATTAGTACCATTTCTCCAGAAATAGTACCAAGCCACTGTTTTTTTTTCCCCTAAAACTGGGAATATCCTATTCTGATTATTGAAATTCCATTATAGTGAACCTTTAAACTCAAGACCTTTGGTTATAATTTACTGTAGCTAAGTATCCTGTTGTAGCACCAACTTCCTTATATGTATTATTTTTCTATTAGATTGTGATCTCCTTACAGAGGCTATCCATCTTTTATATCTGTATGCTCTGCTAAGTATACTGTAAGGAATAAGGTTAACTATTAATTAATACTTTTTTCCTTTATTATTTCATTGTTTTCCAATGTCAAAAAGAAATACTAATACAATATTTGCTATCACACTCTAGTACTCAAAATAAGCATAACCAGTCAACCATAAAAATAGCTGTAGTTAAACAAGATATTTACACCAAAAAATAAGAAATTGACAAAAGTAAAGATATTTTTGTCTTCATATATACCAATTTCTTTGAGATATTTAACCAATATAAAGGACTCATCACATCATAGAAGGAAAAAGAGTAAAAAAGCTTCTTTGACAGAAAATAGATTCCTTGCCCATTAGAAAGGTTGGTAGCCAAGAGCAGCACCAGTTTCTAATATGGGCTAATTTTCTAACTATATGGTGGAAGAATACAAAATAATATTGACTTACAAAGCAGCAAAAAGAAGCTGGGGGAGGAGAGCTTAATGTAATGCATTCTAAATCCATAATCATATTGAGAAAATTCATTGATGGAACTAGAAAGGAAGTAAACAAATAGATATGAAATGTTACAGGTCTGCTAGTGCTGTACTGAAATTTTCACAGTACCTTCATTGTAGAAAAGCACTCTGTCAGATTTTTTAAAGATAAACAGGATACTCCAACCCATTTCAGCAGCAAGTATTAGAAAGAGAAATTCCATTTAAAATCACCCTAGACAATATAAAATAGTTAGGAATCTGTCTGCTGAGACAAACACAGGAACTATATGAACTCAACTACAAAACACTCTCCACACAATTAAAACTAGATCTAAACAATTGGAAAAACATTGATTGCTCATGTGCAGGATGAGCTAACATAATAGAAATGATAATTCTGCCCAAATTAATTTACTTATTTAGTGCCATACCCATTAAACTACCAAAAAACATTTTTACTGAATTAGAAAAAACATAACAAAGTTCATTTGGAAGGATAAAAGATCAAGGATATCCAGAGAAATCATGAAAAAAAAAATGCAAAGGAAGGAGGACTTGCAGTCCCAGATCTCAAACTATACTATTAAGCAGTGGTCATCAAAACAATTTGGTACTGGCTTAGAGACAGAAAGGAGGATCAGTGGAATAGACTAGAGGTAAATGACCTCAGCAAGACAGTCTATGATAAGCTCAAAGATCCCAGTTTTGGGGACCAAAACCCACTATTTGATAAAAAAAAAACTGCTGGGAAAAACTGGGAAAATTGGAAGACAGTATGGGGGAGATTAGGTTTGGATCAACATCTCACACCCTACACCAAGATAAACTCAGAATGGGTGAATGACCTGAATATAAAGAAGGAAACTATAAGCAAATTAGGTGAACACAGAATAGTATACATGTCAGACATGTGAGAAAGGAAAGACTTTAAAACCAAGAAAGAGGTAGAAAAAAAATCACAAAATGTAAAATCAATAATTTTGATTACATCAAATTAAAAAGGTTTTGTACAAACGAAACTATTGCATCCAAAATTAGAAAGGCAGAAACAAATTGGGAAACGATCTTCATAACAAAAACCTCTGACAAAGGTCTAATTCCTCAAATTTATAAAGAGCTAAACCAATTGTACAAAAAAAAAAAATCAAGCCATTCTCCAAATGACAAATGGGCAAGAGACATGAATAGGCAATTTTCAGTTAAAGAAATAAAAACTATTAATAAGCACATGAAAAAGTGTTCTAAATCTCTTATAATCAGAGAAATGCAAATCAAAAGAACTCTGAGGTATCACCTCACACCTAGCAGATTGGCTAACACGACAGCAAAGGAAAGTAATGAATGCTGGAAGGGATGTGGCAAAGTTGGGACATTAATGCATTGCTGGTGGTGAACTGATCCAACCATAACGGAGGGCAATTTGGAACTATGCCCAAATGGTGCTAAAAGACTATCTGCCTTTTGATCCAGCCATAGCATTGCTGGGTTTGTACCCCAAAGAGATAATAAGGGAAAAGACATGTACAAGAATATTCATAGCTGCGCTCTTTGTGGTGGCAAAAAATTGGAAAATGAGGGGATGTCCTTCAATTGGGGAATGGCTGAACAAATTTTGGTATATGTTGGTGATGGAATACTATTGTGCTCAAAGGAATAATAAAGTGGAGGAATTCCATGTGAACTGGAACGACCGCCAGGAATTGATGCAGAGTGAGAGGAGCAGAACCAGGAAAACATTATACACATAGACCAATACACTGTGGTACAATGGAATGTAATGGACTTCTCCAGTAATGGCAATGCAGTGACCCTGAACAACTTGGAGGAATCTATGAGAAAAAGCACTATTCACATTCAGAGGAAACACTGTGGGAGTAAAAACACCAAAGAAAAACAACTGCTTGAATACATGGGTCAAAGGGATATGGTTGGGGAAGTAGACTCTAAACAAACATCCTAGTGGAAACAACAACATGGAAATAGGTTCTGATGAAGGACACAAGTAATGCTCAATGAAATTGTGCATCAGCTGTGGGAAGGGTGGGTGAAGGGGAGGAAGGGAAATAAAGCAATTATTGTAACCAAAAAAAAATTAAATTAAAAAATTTTTAAAATAGGATAATCAATTCTTGCTATCTTTAAGATTTACATGACAGCAAAATGATGCACTTGGGCATTTTTCCTTCCCCCCAAAATAATGAATATCACATATGTAAGTATTATTGGTTCCACTTTTGTTCAGTGATACAATATATGTGTCTGTTTTTATGTATGTGTGTGTATTTACATGTGAGTGGATATTCCAAATCTGGTTGATCTATGGTTTCTATGAAAGTAAAACATTGATTCCTTTGACTACCTATTGAATGCCAGAAGGTCTATCAATAACACCCCAGGCAATGTGACTGTGTGGAGAGCTACAGCTGTGTTTTAGTTGTCTTATCTTTCTTCCATCTATGTTCCTTGTTTTTCTATATCTTCTTTAGGTCTTGAAGCATTGTGACTGGAAAGAACATAGGTGACTATCATTTTCCTTGTCTTTTTATCTTTGCTCTGGAATACTTTTAATTGGTTAGTTGCTTGTAGGATCATCTCTAGTAGGCCTGTAAGACTTTAGTAAAACTTCTCTTTTATAAAATAGTCTTTTCAGAAAATATCAGTAAAAATACCAACCAAACAAAAGTTTTGTAGATATTTCCACCTATAAATGTCTTTTTCCTCAACTGGTGGTTTTTGCCTTCATTGTCATCTTTGACACAGCAAAGCTTTATTAAAATTCTGAATAGAATAGAGTACTTTGAGTAAAGGTGTTTATAAAATTCCTAAATTAGAATTCTAGAGGAGAAGTGCTTTTGTAAAGTTTCAGGTAAGCTATTCAAACCTTTCATGACTCAGGGCTATTCTGAAAGGCACCTCTAGACCTCAATCAGTCCACTTTATAGGATGTGAATTGTTATTTTAGCAATGAAACTCAATAAATTGGGATTTCCTTAAGCTTTGCTAAGTACATTCAGAAGAATTATTGCTTAAGGAATATCATTTTAAATGAACTCAGGAATTGTTTTTAGTGATAGCAGGAGTGGCAGTTTTGGAAGCATTCAGTCCACTGACAATAAGAGGATCTGCAACTGGTTAAAAAGAGATTGCAGGGGCTAGTTGTGCTATCATTGGGCACAGAATCATGTGCTGTTTGGCATCTCCATTTCCTATACTCACTTCCAAGTCACAGTTCTGGGGTGGAAAAGAGTGTCTCTACTAACAAGAGACTAAAGGCCTTGATGAGCAGTTTCACTTGTGGCTATAATGGAGAATGAGCCCAGAATAGCATTATCACTTTTGGCTACAAAGGATCAGTTACCCTTCCAGATAAGGACCAGAGTGAAGACCAGGAAAGCAGTGACCATATCACTCCCTAGATCAAACTACCTTGAATGCAATGAAAACTTCCAAGCCCCCCTAGAATTATTTTGGGGAACAGCAGCACAAAAAGCCTAAAGTTTGGGACAGTGTATCTGTCCCTACAATACAGATGAGTGTGAGTGAACATAAAGTTCAAAGTAAAAAAATAAGCTAGAAAAAGAACAAGAACAAGAAGAAAATAATCTGATTATAAAAATCTAAAAGGGTGAGAGGGAAGATCAAAGAACAAATTCGGAGGAATAAAACAATACCAAAACAAAACTCAAAGAAAAAATGTGAAGACAACTTGAGTTGCACAAGAATTCCTGAAAAAGCTAAAAAAAAATTTTTGAATATTCAAATGAGAGATTCAGAGGGAAATTTTCCAAAAAAATGAGAGTATCAAATGTCTATATATGTGTATATATATATGTGTGTCTATATATATATATATATGCATATATATATATATATAATGACAATTAGTGGCTTGGTTGGTATGGAGGGCTTGTCATGCCCTCCTAGGGCAGCTCTCCAGCCTCTGACCCTCACCTGACACCCAGCTCTCACTTGTGGCTCCCAGTAGCTGCTAGCATGCAGCAGCAGCCACACCCCGGGCAATGGCTTCGACAGGCCGGCTAAACCTTGTGAGGGTCATTGACCCCTGGTGAACCAGGGCTTTGCTCACCCAGCATGTGAAGACTGCTTCGGCTGAACAGAGGGAAGAAACCAATAAGAAGGTTCAACGGCTGAGAGGGCGACACAGCAAAGCACTGTGGAGTGCTTAGGGCGTGTTGGAGCACAAAGGACAACACGGCCATCCAATGCAGCTGAGGAAGTCTCCAGATGTAACGACTTTTCGTGCCACTGGACCCAGGCTTCCAATGCCGAGAGAGTGGGACTGTCTCTGTGCATCAACTTTTCCACTTAAATCTTCATGCACAAGTGTCTCTGTGCACAAAAATACACAAAGACAATAGTCATCCTCAGTTACCAAGAGACTACTACTACTACTACTACTACTAAAAGAGACACAAAATACTGGAAAAAAATCTTCAGAAACAGAATTAGTAAAACGGTAGACAAAGGGGATTTTTAAATTGATGAAAATAACTCTTTGCCATCCCAATTAAATTAACAAAAAAAATTGAACTAGAAAAAATAATAACAAAATTCATGTGGAAAAACAAAAGGTCAAGAATATCAATGGAATTATTAAAAAAATGAAAAAGGAAAAAAAGGAGGCCTAGCTGGATCATATTATGAACTTTATTATAAAACAGCAATTATCAAAACTATCTGGGTTTGGCTAAGAAATTGCAAAGTTGATCAGTGGAACAGAAGAGATATACAATAAACAACCATAAATGATTATAGTAACCTTGTATTTGACAAAAGTAAATATTTAAGTTATTGCAATAAAAATTCACTATTTGGTAAAAAAAATTATTGGAAAAACTAGAAAGATGTCCCACAGAAACTATTGTATTTTAGAGGTTTAGTCTTTCAATATGGAGAGGGAAAAAGAGTGGAGACCTCCCTTATCAAAGCAGGATTCATGGGAGATAGCTGATGTTTAAGGTTGGCTCAGAGAGAGAAGAGGGGATTTGAAGATTTCCACCCCTTCTGCTTTCCCTCCTTAGCTAAAGCTGCTCTGCCAAGGGGTCTCCCTTGATCTGTTCACTCACACTCAGCTTGAGGAACAGATAACTTTTAATGTCAACTCAATCAGGTAATACAAAAGGAATAACAGGCATGGAAGAAGGGGTCCCTATCTCTATCTAAACTCTTTCCCCTCCCTCCTCAAGTATGGGGGGAACTCAGGCCTTGGCAGCCTGAGCCCCCTGAGAGAAAGTCAAGTTAACTCACCCTGGGTTTGGCCCCTTGGCCACAGTTCATACTCAGGCCAACAGGAGCTAATGTCAAATGTTGGGGGGAAAGACTTCCAGTCACCAGCAGGAAAAGTGGGTAACCTTCTCCCTTCAGCTTCTCAAGACTGAGAGACCAACTCTTCTACCAGCCAGAGTCTTCTCCTCCTCAAGATTCCAATCCCTTTGGGCCCCTCCCCTGGTGAGGTGATCAATTTCACACACTCTTCAGCCTGGCACTTTCCTTATGTGCCAGCGTCTGTCACACTATATATAAACCAATATCTTATACCATTTACCATGTTAAAATAAAAAATGGATACCTGATATAGGCATAAAGTAAGAATAATAAGCAAATATTACTTGTCAAATATAGGAATGAGAGAATTTATGAATAAACAAGACATCTCATGTGAGATGTAAAATACATAATTATAAATACATAAAGTTAAAGAGGTTTTATATAAATAAAATTAATATATCCAAGAGTAGAACAATAAATAAGGGAAAAATTTAGATAATTTCTCAGATAGAGATCTCATATCTAAAATAAATTGAGAACTTTGTCAAATATGTAATACTATAAGCCATTCACCAAATGATAATCAAAAGATCTAAACAGACAGTTTACAGATAAATAATTCAAAAGTTATATATAATTATAAGATTAAGTACTCTAAGTCATTATTAATTAAAGAAATACAAATCAAAACAACTCTGAGATATCATCTCATACCTATCAGATTAGCTAAAATGATTCAAGGGCAAAATGCCAAATGTTGGGGGACACTTGGAATAAAATTGGAACAATACACTCTTGAGAACTAATTCAATCATTTTGAAGAGCGATATGGAATTATGTTCATAGTTATGATCTTTGCTCGCCTTTTGACCCAGCAATACCATGTTGAAGTTTATTTCCAAAGATGGTCAGGGAAAGAGGCAAAGAACATATATATATTCTAAAATATTTAGAGCAGTACTCTTTGTTTTGTCAAAGAACTGGAAGCTTAAAAGATGCCCATCAATTGGAGAGTAGCTGAACAAGTTGTGGCATGTGATTCTTATTAAATATACTTTTCTATAAAAAATATGATCAGGCTAATTTTATAATAAATGGAAAGACCTATGTGAAATTATGACAATTGAAATAAGCAAAAACAAGAGAACATTTGATACAGTAACAAAAAAATATTGCTTGAAGATTGACTTGTTTATGTCCACTTCTAGAGAAATAACTAATACATTTTTTTAAAAGTAAGATGTAGTTTTATGTATAAATATATCTTTTTGGTCAAAAAATGCCTTCTTGAACAGGGGAGGGGAGGAAGGAATTTAACTGGGCCTTTTAATGTAACAAATGAATAAATGTAAATTTAAAAAATAAAGTAGTACACAATACCATAAACTTTAAATGGAGTGATATTTTCTACTTTCTTCCTTTTTCAGGCAAAACTTTATCACTAGATAAAATTCACAAGTTAAAAATAAATAGCTCATGGGGCAGCTGGGTGGCTCAGTGGATTGAGAGCCAGGCTTAGAGATGGGAGATCCTAGGTTCAAATCTGGCATCAGACACTTCCTAGCTGTGTGACCCTGGAAGTCACTTGATCCCCATTGCCTAGCTCTTATTACGCTTCTGCCTTAGAATCAATATAAAGTATTGGTTCTAAAATGGAAGGTAAGGGTTTTTTATTAATAAAAAAATAAATAAACAGCTCACTGTGATCATTTCATTCATTAATTTTAAATTAATTGAAAGGTAAGAAGGTGGAAACATATAAGCTTAGATTGGTTTTATTTTTAATTTTTTTATCTGTAAAAAACAATACACAGGATTTGTTGTTAAAATGTATTTTTAAAACAGTTGTTCAAATGAAAAAATAGGTACAAAAGCTCACTTAAGAAAACAATTTCTTAAAAATTAGTCAAATGAAAGCTAATTACTCCATGAGACATTAAGAAGCAATAAAACAAAGCATAAATCATAAAAAATGGAAGAAAAATGTGAAATATCAGGGGCAAAAATTGGCCTGAAAAATAGATGAGGGATAAATGAAGAATTATTGGACTACTGAAAACCATGTTCAAAGAATCTAAATAACATTTTCAAGAAATTATGAAGCAAAACTGCTTTGACATGCTAGAACCAAAGAACAAAATAGATATTGAAAAATTCCAACAATAGTCTCCTAAAAAAAGATCCCCAAATTAAAACTACAGTGGTACCTTGATACTTGTTATTAATTTGTTCCAGAAGGCAGATGGAGTACCAAAAAGGTTGTGT
Organism: Monodelphis domestica; assembly: GCF_027887165.1. NCBI lineage: Eukaryota > Metazoa > Chordata > Mammalia > Didelphimorphia > Didelphidae > Monodelphis > Monodelphis domestica. The sequence continues at coordinate 244,519,706 of NC_077231.1, forward strand.
ACCAAATGAATGTTTCCTATTAGGAATAATGTAAATTGTGTTAGCCCACTCCTGACACCCAGAAAACCCAGACTTTATAGGATATTATGTCCATTAATGAAAATGCATTTTACTAAATAAACATTTATAATACATAGCCATAAATTTAAAAAAACAATTAAAAAGATTAAGTAAAATAATTTAAACTTTACTTTTATTGAGAGGAGATCATGGTCTAAGGGGATGATAGGTAGAAGAAATATTGTTTGCTAGAAGCTAGAAATCCTCTTCCATGATATCTGAGGAAAATTGCCCTTCTGGGGTTCTTTCTCTTTCTCTTTTTTGTCCATTATCACCCCTGAACCCTACTTGGGAGTCACCAGATATAAGCTTCACAAGAAAACTACCCAATAATGTTTATTTTTGTCCATGCTTCAAAATTCCTCCAAAGTGGTAAATGATCTGGTCACTTAACAAATGAACACATTTCCTAGATTAATGAAGTGAGGACATACTCCTTTTCCTCCTCCTCATTTGAAAAAATATAAACAAAAAAACTCCCTAGTCACTAGCTGCTACTGTTCCCTTTGAAGTTCCTACAAGCTCCTCAGTGTTGAGCTCTTCTTTATGCTCCTAGCTGAAGTATAATATCTTTACAATAAATTTCCAAATTACTCTTTAAATATTTTTAAACTGCTAAAACCTCTGGCTATATATTCTGTGGGTCTGAATCAAGGATTAAAATTAAGTACAAAAATCTTTCTCCCCTTACTGGAGGACAATAGAGAAATTGTTCTAGTAGACATTGCTTATAAATAATAGAGAATAAACCTAACTGAAACTAGTTTGAAAAGATTTAACAAAAATTAATTGTTTAGATAAAGTAGTAGCTTAGTCATCTAAATTTAAATAGACTATGCAACCCCAGAAGTAAAAATTGGTATTGTATAAGGAAATCTATACAATAGTACTTTAGAAGAATACTAGACTAGAAACTGATGGAGAAATAAGATGAGATATACTTAAGAAAATAGGGAAGGTAAAGAGAAATAAGGAATCAATGTGTAAAATACAATGTTACTCTCAAAGGTAACATGCTTTAATTAAGTTCCACTGGAGGAATAGGAAAGGTAATGGAAAAGAGAAAGTTTAAGCAAGGATAAGAGGAGCATGAGTAGGAAGCTAAGGAAAGTTGGGGTCTGATTGCATTGAAATTGTGAATGGAGGGTTTGAAAGTAAAGGGTTTGGAGGAAGGGAAAAGGTCTGAGGAGGGTTTATTCCATTGCGTTAAGAATTGAAAAACTTTGAGAGAAACAGGTGTTAGTAATTTATGACACAGTATTCTATCAAGGTATAATACTGATGGAATGGAAACACAGGAGTAAATTTGCAACATGAAATTATTTGGGTATAACATATAAGACCTTTGTCCTTTAAGGATCATTTCTAGGACATATTCCACTTCCCCAATCTTTTAAATATCAGAGATCCAAAGGAGGGAGAATGGGAATGTGAGATTGCCACGTGGAACCTTTTCTCCCATCACTTCAGAGCTTCCTGAGGTTAAAAATGAAAAGCCTAGCGGAAATTAAAGGGTCTCCAGAACTTTATCTACCCTCAAAAAATTTGTGGGTGGGGCTAGGCTAAGAACACAAAGGAATTGATTTGGTTCATTGTTATTTTTTAACTGATGAGCAGCAACTGACATATCCAAAGTCACAAAGTAGAAAGTGTCCAAGTTCACATTTGAACTCAGGTCCTCCTGACTTCAGGCCTGATGTTCCAACCCCTGTGTCACCTAGCTGAGCTATTATGTGATTTTAAAGGAACCCCTCCACCCCCGCACACACATACAAACAAAAGGTTATGGGGAAGTGAAAGTGCCATCATGATTTTTTTTTAACATGAAGTAAATGAAAACAGTGGGTCCTAAAATTAGAGCTAATGGCCCCTGGGAAAACAGAGATTTTTAGTATTAACATTAGTGATTGAAAAATCAAATTTTATTTGTTTGAAGTTTGTTCTGAAACTAAATTATACTGTGAACTCATTTACATCAAGATATATTTTCCTATTAAGATAATTGTGGTAAATAAGAACTTGATGCAAAATACATTTGATGTTTGGCATTAAGACAAGATGCTAAAGGAAATGTATGGATTAGGAAAGCCTCTGTTTAGATCTGTTCTCAGATACAGCTAATGAGGTGGATGACTTTAAACAAGTTACTTCTCTATCTCAATTTCTTAATCTTGTCATTTAGTCATATCTAACTTTTCATGGCTGCTTTTAGGTTTTTATTGGCAAGGATACTGGACTAGTTTGCCATTTCCTTCTGCAGCTAATTTCACATATTAGGTACATGAGACAAACAAGACTAAATGACTTGCCTAGGGCCACACAATGCAAGAGTCTGAAACCAGATTTGAACTTATAACTAGTCTTCCTGATTCTAGGTCTTGAACTCTTCTGGATCTTCATCTAGCTACCCATTCCTATCTGTAAAAGGGATAATAATAACATTTGCCTCCAAGATTGTTGTGCAGGTCAAATGACAATACTGACCACATAGTAAGTTCTATACAAATATTAGTAAATAAAATTTTCATATATTGTCCTTGAATGTAATTGAATTTGGCAATAGAATGCCAAAAGTGATTAAATGAATCATTTTCTATTTAAGATAATTTGGAAATTAATTCTACTGAATTCATATCTGATTGGTAATAAGATTTGTTTCATGTTTCAAATATATGATATTGTGGATATTAATGTATTTCTATTTTTTTTCTTAAATTGTCAAATTTGGGAAACCAATATATGAGGAAAGCTGTTATCCTACATGGCACCTTCACAAAAATTGACCAAATATTAGGGCATAAAACCTCATAAACAGATGAAGAGATGAAGAAATATTAAATGCACTTTTTCATGTCATAATGCAATTAAAATACATATTCAATAAAGAGCCATGGAAACATAAATTAAAAATTAATAGGAAACTAAATAGTCTAATCTTAAAAAGTGAGTAGATCTAAGGATATATCATAGAAATTATCAATACAGTAGGATCTCATTTTATATGAGTTCAACACACATGAATTCAGGAATTTGTACTTACAATTAAAATAGTTATTAAAATGCATAAAATGAAAAAATTAATTTCACAATAATCCATATTATTTTCCCAGGCAGTATAAAGTCTGACAGCCATATAACCAATCACATTCTGAGTAGCATTAGTGTGTCATTACATTGTTGTGTGCCAAATAATAATTACTGTATCAGTCTTTGTCCTGAACTCTCATTTCTAACAAGTCCTGTCTTGTCAGAGCAGTGCTTCTCTTTGTTTCATAATAGTTATTAATAATGGTCCCAAATACTCAATAGTTGCTTCAATTATCAATAATTAGCTCAAAGTACAAGAATAGTGATACTGATAGCTCTAATAAGCCTAATAAAAAGCATAAAATGCCTAGGTATGTTCATATAAGAAATACTAATCAGCAATAAGATTCTTAAAACCAGGACACTCCTGAAGGACTTATAGGAAAAAAATGCTAACCACATTGAGAGAAAGAACTATGGGAGTAGAAATGCAAAAGAACATATGACATCACTTATATATATGGGTATCTGATTTGGGGTTTAGGCTTTAAAAGATTGTTCTATGACAAAAATGAATAATATGGAAATAGGTATCAAATGATAACATTTGTACAACCCAGTGGAATTGCTTATCAGCTCTGGCAGTGAAGAGGGAAGAAGGGAGAGAAAGAAAATGAATCATATAAACATAGAAAAATATTTAAAAATTATTTTTTTAGAAAACAATAGGATTCTTATGCACAAACTTTAACTTACACAAAGGGCCTTAGAATGCATTGGTGACATAAAAGATTAAATTATTGTTGACATTCAAGACAATGATAACAATGAGGCAATATACCAAAACTTGTGGAATGTAATCAAAGTAGTGTTCAGAGGAAATTTATATAAGCTCTAAGCAAATCTCAATAAAATTTGTATAAGTTCTAAGTAAATCTCAATAAAATTGAAGGCAAAAAACTCATTGTACTAATCATTTTAACATGGGTAATTTCATTTTAAAAAGTAAAATACAATTGATAAATCGTTGGCTAATTTCATTTTTAAAAGGAAAGAGAAAAGCAAATTGCTAGTATCAAAAATAAAAATGGGAAATGTACCACCAGCAAGGATAAAATTAAACCAATTTTAGGAGTTATTTTATTTTATTTATATGTCATCAAAATTGACTTTCTAAGTGAAGTGGATGAATATAGACAAAAAATATTAATTATCCAATTTAACAGCAGAGAATATAGAATACTTAAATTCATTTTACAAAATTTAATTGAAGAAAACATAGTTGACCATCCTCAGAAAAAAAAATTCTAGAAGTAGATACATTTACAAGTGAATTCTAACATACATGTTAGGAACAATTTAATTCCAATACTATGTAAAGTATTTGAAAAAAATAAGCAAAGAAAGAATTCTACCAATTTCCTTTTTTAACACAAATGTGGTTTTTTTACCTAAACCAGGCAGAGCAAAAACTAGAGGTCAATCTCCATAATATCATAAATAAATTTTGGAATCATGGGAGAATGTACCTTTCATATCTATGGATAAAGGAAGAACTTATAAAAAAAAGATAGAAAGGATCACAGAAAGTAAATTGGATACATTTATATACCTGGAATTAAAAAGATTTTATTCAAACAAAACCATGCAGCCAAAGTTAGAAAGAAAATGGGAAACAAGAGAAAACTTTTCAGCAAATTTTTCTTATAATGGCTTTAGTTCTTGTTTATATAGTGAATTGTGCCAAATGTATAAAAATAAGATCCATTATAGAATTGTTAAATGGTAAAAAGAAATGAACAGGTAGTTTAAAATCAATGTGACCAATAAAAAAATGCTCTAAAGCAGTATTGATTGGAGAAATGCAAGTTAAAACAACTCTGAGATACTACCTTACACCCATCAAATTGGCTAATATAACAAACAAGAAAAATGATAAATTTTGACTGAAGGAGATGTGGAAAAATGGGGACAATAATGCACTGTTAGTGGAGTTGTGAAATGATCCAATCATTCTTGAGAATTATATGGAACAATGCCCAAAGGGCTATAAAACTGAATGTCCTTTGACCCAGAAATACCACTACTACATCTATAATACAAAGAGAACAATGAAAAGGGGAAAGGACATGCATGTACAAAAATATTTATGGTAGCTCTTTTTATTTTAGCAAAGAATTGTAAATTGAAGGGATAATCATCATTTTCAGAATGTTTGAACAAGTTGGTGTATATGAGTGTAATAGAATGCTATTATGCTTTAAGAAATGTTGAGTGGGATGGTTTCAGAAAAACCTAGGAAGATATATGAACTAATGCAAAGTAAAGTAAGCAGAACACAACATTGTACACAGTAACAACATCATTGTAATGATAATCAATTGTGAAAGGCTCAGCTACTCTGATCAAAGGGCTCATAATAAAAAAAAAAATACTATTCATCTAAAAAATAGAACTGATAAACTCTAAGTGGAAATTGAAGCATATTTTTCCACTTCATTCTCCTTGATATCTGTTTTATAACACAGCTAATGAGCAAATATGTTTTGTATGACTTCACATCAATGCCAAATATATTACTTGCCTTCTTAATGAATATGGGAGGGCCAAGATGGAGAGATAATTTTGAACTCAAACTTTTTTTGTTGTTTTTTGAATTTTTTACTCAAAACCTTAAAAAGGAATTTTAATAATAAATAAATTTTTAAAAAAGAATGACAAGTATATTGACAGCAACCTTGCTGAAAATATGAGAAATAATTTTATCCAGTATTTTTTTAATTTTATCTTCATGGTCACAAAATTAAAAGAAGTTTATAGACTATAAAATATATCTATTCCCATTTTTGTTATTCTAAAGCATTTGATTCAGTAAATAAAATATAATTTTGTATAATAATAATAATACAGGATTTGAAGGCAAGCACACACGTTGCAATTCAACCATTTGTATGATGGTATATAGTAAGCTCTTCATAGTTGCTTTTTTAAATTTGTACCTTTGGAAAGAGCCTTTTACAGAGTTAATAGACTAATATGCAGAATGAAATTAAAGTGTTTTGACATGGTCAGTATGGTTTTTCTTTTACTTAATCATGGTCATTTGTTACAAAAGGCTTTTTTCCCTATTAGGCAATGTTGGGGAAGGTGACAACTAGGAAAAGAAATGCTTGACAATTGAAAAAATAAAATTTAATTTTAAAAAATTGACTTAATCATTCACATTGCACATAGTTTCCTCAGTTGAAATTGCCTCAATGAATATCTCTTAAAAGAATAAACAGGTTTTCACATCTATTAACTATTTCTTCAGATGTGTTAGGGTCTGTATTTTCCCAGAGAAATGGCTTTTTGGTATCTTGTTGACACTTCTTATCTCAACTGGAAAGTTTGTTTATTTAACTCCTAGCTTCTATTTCATTAGGTACACTTAGCACATTTGAAGTGTGTTTATACAACCTGGCAAAGTGATAAACTGAGCCTATATTTGCTATTTTGTCTCTGAGGCAAATTGTTGGGTTGTACTAAATACCCTTTTAAAATTTATCAGATCTTTTAATAAGGATAATTAAATAGTTTAAATACGGATAAAATCAAACCATAGCCATCTGGCTAATTCAGAGCACAGGAAATACTGAACAGGTAGATATTGTGGATATCTTAGGACTTGGCCCTTTTACATCCAAAAGGTTTCTTTGTTAAAAAATGTGAATTTAACATGCTTTGACACAGAATACCTACTAAATCATTTGCCTATTCTTTGAACAGTTGAGTTGACACACATCTGGGATATTTCATTTATTAGATGTGGGAACTTTTCCCACTCAACATATAATTTTAGACAGTTGTTATAGCTCAGAGAGACTCAATCAATAACTTCTCCATATAAGAAGTATCAAACAGGGAAGTTGAAATGTTGGGGTGTGAACAAATAGCCAACCCAACACTCCCTCTACTGTTACACCAACTTTTGACATAATTTATTCTTTTCCTCATGACATAGAGTTATCATGATGGGCATATTCATTATCGTGTAGATGTAGCTATGCAATGTAGGATGCAGATATAGCTTTATAGGTGATATGGTCCACAACAATGAGTACAATTAATGTTGATCTTCAACACATTTCATATGCTTCCATATACTTAACTTTTCTTTCAGCAACTCTATCACAAGACCCAAAGTTAACTCCAAACTAGATGTATTCCAGTCTGAGGATCTAAACATTTCTCCTATATCCCAAGGAGTCATAGATAATATTAGAGAAAGTTACGATCCATCTTTTGCTTAGTGCATAGCTCCCAACACTTAGTTCTTATAGTTGAGTATTGTAGAAAACCAGATATCATGTTTGCCTACTAAAAGTGATTCAATAATGTATACTGAAGAATGACAGATAATTAATAAGTTAATTAATAAGGAGAAAGGATATTGTTCATACACAATGATCCATTCTGAGGATCTTGACAAAGAAATTCAGTCAAAGCAAGAAACCCATAAAGAAAATAAATCCGGGGGGAGGGGTGGTGGTGGTATGAAAACATGACGTAACATGAGGAGAAACAGTACCAAAGGCAGAGGAAATTCCAAACAGTGTCCAGCAAGGAAAATTTGCTTCTAACAATTTCAGGTGAAGCAACATCATTTTATGGTGACTTCATGCTAGTATTGCCTACTGAAACTCAGCTTAAGGTAAACCAACATTAGGCTCAGAAACTAGATGTGAGATAACTAAATCTTTGGTATACTAAGAAAATAAAATCAACCTAGTACATAGTTGTATAGTTATAATTTATAATAGTTCATTTGGTATATGTTTATATACATATAATTTTACATATTGAGTACAAAATTATAAGCATTTTACATAGATTATCCCATCTGATCCTCATCACTGTCAGACAGGTGGTATTATCCCCATTTTACAGATGAGTAAAGTGGTGCTCACAGAACTTAAATGATTAACACTGGGTGGTACAATTTATAAGTATGCAAATCAGTATTCAAATCCAAGTCTTTCTGATACAAAGTTTATCACTTTATCCATTATGGAACCAATGGAATTATCTTATGTATTATTTTAAGTTATTAACATTTACTAATCAATGGATATTAACTACAACAATAACTCAGATCCTCATTATTTCTTGCCTGGACTACTGCAAAATTCAAATCTGTCTCTCTGCCTAAAGTCTATACCTGTCTCTAACTTTCTCCCAGCTGCAAAAGCGATTTTACTAAATCACAGGTCTGACCAAGGCACTCCGTTGCTCAAGCCCCCAGATTACTCATAGTTTCTGGTACTTCCTTAATGTCACTAGAAAAATAGATAGGTTTCTCTATTTGGCACATTAAAAATAAATTAGCTCCAGCCTCCTTGTCCATCTAATGTTCCTCATCCTCAATATCCCATCTCCCATCTATGTCCAAGTCTTTGCATAGGCTGTACCTAATGCCTGAAACACATTCCCTCTTCATCTGCTACTCTAAGAATTTTTAGTTTCCTTCAAAGATCAGGTCACACACCACCTTCTGAATGAAACCTTTCATAATCCCCTATCTTCCATTCTCTAAAAGTATCTTGTATTTATTTTGTGAATAATTTAAATTTCTCATATGCGTCTATTATTCTGTTTTCCAAATCTAATTTAAGTTCCTTTAGATCAGGAACTCTTCCATTTTTGTCAGAGACTAGGTAAATCCAGGTAAGACTAGGTAATAATGACTAAATAAATCTCCATTTCTGATTTAACCAATTGATTGATAGCCAATGTAGTTCATAATTGAGGAAACGAAGAACAAGAAAAGACTTCCGACTACATTACAATTATTATGTTTTATTATATGCAGTCTGAAAATTCCTTCATGACCCCATAGAAAGTTAGATGATTATACCTGGGAAAGATTTTCACCTCCAAAGTATTATGTCTACAATTAAGATATATTTATTAAGATTAAGATATATTAATTAAGATTAAGATACAATTAAGACATAAAGACCCTATTTTTTTTCTTTTCTGATCATTTATACATATCTTTTTAGCTAGTGGATATTGCATACTTTGCCTTTCTCTTTTCATGATCACATGAAATATGGGGGAAAAGATTTTTCTCTCCGTCCTCCAAACTATCATACTTAACTAGTGTGGTGATGTACATTCACCTTCACAATAGATTTTAGCTTGTCTCCCTGACTAGTTTCAACCTCATGTCCATCATTTCCCTTCCCACATAGCCATTCAAAATGCCATAAGCAATATCAGATCATGTCTAGGATTGCAGCAGTTTTCACATATCACTGTCAAGACATTACCTACAATAGCATATTTCTCTTATCCTTTGGCCGGAGCTAGGTGAACACTCTATCACTTGATTCTTCCTGACACTGTCTACTATCATCACAAGGAATCTATAAAACATGTTATTAAATCCCTCACCAAAATCTTGCCCCATACCCTTGCTTAAACCAATATTACTTAAAACAATCTATGTTCAGATAGTTGTTCCCTCTTCATCCTACCTTAAATTATATATTTCTATTGAATCAAATCAGTAAATATGTATTCCACACCTTCCTGTGCTATTAATTATTTTCTCAAACTTTGTTCATTTATTTTTCCCACTGTTGGAAAATATAAACCTTTTATATCTGTTTTGCTTTCCTATCTTCTATACTGAAGTTATTTTGTTCCAACTGAATCAAGGAACTTAGGTTCCAATGTCAGCACTGTCATAAATTAGTTATATCATGTCTGACTATGGACTACTTACTAAACCTCCCTACACCCAGGTTTCCTCATTACTAAAATAAGAAACCATGGGCTAAATGATCTTTAAGGTTATCCAATTCTAAGATCAGAAACAGAATGACAATGTGTTTTATATAAAAAGTTGTTCTTTTGGTTTTTCATGTTGAACTCTCCATGAGTTCATAAATATCTTCCTAGTTTTCTATGAATTGCTAATGGTCTTCACTTCCTATTGAATAATAATAATTCATTATATTCATATATTTTCCAACCATTCCTCAATTAATAGATGGACACCCACTGTGTTTCCAGTTTCTGCTACCTCAAAGAAAGTTGCTGTAGATATTTTGATATTAATAAAATCCTTGTTTCTGGTTTTAGTTTATTTTTACCCTCCTTGGGACATATTTACTCCATAGGAACTGGGTTTCATTCATGAAGACACCCAGACAAAGAGAATCAAAATGTAGCAAAAATAACTTTTACCAAAGCTGAGAGATTTATATCTCCAGCACTGTTGGAAAGGGCAGTCCCTAGAAATACCTTGCAAAACAGTTATAGGAATCTTCTTGCATGCCTATCTTGATCTAGTTGAAGTCTTCAAGGAATCAGATAAGATAACCCATTTTTCTTAGAGATCCTTTAGGGATTCAACATATAGAATCTCTTTTACTTTAAGCAATTTTTTAAACCAGGATTAAGCAGTCGTCACTCTTGGATGATCAAGTTTTTATATATAAGGGGTTCTGCTGGCCAGGTCCAGAAAATGATTATTTCAGCTAAAAGCAAGTTCTCTTTACCTTTCTATAAATTGTTCTGCAAATTCTCTCCCTCCTACAGAGTATATACTCAATAGCAGGCATTTTTTGACCCAAAGAATGGCTGAGTTGCCTTTCTTCTATAATTCTGATCAATATAAAAAAATAAATAGACCAATTCAAAATCAAACGAATGGGGGATTTAGACCCACTTGGACCCTCCAATATTGACTATTCCCATTTTTTGCTATTGTTGCTAATTTTCAAATGTAAGGAGAAATAGTGTTGTTTAAATTTGTATTTTTTCCTATTAGTGTTCTGAAATGTATTTTAAAAGGTCAAATATACTTTAAAATTTTTATTGTGAAAATTGTTCCAATTCTTTGATTATTTAGCTATTATAAAATAGTGCTTGGCCACATATCTGTGTTATTTATCTTGGATATGAAACTATTATTTTTTGTTTCATTCATATTTTTCCTCTCCAAAGAGTTATTATTCTTATTCCATCTACATTGATTTTATTCATATAAAAACTCTTTAAATTTCTTACAAAAAAGTAGTCTATTTTTTTATCCTTTTATAATCACCCTAATTCTCCCTCTAGCTATAGTTGTGAAAGGTACAACCTCCTTTACTTATTTTATTATGTGACTTTTGTAAGCTATCATTATTAATGAAATTCTATTATTGTTTCCTTCTTAATGCAAGTAGTAGTAGAGTGGACTATGTATGTAAGAAATATGGCCTTGAATCATTTCATTTAGCTGACCTTCAATTTCCTCCTGAAGTGGAGACAGTAATACCTTTAATATCTACTTTATAGGTTGTTATGAGGCTCAAATGAAATAATGTACATTGTACTTTGTAACCTTAAAATGTTAAATAAATATAAACTATAGTTATTATTATATTCATTATGGTAATGAATATAATTATTGTAATAATCAACTGCTATCAATGTTTCTACCTATCCTGGCAAGGTCAAGCAATAGACCAAAGCATAAAAATCCACATTTGTTTATTAGTGAAGTCAGTCCTACACACTGCCTCTGTCATAGCCACTGAGAAGTGAATCTAAGGCAGTGCTTTGGAAATTGTAGAGCACAATATAAATGCCTCTAAGTCTAGTTGGAGAACACCCTCCCAGGAAAAAAAAGTATGCTAACTAGTGGAGTCAACTCAAAGAAATGGGGCTTAGCTTAGAAGTATCATGGTATCACAGAGTATCATACTTGAAAGGAAACTCAGATACTAGCTAATTGAACCTAGACAATAATTCCCCTATCATCAACCCTATAAGAAAATTTCATGTGTACCCACTATCTTCTGAAGCAGGCAAATTCTACTTGAGAACTGCTTTCTTTCACCAAAAAAAAAAAAATCCCTCCAACAAAACTAAATTTGCTTTTTTATAATCCTTGCTCTTGAATTCAGGTCATTATGGTCAAAGTAGAACTGATTTGATCATGAGAAACCTTCAAACATTTTGAGACTACTGCCATGTCTCACTTGGATTTTCTCTTTTTTATAATAATCACTCAAAGTTCCTTCTATAGGATGAAGCTTGATTGACTCAATCAAACACCACTCCCTTTATATTTCAACTGATCCTGATAGATCAGGGTTTCCAATTCTTTCACCTTCTAGCGATCCTTTTTTGGATATGCCCAGCTGCCTCAAAATGTCATCTAAAATAATATATAAATTCAAATGGGATTAGATCAGAATGGAATTGGACCAATTCTTAAATGTAACGGAGGAAATTGTCTCCCTTATTCTGGGCACTATGCCACTCAACAATCTAAGATTGAATTATAGCTATTCTGTGGGGATTTTTTTTTTTATCATCCAACTACTTATTCATATTGAGTTTGCAAACCATTAAAATACCATGGTCATCTTCATCTGAACTGTTTTCTAATTCTTGCTCAGTATCCTAGATTTGCATATTTGGTTTTTTCTAACTCAAATGTACATCCTCACATTTACCCCCAATAAATTTCACTCATCAAAATAGATTTAGCTCATTTATTTAGCCTATCAGGATCATTTTGAGGCTTGATTCTTTCTTCTAGCATGTTTGTTATTTTTCCCATATTTGTGTCACCTATAATTTTGATAAACAGGGAATTCAGGCCTCTACCCAAATCAAGGATAAGAATTTTGAAGAGAATAAGTTAAAGTAGAGATTCCTTGGGAATGATATTTGAGACCTTCCTTTAGGTTAATTATCAACCCATATCTATGAGACAAATTATATGCCAGTCATACTCTTGAGCTGTGGCAGTAGAGAGTTCCCAAAGATATTGAGATTAGTAGTCTTTGACCTACAGACATAGGTGCATGACTATTCATAATAGCATTAGACCCAGCCTTTCAGAAGTGTGTCTCTTTGGTAGAACACATCATATGATTGATGTCATCATAAATATAATTCATTCCAGGCTCTTTAATGTGACAATCTACTACCTAGAATAATTTCTTTCTCTTGTTCATTCATTTCATTCAGAGTGATATTTTCTGTTTTAATATCAGTAGAATGTTCTTCATCTTGTGAACCTTAAATAAAAAGAAATATCACATATAGTGACATTAAATTCAGTGGCAAAAATCATGTTTCTCTTTCACTTCCAATATGACAATCTAAAATTCAATGTGATCAATGACATTTTGACTATAAAATGCCAAGATGTGAATAACCTAAGTATATGTGATTTTGGAATTCTATAAGAATCTGAGGACTTCCAATGTAGGAACTCTCTACATCTGCACAGATCACAATTTACTCACAGATTAGGAGATCAAGAAATCATAGATTTTGAATTGAAAGGGATCTCAGAGATCAATTAATTCAACTGTCTCATTTTACATATTAGAAAACAGATCCAGTGAAATTAAAAGGAAGAACTAGGTTTGAACTAAGGTCATTTTACTCCAAATAAATATCCTTTCCACTATATCATACTGCCTTTCACTAAGTCTGAGGAAGTTACATAATGAACATAAAGATTAAATGGCCTGCTCAGGGGGGACACTCCTAGTAATAGTTCAAGGTAGGATTTTACATGAAATCTCCATCTTTCAAGGTTTAAATTTTGCAAAGTCATTTACAAACACTGTCTTATTTAATACTTATAATAATCCTTGAAATAACTACCACAACCGTTACTCTTTTTTACAGATGAGGAAACCTTGCTTGGTTCACTCCCTGTTAGCAGAATTGACAGCCTTGTCACATCCTGGAGCACATTTCTTTCTAGGCTAGGTCCTATTCACAATGACATTCTTCCTTTTCCTTCAAGATCATAGAAACTTCTGGGTTCATTTTCTTTTCCTGTAGTCATGATCCCTGTTCACCTTTCCCTATCAGTTGTGGTAGCACAACATTACCATGGTTTCTTGAGGACTGAATGATGTGCAAAGTTTAGCATGGTGCCTGTAGCATAGTGGGTTTTTAACCAATGTCTGATAACTAACTGGGTAAAGGTCAGATGGCCAACAAGTATCCAAATTTGAACTTTGGTCTCTCTTCAATGAGCCCTATCCTCTTTCCATCATCTTGTGCTGGTTATGCTCTAAAGATTATGGTTTTCTTAACTTAAAATGTGTTCTAAGCAATGACCTCAATTTTACTTGCTTCATAAAGTAAAGCATAAAATATTGGTATAACAAAGCATCTTTTTAGAGAATAATCAGTTATGCCATTTGAAATGTAGCCAAAAATCTTGAAAACATTAAAATAGATGGAGATGTCAAAAAGAAATTTCCAAACTCAATGACAACTCCAGTAACATAATTTAAATGCCTTGATTAAAACCTTGAGACAACACTAATTCTCGTTTGAATCAAAAGTTCTTTTTTTAATTTCTAGGATTGGATGATTTTCTTCACTCAGAAAGAGTAAGCTGCCTTTGAGCTAAAACAAATAATTGTAATATCAGAATTTTGTTTTCATGCTACTTTTTTCTTTTCCCCCCGGACATAAGTGGGTGCTCTACCAAATTGAAAAAATATCAGACATGAATTATGGTAATTGATTAGGAAGGGCTGGGTTTGATTGGTCATATAATTATGGATTAATAGTAATCCACAAAAGAAAAAGGGGGCTAATTAGGTAATGAAGATTCACTCTTAAGAAAATCAATAGATCCATCAAATTAAATTGTTTAATAACCTTACAGACTGCTAAATACCATAGTTTGGGCCATATTTTCTCTTCCATTTCCTCCTGTCATTTATTCTTCTAGGAATAAATAAGAGACTTATCCAATACAAGGAACACTGTTGGCTCTCTTAAATAAAAAGAAGCAGTATCATTCAAAGAATAAAATTGATCAGGTCAGCCTATGATAAACCAAAATCTCAATTTGTAATTTACTTTATCTTCTCTCTCCACAGAGATAAGTTTAACCTACTTCATATTCCTTGCTTTTTCAATAATCTAACCATCTCATGCCTCCTTGAAGCAATGATAGATGACATCAATTATTGATCTATAAACAAATGCTTATTCGTGGCTATCTACTTGAAAGGCACTGGGCACTGGACAATGAAGGCTGGTACAAAGAAGTAGAAGACACAATCCCAGAGAACCTCATGGAGACTACAATTTAGTTGGGGAAACAAGATAAAACACAAGGAAAGTTAAAAACAATATGAGAAATAAACAGCAAAATACAGAAGATACTACAAGATAGTACATGATTAATTGCCAAATAAATGATACAGACAAAAATGCCACAAGAAGGAGTTCAGAAAAGAGATTATGATGTTTTATTCATTCATACTAATATTTGCTAAATATTGCAATTAATCATCCAGATGTCCAAGTGCTACACAGAACTACATTTTACTCTGAAACATACTTTTATATAATATAATGTTGTTTTAGCCAAAGATTTTCACCATGAATTAAGTACCTCATATCCATTGTTGTGGGGTTCTAATCCTAATAATTCATTCCCCTAAGAAAATAAACTATTGGCTTTACCAGTTTTGACATGAATGTTGATATAAATAGATAAAGGGTTTGAGGTTTATCCTAGTAATTAGTATAATAAGTAAAAAGGAAATTAAGCACAGTATTTTTCTTGATAAAAAATTAAGCTGGAAAAATTTTTTCAGTTATTTCTTTTAAAATTTTAAATGAAATTATGGAAGTGATTATCACAGTAAAGATAAAAACTATTGGCTTCTGCAAGTGATACCTTTATTACAGGCTTTTTAGTTGTTGCTGCCTTTGTGGGATTGCAAAACTATCTTTACTTCTGTTTATATTTCAGAAGGACCGTGAGCTATATTCTTTTTTAACCCACTTGTGGATCACTAGGAAAGGTCTAATTCAACAATTGATATAAGGGATTTGATAAATCAGAGCTAGCACTAGCAATTCTTGCAAATGGAATAATGGAAGATGGCAGAGTTTCCTTGCATTATGCCCTAGGAAGGAGACACCTACCACCAAGAAACCAAGGAGGTGTTGTGCTGCCACAACTGATAGGGAGAGGTAAGCAGGGAAAATGGCTATAGGACAAGAAAGTGAACCCAGAAGTTTCTGTGGTTCTGAAGGAAAAAAGAAAGAATGCCTATGTGAATAGAATTTAGGCTGGAAAGAAATATGCTCTGGAAGGATACAAGGCTGTCAATTCTTCTACCAAGGATGGGACTGATCAAGAGAAAATGTGTCAGGGCAGGTAGGTGACTCTGATGATAGCAAGCCAAGTCTGGAGATGGGAAGTCCTGGCTTCAAATCTGGCTTCAGATACTTCCTAGTTATGTGACCCTGGGTAAGTGACATCCTCAATCATCTAGCCTTTACTCCTTTCCTGCCATAGTATGAATTTCTCTATAAATTCTAAGTCACAAAGTAAAGATTTTTAAAAAATTAGAAAATGTCTGTCCTTGAAAAATGCTATTGGACTATATTAACATCTCACTTTGGGGCAAGCCATTGTTGTGCTATCCTGGTTACATTTTCAAAGAATTTTACCACTATGATACTTTTGGAACTATATCTCATTATTATGAAGCAAGGTTCATCCACAGTTAACTTTGCTTTTTCCTCCACATCTTTACTTTAAAAAATGTTTTCTCTCAATAGATGCAGAAAAAGCCTTTGACAAAAAATAACACCCATTCCTATTGAAAACACTAGAAAGTATTGGAATAGAAGGGTCTTTCCTAAAAATGATAAACAGTATTTATCTAAAAACATCAGCCAACATCATCAGCAATGGGGATAAACTAGATGCATTCTCAATAAGATCAGGAGTGAAACAAGGATGTCCATTATCACCTCTATTATTTAACATTGTACTAGAAACACTAGTAGTAGCAAATAAAGAAGAAAAAGAAATTGAAGATATTAAAATAGGCAATGAGGAGACCAAACTATCACTCTTTGCAGATAATATGATGGTCTACTTAAAGAATGCTAGAGAATCAACCAAAAAAGCTAGTCAAAATAATCAACAACTATAGCAAAGTTGCAGGATACAAAATAAACCCACATAAGTCATCAGCATTTCTATATATCTCCAACACATCTCAGCAGCAGGAATTAGAAAGAGAAATTGCATTTAAAATCACCCTAGACAATATAAAATACTTAAGACTCTATCTGCCAAGACAAACACAGGAACTATATGAACACAACTACAAAACACTTTCCACACAATTAAAACTAGATCTGAGCAATAGGAAAAACATTAACTGCTCATGGGTAGGACTAGCTAACATAATAAAAATTACAATCCTACCCAAACTTATTCATTTACTTAGTGCCATACCCCCTCGAACTTCCAAAAAACCTTTTTACTGAATTAGAAAAAAAATAATAAAGTTCATTTGGAAGAATAAAAGATCAAAGATATCCAGGGAAATCATGAAAAAAATGCAAAGGAAGGAGGTCTTGCAGTCCTAGATCTCAAACTATATTATAAAGCAGTGGTCATCAAAACAATTTGGTACTGGCTAAGAGACAGAAAAGAGGATCAGTGGAATAGACTTGGGGTAAGTGACTTCAGCAAGACAGTCTGTGATAAGCCCAAAGATCCCAGTTTGGGGGACAAAAATCCAGTATTTGACAAAATCTGCTGGGAAAATTAGAAGACACTGTGGGAGAGATTAGACTTGAATCAACATCTCACACCCTACACCAAGATAAACTCAGAATGTGTGAATGACTTGAACATAAAGAATGAAACTATAAGCAAATTATATGAACACAGAATAGTATACATGCCAGACCTTTGGGAAGGTAAAGATTTTAAAACCAAGAAAAATTTAGAAAAAGTCACAAAATATAAAATAATTTTGATTACATCAAATTAAAACGTTTTTGTACAAACAAAACCAATCTAACCAAAATTAGAAGGAAAGTAACAAATTGAGAAACAATCTTCATAACAAAAACCAGTGACAAATGTCTAATTACTCAAATTTACAAAGAAATAAATCACAAAAATCAAGCCATTCTCCAATTGATAAATGGGCAAAGGACATGAATAGGCAATTTTCAGTCAAAGAAATCAAAACTATTAATAAGCACATGAAAAGTGTTCTAAATCTCTTATAATCAGAGAGATGCAAATCAAAGCAACTCTGAGGTACCACCTCAAACCTAGCAGATTGGCTAACATGACAGCAATGAAAAGTGATGAATGTTGGAGGGGATGTGGCAAAGTGGGGACATTAATGCATTGCTGGTGGAGTTGTGAATTAATCCAACCATTCTGAAGGGCAATTTGGAACTATGCCCAAAGGACAATAAAAGAATGTCTGCCCTTTGATCCAGCCATAGCACTGCTGGGTTTGTACCCCAAAGAGATAATAAGGAAAAAGACATGTACAAGAATATTCATAGCTGCACTCTTTGTGGTGGCAAAAAATTGGAAAAGGAGGGATGCCCTTCAATTGGGGAATGACTGAACAAATTGTGGTATCTGTTGGTGATGGAATACTATTGTGCTCAAAGAAATAATAAAGTGGAGGAATTCCATGGGGACTGGAACAACCTCCAGGAAGTGATGCAGAGGGAGAGTAGCAGAACCAGGAACACACTGTACACAGAGACTGATACACTGTGGTACAATCAAATGTAATGGATTTCTCCATTAGTGGTAATGCAGTGATCCTAAATAACCCGGGGGGGGGGGATCTATGAGAAAAACCACTATCCACATTCAGGGGGAAAACTGTGGGAGCAGAAACACAGAAGAAAAACAATTGCTTGATTACATGGGTCGAGGGGGATATGATTGGGGATGTAACCTTAAATGAACATCCTAGTGCAAGCATCAACAACATGGAACTAGGTTCTGATCAAGTACACAAGTAATACCCAGTGGAATTGCTCCTCGGCTAGGGGAAGGGCGGAGGGAGGGGAGAGAGAAATAGAATATGATTTTCATAACCAAGGAATAATATTTGAAATTGGCCAAATAAAATTAAAAAAAAAAATAAATAAATAAATGAAATGTTTTCATTATTATCAGCAATAAAAACAAATATTATTTGAATGACCTGTTTGAAGAAGGCACTTGTGTTTGGAGCCAGGGATACAAAGAGATAACACTTTCATTTCGCCTCTTGCCCCACAATCAATACAATGCAAGGGAGAGGGAAAGGTAAAAAGGATTAAGTAAATGCCGAATGTGTCAATATTATTATAATCTTGGTCGATTCCTGTGAGGTAGCTTCAGTTATCCCAATTTTACAGTTGAAAAAATTGAGGCAGGCCAAGATTAAATTACTTCTCCTGCTTAATTCAGAAAATAATTGTTAAAGTCTTGATCTGAACTGATCAAGGTTAAAGATTCTATCCAGTAAGGAATCTAGCTATTTAATATAGTGAGAAAGAGAAGATATACATAAGAAAATAAATAGTATTGCAAGACAATACATACTTATCAATGAATCAAAAAGTATTTAATATGTTCTACTATATATCAGAGATGGCAGGTGCTATAGAGGGAAGGACTAAAGAAGATATGTTCAAAGTCAGCTTCAGATACTTACTAAACGTGTGATCCTGGGAAGTCACTGCTCTAATTTGCCTTAGTTTCCTCACCTGGAAAATTAGGATAAAAACAGTACCCAACTACCAGTGTTATTTTGAGTCTCAAATGATATAATTGTTTTGTTTGTTTAAGCACTTAGCACAGTGCCTAATACACATTAGGCACCATATAAATGCTCATTCCTTTTCTGCTACCAAATACAATGCTAGGTGAAAACAAAACAATTCCTCTCAATAAGTTTATATTCTAGCAGGGGAGATAAAATTAAATATATATCAAATGAAGTTTTGTGGGTTTTTTACAGGGGGGGTTAGGTGATGCTAAGTTACAAGTAATTAATCAAGACAATTAGTTCTGTGGACAATCAGAAGAGGAGAATATAATCATGGTTGGAGTGATCTAACAAGATTTCATAGAGGAGTTTTGGACCTGAGCTACATCTTGAAGGAAAGGGGTCTTATAATGGGAGAGAAGGAAAAAAAAGTAGTATAAGTAAGGGGGATTATGTAGCCTTTACTGATTTCTACAGTTCTTATCAAACAGGATTTAATGCTTCTTTTAAAAACACTTATTTCGAATCTTCATCAGCTATGAACCAATACATTTGACCATCCATCAATGGAAGAAATGACCAAGGATTCATGCTTCTCTGTTTTTTTAAATCATGTTTCTGTTTTTGTTTTTGTTTTCCCCTTAGAAATACCTCCTGTTGTGAAGGATATCTAACATCAATCTTTTCACTCTGTTAGTGGATTCAATTTCATTGGGATTCTAGAGCTGACCAACCCCAATATACAGTCAGTTTTCAATATAATAAACACCCAGCAGGAGAACTAAAAGAAAATCAATAAGGGACTTGCAGTTCTTTCCACATTGAGTAAAAATCCACTGGCTAATAGTCATAATCATAGTTTATATAACCTGTTGGTGTTTAAAGTTTGTGACACCAGGGGTGGGTGAGGGTATCCTCACTCTATTCCCTTCCCTTAGTTGATCACAACTCTATTTTTTTCTACTTCAAAGTCCCAGTATTTGGCTTGATGGTGTCCTCTAGTAATTTTTCTCTATCCTACCAACTCTTCTCCATTTAGGATATAACCTGGTATCATTCCCACCAAGCTTAGGTTTTGGGAAATGATAGTTATTTTTTTGTTTGTCTTGTGGAAAAGAGAGAAATTATAAGGCATGCAGCAAGACAAGAAGCAATGGCTGAAGGTTGATCAACTGTCAATCAAAGGAAGATTCCATTTGGAATGTTATTGGGAAATAGTTGAAGGCAAGAGCCAACTGCTGACTGATTTCTGGGCTTCTTGGCTGATGGTGGTGACTTTGAAAGAAGAAGCTGTGTTTATCTCTGGGACTTGGGATAATCAAGTTGGAGGTGGCCTGACTGATTTGAAGGCAGAAGAAGAAGGGCAATAGTCCATATATCTCTCTCTGACTTGCTCTGTTTCATGGTAGTGACTGAATTGCCATTTCTCTCAATATCCTCCAACCCAAGACTCACAGTAGATAATAGGAAAACCTCCAACCCTCCTACCTCCTGCCTTTTCTTGTCTTCCCCAATAAACCCCTTACTTGAGATAAAAGACAATAAAGACTATATCATTTGATACCTCATTAACTCACCCTGAGTGACTTAGAAGGAGGCTAAAGAAGAACAGGGGAAGGGGAAGTTGAAGGGAAGCAGAGGGGAAGAAGGGAGGCTAGAAGTGGGAGGAAGGGAGGTATAGAGGGAGGAGTGTAGGCAAAAGAAGATAACTATCTGATTTATTAGTTATCATTTATTCATCAAATATACCCCCTCAATATTATCTATTACAGTTTTCATATGTGAAAGTACACAAAAAGGTATAAACCTATTCCCTCTTATTTCTCACTGCCACTTTCATACCATCCCATTGTCACCATCACTCAGCAATCTCTCATCCTTTGAGGTTCACTACATTTATGTTAATGAGTCTCAGTCCTTCTCATAGATCATCAGCTTTTAGATCATTCCAACTTGTCCTCATTTTAAAAACACTTGACCTTTCTACCACTTTTTAAACTATTATTTTATCTCTATTATTCCTTTCAAAAGCAAAATCCTAAAAAAAGATACTTTTTTATTTTCCACTCATTTCTCAATCCTTTGATATTCACTACCTTCTTCCAGATTATAAATTATTTCTTAACAGAAAAATCAAGTGGTTACTTCTCAAACACAATACAACCTCATCTCTTTGCAGCTTCTGATGATGTCTATTGTCTCTTCTTGGATATTCTCTCCATCTCTTGGCTCCTCATAGGACAGCTCTCTTCTGTTTTTTCATCTGCATTTTTATTCTTCCTCAATTTCCTTTTTCTACTTAATTGTCCATATCCCTCCCACATGGCATTGATATACCCCAATCCTCTGCCCTGGCTCTTAGTCTTTTCTCTCTATAGGTTGTCTTTTTTGGTATTATTATTAGTTACCCTGGATTCAGTTATCAGATGGGTTTATATAAATCCAAAATAAACACATATAGTCCTAATCTCTTTTAACTCTACTTTCATATCACCACCAGCCTACTAAACATCTTCATATAAATGTTTATATGGCATCTCAAGCTCAATATGCCCAATATTAAAATCATCCTCCTTTCTCATTTAATAGCTTCATAATTTCCTTATTTCTGTCAACTAAGTCCATAACTTTGGAACTACTCTTCTATCTTCCTTCTCCTTAAAAATCATCCCCATATCAAGTCATTTCATAAGTCTAATTGGTTGTGTTTCAGCATTACATCTTCTTTCCATTAGTGAATGCCTTCATCACCTCTCACTTTTCTAATTGATCTCCCTATTACCACTCTCGCTATTTTTAAAAATTCATTCTCTAAACAGATATGAAATTAATATTCCATATACAAATCTGATCTTATTCCCCATCTCCTCCCTTCAAAAACTTTTAGAGACTATTTTTTGTATCTAAGACAAGATAGAAACTTCTTAGCCTGCCTGACATGTAGTCCTCAAGTCCTTTCATCTACCTTTCCAGACATTTCTTATTTCCCCCTATTTGCACAATCTAAGCTCCAGCCAAGTCTTCTCTTGCCTCTGTGGTTTTGCATCAATTGTGTTCTAGGATTGTAATATATTCTCGCCTCAACTTCTCCCTTTAGAATTCCCAAATTCCTTCAAGAATCAGCCCAGGTGCTACTTTAGAAAATAAATCTTTACTTATTCCTCCTATTTGTTAGCATTCTGCCTCCTCATTAAGTTACTTTATATGAACTTATCTGAGATACTATTTATAATGCTCATTGTAAAACTTGATGTTATAAAGGCTTATTATCATCATATTATCTCCCAAGTAGAACACAAACTCCATTAAGGTATGCTTATTTCCCTTTGTGTTCATATGTCTAATGCCTGGAATAGTATCCTGTATATAGGAGGCATTTAACAAATGTTTATTGAGGGGCAACTAGGTAACAAAATGAATAGAATGCCAGATCTAGAGTTAGGAGGACATGAGTTCAAATCTGACCTTATACATTTCCTAGTCATTTGAACCTGAATATGGGCAAATCACTGAACCCCATTTACCTAGCCCCTGTAGCAATTCTGTCTTATTAAGACAGAATGTAAGGGTTTTAAACAAAATAAACAACTCATTATTGACTTGAATTTAGAAGAGTCTCCATTAATTTCAAATGGAGCATAATGTGTGATATATTCTAACAAGACTGAAAAACATTAAGCATGAGTCGTAAAGTAAACTGTATATTTATTGTCTAAGAAATGCTCTGGCTAAATTTCAAGGGATACATCACCTTGTCATTCACAGAATATTGATTTTTTTTCACTCATCACCTCTTGAACATTGTCTTTTAACTGAGGTGATCCATGATTGAGATTTAAAGATGAAAATAATTGAATAGGGAATATAACAAACAGTCATTTTGAGATGAGGACATTATACCTCCAAAAGGTAAAGGTGAGCCAGGAATGAAATGGCAGAGCAGGGATTTGAATTTAGGTCTTTGATTCCACATCCACAGCCTCTCAAGGTCTAGAAGAATATCCAACCAACAGTATGACTCCCTGAGAAAGAAAATTAAGTACTTTGAAACAAAACAACAGAGTTATTAAAAATAAAGGAACATTTAAAACATATTCATATGTATTACACAGGTCTGCACAAAATTTACCTCTGCTCAATGTTAAGAGCATTCCAAGGGAAATGAAACATTCTCCCTTCTGAACTGCCCCCAGCCAGTCTCAATCAACATTGTCCCCTTCTTTTTGAATTCTCATAGTGTTTCTGCACCTTGGAACCCTGACACAATAATCTCTAATTTCAATATATTTCCTCACTGGAATCATTAAATGGCAACCCCATCACTTCCATTTATAAGATCATATTTACAAGGTCACATAATTGATTGAGTTTTCTCTCCTATCCCTTGGACATCTGCCCTTTGATGAAATTCAGAAATCACTGGAAGTTAAAAATATGGGCAATCATCCCATGGGATCATCAAAAGCTAAAAATCTGCCAAGATATTCCATTTATATTGAGAAAATTATTTTGTTACCTTTTCAAACAGTAGACTGCATTCCCTAAATACTAATCTGTATCATCATACTTAGAGAGAAGGCAGCAATGCATCTGTTGGATGACTAAATCTTTTAGGTCCTATCAAATTCATTTTTGCATTTTTAGCAGTTCCTCTTTGTAATTCAACATATTGATCAAAAAAGTGTTTTCTGTCTGTTGAGAGAAATGAAACTACAAGTCTGACTTGTGTTTGTTTCTGTTTCTTACTGCTTTGTACTTTTACATTATTCATGCACCCAGAGGCTCTGTGTGATGGCCACATTTTTATAAATCCCCCAAATAAATAAGTAATAGCCTGCTCAGAACAGCTACTTTGGTTTACCCAAGAATCTGGCTGCTGGTGTCTGATAAGTCCCATTCAGCTATGCCAGATAAAATACATGCATTTTCAATGTCACTGAGTATGCTATAAATGATAAAAATAAAAATAAGAGCTCCAATAGCCATGGAGTCTTGGAATTGCAGAGCTACAAGTGCCCTCAGAGATCATCTAGTCCAAAATTATATGGAACATAAATTATATCTATAATAACTCAACAAGTGTTAATCCAACCACTTGATGACTTCCAGTGATGAGAAACTCAGGACTCCCAAAAGCAAATCATTTTACTTAGAGGCAACTCTACTGATTATGGAATTTTCCTTAATAAGAATCCAAAATATTATTCCCTTGCAAAGTTTATTCTTTAACACTAGTTCTTCCTTCAGAAGAAAACTAATTTAAACCCTCTTATAGGATGCATGAAAAGGGTAATAACACCTTTGCCACATTAAATATTACTAATATCTACAAACTGTCCTTATATGATGCCCACAATATTTTATCAGTGTGCCACTTAAAAATGTCACTAAGAAGTAGACACAGTACATGAGATACAACTTTCCTGAGGTGGAATACCATAAGCCTATTATCTTCATCCATACACAAGATTACTAGTTTGCTGACTGCCACATTGCCAGAGGTGTGCTGAGAAACATTTACCAATCAGCTCTCTGGGTGTGTGTGGGGGGGGGGGTATGTAGGACATATGTTTATGTTTCATCTCCATTATTAACATATTCTTCCTCACTTTCTCACGTGTAAACAGTCAACAAAATACAAATCAAACCCTGAGTGGTAGCAACTGTCAAAATGCTCAAACTGAAAATGAACAACCTGCCCTTATGAGTTGGTTAATGTTGTCTCCAGTCCATCCTTACACATTATCCTAACTCGTATTGGATTTGTTCTCTAAGAAAACATCTGATTGGTTGTCGATTGGTTTTCATTTTAACTATTTTCTAACCATATCTCCTCTGTTCCATACTTTTATAAGTTCAAGTTTGAGGGTTTGTTTTAGTTATTTCTTACTATTAAACATCACTGTATTCAATTCAGCCCTTTCTGATTAATTATTTTACCCATTTCCTTCCCACTTCATCATCTGCAAATATATATCCATCAAATATAATATATAAATCAAATATATATCCATCAAAAATGCCTGATATCTATGGCTATCTGCTTGTAAACACCAGAAGAGAAACTGTTTGTGGAGTATATATATATACAAATGTATATGATGTATGTATGTATATATGTTTGTACATATAGATACACACATGAATACCTAGTATATACATATGTAACTTTCACTTTTAGCTACTCTCAATTAAGTTTTCCCAAATGTACAATTAAGAAGTTAGACTCTCCAGCTCTAAAATTTTATGCTATATCTATGAAATCTATTCCATGAGAAAGGATATAGCATCATTACTAAGGTATAAGGTAAATTCTATGGAAAGTTTAATGTGGAGATATCTTTGGTCACTGATAACATATAAATACCTCTTAAAGAAATAAATCCTAGCAGCATAAAAAAGCATAGTGTGAATGAGTTAACCTGTTCTTATCTAGGGACAAACAAAGGTATAGGGAAGTAAAGAAAGAATAAGAAGAAAGGTTCCAAAAGGATGCCCATAAGATGTGGAGGATGAATGTAAGGCAATGTTATTGTTCCATAAGAAGTGATAAAAGAGTCTCTGAAGGAAAAGGGGGAGATTTGCATGTACTGATGAAGAGTGAAGTGGGATTAATTTATCCAATAGCTACAACTTTGTAAAGGAAAAAAATTGTAAAACTTAAGAAAGCTGATCAATACAATGACCAACAACATCTCAAATGTACTTGTGATGGAGGAAGCTATGTGGCCCAATACATAGAGAGCCAGGCATTGAGATGGGAAGTAGGTTCAAATCTTGTCTCAGACACTTTCTAGCTGTGTGACCCTGACAAGTCACTTAATCCCCATTGCCTAGCCCTTACTGCTCTTCTGCCATGAAACCAATAAACAATATTGATTCTAAGATGGAAGATAAGATTTAAAAAAAAACAATTCTTGTTATGAAACAATATATCTCCCTCCTAACAAATAAAACGATGATAAAACTCAAATACATAATGAGCACAATGGACATTTTCAAATATGGCTAATATGTGAATTATTTTTGCTTGAATATACATATATGTATGTGTATATGTAACATTTATGTGTATGTGTGTATGTATGTGTGTATTTGTCATAGGGTTTTGCTTTTCTTTTTTTAAACTGGAGGGTAAGTTGGGGTGGGAGGAGATGGCAGTAATCTTGCCTAAGGGGGGAAAAAGGAAATTACACAAAAGAAAGCAGAATAAAGTTAAGAAAGAATGACTAACTAGGAAGATGGCTTTGAAAGTAACAGCAAATTTATCATATAGTTTAAAAAAAAAGGCAAGCTGCATTTGAGAGATATGTAATGAGAGGTGAATAATTAGCTCTTTCCTATTACTTTGTGTATATAGAAATTAGGGGGGAAGGATGTTTATTAAATGCAAAATTCATTGATGTAATTTTTTTCAAAGAATTAAGGGAGGAAAGTAGGGAGGAAAGGAACAAAGAAGGGTAAAATGGAGAGAGAAATGAAATGGGGAATTTATTGCCCAAGCACTGATGTGTTCAATGTGGATATAGCCATCATCTGTATTAGAAGTCCTTTATTTGGTCACATTTACCTCTTTTGAAGTTGTAGTCTAAATATAGATATCTGAATAAACCTAAATAGATGAGGCGAAGTTACTTGTTATCTTGAGTAGCATCTTCATTATCATTTATCCCTGATATTAGTCTCTGAACCATTGAGGCAATGATATTAACCATGACTTAGACTATATATGTGATAGACACATTAATAAATAAAAGAATATTGAATACCAAGGAATATATTAGTCATATCTTGAAAGTTATTTCTGGGACATGTCAATTCAAAGATGTCAAATTTTCATTAGAATGACTAAGGCAACCCCACAATGCAGTTCAAGTACACATGGACTATATGCAACAAAGAAACCCTTCTATACCCCAAAGTTCAAGTATTGAAGAAAAGAAGAGTCTCCTCTAAATTATCCATGGAGGTTTAAAATATATTAGATGATCATTCAGTTCCTCACTTCACTTTGTATGGATATGTTCTAAAAATGACCTTCAACATACCACCAAATTGTTTCACCCTAGCAGCAATATCTGTCAACTGACAGTGATTGGAGCTCCACTTCTACTGAATTGTTGCACTAACAGGGTAATGAATTTCTCGTTTACAATGATTCACATAGCATTAAGAGATTTCCCTCATTCACAATGTATTTTGTGCCCTTTAATAATAAGGACACATCTTCATTACAGTTGAATCTTCATGAAGTCTCAGCTTGACTTCATTGACTTAATCCCAAGAGATCAAGGAGAAGACTTTAAGGTTCTGGATTTCTTAATTCTTTCCCATCCAGTTTGCTTCAATTCATGAGGCACATTCATTTTATACACACTTCCCTTCCTTCCCTTCCTTTATCATGGAATGTATTAAACTTTCCCTTAGTTTCACTTTGGCTCAAGATCAATATTTCGACTAAATTCATATCTTTGATATATAGCATTTCACTGGCAGAGAGTATAAGAAGCTATATATTATTTTGCTCTTAAGAAAAATGGGAATCTGATCTGGAGATTACCCACTAAGCGGTTGTGAGGATTTATATGAATTCCCCTAAGAACCTGTTAGTGTATAATTTGTTGCATAGGATTTATGACCTTCCCAAGAGATTTCATTCACTGCATGGGAACATTTACCTGACATGTCAAAGATGTGCTACTGTGCCTCGTATTGCTGTCTATTCACAGAGGAGTTGCCTTGGCCATTTCAATGGAAATTTGAGATCTTCAAATGCAAATGTCCTAGGGAGATCTTTCCAAGTAAGATCCATATATCATATTCTTTTATGTTGATTATGCTCTTATATATCAATGTATCTTTATTAAAAATATAGTCTAAGTCATGTTTAATATCACAAATCTCAGATTAGCATGTTCCTTGGAGAATATCATTCTTTCTAAGCCCATCTAATTTTCACAAACCATCTTTTAGATTTTTGTGCATTATTTAACACCACTAAGAATACAATGCTCAAAATAGACTGTTTAAAACAAAATCAGGACTTGTTAAAAGTTTATGTTTCCAGATAAATGAAAATCTCAGAGCTCTTTGGATGTTTCTCAATAAAACAAATTGATAGCATACATATACTTAGATGGCCTTAATATACGATAACATCTCATTAATCTATCTCCTAGCAATTTGGAATTCATAAACATTATTATAAGAAATACTGTGAAGTTGACCTTTAAAAACAAATTGAACAGGAAAGCTAGGTGGCTCAGTAGATAGATTGCCAGGCTTAAAGAAGGGAAGTCATAGGTTCAAATTTGGCCTCAGCCTTCCTAGCTGTTTGACCCTGGGCAAGACATTTAATCCCCATTGTCCAGCTCTTACCATTCTGCTGCCTTAGAACTTACACAGGGCATTGATTCTAAGACAGAAGGTGTTGGTTTTAAGAAAAAAAAAATTAAATAAAAGGCTCAATAAATTAATTATAAATAAATAATCTTCAAGAGAAAAAATTAAATACTTGGGATAGACATTTTAAGGAAATTAGAAGGATCTAGGTAACAAGCCCCATTCCAGTAACAAAAGGTTCTTTTCTAGTCATAGAAATATAAAATGAACTTTCTAGCAAGATCCTGAAATACCACCTTGTCCAGGACTGTTTTCCTAAAGCATGTGTTCACTGTCCACAGGTTGGCTATTTTTTTTCTCCCTGGCTAAGCTGGCTCATGCTCACTTCTACTTTATTGTTTGTTTCATTTAGGAATGCCTTTTTTGTTTCATTTTTTCTAATTCATCAAGTATTTGTTAGGTACTTACCAAGTACAAAAGAGCTTTGACCAAACACATAAAAAGAGAAAAACCATACTCAGTCCTGGAGCTCCACAATATAACTATCTACTAGGAGGAAATAAAACATGTATGCAAATCAATATGATACAAGGCAGGATGTATGTAGTAAGGGCACTGGAGAGATACAGACAATGTATGATTTTGACAAAAATTGAAGAGGGACAGATCACTTTCCAATGATACCTTACTCCTCAATCTATAAAAAATATACCTCATGATGAATATATGTATAAATATATTTTAAAGTTAATTAAAATTAAATTGAGAGCAAGTCTGGGCCAGCCTTAGAGTCCAGAAAACTGATTTGAGTCTTACTTGTCATACGAGGTAGAGAGTCTGAGTTCTAAGGGTTTAGGAGCGAGATAAATAAAAATTCCCTGATGTAACATGACTCTTTGAAGATGGCAAGGAAACGAGGTTTTGTTAAACAACTAATAATACATGTCAGGTATTTGACTAAGTACTTTACAGGTATTATTTCATTTGATCCTCATAACATCTCTGCGAATTAAGTGCTGTTATTACCTGAGGAAACCGAGGCATTTGGAGATTTTTTTTAGACTCACTTAAGGTCACACAACTAGGAAGTATCTGAGACTGGATTTGAATTCAGTTGTTCCAGCACTCTACAGTATAAGGGAAAAGAATCCACATGTTCCTTTTTCCTACTTGAAGAGTCAAGCACCAATGAGATAGTAGGTCTGACAAAAAGGAAAATTACCACCAATTGTATTTATCTTCTGAGGAAAGTGTCACTAGAAGTCAAGAAAGAACTTTGTGGGAGAGGGATTTCAATAGAATGTGAATTATACCAAATTACAAATTTGATATACTACTCCAAGGTCAGTGATACTTTCCAGGAGACAACCAATGGGTCACACATGATCTCTCTATTTTTCCTATATTTTTATAGGTTCTTCTGAAACCTAGTGTCATTTGAATTTTCTGTTGGATGAAATGAAGGCTATTCCATGTCCAATATGATTGAGTGCCTTAACATCCTATCCTGGAGCTAAGAACTCTGCCCCTAGGTGAAGAAATAGATATCATGAGCATATTTAGTGATTTCATGAATGTTCCAAGTAAAAGCAACAAGCAAAAGAAAAAAAAAATATTCATCTTCAATTAGGGCCCACAAGATTAAACCCAATTCCTATGAGCTCAAAGTCTTATGGGAGAATGAGATGATAGAATATCAATTGCAAACATAGTCTGTTTCTTCTTAAATTTTCTCATAATTCTTTGTCTAAAGGTAGAGTTTAAGAATGTTTTGAAAAAGAAAAACAACTTGGCTTCAGCAACTTGCCTTATTTCAGAATAAAGAGATAATTTACACATATATGGATGGCGGAAAGAAATTATGTATATGAGACATTAA
Organism: Monodelphis domestica; assembly: GCF_027887165.1. Lineage (NCBI taxonomy): Eukaryota > Metazoa > Chordata > Mammalia > Didelphimorphia > Didelphidae > Monodelphis > Monodelphis domestica. The sequence goes on from NC_077231.1 coordinate 244,550,597, forward strand.
AAGAAGAATGAGAACATAAATCTAATTTCATGTCCAAATTCTGATGCTAACATTATATTTTCCAGGAAGGCTTTAAGATAATTTCTTATTCATTGGGGGGCTTTGGCAAAGATAAAATAACATTTTTAGCTAACTGTAAACATTCACTTTTGTTTTACCTGTTAACTTCAGGAAACATTTACTAAGCAAAGCACAAGGCACTATTCTAGATTCTAGGTATTTTGTAAGAAAAACTAAAGCGATCCCTTCCTTTGCAAAGCTTTTAATATAGCTGATGCAGGGGGAGAAAGAGGACAGTGAGTCATATCAAAAATTATAAAACAAATTAGAAATCATTAGGCATATAAGAAGTCAACATAGTGGCATGAGGGATTTGGGAAGAGAAGAGTCCTTCCTTTTTGGTGGTGCAGGGATGAATTGCAGAACAGGTGAGTTTCCATGAATGTTACCAATCCAAGCTGATCTTTGAGGAGATAAAGGTGATTTGTAGTTGGACATGTTTATGTATACCAAGTCACCTTGGATGGAGAAGATAGGACACAATTAGAGTAATAAGTTCAGAGAAAAAAGTTCGTTTAGAAGACAAAATATGGGAAATAATTTTTTTTTAATTTTAGTGTTTTAAGATTATTTCTGATGCTTTTTTCACATTGACATGTATTTTCCTGTACCCTTTATTTGCTTTGTGCAAAAATCTCACAAGTTTCTCACCCTCATAATTCAAAGCACCCCCTGTTTCAAAGAAAGATGGGAAGAGGAAAAATCTATGAGTTAACCCAGAGGTAACTTACTCTGAATTCTGTTTCTGTTCAGCCCTTGTACTGAAGTAAATGGCATGAGATGACTCATTTTAAATATTCTTTCCCCCTAGATGCTGCCCTGTTACTCTAATGCCAGCAAGGAATGTTTCACAAGACAGATTCTGTTATAATATTTCAGCCTCTGTGTCTCAGGAGTGAAATACTACAAATTATATTTTGTGATAGAATTTAGGATTGTGCCCAAGGAGGATGTGAGAGAGTAGCAAATGGAAAGTGAATCCTAGATCTAAAATCCTCATTATGCATTTGCATGTGCATATACAAGGACATTAATTTGGAAGCATATTTTTTCCACAGAGATTTTTATAAAGAAGTCAGTTGAAATCCAAAGAGCTTTTAAGTAGTAATACAAAACTATTATGGCCGGGTTTTGTTGGGAGGAAAACTCTGTATGGTAAGTGGAAGCCTAAATCCTGTTGAAGCTCTGAAGAATGAGAAGTCACTATGGATGTTGAGGCCTGGGGCTTCAGGAGAAGGAAATCAGAATGAATTGTGCCAGTTGAAATGAGGCTAAAGCTCAATATGATATTGGATGAAGCAATGTAATGGCTTCTAGCTACAGATTTTTCCTGATATGGATCAAATTATTAGTTTAAATTGAAATGAGGTTAGGTAACTCATAATTTCTATAAATTGTAAGAAAAGAGGAATATAGGATAACTTTTAAAAATACCACTGCAAAGCATTTCTCATAGAGTAACTCATTCAGTCATTCATTCAACAGGCATCCAAATATACATTTATAATGCAAAGTACCATGCTAGCATCTGAGAATACAAAAATTAAGGGAAATGACAGAGTCCCTACACTCGATGAGTTTATTTTACTTTAGGCTGAGCAAGAGCAGTGATGTAAAACATACTAAGGTAAAAATAAAATGAGGTATGTTGTGTGCAAAATAAGATTTAGATGAATATTCTAGAAGAAATATTTAAGGGAAAGAAAAAGTCTGGCTTAAAGGACAAAGAAACTACTCAACAGAGATGTGCCAAGCTATGAAATAAAATGAAGGGATTGAAAAGGATCTCAACAAAAAATGTTTGTTGAATGCTCATTTGTTTCAACTGTACCTGAGTTTGCAAGAGCTTGTCATTTAGATACCTGTTTATAATTTAGGGGTTAGTGTGGAGGACCTCTCTACCCACCACCATGGGTCACAAGGCACTAAGAGTGATGTAACAATAGGACTCCAGGTGTAACCTTTGTACCTTCTAAGTTTGACATTGAGAAAGGATAAGTATGCCTAATTTTGAATAGTCCACATATATGAATAAAGTCTACTCTTATAGCTAAATAAAACTAATAGTAAAGTTATTTCACATGGGTTTGATTATATGAATGACAATTAGTCCCAAATTATGGAATCTCAGAGTTTGAAGAGACCTCAGTTCTATTTAAAAATGTATTGAACCAAGAATCCCTCTATCCAAAAAGTGACCATTTTGCCTTTGTTTAAAGGCTCCCAATGGAGGAGACAGCAATCAGAGAGTGCACTACTTTTTTTAACTTAATTAATTAATTTAAAAAATATTTTCCCATGGTTACATGATTCATGATCTTTCCCTCCTCTCTTTACTCCCCCCTACCTGAGCTGATGAGCAATTCCACTGGGTTATACATGCATTGTTCAAAACCCATTTCCATATTATTAATATTTGAAACAGAGTGATCATTTAAAGTCTGTATCCCCAATCATATCCCCATCAAACCACATGATTAATCTTATGTTTTTTTCTAAATTTCTATTCCCACAATTCTTTCTCTGGATGTGGATAGCATTCTTTCTCATAAGTCTCTCAGAATTGTTTTGGATCATTGCATTGCTGCTAGTAGAGAATTCAGTTAAATTTGATTGCATCACAGTGTATCCATCTCTGTGTATAATGTTCTCCTGGTTCTGCTCCTTTTGCACTGCATCAATTCCTGGAGGCTGTTCCAGATCACACAGAATTCCTCCAATTCATTATTCCTTTCAGCACAATAGTATTCCATCAACAGTTGTGAATTAGTCCAACCATTCTGGTTGGCAATTAAGAACTATGCCCAAAGGGCAATACAAAACTGCCTGCCTTTTGATCCAGCCATACCACTGCTGGGTTTGTACCCTAAAGAGATGATAAGGAAAAAAGACATACAAAAATATTTATAGCCACACTCTTTGTGGTTGCAAAAAAATGGAAAATGAGGGGATGCCCTCCGATTGGGGAATGGCTGAACAAATTGTGGTATATGTTGGTGATGGAATACTATTGTGCTAAAAGGAATAATGAACTGGAGGAATTCCATGTGAACTGGAACAACCTCCAGGAATTGATGCAGAGTGAAAGGAGCAGAACCAGAAGAACATTGTACACTGATACACTGTGACACAATCGAACGTAATGGGCTTCTCTATTAGCAGCAATGCAATGATCCAGGACAATTCTGAGGGACTTATAGAGAAAGAACACTATTCACATCAGAGGAAGAACTGTCTTAGTAGAAACAGAGAAAGAAAACAACTTCTTGATCACATGGATCGATGAGTATATGATTGGGGATGTAGACTCTAAATGATCACCCTAGTGCAAATATTAATAATATGGAAATAGGTCTTGATCAATGACACATGTATAACCCAGTGGAATCACTCATCAGCTCAGGTAGGGGGGAGTAAAGAGAGGAGGGAAAGAACATGAATCATGTAACCATGGAAAAATATTCTTAATAAATTAATTAAATAAACTTAAAAAATAATAATATTCCATTACTATCAGATACAATTAGTTCAACCATTCCCCAATCAATGGAAACCCTCTCATTTTCCAGTTTTTTGCCACCATAAGGAATGTGGCTATGAATATTTTTGTACAAATATTTTCCTTATTATCTCTTAGGAATATAAACCGAACAGTGGTATGGCTGGATCAAAGAGCAGACATTCTTTTAAAGCCCTTTGAGCATAGTTCCAAATTTCCCTCCAGAAGAGTTGGATCAATTCACAATTCCACCAGCAATGCATTAGTGTCTTAATTTTGCCACAATTTATTATTTTCTTTTACTGTCATATTGGTCAATCTGCTAGATGTGAGGTGGTACCTCAGAGTTGTTTTGATTTGCATTTCTCTAATTATAAGAGATTAGTAAAATAAAATTAAGAAGAAAAAATTTTGCCTCTCCTTTTTTACCTTTTCATGTTTTTCTTGATTTTTGTATTTGGAGATCAAAATTTCCATTTAATTCTTGTCTTTTCTTTACAAATACTTGGAAATCTACTATTATGTTCAATGCCCATACTTTCCCCTGGAATTATATAGTGAGTTTTGATAGGTAGGTGATCCTTGGGTGCAGAACCATCCTCTTGCCTTTCTGAATATCATATTCCATGCCTTGAGGTCTTTTAGTGTAGAGGCTGCAAGATCCTGTTTAATCCTGATTGGTGCTCCTTGAAATCTGAATTGTCTGTTTCTGACTTCTTATAATATTTTCTCCTTAGCTTAGAAGTTCTTGAATTTGGCAATTATATTCCATGGGGCTGTCTTTTGAGGATTTAATGTAGAGGGTGATCTATGGATTCTTTCAATGTCTATTTTGCCCTCTTGTTGAAGAACATCAGGGCAGTTTTCTTGGATATTTTTCTTGTAGTATGATGTCAAAGTTTCTGTTTATTTCTGGGTTTTGAGGTAGACCAATGATTCTCAAATTGTTTCTTCTATATTGGTTTCCCAGGTCAGTCATTTTCTCAGTGAGATATTTCATATTTCCTTCCATTTTGTCATTCTTTTGACTTTTTATTAATTCTTGCTATATTGCGATATCATTAGCTTCTACTTGCCCAATTTTGGTGTTTAAAGACTAGTTTTCAGCTATGTTTTTTTTTTAAATTTTCCTTTTTGGTTTGGTCTATCCTGCTTTTCATGGCTTCCAGAAAGTCATTTCTGGTCTTTAATTTGCTCATCATTTCATTTGATTTCTGGAATTCTTTTTCCAAGTGGAAAATTCTGTCATTTAAACTGTTATTTTCTTTTTGAACTATTTCCCATTTTTCTTGGCAAGTTTATCCTATCTTTTTAACTTGGTTCTCAAATTCCAGCCTGATTTCTTGGAGAGTTTATGACCAATTTCCATTTTTTTTAAAGTTTGGAGGTGTTTTCTTGTTTGTCATAACTCTGCCTTCTCCTCTGTAGTCTGAATTTTTTCTCCATAAAAAATTTTCCAGGCTCAATGCCTTTCTCTTGTTCTTTTTGGTGTTTATAGATTATATTTCTTGATTGGCCATTGTTTTGTTGGTTTTTCCTTTCCTTCCCAGCCAGAAGTCTGAGTGAGGAGTGCAGGATCTCTTTGTAAGGAGCTACAAGTGGTTTTTGCCCTGAGGCTATTTTTCAAGTCTCCACAGCATCTGCTGTTTGCTGTCCCTCTCTGCTCTATTTCTGAGTCCAGTGTCCACTTTCCTCAGTCTCCTGGGGTCCAAAGTCTAGCTGCTCTTAGGGGTAAGTCTGTGGTGTTCTCAGCCACCCCACCCCCAACCTAAAGGTTGCCCCATGCTCACTCTGACTCTGACACTCTAGGTATAGTGGGGGAGGGGTGATGAGTTCGTATTTTAGTGGGGGTAATTTTGCCCCCTTTTTAGTGTGGAAATGTCCAAAACTCTGTTTACTTTCAATGTTACACTCTACAGTGGAGTCCCTTCACTCATCTGATTTTGGTTTTGTCCTTTTGAGGCACTTTATATCAGTCATTGAAGAGGAGAGGAAGAGCCTTGCTTCTACTCTGGGGCCATCTTAACCCAGAAGATGAGCCCATATTCTTGAAAGCTCTAGTAGCAGAATATAATTACTAGCTTACCTTTCTATAATGAAAGGACTTCACATATGGGCTGATTACTCCCTAAGAAACCTAACTTTGGAGAAATTCCTCATCTAAAACTTAACTTCCAAGAGATGATTTTATTTGTGACCACAAACAACTTGCAACACTTTCTATGAATCTATCTAAAATTACCCCCAAAATCCACAATTAAAGAAATAAATTGTTAATCCACTAAGCAAAACTAGCATTTCCTAGTTAAACTCCAAGATTTGTCTCAGTATATTCCAAGCAGATAGTGAGGTTATAGGGTTCCAGGAAGAGTAGTAAAGAGCAGTTTGGGTGTTGTAGGTATATTTAACTCACTGTACCTCAAGGAGAGAACATAATCTAAGGCATTGAGGACTTGTAACTCCTATATGAGGAGAGAGACAGGAAGCTAAAAAAAAGCACAATACTTTTCTTGCAGGGCTGTTGTGAGATTCAAATGAGAAAATGTATGTAAAGCATGATTTAACATTTAAACTGCATGTATTATTATCATTAGGTACTTAAAAAGATCTCAGAGTCCATCTGTTCCAACTCATGCCTGTTTAAGAATCTCCTCTGCATCATGCACCAAAAGTGGTCAAAGTGGTGCCGAGCATTGGGATGCTTTCTCCTTAATGATAAACTGAAACCTTCCTCTGCAATTCTCACTTCTCACTTGCTTTCTTCCTGCCTAGGGCCAAGAAGAACAGGTCTAAGTCCAATTCCAAGTGATAGCCCTTCAATGGTAGCTAGCATGTCTACCTTAAATCTCCTTTTCTCCAGAGTAATTGTCCCAAGGTCTTTGACGCAATCCTCGAGTGACTTGTCCTTCAGCATTCAGATTGCTTCCCTCTGGACACTCTCCAGAATGCTGCAAAGGTGGTCTGTCTGTGTCAGAGAACAGGACTATAATGATACTTCCCTACAACTTTCTCTTTCTGAATGAAGCCTACTATCACATTAAGTCTGATTGTTCTTAGTAACAGGAAGAAAAATCCTAATCCCTTTAAGTTACTTATAACATCCTTTCGTTTACATAATTACCTGTTATTTCTATTGTTATTTTCTTCCATTTCTTAATATTAGTAGTTCTAAGAGTAGTGGATTCAAATTATGGGAGTATTATACTTGCAATAGTTCATTTGGCAGTATGTAATTTTTTTTCTAAAAAGAAATAACAACAGAATTGCTGATAAAGAAGAAGCCTGACATCCCTGGGGGGTTACTTTTGCTCAAAAAAAACTGGGCTAAATGATTTTTGGTAAAAGTGTTGCTGAGCATAGATTGCCCTGAGGAAATGAGGCAAATAACTAAAATAACCCAAAGAATTAACATGAATATCTGGGAACATAAAAAAGTAAAAATAATTACTTAAAAGACTGTATTTCTGTTAATGATAAGTAATCTTTCTTTTCTTTAAACCTTATCTTTCCTCTAAGAATCAAAACTGCATAATGATTCCAAGGCAGAAGAGCAGTAAGGGAGAGGCAATGGGGTTTAAATGATTTTTCCAGGGTCATCCAGCTAGGAAGTGCCTTAAAGCAGACTTGAATCCAGGATCTTCTGTTTCTAGACCTGGCTCTCAAGTCACTGAGCTACCTAGATGCCCCTGTGGTAAACACTCTTGATAAATAAAGTCTGCCTCAGATTCAGGAAGTCTTGGATCCAAGCATTAGTAGCAAGCCTCTGATACTGGGTGTATGACCCTAGGCAAAACACTTAACCTCTCAGGGCCCCAGACTGCCCCTTTGGGAGAAGACAACTGTTGAGGGGAAGATGAGTTCAGCTTGAGATGTGTTCAACATAATAGATAGCCAGACAAAGAGACAAAGAAGTGGTTAGGGAGACCATCAAAATTTCAGTTGGATGCAAAAAAATGTCCTTTTTCCAAGAAAAGAAGGAAGCTTCAAACAGGTGATTGTTTCAAATTGCTATACAGAAGTCACAGAAAAAGACTAAGACTCTAGGCTTCATTGGAGTGGAAGTTTTCCTTCAAAGTTCCCTATATTAATGATATCACAGACCTAGTTTTTTTTTAAAAACATGAAACTCAATGTATTTGATCTTCAATAATATTATACATGACTAAAGGACCTCATTTATAGGCAATATATTTAAATTAACACAGGGACTTGGGCTTATCATTTTGGATTCATCTTTGAGTAATCCCTTCATTTCTACTTTCAAATAATCAAGTCTTCCTTTGAAACATGTACTTAAAAAATCAATGATACTTCAAAGCAAGAGCCAACTATCTGAATGTAGGCGATGAAGGAATGACTCAAAGATAAATTCAGAATGATGAGCCAAAATGACTGTGTTAACAGGATTGCCACTAGCTTCTATTTCTATAGCATTTTTATGCTAAAGAAGAACCTTTCCTCACAAGAGCATTGTAAGAAGGAATTGTGAATAGTTCTGTTTTATGGATGAGGAAACTGAGATTCAAGGCAGACAATTACTTGTCTAAAGTCACACAACTACTGAATATCAGAGCCTGGACCTGAAAGTATTCTGATTCCTATGCTCTCCTTTAAAAAGTGATGTTTGGTGCAGAAGGTCAACTCATCTGTTCATGGGATATGGTAAGGATAGACCTATGAAAACCTATAAGTAGAAATATTCAATTAGTTATCAAAACCATGATTAGAATTACAGTAAGAAGTCAGAAATGGAAATAGAAATTTGGAAACCACATAAATGAGACTCATGTAGATTATGCCTTTTTCAGTTTTTGAATGCATAGTGGGCAAAGCAAGGTGTTAAAATCAAATAAAATGCTAGGAAAACAATCTTCTGAGTCAAAAAATGACCTTTATTATTCAACTAATAAACACAACATCAAGGCAGTCACCCACTGCTCATCTACAACCCTGCCCCAATTTGCTCATGTACCTTTTGCCAAAGTGTCAGATTACACAAACTTCCCCCTAAAGACAGAGAGGGGTAGTCAATTGAATGTTTTTTTTTTCAGAAGCGAAAAACCAAAGTTTTCCCATTTAGACTTCTTTCTTCTAGAATGTCAAGTTTTTTCCTTCTCTTCTTATGAAGGGGGAAGTCATGTAGTTCCCAGTTCCAATATAGTAATGGCCAAAGTTCTTTCATAGTTTCAAAGCCTTAAGTCTTAAGGAGTCTGAATACATTCCAAAATGATAAAGATGTGCCAATTCACACTGGCAAAGATATTTTATAAAGGAATTTCAAAGGATTTCTCTTAATATAGCTACTGATTATTGATTCTCATATGCCAATATTCAAACAATCAATAATTGGAATTATTCCTTATAACTTATCACTAAAATACTGGTTGTCTAAAAAAGTAGTATATCTATATGTAGTATCTAATATAGTAATAATCTACTATTAATATATACTATATTATTGATACAATAAAATTAATATTAATATTTTATAATATAGTTATATTTATTACTGAATAAATCTCAATGTATTGGTTAATAGATTAATATATTATATTATATATAACATTTAATATTTATTATAAAATATTATATAATCTATGATAGACTACAATAACTATCTGATATATAGCAGAGAATACATAGTTATACAGAGACATAAAAACAGTGACTATAAACTGAAGTTGCTTAATTAGATTATCTTTTACAAAAGCAAAGAACTGAAATTTGGAGTATGTCCACATGTTGCAGGTAGAAAGAAAGAAGACAATGTGATTGAATAGGAATGATTAGGGAATTCTCCAAGATTTTAAAACTTTCCTTTAAAAAAAAAGAGGAAGTTTCAATCAGGAGATTGTGTTAAATGCTATGCCAAAGTTACAGAAAATTAGGTCTTAAAAAAACTCCATTAGACTAGTGAGATGGTTATAATGGCAAACTATTTCTGTCTCCAGTCACTTTCTTTACCTATTCATAAGTTCAAAATTAATCTTCTTAAATTAAAACTATTATTAGTCACAAAAAATTGTTCCAAGTCACTATTAGAGAAATACAAATTAAAAGAATTCTGAGGTATTATATCATACCATCAGACTGAATAACATGACAAACAAAGGAAAATGATAAATGCTAAAAGGATTGTAGAAAAATCAAGATACTAATACATGGCAGTGGAGCTAGGAATTGATACAACCATTCTGGAGAACAATCTGGAACCATGCCCAAAGTGCCATAAAACTGTACATACCATTTGATCTAGCAATAGCACCACTAGGACAAGAGGTTAAAGATAGGGGAAAAGAAGAATCTACTTGTATAAAAATATTTATAGCAGCTCTTTTGTGGTTACAAAGAACTGAAAATTAAAGGGATGTCCATCAATTGGAGAATGGCTGAACAAGTTTTGGTATGTGCTTGTAATGGAATACTATAGTGCCATAAGAAATGGCAGACAAGACGATCACAAAAATGTCTCGAAAGACTTATATGAAGTAATACAAAGTGAAGTGAGCAAACCCAGGAGAACATTGTACACAGCATAAACAATAATGTATGATAATCAACTGTGAATTGCAACTATTATCAACAAGGCAAGGATCCAGGTCAACTCCAAGAAATTTATGGGGGAAAAAAAGGATATCCATCACCACAGAAAGAACAGATAGAGTCTGAATGCAAATTGAAACATATCTTTCTTTACTTTATTTCCTCCATGAATTTTTCTCTAGTGTAAGCAATATTCTACTGCCCTTGTATTTCACAAAGTGCCTAGCATGTGAAGGTAATAGGCTTCCAAGAAACACTTCTTGAGCTGAATTGAAAAAACAACAAAACTTACAAGGAAGAGATCTAATCACCTTTACCACTACCACCACCACCCAAAAAAAAATATTAGAATAATAAATAATATTGTAAAATGAGTCCATCTGGATTCAACCTCTAATCTCCATATCTGTTCATTATATACACAGAATTCTTATTCCAGAATGTCCTCATACTACAGTAAAGTAATTCTAAGTTTCCTGATGAGCATGAATATGCTCCATAAAATGGATTGGCCATGTTAGTGATTCCAAGGTCCAGGACACAAGAGGAGAAATGGATGAAGAGTGGTGATAGGAATGTCCAGAGGCCAATATTTCCTTTTCCATTTACCTAGAGAGCTTCCATTTTATCATTAGTCAACTCAAAACAAACTTTTTTGGTTCATACAATTCATTTGAGAAGATAGACAAAATGCAGGTAAAACAAAAAGCTATAAAAATGTATATCTCTTAGTCTTACTTCCTGGAACAAGTATTAATATTTTGGGAAAAATACTTAGAGATCCTTGGATGAAACATTATATATCTACTATTACTGCCATGAGTGCATGTCTCCTTTTTAAAAAATAGGTTCCATTACTTAAGAAATAGCTGAGAAAAGGAACTCAAAGACACAGGTTATATTTTCTGCTCAAGCTTTGAACAGGCATTTGATAAAGTATCATATAGAAGGCTCGTATGAAAGCCGGGATTTATGAATTACAGAAAAAAGAAGTCACTTGAAAATGAGGTAGAGAGGAGAGCAAAGAGATATGATTAGTCATTCTGACAGTCAGTCAAAAAATAGTACTCGGCATGGGGAGAGCACTGTGCTGCCTCACAGGAATTCGTTTTGAGGGTACTTCTTTCTCTTTCTCTCCATTACACATGCATATCAGGGAATCTCTAAGCTCTTATTGCTAAAAAAAATTTAATTTAATTTATTCAAAGTGTGAATAGGGGCAGCTAGGTGGCTCAGTGGATAGAGAACCAGCCCTGGAGATGGAGATCCTGGATTCAAATCAAGCCTGAGTTTCTTCTTAGCTGTTGACACTGGGCAAATCACTTAACCCCCATTGCCTAGCCCTTACCACTATTCTCTTTTAGAACCAATATACTATATTGATTCAAAGATGGAATGTAAGGGTTTTTTTTCATATTAATAATATTAATGAGGTTTTTTTAATTTAAGTCTTATGAATATGAAGATTAAGTATGGTCTAGGTTAAGGATAGAGAGCTGACTGAAGAAAGTATTAAATCGTTGATGACAAAGTAGGGAAACAGATACCAGCAATGGTCCACTTCCCTTTGGAAATCCTTAAAAGTCAAAAGAAAAAAAGTTAGTTGTTAGCAGCAAGGCAGGGAGCCTATCATGTTGTGTTTCAAGATCTAAGTCATAGATAGGGTGCTGACATATTGTAATATGATGACTGAGTATTCTGACATAGAGGATTTTCTTTTTCTTGCACCAAACCTAAGACTTCACTGGTATGGGGAACTCCTAAGTAAGGAAATTCCATCTACCAAAGTCAGCACCCTATCTATGACTTAGAATCTTAAAGGGTTACCTGAGGTCTGAGGCATAGAGAGGTTACTTAACTTTCCCAAGTTTACAGAGCAGGTTTTGAAGAATAGGCAGAAGAGGATATTCAGGTAATGATCAGGTTTTCCATAATTCTGGTGCTAAAAGAGTCACATAATGCCAAATAACCACCAAAATTTCCATTCAGTATTAATATCTAAATTCTTCATGTTGAAATATGAAATATAAGACTAAAAAAGAGTAATGTGGTCAGTGATTTTTTTAATTATAGAGATAAGAAGTGGTGGAATTGGGATATAATATGGATAATTTAATCATTAGAATACAACAGTGGCTAGTAAAAGTTGGAGGAATTTTGTAATCTCTTCAATTATAGCCCACCTCCTTCCCCGTCAGAGAGCTCTACCTCGTCAGAGAGCTTCTTTCAAATAGCTTCTGGATATATAGGAATAGCCTTTCTTTATAGCACATTGAAGACATTGAAATATGTACTATCAAGGACTTGAAATATATTTTATAAATCATCTATTGTAATCCTGCAACAAATCTTTCACCATTACATTCTATCCTCCAGTGCTCAAAATGATCTTCCTAAAGCATAGGTCTTAAAATGTCAGTTCACTCCCTATTCAATAAACTCTAAAGGTTCCATATCATCTCCTGTTTCTGCTCACTTCACTTTGTATCACTTCATATAAGTCTTTCCCAATTTTTTTGTGATCATCTTGTCTGTCTTTTCTCATGGCACAAAAGTATTCCAAATAAGCACATACCACAACTTGTTCAACTATTCTTTAATTGGTGTGGACTTTCCTTCAAAAATATCTACAATCTGTCTTTCCTCTCTTTTTTTCTCTTATTATTTTCTTAAATTTCTGTAATCTTACTTCTGATCTAATCCTTTGATAAAAATTTTTGCTCTCCAAAATTACCAATACTCTCTTAATTATCTAATCTAATGTGCTCCCCCCCCAATTATCATCTTTAATGGCCTCTCTGTAACCATCTATCATTATTTTTCTCTTTGATACTCTTTTCTCTAGGTTTTTGTGACACTTCTACCTCTTGTCTCTCTCCTCCTATACATATGACCATTCCTTCTGTGACTCCTTTGCTGGATTTTCTTCTAGGCAAGGCACATTGAACATAGGGGACCCCCAAGGCTCTGTTCTGGGCTATCTTCTCTTTACCTATATTAAATTGTTTAGTGATCCCTTCAACTCCCACAGATTCATTTATCTCTTTTCAGATAATTCTCAGATCATTTTATTTAGTCATAATCTTTTTCCTTACCTCCAGTTTTAGATCTCCAACTGCCTTTTAGACATTTAGTCCAATGTCTAGTTATGATGTCCAGTAAACTTCCTAAATTCAATGTGTTCAAAATTGAACTCAATTGCTTTCTTCACAAACTCTTCAAGAGTAACTAAAGACAAGGCTGAAGACAAATCCTTCGTGGTATACTGTTATGCCATACATATCTCTCTTCAATTGTATATTCAATGACTTTTGGATATGGTCATTCCATCAGATAGGAATCCAACTACATATACTGTCATCTATCTTTCTCTATCTTTCCCATAAGAATAATCATATGAGAATCTTTTGAATTTGTTATTAAATTAACAATCAAAGATACCCTGATATTGAGCCAATATAAACCAGGCAAGGCTGATTCTTAGATGATATCCATATTAGTACCATCATTAGATCAATTCTCGAGCCTTTCCAACTTGGTAGGCTCTACGAGAATTGGAAGCCTGCTGATATAGTCTTCAAGAACAAAGGGTCACCTCCACAGCAAGATGACACATCCAAGGAGGACTTTTTTGGAGGTAAAGCAATTTTAAATATTTTAATCAATCAGTAGAAAACAGTGAGCAGAGGAAAGATTCCAGGTAGAGAGACTACCAAAAGCATTCATAAAAGAAAAGGGGAAAAAAAGCCATATCTGCAAGGTAGGGAAGACACTGAAATGGATTCAGTATTCAGGATTTTTTTCCCAAAAAGTAAGAAATAGTTGCAAAGTTTAGGCAAGGTAAGATTGGAAAAACTTTTAGATGCTAAGGTGTAATATGTGTTATATTTTGAGGACTAGGTTCTCAAGTGGATGGGCTTTTTAACTAAGTCTTAAACAGGTCAGCAAGAAAAGCAATTAAAAGTAACTATGTAAAACATGCTGAATTAACTATGTTAATCAGATTGTTTAAATGCTACTAGCACTCAGGATACAAATTTCCCAGCTTACAGGATAACAAAGTCTTTACTTTATATGTAGAAACAAAATAACTATATTCAAATTCCAGTCATTCCAATTACCTTGCCAAAAAGAAAACAAAAAACAGTTAAATCCCTGCTTTTGATAAGAAAATTTTGGAAAGCTGTGGCTTATTCTCTACCCTCTTCCCCCTGGATATAAGACTTTAAAAATAGCTTCCACTTAGCTTTTATATGAACTGGATAAGAACATATGACAATAGTGCAGTAATTTGGGGGCCAATTTTCTTTAAATACCTCTTCGGCGAGATATTGAACCCTTTTGATATTTGGAAGCTTCAGGATTTAGGGCTCTGAAGAAAAGCTGCATAAATTGAGGAACTCTGACAATAAGGTTTGGCCTAATAGCTACTTGATCATGACTTCTCAATGGATTTCACTGTTCTGACTGATTGGGACCTTCTCTGTGATATCCCATATTATAGTGGCACCATTCAAAACTGACTCAGTTCAGAGAGTGTCTGCATTTCCTTTATTAAACTCCATTGTTAGAGCTGGATAATTTAGCTGTAGGAATCAGTGGGAGCAGATGTTCAAGTCACAAGCTAGAAACTTTTAAAAAATATTCTTTTAAATGTTTTACCTGCCTATTCAGCCATTTGGTTGGGGGTGGGGGGTGGGGATGAGAATTACAGAGAAGTTCAATTCCTCTCTCTTAATTCTCAAGCTATCCTTCTGTTTCAGAGTTAAAGTGAACCTGGTTTGCTATATGAAACTAAAGATATTCTTAATAAAAAAGCATGTCAAAGCAAGTACTGATAGAAATTCTTTTTTCTCTATGGGAGGAGCAACATAGAGTAAGAGGAAGACGGCTGGATTTGAAGTCAGTAGACCTTGGGTCTAATAATGATTCTATCATTTACTACCTGTGTGACTTTGGACAAGTCATTTGCTTTCTTGGGATATACAAATGAGAACCCATAGTTTTCTGTATTGTCTGAAAGACTAGGCAGTTAATTTCATCACTGGATCCCAGGCGCTGGAGTGTGATTTATACACATATACTTGTTATAATCAAATTAGTATTTAGCCACACAATGTGGGCATGGTATACACTACAATGGTAGTCCACTTGTATGTGTTCACTACAGGCACTGTCTGATGAGGAGATTGGGAGACAATCTGGATGCAGGTGGATAGATGTCAAACTCCCTGGACAAAGATAAAGTCAGTGAGTTGAAAAAGAGAAAGTACAAATGAGGTCTAAATCATGATAGGGGTTATTATTGCCCTCTGCTAATCTGAGATTTTAGGAACAGCTCCTTTCTTTTTTGTTGCTTGTACATTAAAGTTCCAAGGTTATCTCCCTCCATTCCTACTAGCACTAAAGAAGGAAACATTTTTAAAAATACATAGATATACATATATATATGAAATTATGTCCAACTAGTCTCCATCAGGAATCATAAGTAGTAAATATATGTAGCCATTGTTTCTCTTATAATACTTTTTATAATTAGGTAACTTTGTAACAATTCAATTCAACAAACATTTATTAAGTACCTATTATGTAGGTCACTATGTTAGGTGTAAGGAGTACAAAGAAAAATAATGACCTATACTTTTAGATTTCTTAATCATATACCCAGGACATTCTCAATGAAGTGTTTCATAAGTTACCTTTTTTTCACTATTAATATCATACAAATAAGAAACAAAACTGCTGATTCCACTCTAAAATGAACCATGGATTTCCCAAATATGCAAGAAAAAATATATCTCTTGAATTATGTTATCTTTCTGGAAGAAATATAATAAAGGATTCAAAATAATAATTACCTTCTAGATGAAAGAATTATGTGAACAATTATTGGAAATAGGGTGGTAGATAGAGTCTGAACCTGATATTAGCACAACTTGTATTCATATTCTCCACTGACACTTCCTACTTGTGTGACCATAGAAAAGTTACTTAAACTGTCTGAAGGCCAGTTTCCTCATCAAGAAAATGAAGATGGCAATGATCATAGTACTTATATTTAAGTATGCTCCAATAAGATAACATACATCAAAAGGACTTGGTAAAAATGAAATCGCCATATAAATGTAAGAAGTAGTTAGGATGAAGATAA